>NC_053037.3:622223597-622904047 GCF_002575655.3 Aegilops tauschii subsp. strangulata
AAGACCCGGGATCTCTATCTAGCTGGCAGTATGTTGTGTCATCCATGCACCTGACGCATGCACAAAATCCATAGACCACCTGCCCCGCGACATATCCGTAACGGAGATAGTCGTGCACCGTCGTGAGCAGTGCGGCTCTCATAGGGAAATATTCTTTCTCTGCGGCGTCCCACGTATTGGCTGGCGTTTTCCACAGCGTGTCTAGCTCCTCTTTCAGCAGCCCCAGATACAGATTGATGTCGTTCCCTGGTTGTTTCGGCCCTTCAATTAGCATACTCATGTGAATGTACTTCCTCTTCATGCACAACCAGGGGGAAGGTTGTACATCCACACAAACACAGGCCAGGTGCTATGTGTGCTTCTCTGGCTGCCAAACGGATTGACTCCATCGGTGCTCGCGCCCAGCACGATGTTCCTTGGATCGTCCCCAAATTCTGGGTGTTCGAAGTTCAACGCTTGCCACTGGCTCGCATCCTTAGGGTGACTCAGCATCTTGTCTTTTTATTTATCTCCGGATAATTTCCATCATCTTCTCGCTTCTTCTCCTCCCTATCCGCGTGCCAACGCGGGAGCTTTGCTAGCTTAGGGTCCGCGAAATACCGATGCAGACGAGGAGTGATCGGAAAGTACCACACCACTTTTTGAGGAGCTTTCTTCCTCTTCTTGTATCGAGTGACGCCGCACACCGGACATATGGTAGACTCCACGTGCTCGTCCCGATAAATGATGCAATTGTTCATGCACACATGGTATTTCACGTGCGGTAAATCCAGAGGACACACGATTTTCTTCGCCTCCTTGAAACTGGTCGGGCACTTGTTCCCCTTGGGAAGACGTTCGTGCTAGAATGACATGTTCTCGTCGAAGCATGCATCGGTCATTTTGTGTTTTACCTTCATCTCCAGATCCATGAGCGTTACTTTCAGGCGGGTATCCTCGGGCCTGCATCCTTCATACAATGGAGTAACCGCGTCTATCTCCAGTTGATCCAGCTTGGCTTTCTCTCGGGCGGCAGCTCTTGCGTTACCCGTCTGCTTGAGAAGCAGCTCTTGAATATGAGGGTCCTGCACCCAGCCCATCGATGGTCCATCGTCATCTGCTCCGGCATCTTCATCTTCATGATCATGCCCTTCATCTTGATCTTCCTCATCATCATGTCCGGCATCTTCTACATGATGAATGTGTCCTGCATCTACTTCGTGATCATGTCCTGGAGATTCTTCGTCTTTTCGCCCGCCCTCGCCGCGGTTGTCTTGCTGCCCTTCCTTATTTCTTGCCCGGCCCCCATGGATGACTTCATAATCATCTTCATCACCTTGCCACCGATAGCCATCCATGAAACCACGCAAGAGCAGGTGGTCCCGCACCTGTCCGGAATCCGGGTCCGTAATAAGGCTCTTCAGCTTGCATCTTCGACACGGACATCTTATCTCCGTCTCGTTCTTTTGAAGCATCTCGTCCTTCGCGGAGCTCAAAAACCTATTCACGATTCCTTCGGTCATCGTGTGGACCATGGTCGCCTGCGGGGTAGAGCAAAACGATATTTTAGAACAAAAAAAATTGGCATGACTTTTCCTAAAAATAGGACCAAAAAGAATGCATAGTGCCAAATTCTCGCCGAAACGGAAATGAATCAACATTCCGGCAAAATATTGGCAACTATCGCATTTCAAATACCGGTACCTGCAGACACAAACATATGCAACACCACAAACATACGTAGATCGAGGCCATACAAAGTGTGTACGTTGTTGGAGGGAGAAAAAAGTAGATCTAGAACATAAAGAAAGCTTTCCCCTTACTTACCTATCAAAAAAGGAAATTTAACCACTTAATTAGGGTGAATCTATGGTGCAAATGAGGTGAGGAGGAGGAGGCAGCCGAGACCAAGCTTGGTAGAGGTGGAGAGAATGAAGTGGGGAAAGTGAGTGTGGTAGGTGGTTGTCCAAAATATCTAGCTCCTCCCAGGTTACGAATGGCGCACCTTCTAAGAATGCGCCATTAGTAACCCGGGTTACTAATGGCGCACCTGGTGTGTGGTGCGCCATTACTAGTTTTGAAAAAAAATTGTTAGCAGTGGCGCACCAGGGGATAGTGCGCCATTACTAGTTAAAACTAATGGCGCACTGTCACCTGGTGCGCCACTGCTAACATTTTTTTACTTTTTTCTCAAAACTAGTAATGGCGCAATGGTGCAAAACTGTCTTGTACCCATTGTATGTGAACGTAGAGACTATTACACCCGATCATCACATGGTGTCTCAGCACGAAGAACTTCCCGAACGGTGCATACTCAGGGAGAACACTTATACCTTGAAATTTAGTTAAGGGATCATCTTATAATGCTACCGTTGTACTAAGAAAAATAAGATGCATAAAAGATAAACATTACATGCAATCAAAATATGTGACATGATATGGCCATCATCATCTTTTGCCTTTGATCTCCATCTCCAAAGCATCGTCAGGATCTCTATTGTCACCGGCTTCACACCTTGATCTTCATCGAAGCGTCGTGGTCGTCTCGCCAACTATTGCTTCTACAACTATCGCTGACACATAGTGATAAATTAAAGCAATTACATGGCGTTTGCATTTCATACAATAAAGCGACAACCATAAGGCTCCTGTCAGTTGCCGATAACTTTTACAAAACATGATCATCTCATACAACAACTTATATCACATCATGTCTTGACCATATCACATCACAAAATGCGCTGCAAAAACAAGTTAGACGTCCTCTACTTTGTTGTTGCAAGCTTTACATGGCTGCTACGGGACTTCTAGTAAGAACCGTTCTTATCTATGCATCAAAACCACAACGGTGTTTCGTCAATTTTGTTGTTTTAACCTTCAACAAGGACCGGCCGTAGTCAAATTCGATTCAACTAAAGTTGGAGAAACAGACACCCGCCAGCCACCTTTATGCAAAACTAGTTGCATGTCTGTCGGTGGAACCGGTCTCATGAACGTGGTCATGTAAGGTTGGTCCGGGCCGCTTCATCCAACAATACCGCCGAATCAAAATAAGACATTGGTGTTAAGCAGTATGACTGTCACCGCCCACAACTCTTTGTGTTCTACTCATGCATACCATCTACGCATAGACCTGGCTCGGATGCAACTGTTGGGGAACGTAGCATGCACTTTAAAAAAAATTCCTACGTTCACGCAAGATCTATGAAGGAGATGCATAGCAACGAGAAGGGGAGAGTGTGTCCACGTACCCTCGTAGACCGAAAGCGGAAGCGTTTGTCAATGTTAACGCGACTGATGTAGTCGAACTTCTTCTCGTTCCGACCGATCAAGTATCGAACGTACGGCACCTCCGAGTTCTACACACGTTCAGCTCGATGACGTCCCTCGAACTCTTGATCCAGCAAAGTGTCGAGGGATAGTTCCGTCAGCACGACGATGTGGTGACGATGATGGTGAAGTGATCCGCGCAGGGCTTTGCCTAAGCACTACGTGAATATGACCGGAGGCGTAAACTGTGGAGGGGGCGCCGCACACGGTTAGGAGCAATTGATGTGTCTTGTAGGCGCCCCCCTCCCCACGTATATAAAGGAGGGAGGGGGAGGAGGCCGGCCCTAGGCGCGCCCCAAGTAGAAGGAGTCCTACTGGGGCTCCTAGTAGGATTCGGCCCCCCTTTCCTTTTACCGGAGGGGGAAAGGGGGAAGAGAGAGAGAGGAGGAGAAGGAAAGGGGGGGCGCCATCCCCTCCCTAGTCCAATTTGGACTCCTTCCCTGTGGGGGGCGCGCCACCCCTTTGTTGGCTGGTGTGCCTCCCTTCTATGGCCCATATCTTCCCCCGGGGGGCACGAGGCCTCGCTCGTACGCACGCACGATCCTATCACCGAGCGCTGGTTCTTATGGTAGTTTTTTTTCGTCCGTTTTTTTGAGGTGGGACATGAGTATTGGGCGTGGATTGGGCACCAGGTGGTTGGTTCGGTGGGAATAAAGTGAGGTGGGAGGAGGTACGACAAAAAGGCAGCGAAAGGTGGGACAAAAATAAACCGTGGATGTTATTCACCAACTCAGACATTAGGAGTAGAAATGCATGGCCAGGGCATCGATGACTGGGAGTGGGAAGCTGTTGGATGTACTTGTTGTCTGCTAGCATAAGGAGGAAGGAGAAGCAATGTGTGGGCGAGGAAGATCGATCAAGAGGCGGCAATTTATAGAGGAGATCTCGTAGGTTTTGACCGGCGATGAGCGAACTGGGATTGCGGGGAGGCGTTGGATTTGAGCACGATCCGTGGGAGGCGCGCGGGAGGAGCCCCCAGCCAATGGATCGAAGCCGCGCGAATGGGGGAATGGAGGGAGAGAGTAATGGAGGAGAGCACAAGCCTGCGCTTGCCCCATTAAACGACGAGTTGCGTTGATTTGGGGAGAGGATCATTGAAGGGGTGCCCGATTTCAAGGAGAGAATTGAAGGAGCGTTGTTGAGAACGAGATTTGTTCAGCGGGCCCCTGTATTTCGATTCACTAGAAGCAGATACGTCGGGGATTTATTATTAGGAGAGATATGAGCTGAGATGAGAATATGCAGGCGCCACATCCGTCCACATTCAGCCTGGCCGGGATTGACTGAAATTAGGTAAGATTTGACATGGTATTTGGCCAGAATTCCTAAGATATTGCAAAGGGTTCCACCCGTTCAGTTTTTTGCAAGCTATCTGTTGCACGGCATTCTGTACGTGTTTGATTGCATGTGACTTGATTTCACTCTCTGCATGATTTGTTGTTACCTTTCCTAATCAGTAGTGCCCCCTCCCATATTTTTACACTTTACCCCAACTGTAGTATAAATTATTTCCTAATTAATAATAGTGGCCCGATGCCTTTCAAGATTTCCTGATGGGCTCTTTCAGCTTGCCCATTGGATTGGGGGTGAGCTACTGATGAAAATCAAGCCGGATATGCTCACGTTGACAGAACTCCTCCATGGCACCCTTGGACAGATTAGTACCATTGTCAATTATAATGTTGTGTGGAAAACCAAAGCGAAAGATCACCTTTTTCATGAATTGAACCGCCGTGGCTGCATCACAATTTCTGACTGGCTCTGCCTCAACCAACTTTGTGAATTTGTCAACCGCCACCAAGAGGTGGGTCTTTTTATCTTTGGACCTTTTGAAAGGCCCAACCATGTCGAACCCCCGGACTGCAAACGGCCAAGTAATTGGAATCATCCTCAATTCTTAAGCCGGTACGTGAGTCCGTCGTGAAAATTTCTGACAACCATCACCTTTACTGACCAGATCTTCCGCGTCAGCATGAGCCGTCAGCCAATAAAATCCATGACGAAAAGCCTTGGCCACAAGGGATTTTGAACCGGCATGATGGCCACAATCTCCTTCATGAATCTCACGAAGAATTTCTTGACCCTCCTCAGGAGAGACACAACGTTGAAACGCCCCAGTGAAACTGCGATGATGTAACTCCCCATTGGCAATCGTCATCGACTTAGACCGCCGGGTTATCTTCCTAGCCAAGGTTTCGTCTTCAGGAAACTCGCCCCGGATCATGTAAGCCAAATATGGCACTGTCCAATCTATGATGACGTGAAGAGCCGCCACCAATTGTGCTTCCGGGTCAGGAACAGCCAAGTCTTCCTCTGTAGGCAACTTGACAGAAGGGTTATGCAGAACATCCAAAAAAGTGTTAGGTGGCACCGGCTTATGCTGAGACCCCAGCCGGCTTAAACATCGGCTGCCTCATTCTTTCTGCGATCAATGCGTTCCACCTGGTAACCCTTGAACTGTCCAGCAATGGCATCAACTTCACGGCGATAAGCCGCCATGAGAGGATCCTTGGAATCCCACTTGCCTGATACTTGTTGAGCCACCAAATCTGAATCGCCAAAGCACCTTACCCGGCTTAAGTTCATCTCCTTAGCCATCCGAAGACCATGGAGCAAGGCCTTATACTCAGTTGCATTGTTAGTACAGGGAAACATCAACCAGAGTACATAACAAAATTTGTCACCTCGAGGGGAAGCTAAGACAACTCCAGCCCCCGAGCCTTCCAATTGCCTGGACCCATCAAAATGAATAGTCCGATATGTGTTGTCCGGCTTTTCTTCAGGCATCTGCAGCTCTGTCCAATCGTTGATGAAGTCCACCAGTGCTTGAGACTTAATAGCAGTGCGTGGCACATACTTTAAGCCATGAGGCCCAAGTTCAATGGCCCACTTGGCGACTCGTCCTGTGGCTTCTCTATTCTGAATGATATCTCCCAAAGGAGCAGAACTAACCACAGTGATGGGGTGACCCTGGAAGTATTGTTTAAGCTTCCGGCTTGCCATGAACACCCCATAAACGAGTTTCTGCCAATGTGGATATCTTTGCTTGGACTCAATAAGCACCTCACTGATGTAGTAAACCGGTCGTTGAACCGGATGTTACTTGCCAGCCTCCTTGCGCTCCACCACAATGGCAACACTGACAGCACGTGTGTTAGCAGCCACATATAACAATAAGGGCTCCTTATCAATGGGAACAGCAAGGACCGGCGGCTCAGGTAACTGTCTCTTCAAATCTTCAAAGGCAGCGTTAGCAGCATCACTCCAGACAAAGTCGTCCGTCTTCTTCATCATCTGATATAGTGGTATGGCCTTCTCACCTAACCGGCTTATGAACCGGCTTAAGGCAGCAATACGACCCGCCAGACGCTGAACATCATTGATACATGCCGGCTTAGCCAAAGAGGTGACTGCCTTGATCTTCTCCGGGTTAGCCTCAATGCCTCTGTTAGAAACCAGAAAACCCAAAAGGTTTCCTGCTGGCACTCCAAAAGCGCACTTGGCCGGGTTAAGCATCATCTTGTAGACCCGGAGATTATCAAAGGTTTCCTTTAGATCATCTATTAAGGTCTCCTTCTCTTTGGACTTCACCACAATGTCGTCCACATAAGCATGAACATTGCGCCCAATCTGACTGTGGAGACAGTTCTGCACACATCACTGATAAGTCGCCTGGGCACTTTTAAGCCCAAAAGGCATAGACACATAGCAGAAGGCTCCAAACGGAGTAATGAAAGTCGTCTTCTCCTGGTCCTTAACTGCCATCTTGATCTGATGATAACCAGAATAAGCATCCAAAAAGCTCAAACGCTCACAACCCGCCGTAGCATCAATGATTTGATCAATATGAGGGAGAGCGAAAGGATCAGCCGGGCACGCTTTGTTTAAATCCGTGTAATCCACACACATACGCCAGGTGTCGTTCTTTTTTAGTACAAGCACGGGGTTAGCCAACCACTCTGGGTGAAAAACTTCAACAATAAACCCGGCCGCCAAGAGCCGGGCCACCTCCTCACCAATAGCTTTACGCCTCTCCTCATTAAACCGCCGAAGAAACTGCCTGGCCGGCTTAAATTTTGGATCAATATTAAGAGTGTGCTCAGCGAGTTCTCTCGGTACACCCGGCATGTCAGAAGGTTTCCTTGCAAAGATGTCCGGGCTCTCACGGATGAACTTGATGAGCGCGCTTTCCTATTTGGGATCCAGATTGGCACTGATACTGAACTGCTTAGATGAGTCGCCTGGAACAAAATCAATAAGCTTGGTATCATCGGCCGACTTAAATTTCATCACCGGCTTGTGTTCCGTGGTTGGCTTCTTCAAAGACGTCATGTCCGCCGGGTCAACATTGTCCTTGTAGAACTTCAACTCCCCTGTTGCAGACATAGATTCAGCATAAGCAGCGTCGCCTTCCTCACATTCCAAGGCTATCTTCCGACTCCCATGCACTGTGATGGTGCCCTTGTGACCCGGCATCTTGAGCTGCAGGTAAACATAACACGGCCGTGCCATGAATTTTGCATAAGCCGGCCGTCCAAACAGTGCGTGATATGGGCTCCGGATTTTGACCACCTCAAAAGTTAATTTCTCCGCCCTGGAATCATGCTCATCCCCAAAGGCTACTTCCAGCTCAATCTTACCCACTGGGTACGCCGACTTACCAGGCCCTACTCCATGAAAAACAGTGTTGTACGTTTTGAGATTTTTATCAGTCAATCCCATGCGATGAAAGGTCTCATAATAGAGGATGTTGATGCTGTTGCCTCCATCCATGAGCACCTTTGTGAATTTGTATCCACCAATTTGAGGTGCCACCACTAAGGCCAAGTGACCCGGATCGTCAACCCGTGGAGGGTGATCCTCCCTACTCCATAGAATAGGCTGCTCAGACCATCTCAGATAACGAGGAACCGTCGGTTCAACAGCGTTCACAACCCTCTTATGAAGTTTCTGGTCCCTTTTGCATAAACTGGTGGTGAACACATGATACTGCCCACTATTCATCTGCTTTGGGTTACTCTGATACCCTGATTGCTGCTGCTGCTGACCTCCTTGGCCAGATTGCTGATTATAACCACCTTGGTTACCTTGAGGGCCTTGAAAGTTGGAATTTGAGCCGCCACCCGGGCCATGAAAAGCACCACCGCCGGAACCGCCGTTGGGTCCATGACTGCCGTCGAACATGTTAGAATTCTTGAAAGCCCTGATGATCGTACAGTCTTTCCATAGGTGCATGGCCGGCTTCTCTCGGGTGTCATGTCTTGGACAGGGCTCATTCAGCAATTGCTCAATGGTGTTACCTGACCCGCTAGACCGAGGAGGTGGCCTCCCCTTACGTCGTTGATTGTTGCCCTGCGCATTAGCCACAAACTCCGAGCTACCGTCAGCCTTACGTTTATTATTGCCTCCTTGACTCGCCGGGTTATGCTGAAGACCCTTAGCGTTGCCTTTCTTATTTCCCTTCCCTGTCTTCTCTTCATCAGACGCGGGATCCTTGGTACTATCAGAGTCGGCGTATTCGACTAGAGCCGCCATCAGCTGGCCCATGTCATTACAATCGCGCTTGAGCCGCCCCAACTTCTATTTCAGAGGTTCAAAACGGCAATTTTTGTCCAACATTAAGACCGCAGAGCTGGCATCCATCTTATCAGATGAATGTATTATGGCCTTCACCCAGCGCACCCAATGGGTCGTGGACTCACCTTCCTCTTGCTTGCAATTAGTCAAGTCCACAATCAACATGGGATGCTTGCATGTGTCTTTCAAGTTCTGAATAAACCGGGCCTTTAACTCGGCCCAGGAACCAATGGAATTAGGTGGCAGTCCCTTTAACCAAGTGTGGGCCGTTCCATCCAGCATCATAGTGAAGTACTTGGCCATTGCCGCGACACTGACCTCCAACAATTCCATGGCCATCTCATAGCTTTCAATCCATGCCCCGGGCTATAAGTCGGCCGTGTAATTAGGCACCTTTCGAGGCCCCTTAAAATCCTTGGGCAAACGCTCATTACGCAGTGCTGGTACTAAGCAAGGGACACCTCCCGTTCTCGTGGTCGCGCCTGCCTCAATAGAAGTCGTCGGATAAACCGGAAAATAATGGTAAGCCGTCCGCTGAGCCGCCTGCTCAATCGCCTGCTGAGCCGCCGGCTCAGCCTCTTGGCGTATCCTGTCCTGATCAACCAAGTTAGGAGCCCCATCACGCGCCGTGTCTCGCCCGCACGGCTGGTCATGGCGCCGGGCGTTGCTTGAAACTGCCGCCGAATCCATATGCCTGCTATAACTCGGGCTCCGGCTTGGGCGAGGGGTCGAATGAATCCTGTCTCGACTATAAGAGTATGCCTCCTGTTGTGCCAGAGCCGTCTGAAGAAGTTCTCTGACCCTTCGTGTTTCAATCGCCGTCGGAGAGTCGCCCAACACCGGGAGAGCCGCCAATCGTGCCGGCGCAGCGATCATGTTCTCCAACGGGTTAGAATAATGACCCAGTGGTGTTGGTACATACTGAGGTGGAGCAGTGTTCACTCGAGGAGGTTCCATCACCCGTGGTTGAAACGGCGTCCCAGCTCCGGGCGTCGCAGCCGGGTTTACCTCCGGCGGATTACTGGGGCCTGCACCGGGTGTGCGGAAGAGGTTTCTAGGATCATAAATCGAAGGAAGACGGGATTGGGACTTCTAGTGCCTTCTCCTCATGACCTCATTTGATGCATTTAAATCCATCATAAGCTAGAATGCTTCTGATTGAAGCTGCTGAGCTCGAGCATCCAAAGCTACCCGCTCTATGGCCAATCTGGTGTCCTCAGCTGCTAGGTTTTCCTTGGCTTGTGCTATCTCCTCACATAACCGCACCACTTCTGCATCATGTTCAGCCTGATCCGCCGGATTAACCGCGGCGGTTAACAGGTTGTCAGCCTATCCGTGAGATCTATCAGCACCTGAGCTGGCGGGCGCATAGGGCCTCCTTCCCCGGCTGCCGCTGACCCGGAGGTTATTGCTGCCGCAGCTGTAGAGTTTTGACCGGGTTGAGTGCCAGCCATGAAGATCCCTACTCTGCTCGGCGGCTCAAAGGGGATCCGGAATAGTGCTGCCATCGGAACAGCCCCCAAGCCTGCCATCTTGTATTTGATACAACGAATCCGTCTCACCCATGGACGACTCACCGTCAGAATAGATGGCCGTCTCACCGCCAGACATGGATCCTTCAGGAAGTTCCCCTCCATGGATGCATCCCACGAAGGCACGCTTCATGGCGGGCGGAGCCCGGGTGGGTCTCGCACGCTGAGCCGTCTCGATGATGTCGGTGCAGATGTCCGGCTCAGGGCCCGGCTCGCCGATCCGGCGGATGAAGACGTGAATTCCACCGAAGGGGACCCGGTACCCGTACTCAATTGAGCCGGTGTCGGGGCCCTAGCCTGCGTCGTCGATGTAGAGCTTGCCGGGATGACTCTTGGTCATCCTGCCAACAGCGTATCCCTTGAGCCCTTTGAAGCTGCCCTTCAAGAACTCAAATCCACCGTGCGCTGGCCCCACGGTGGGCGCCAACTATCGTGGAATTGTAACGGCAGATGTCCTAGCGAAAGGACTTAGTCGTGGAGCCATCGCAACTAGGAAGCAAGAAGGGGTTAATCAGGACAAAGGACACGGGATTTATACTGGTTCGGCCCCTTACAGTGAAGGTAAAAGCCTACGATCCAGTTTTGAGTGGGATTGCTTATGTCTCGATAACCAGGGAGCGAATCTGCTTGACCTAGCTCTCGATTTGATGTTACATGCCCTGAACCGCCGTCGGGTCGTCCCTTTATATACAGAGGTCGTCGTCCAGCGGCTCATAGAGTCCCGGCCGGCTCATAAACAGTGTCCGGCTCGGTTTCTCTCTACTCCTGCCTTCTAATACAAGTTACACATATATGGCGGTTTATCTCTACGGGCCTTAAATCGCCCTCTGAGCCTTGGGCCCTTAACTAACCCGCCATCTCCGGGAGTCGTCTTGGGCTTCAAGAGTCGTCTTAAGTATAACCCGGCACCTTCTGGCGGGTCATACTAATAGTTATATCCCCAACAAGGGGAGAGAGCCCCCCTTCTTCTTCTTCTTCCTTGACCTTCTCCCTAGATGGGAGAAGGGTTTCCCCTCTGGTCCTTGGCTTCCATGGCATGGGAGGGGCGAGAGCCCCTCCGTGATTGGATCTGTCTCTCTGTCTCTCTCTGTTTCTGCGCTCTAGATTCTGGCCCTTCACCGTTTCTTATATTGCCGGAGATCCGTAACTCTGATAGGGCTGAAATTTTAACATGATTTGTATCCGGATATTGGCTTTCTTGTGGCGAAAGAAGGGCACCAACTGCCTTACGGGGTGGCCACGAGGGTCAGGGGAGCGCCCCCCTGCCTCGTGGCCCCCTCGGGCATCGTCTCGCGTTAATTCTTCTTCCCAAAAATCACATATGTTCCAACAAAAATCTCCATAAGTTTTTATCCCATTTGGATTCAGTTTGATATGGATTTTCTGCGAAACAAAAAACATGCAACAAACAGGAACTGGCACTGTGCATTGGATCCAAAAATAGTATAAAAAGTTGCCAAAAGTATATGAAAGTTGTATAATATTGGCATGGAATAATAAAAAATTATAGATACGACGGAGACGTATCAGCATCCCCAAGCTTAATTCCTGCTCATCCTCGAGTAGGTAAATGATATAGATAATTTTTGATGTGGAATGCTACCTAGCATAATCTTGATCATGTAATCGAATCATGGCATGAATATTAAGACACGAGTGATTGAAAGCAATAGTCTATCATTTGACATAAAAGAATTTAATACTCAGGCATCCCAACAAACAATCAAGTCTTTCAAAATATCAATGCTAAAGAACGTTATCCCTACAGAATCATATAGTGTTTTATGCTCCCTTTTCTTAACACAAGGTACCCCTCATGCCCATCCCGGTGTCAGCCAAGCAATTGTTTTCATACTTTACTTTTTCGAACCTTTTCAACTCTTCACGCAATATATGAGCGTGAGCCATGGACATAGCACTATGGGTGGAATAGAAGGTGGTGATAGACAAAAGTAGGGAGAAAGTCTCACATTGACTAGGCAAATTAACAGACTATGGAGATGTCCATCAATTGATATCAATGTGAGTGAGTAGGGCTTGCCATGCAACGGATGCACTAAGAGCTATAAGTGTATGAAATCTCAAACTGGAAACTAAGTGGGTGTGCATCCAACTTGCTTTCTCATGAAGACCTAGGGCATTTGAGGAAGCCCGTCATTGGAATATACAAGCCAAGTTCTATAATGAAAATTCCCACTAGTATTTGAAAGTGATAACTCAAGAGACTCTCTATATGAAGAACATGGTGTTACTCTGAAGCACAAGTGTGGTAAAAGGATAGTAACATTGTCCCTTCTCTCTTTTCTCTCATTTTTTATTTTCCTTTTTTTATTTTGGGCTCTTTTGCCTCTTTTTTTGGGTGGGCTTCTTTGGCCTCTTTTTTTTATTTGGGCTTCATTGGACTCTTTATATTATAACTTCACATGGGACAATGTTCTAATAATGATGATCATCACACTTTTCTTTACTTACAACTCGATACTAGAACAAAAATATGACTCTATATGAATGCCTCCGGCGGTGTACCGGGATGTGCAATGATCTAGCATAGCAATGACATCAAAACGACATGAAAACATCATGCTAGCTGTCTTACGATCATGCAAAGCAATATGACAATGATGGTGCGTGTCATAACAAACGGAACGGTGGAGTTACATGGCAATATATCTCGGAATGGCTATGGAAATGCCATAATAGGTAGGTATGGTGGCTGTTTTAACGAAGGGTATAAGGTGGTTTGATGCACCGGCGAAAATTGAGTGGTACTAGAGTGGCTAGCAAGGTGGAAGGGTGAGAGTGCGTATAATCCATGGACTCAACATTAGTCATAAAGAACTCACATACTTATTGCGAAAAATCTATTAGCCCTCGAAGCAAAATACTATGACGGGTGCTCCTAGGGGGGAGGTTGGTAGGAGTTAACCATCGCGCGCCCCCGACCTTCACGAAAGATAAACAATCAAAATACAATGCGCGCCAACTTGGTTACATAGTTAGGAGACCATACGTGCATGCTTCGGGAACCACAAACCTTAACACCAATATTTTTGCTAAACCACAATCATTCACTAGTACCTCCCACATATTAGCATCTCTATATCCCAAAACTATTGCAAGGAATCAAACATATCATATTCAGCGATCTACAAGTTTATGTAGGATTTTATGACTAACCTTGTGAATGACCCATTCCTGTCAACTCTCTAAATAGATATAAGTGAAGCAAGAGAGTTTTAATCTTTCTACAAAAGATATGCCTATGCTCTAACAAATATAAGTGAAGCAAAAGAGCATTCTACAAATGGTGGTTTTCTATTTGAAGAGAAACAGGCGATCCAAACTTCAAATGATATAAGTGAAGCACCTGAAGCATTCTATAAAGCCATACTCAAAAGATTTAAGTAAAGTGCAATGAGCATTCTATAAATCAAACATGGACTATCTCATACCAGCATGGTGCATAAAATAAAAGTGAAAACTAAATGCAAAAGACGCTCCAAGATTTCCACATATCATATGGACGAAACAAAACCGAAAACGTACCGATACTTGTTGAAGAAAGATGGGATGCCTTCCGGGGCATCCCCAAGCTTAGACACTTGAGTCTCCTTGAATATTTACATGGGGTGCCTTGGGAATCCCCAAGCTTGAGCTCTTGCCTTTCCTCCTTCTCCTCATATCGAGACCTGCTCGATCTTTGATAACTTCATCCACACAAAACTCAACAGAAAGCTCGGTAAGATCCGTTAGTATAATAAAGCAAATCACTACTCTAAGTACTATTGCAAACCAATTCATATTTTGTTTTTGCATTGTAGCTACTGTAATATAACTTTTCCATGGCTTAATCCACTGATAGAAATCGATAGTTTCATCAAAACAAGCAAACAATGCATCAAAAACAGAATCTATCTTAAACAGGACAGCCTGTAGTAATCTGAACATTCACCATACTTATGGTACTCCAAAAATTCTGAAAAAAAATAGGAAAAATAAAAAATTTGTATAGAAAGACAGTGCGAAAAGTTTCAGAACCGTTTGACGTTCCAGTAAAAAATGTAAAATCGAGCACTACAGCCAAAGTTTCTGTTTTGCACCGAACAAACCAACAAGCAATCTAATCATCCTAAAGGCAAATCTTGGCACATTATTTTTACGATACAATTGAGTTGTACAAGGGGATAATTATTTTTGTTGAAAAGTTTTTGTAATCAAGATTCACAGAGTTTCCGTGAGCATGAACAAAGTTCAAGGCTAGCTCCCACTTTAACAATGCTTGTCTTTCTCACTTTTGCTTTTCTTTTTGAAAAAAATTTGGGTTCCCCTCTATATTTTTTTGTTTTTAAAATTTATAAAAGCACACAACAGAAATAAATGACTCTCTAAAACTTCCGGGTTGCCTCCCTGGCAGCGCTTTCTTTAAAGCCATTAAGCTAGGCATATAGTGCTCAAGTAATGGATCCACCCGGATCCCAAGGAATATCAAAGCCAATTTTAATTAACAATGATTTGTGATTTAGTAGTGAGCACAAATTAACATATATAATGCAACAACAAAGTCTAACTCTCTTCCTATGCATCGGCATGTCATAAAAGAACAATTCATGCACACATAGTATAGGCCAATGCATAGTATAAACAGTTTCTTGCAATTTTATCATTTTGGAAACATGGAGAGGTGATGTCTACTACGCAACCTTCTTCTTGTAGACGTTGTTGGGCCTCCAAGTGCAGAGGTTTGTAGGATAGTAGCAAATTTCCCTCAATTGGATGACCTAAGGTTTATCAATCCGTGGGAGGCGTAGGATGAAGATGGTCTCTCTCAAGCAACCCTGCAACCAAATAACAAATAGTCTCTTGTGTCCCCAACACACCCAATACAATGGTAAATTGTATAGGTGCACTAGTTCGGCGAAGAGATGGTGATACAAGTGCAATATGGATGGTAGATTTAGGTTTTTGTAATCTGAAAATATAAAAATAGCAAGGTAGCAAGCGATAAAAGTGAGCGTAAATGGTATTGCAATGGTAGGAAACAAGGCCTAGGGTTCATACTTTCACCAGTGCAAGTTCTCTCAACAATAATAACATAATTGGATCATATAACTATCCCTCAACATGCAACAAAGAGTCACTCCAAAGTCACTAATAGCGGAGAACAAACGAAGAGATTATGGTAGGGTACGAAACCACCTCAAAGTTATTCTTTCTGCTCAATCTATTCAAGAGTCCATAGTAAAATAACACGAAGCTATTCTTTCCGTTCAATCTATCATAGAGTTTGTACTAGAATAACACCTTAAGACACAAATCAACCAAAACCCTAATGTCACCTAGATACTCCATTGTCACCTCAAGTATCCGTGGGTATGATTATAGGGGTTATTCCATCTGTGCCCCCAATTCCTTAGTTGTGCTCAGTTTTCCCCACGCTTCAAACTTTTGCTCACTTTTCCCCACTCCCTTAGCTGAAACTCTCACAAATGTTCATAACAGACGTTTGCCGTCTTGGCCGTTAACTGACTTGTGGGGCCACGTTGGACTCTGTTGACTGTGGTTGTGGCTTCGCTGGTTGGGCCGTGTTTGTGTTCATAGGACGGGCCCGTTAGTTTGTTGGGAATAAATTAAAAAAGCCTGCTATCGATGGATGCAGCCTGCTATGCATGCCCGGCTTTGGCATCGATGTAGCCTGCTACGCATGCGAACACCGCCACGCACGCATCTAGTGACCTAGACCTAAACGCATGCATGCACGCCGACACGCACGCATCAATCCGTGCCGCATGGTTACACTTTGAAGCACAAGTGTGGTAAAAGGATAGTAGCATTGCCCCTTCTCTCTTTTTCTCTCATTTTTTTTTATTTTTTTGGGCCTTTTCTCTTTTTTTTTTCTTTTTTTGGCCTCGTTTTTAATATATTTTTTATTTTTCGTCCGGAGTCTCATCCCGACTTGTGGGGGAATCATAGTCTCCATCATCCTTTCCTCACTGGGACAATGCTCTAATAATGATGATCATCACACTTTTATTTACTTACAACTCAAGAATTACAACTCAATACTTAGAACAAGATATGACTCTATATGAATGCCTCCGGCGGTGTACCGGGATGTGCAATGACTCATGAGTGACATGTATGAAAGAATTAGGAAAGGTGACTTTGCCACAAATACGATGTCAACTACATGATCATGCAAAGCAATATGACAATGATGGAGCGTGTCATAATAAACGGAACGGTGCAAAGTTGCATGGAAATATATCTCGGAATGGCTATGGAAATGCCATGATAGGTAGGTATGGTGGCTGTTTTGAGGAAGGTATATGGTGGGTGTATGATACCGGCGAAAGGTGCACGGTATTAGAGAGGCTAGCCATGGTGGAAGGAGGAAAAGTGCGTATAATCCATGGACTCAACATTAGTCATAAAGAACTCACATACTTATTGCAAAAATCTATTAGTTATCGAAACAAAGTACTACGTGCATGCTCCTAGGGGGATAGATTGGTAGGAAAAGACCATCGCTCGTCCCCGACCGCCACCCATAAGGAAGACAATCAATAAATAAATCATGCTCCGACTTCATCACATAACGGTTCACCATACGTGCATGCTACGGGAATCACAAACTTTAACTCAAGTATTTCTCAAATTCACAACTACTCAACTAGCATGACTCTAATATCACCATATCCATATCTCAAAACAATCATCAAGCATCAAACTTCTCTTAGTATTCAACACACTCATAAGAAAGTTTTTACTAGTCTTGAATACCTAGCATATTAGGATTAAGCACATTACCATGCTGTTTAAGAATCTCAAAATAATATAAGTGAAGCATGAGAGTTCATCTATTTCTTCAAAATAAAACCACCACCGTGCTCTAAAAGATATAAGTGAAGCACTCGAGCAAACGACAAACTACTCCAAAAAGATATGAGTGAAGATCAATGAGTAGTTAAATAATTATACAACTATGTGAAGACTCTCCCATTTAATAATTTCAGATCTTGGTATTTTATTCAAACAGCAAGCAAAGCTAAATAAAATAAAATGACGCTCCAAGCAAAACACATATCATGTGGTGAATAAAAATATAGCTCCAAGTAAAGTTACCGATGAACGAAGACGAAAGAGGGGATGCCATCCGGGGCATCCCCAAGCTTAGGCTCTTGGTTGTCCTTGGATATTACCTTGGGGTGCCTTGGGAATCCCCAATCTTAGGCTCTTTCCACTCCTTATTCCATAGTCCATCGAATCTTTACCCAAAACTTGAAAACTTCACAACACAAAACTTAACAGAAAACTCATGAGCTCCGTTAGCAAAATAAAACAAACCACTACTTTAAGGTACTGTAATGAACTAATTATTTATTTGTATTGGTGTTAAAGCTACTGTATTCCAACTTCTCTATGGTTTATAAACTATTTTTCTAGCCATAGAGTCATCAAAATAAGCAAACAACACACGAAAAACAGAATCTGTCAAAAACAGAACAGTCTGTAGTAATCTGTAACTAACGCAAACTTCTGGAACTCAAAAAATTCTAAAATAAATTGGTGGACCTGAGGAATTTGTCTAGTAATCATCTGCAAAAATAATCAACTAAATATCACTCTCCAGTAAAAAGTTTTAGCTAATCTCGTGAACGCTAAAGTTTCTGTTTTTTTTTACAGCATGATCATAAAGACTTCACCCGAGTCTTCCCAAAGGTTCTACTTGGCACAAACACTAATTAAACCACATCTAAACAGAAGCTAGATGTATTATTTATTACTAAACAGAACCAAAAAGCAAGAAACTAAAATAAAATTGGGTTGCCTCCCAACAAGCGCTATCGTTTAATGCCCCTAGCTAGGCATGATGATTTCAATGATGCTCGCACAAAAGATAAGAATTGAAACATAAAGAGAGCATCATGAAGAATATGACCAGCACATTTAAGTCTAACCCACTTCCTATGCATAGGGATTTTGTGAGCAAACAACTTATGGGAACAATAATCAACTAGCATAGGAAGGCAAAACAAGCATAACTTCAAAACTTTAAGCACATAGAGAGGAAACTTGATATTATTGCAATTCCTACAAGCATATGTTCCTCCCTCATAATAATTTTCAGTAGCATCATGAATGAATTCAACAATATAACCAGCACCTAAAGCATTCTTTTCATGATCTACAAGCATAGAATTTTTATTACTCTCCACATAAGCAAATTTATTCTCATGAATAGTAGTGGGAGCAAACTCAACAAAATAACTATCATATGATTGAGAATTAAGATCAAGATGACAAGTTTCATGGTTATCATTATTCTTTAAAGCATACGTGTCATCACAATAATCATCATAGATAGGAGGCATGCTTTCATCATAGTAAATTTGCTCATCAAAGCTTGGGGGACAAAAAATATCATCTTCATCAAACATAGCTTCCCAAGCTTGTGGCTTTGCATATTATTAGCATCATGGGTATTGAAAGAATTCATAGTAACAACATTGCAATCATGCTCATCATTCACATATTTTATGCCAAGCACTCTATGTAATTCTTCTACTAGTACTTGAGCACAATTTCCCTTTCCATCATTTTCACGAAAGATATTAAAAAGATGAAGCATATGAGGCACCCTTAATTCCATTTTTTTGTAGTTTTCTTTTATAAACTAAACTAGTGATAAAACAAGAAACAAAAAGATTCGATTGCAAGATCTAAAGATATACCTTCAAGCACTCACCTCCCCGGCAACGGCGCCAAGAGGCGGAGATGTAGTTCCTCTCTCATAATAATTGCAAGTAGGAGCAGCAAGCACATGCATATTATATCTATCAAAATCATCATGTGTAGTAGTAAAACGCAACCAATCAATATAATCCTTAATAAGGGCAAACTTCTCCGATATAGTGTAATCGGGAGAATTCAAAAAGATAATAGGACTATCATGCGTGGGTGCAATAGCAACAATTTCATGTTTAACATAAGGAATATAGCAAGTTCATCTCCATAAGCATAATTCATATTGGCATCTTGGCCACAAGCATAGCAAGCATCATCAAAAAGGGATATTTCAAAGGAATCAACGGGATCATAACAATCATCATAGCAATCATCCTTCGGTAAGCATGAAGGGAAATTAAACAATGTATGAGTTGAAGAGTTACTCTCCTTAGAAGGTGGGCACGGGTAGCTAATCCGCTCTTCCTCCTTTTGTTCTTCACTCTCCTCATCATCTTTTTCATCCAATGAGCCCACAGATTCATTAATTCCTTCTTCCATAGACTCCTGTAAAATATTAGTCTCTTCTTGTACAGTGGAGGAGTCCTCAATATACGGTTTAACATAGGCATTAGAAGCATAATTATCATAAAAATATTTAAGTATGGCAAATTTTTCAGATTTGTAAAGAGTAGCATCATACTTTCCAGTCAAAGAAGCAATTTCATAAGCACCCGTAAAAGCAACAAATTCTTCAATTTGTTTTTTTTACTATTTACTGTGAGGCAACAGGCCCACAGTCCTTTATTCATCTCTCACAGTTCAAAGATAAAGTTACAAATATTTACAAAGCAGCAAAACTTACCTAAGAAACATCTAGAGACTCACCTATATACAAACATATACACAAGCCTATGGAAGGCTCTGAATCCAGCCAAGAAGCTTTGGATTGATGCTATCCTTAACCCTAGGCACTAACAGGGAGATATCATGAATAAACAAACATCTCCAAGAGCTAAAAGAGGGCCTAGCCTGCCTGAAAGTCTTCCCATTACGAGTGATCCAAATGCACCAAGCAGCAGTGAGGAAAACCTCAAAAAAGAAAGGGTGCCCAAAGTTGTTCTTGGCATGGAGCAAGCAGTCACCAATCTCACCCCTGGTGTGACCCATCAATTTGCAGATAGTTCCAAACTCTGATGCTGAAATTACATGTGAAAACAGGTGGATCCTATCCTCATAGGTCCTGGCCGGGCACATGACACAGAGATTATCCTCCTCAGTGCTCCTCTAGTGGCGCCGAACCAGTAAATCCTTTGTGTTCAATCTATCAAAGAACAACAGCCAAGCAAAACATTTGATCTCCAGTGTGCATTTACTCTTCCAAAGCCATTTGCATGGAGGAATGACTGGAAAGTGTGAATGCATGAGTGTGTAATAGCTCTTTGCAGAGTACTCCCCCTTGTCCATCCAAGACCAAACATCATTTCCCATAGGATCACGTTGCAGGTCAGAAATCCACCTATGCAGACAATCCAGTTGGGCAGCAGCAATTTGGGAAATGGGCAGGTTAAACAATGAAGAGACCTCAGAAGTTGTAAAGAACTCTGCCACAGAGAGCTTGTCATCAATAGCATAAGAGAATAAATGAGGCAATCTATCACGAAGTGGACGTGCAGAGTCACCCACATACCAACCATCAGACTAGAATAGCACCGACTCACCAGAGTTGACAGAAACAGTGGCTACTGCTCTATAATTATCAACCAATCTGAACACATCTTTCCACCAGAATGAACAACACAAAACTGGAGCTTGTGGCACAACACCATGATAATAAGAGTCCCAAATCAGAGATACCCAAGGAAAATCCGCTTTGTTAAAGAATTTATGCAGGTGCTTGATCAAAAGAGCCTGATTCTGAAGGTGGAAGTTAAGCACTCCAAGACCACCATTCTGCTTAGGTCTACATACCATGTCCCATGCAGCAAGGGATTGCCTAGGTGTATCAGAATTTCCTCTCCAAAGGCATTGCCTCTCAATGCTTTCTAGCTGCTTGATAGTACCCAAAGGTATATCCAGAGAGCATAAAAAGTAGATGGGCATGGAAAACATGACAGAAGTTAAAAGCTGAAGTCTGGAGCCTTGGTTTAGCATAGCAGAACTAGCAGTCAGACACCTTTCCAATTGATCAACCAGAGGCATAAGGTCTTGAATTCTTGGCTTAGTTATCCCCATTGGCAGACCCAGGTATGTGAAAGGGAGAGTACCAATGGAGCAACCAAATACTGAAGCCAGCCTGGCTGCCTCATCATCACTAACATTGAGAGGGACCATCATGGATTTAGAAAAATTAACCTTCAAACCAGTTGACGCATGGAAGACATGCCGCATATCCTTGACAGCAAGCAGTTGGGACTCATCAGCCGGCAGCAACAAAATTGTATCATCAGCATATTGGATGATAGGAAAGTTGTGATCACTAGATGGTATAGGAAGAGAAATGGACCCATCCTGCAGCATTTTATTAACCACAGATTGTAGCAAGTCAGCTGCAAGAACAAAAAGTAAAGGAGAGAATGGATCTCCCTGCCTCACTCCTCTCTTGCATTGAAATTGTGTCCCAGGCACCCCATTAAGCAAGACAGAGGAAGATCCAGAAGACAAAATCTCCCTAACCCATCCAATCCAGTGATCATTAAAACCCTTGGCTTTGAGAATCTGCAAGATGGCCTCATGTTCAACAGTATCAAAGGCTTTGGCAAAATCAAGCTTCAAGATGAGGATAGGCCTTCAAGACTGCTTGCATTGGTGAATATACTCAAAAGCCCAAGCTAAGCAGTCATGAATAGATCTGGAACGCAAAAACCCATACTGACTTTTATGAACATCATAGTAATTATAAACACCCTTAGCATACGAAGATATGATTCCATTATAACTAAACTCACATTGGTAGGGAAGGTGTTTCTTAGGGTCTTCAGAACAACAAGTAAAATCATATATTTCACATAAATTCCAAGCATAGCATTGCAAACGATGAATTTGATCCAGTAAAAGTTTCCCTTTTTGAGATAAGCGGCCTTGCACATAACAAGCATGCTCATATAAAGATTTGCCCTCAACTAAGCTAGTTGGGGTTTCAGCACGAGCACATAGGGATCGAAGATGATCCAAGTAAAAAGCTTCAGGAGTGTGATAGATTTTGAGTGGTTCTTCAACCATTGGTGTAGTAGGTACAACTAATTTTTTTGGTATTTCGCGTTTCCTACCCATAACTAAAGATAGAAAACAAGAGCACAAAATAAAAACTACTTAGTGATAAAGCAAACAAGCACACACGAGAATATTCACCCCACGCTATAACTCCCCGGCAACGGCGCCAGAAAAAGGTCTTGATAACCCACAAGTATAGGGGATCAATTGTAGCCTCTTTCGATAAGTAAGAGTGTCGAACCCAACGAGGAACTAAAGGTAGAACAAATATTCCCTCAAGTTCTATCGACCACTGATACAACTCTACGCACGCTTAACGTTCGCTTTACCTAAAACAATTATGAAACTAGAAGTACTTTGTAGGTGTTGTTGGATAGGTTTGCAAGAATATAAAGAGCACATAAATAAAACTAGGGGCTGTTTAGGTAAAGAAGCAATAAAGTTAGTATAGCGAGTGTGGAAAAGTGGTGGTAGGAGCTGCTAAATTGTCCCTAAGCAATTGACTACTTTACTAGACCGATAGCAAGTTTTATGTGGGAGAGGCCACTGCTAGCATGTCATCCCTGACTTGGAATTCTATGCACTTATGATTGGAACTATTAGCAAGCATCCACAACTACTAACGTTCATTAAGGTAAAAGCCAACCATAGTATTAAGATATATTGGTCCCCCTTCAATCCCGTATGCATCAATTTGTATGCTAGGTTGAAGCTTGTGTCACTCTTGCCCTCCAATACATAGTCCTATCAACATACAACTAACCCTATGGTGTGATCCACGCGCGCGCTCATATGATGGGCCCCAAAGGACATCAACATAACCGCAAGCAAATTAAACCAATCATAGCAATTCACCAATTACCAATAGGACAGTGAAAATCTACTCAGACGTCATAGGATGGCAACACATCATTGGATAATAATATGAAGCATAAAGCACCATGTTCAAGTAGAGGGTACAGCAGGTTGCGGGAGAGTGGACCACTGTAGATAGATGGAGGAGGGTGATGAAGATGTTGGTGAAGATGACGGAGGTGTTGGTGTAGATCGCGGTCACACGATGATGGCCCCAGCGGCGTTCCGGCGCCACCGGGAGAGAGGGGGAGAGAGTTCTTCTTCTTTCTTGACCTTCTCCCTAGATGGGAGAAGGGTTTCCCCTCTGGTCCTTGGCTTCCATGGCATGGGAGGGGCGAGAGCCCATCCGAGATTGGATCTGTCTCTCTGTCTCTCTGTGTTTCTGCGCTCTAGATTCTGGCCTTTCACCGTTTCTTATATTCCCGGAGATCCGTAACTCCGATTTGGCTGAAATATTAACACAATTTGTATCCAGATATTTGCTTTCTTGCGGTGAAAGAAGGGAATCAACCGCCTTACGGGGTGGCCACGAGGGTCAGGGCGCCCCCCCTGCCTCGTGGCCCCCTAGGGCATCGTCTCGCGTTGATTCTTCTTCCCAAAAATCACATATATTCCAAAAAAATCTCCGTACGTTTTTATCCCGTTTGGACTCCCTTTGATATGGATTTTCTGCGAAACAAAACACATGCAACAAACAGGAACTGGCACTTGGCACCGGATCAATATGTTAGTCCCAAAAATAGTATAAAAAGTTGCCAAAAAGTATATGGAAGTTGTATAATATTGGCATGGAACAATCAAAAATTATAGATACGACGGAGACGTATCAAGCTCGTAGCGGAAGCAGCTTAGGAGATCGCCGGCGTCGAGAAGTGATGGAGAACAGGAGAAGAAAGCAACCCCACTCCACTATGCCTCCACTGCTATTGGCCGCTCCGTTGTGCCGCCGTTTGATGCGTCGCCGGGGCAACACGTTGCCGGAGTTGGCCGCCACCTCCGCCGTGGGCGTGGGCGTGTTCGCGGGTATCCAAGGTCCATGGAGTTGCGCACTACTGCGGGAAGGGTCGTTGCCATAGGTGCAGCGACTTGGCGCTGTGGATGCCGCTTGAGCCGCACGAGAAATTTGAACGATGGAGTTGTTCCACCACTAATGCGGATGAGCAGGCTGCTGTGCTGCAGGTACCTAGGTGTTGACACCAGATTTTGGCACGGTCAAGAAATTAATTAAGATGGCCTCAAATGAAGGAGTGATCTACATTAAAAAATTGTATTGTCGACCTGAACATCTAAGAAGTTTGGGCCACCACCATCCGATCTCATCTCAAGGGCCGAAGTTGTACTTGAAGTACTAGATTTTGTATGCAGAGTACTGTTTGGCCGATTAGACCTCCAAGATAGCCTCATATGAGAAGTTTATATACGCGTCGAAACGATCGGTTTTGATATAAAAGTCCTCTCATTCCGAGGTCGTATACAAAAGTCAGAGCCAATGCACTGCGGACCTATCATGTGTAAAAAACTGGCCCAGGGCATCAGACACATTGTCTGGTAGGTCCCGCGAGCGATTCGGCCCTCCAGATAGCCTCGAATCGAAAAACATTCAACACAAAAGTTAATGGCCTCGTCAAAAAGGTTAAAAAAATTTTGGGTGCATCTTCATCCGAGGTAGTATTTTGCCTGTGAAACACAAAAACCAAACTGCTATCTCAGACATACCTAATCCTGGTACGGCTAATTTTGGAAGGATTTGGAGTCCATTTATTGTACGGGAAGTCCAGCCGCCTCATAAGTAGATGAGAGGTGACGGCTGATTGAACAACACACAATCGAACAAATCATCTACCACTTTTTATATTTTCTTCTTTACCCTAGTTTTTCTTCTTCCTCGTTCTTCGTTCGTTCTTCTTCTTATAGGGTGGTGAACCTCGAGGCCCTAGGGGTGCTCAGGTCGTCCTAGGTCAGCCCATAGGCAACACGCGCCCTGACGGGGTCCCTCCCGGGCGTGTGGAGTTTCAGGTCTACAAAAGCGCCCGCCGGATTGCTTGCGTACCGCACTGCTAGACGGGTCTCCTTCGACGTGAGCTGCGGTGCATCACCCCCAGCGTCGAGGGTACACGGTGATGTGTTCATTTGCGAACACACTTTTTGGCGACTCTGCTGGGGATGAAGCTTTGAACGGTCTCCGGCCCGTCCTTGTTACAAAGAGATCATCATCTAGGGTTTGCAATCTACAAAGGTAATATGAATACCCAATCCAATTCACATATGTAGATGCAAATAATGCATATGTGATCATCTAATGAGCATAGTGTATTGGCTAGCCCTAGCTTTATCAATCATGCATCTAATTATGTGCAAGACCCGATGCAACAAAATCTTCATGCTTCTACCTCATATAATTTTAGCAACATGCAACATATGTATTCCAACTCCCATGCATCGGCAACCCCACAAATCCATATGCCAATGAACAACATGATGAGTTCGGTTAATCAAGTTGAAACACCTCACATAGGAACTTCCGATAGTATGCAACAAAGTGTTTCACCTATTTATTCATCGGCAACTAACTTGCAATATGTTAATCCAAACATGCCAGTGGATAGGGGAATTGGCCATGCTACTACTAGTTATCCAGCCAATTACCCCCAATCATCATATGCTACACCTCATGCTACTAATTTTTTGGCACCATATGCAACTATAGGTATTTATAATTCGGCTTTGCACCTTCACGCTAATAGCCGAATAAGTGAAAATTCTATAGGATCACATGTGTCTTCACCTAGTATCATAGCATACAATGTTTTCCCTGCACAATTACAGAATTTCGGCGACATCTCGTTACCGAAAAAGTCTAAAATTGTCGGGGCAATTCTATCTAGATTGGGTCATTAAGAAAAATCTTACGTCTTTTTGGGATGAATTCAATGTTGTTCTACATGAATTAATAAAAGAGGGAAAGCCTATTAATTCTGCTGCAATACAAGCTAGATTATATCAACAAGAAAAAGCTTTGGGTGTGGATAGAATTATCAAAAAATGTGGTAATTCAGGTAACAAAGTAAATTCCGTTATTGAAAAGACCGAATCAAATATTACGTATGCCAGATCTATTCTAGGAAAAGAGGACGACAAGTTGAGGATTGCAATATGTTTCGTCAAATAGTTAAATCGGCCATTCAAAAAGGACGATTGAAATTTGTTGAGACACCAAGAGATGACCAGTTTATTCCAACTGGTCCTGATAGCAAATGATTTTTGCATCGGTTGCTTCAAGCCGATCCATTTAAACATGAGAAGGTAAAATTTGTGGATGGCGGGATCAAGTTTTCAAGTAAAGAAGTTGTTCAAGAGCACAATGAAAATATTTTTGAAGGCGGGAATTCCATGAAGGTTGAGCAAAAGACGCCAAGTACTGGGGGGCAACAAGAAAATTAAAAGATCGGTGCAAGCACAACCAAAGAAAGCAAAGGCCGAGGTAAGCACAAAGGTAAAAAGCAGAAAGTCACTTTCGCGCAACTATTGGAAAAATATCAGAAGATAAGTGAGGAGAACAATGCTTATCAGCCGAGTAATTCAAGAGCATCAAGACCAACCCCTAGGCGCAAACCCAAGAATCGGTACTGGCAAAATGAGAATTCTAATACAGTATATTCATATCCATATTTTGTGCCACCAATGCCAATGCCATGGATACCTTCCTATGATCATGTAAATCAATATCCATCGTGGGGCAGGTATGATACAAAGGCGCATTCTTCATCTTATTTTAGACCATCTCACGAACATTATGCAGCTCCAAAAAGATCAACATTTGAACAATCACATGTCAAAGACCGTTTCAATCAGAAGGAATTGGTCCGGAGCTCAAGGAACAAGAAAGAGGTGGTCAAGCAAGTTTACCGTGTTAAAAAAGATGGTCGTAAGAGTGCTACTTCAGATTTGATCTAAAATGAAAAAGAGCCAATTAAAGTGTTGACATTGGCTACTAAAGGAAATGAGGCAAGTCAATCAAGTGCCAAATCTGAAGAGAAGAAGTTGTGATTGCACAAGGTAAAACAAGAATTGCCATTGCTTCAAACAAAATCACATCCGGGGTGCTCGGCTTATCATATTGGCAAAATAAGAAACTACAAAAACTTAGTGCACAAGAACTTGAAGAAAGGAACATGGCATGGGTTCCCAAAGGAAGTACTCAAAATAAGAATTATGTGCAAGATTCCATTACAAGAAGTGCGGCAAGGTGAAGAAGGAAAAGAGTGAATACAATGAAGGACCAAGCCGAAGGTTTCAACATCTTCGGTCCACACATTATCCATATTCTTCAAATATGCCGTTGATGCCTATGCCATGGAATTTGTCATCAGGTATGATTGGTTACCCTCAATGGGCTTATTTGAATCCATCGATGCAATATAATTAATTTCTTATATCATGAAAGGGTATTACCAAATCATCATATGTTCGATTAGCTTCACTTTTGTTGCTAATCTAAATGGCAGATATATACTTATCGTCCTTAAGCACGTACAAAATGGCCAATGGAGTGTTGACATCGCGCTTAGAACAAACTTCGTGCAAGTTATTTTTCGGCACACAAGTTTTGCCGAAAATCAGGGGGGCATGTGTTGACACCAGATTTTGGCACCATCAAGAACTTAATTAAGATGGCCTCAAATGAAGGAGTGATCTACATAAAAAAGTTATGTATTGTCAACGTGACATATTTGAAGTTTGGGCCATTGCCATCCGATCTCATCTCAAGGGCCGAAGTTGTGCTCGAAGTACTAGATTTTGTATGCAGAGTACTGTTCGGCAGATTAGACCTCCAAGGCAGCCTCATATGAGAAAAGTTTATATACGGATTGTCTTCGCCTCGTCGAAATGATCCATTTTGATATAAAAATCGTCTCATTCCAAGGTCGTATACAAAAGTTGGAGCCAATGCACTGCGGACCTATCATGAGTAAGAAACTGGCCCGGGGCATCAGTCGTGTTGTCTGATGGGTCGCACAAGAAATTCGGCCCTCAAGATCGCATCGAATCGGAAAACATTGAACACGAAAGTTGTTCGCCTCATCAAGACGGTTAAATTAGCCTTTGGACGCATCTTCATCCGAGGCCGTATTTGGCATGTGAAACGCAAAAACCGAACTGCTGTATCAGACATACCTAATCCGAGTTCGGCTAATTTTGGAAGGATTTGAACGAGATTTGGATTATTTTTCTTGTATGGGAAGTCCAGCCGCCTCATAAATAGATGAGAGGTGATGGCCGATTGAACAACACACAATCGAACAAATCATTACCACTTTTTATCTTTTATCTTTTCTCCATTACCCTAATTTTTCTTCCTCCTCGTTCTTCGTTCGCTCTTCTTCTTGCAGGGCAGCGAACCTCGAGGCCCTAGGGGCAATCAGGTCGACCTAGGGCAGGTCATAGCCGCCGCGCGCCCCGATGTGGTCCCTCCCAGGCCCCGTGGGGTTTCGGGTCTACCAAATCGCTTCCCGGATTGCTTGCGTACCGCGCTTCTAGACGGGTCTCCTTCGACATGAGCTGCAGTGCATCACCCCCGACGTCGAGGGTACATGGTGACGTGTTCATGTGTGAACACTAGGCAGAAGGAACACCGTCGCCGCCAAAGTGTTGATTTCTTCTCGTCTGGCCAAGTTGGCATCGGTGTACAAACGAAGGCCCAATACAGACTTTTTCATATCCCAAACAAAGTATCTAGCTAATTAGTAACACATTTCTTTGTTTTTTAAAAAAAGGAGGATAACCCCAGTCTCTACATCAGGACGATGCATGCAGCCATATATTATTATTCATAGAGCAAAATCCAGCAGCCGAACACCATCGGCCCAGAAAAAAAGCGAAAAACAAACCCTTAGGCCATATGCCTAGCGACAGTAACTCCCCCAGATAACCACTAACCCTATGATACAAGACACAACATAAACGAAAAATACACAACTCTTAAGCTACCCCTTCAAGAAGGAATCGCCGCACGTGCGCAGATGATGGCGAGTCTACCATAGGTTGAACTTCGGATTCTCATCCCCAAAGCAAAGCTTCAATCCACCACCTTCAGCAAGGACACGACGCAGGCGAGTGACGACATAGTCCGATCAGAGATCTTGTGTTTCCACCGGAGTGCATAAGCTCGTCGTTGAAGCTGTCAGTACCATCCGCCTTTATCCGTCTACCGACGCCTCGATAGCTGGATACCCCTGGAGGAGACAAAGACGTCCCATACCGCCTGCCTCCCACTACTGTCGCATCACTTTCGATCCAACAACAACAGGCTAAACTTGACACCTCTGCCAGAGCCGCCGTGCATCACCTGCCGGTAGCAGGCATGACTTGACGTCTCCGTATAAGACATCGTGTGTAGCATCCGCCGATAGCACATCCACCAGTGGCTTCACCTGCCGACAACAGGCATGCCCAACAACTCCGAGAGAGGCTCATGTGTCACCTGCCGAGCCGCATCGAACCCGGCCTGTTGATGGAAGGGATGTCCCATACTGCCACCAGCCTCAGAAAGTTGTCACCATCTCGAGATCCGGACTCCGAGTCGCCCACATGACCCCGGAGTCCACCGCCGTAGATGAAGAGGGGCCGCCGCCCCGATTCCGGGCGCTACAGGGAGCACCCACCGTCGCGCCAGCCGTTATCGTCGCCCATACAATGATAACCGCCACCGGGATCCGGCATCAAGCGCCGTCGACGCCGGAGGAAGCTCCGTCGGCTACGCGCGTCCTGCGACGAGCCCGGACACGGGATCCCAAGATCTGCCGCCACCGGCGCTGCCACAAGGACCCACCACCTGGCCCATCATCCCCGGCCAAGGGGACACCGCCACCACCATGGTCGGATCCAGGTCAGCCGTCGCCACCGCCAAGACCGGAACCGGTTTCTTTGTAAAGCCGGTTTTGCTAAAATTCTGCTAAAAATTAGTTTTCTATAAACTCGTCGCTAATTCTCTATATCCAAACAGCCAGTAAAAATGACCGGCCAAGTACTGTGGCGCGTAGCGAAAAGCTTCAAGCCCGATGTTAGATTCTCTCGCTGTAAGCGAGATATAGTGTTTGCGGGTTGACAGCGGTACTGATCGTGACTTGACACATGGGCTGGGACATGTCGTGATGGGCTACCTAAGCGTCACGTATGCGTGGGTAATCACCAGACGGGTCTGATTTTGTTTCCGTTACAAACTTGCCGGTTACGATTCCGCTCCAACCATGGAAGTGCCAACATCTCCGGCATCAAAGTCTCATCAAGGATCAAGGAAGACGGAACGGATCCGAACAAACAAACAGGCATAACATCGGAGACCTGACCTGGGAGCCGCCGCGGTTGCGATGGAGGACATCCCCACGGAGCTTGTGGTGGAGATCCTGTCGCGGCTCCCATGGACCTCGCGCCGGCGGCTGCGCCTCGTCTGCCGGTCCTGGCGTGACCTAGTCCACCAGCGCACGCCGGAGATGCAGCAGTGCCGCGACGCGGTGCCGCTCGTCACCACCACGGAGTCCGCGTACGTCCTCGACGACCTAGACCCCGAGACGGGCATACCTCGACCTCGAGATCTCTGGGCCTGCAATGGAGGTGGTGGGCGTCTGCAATGGCGTGCTCTGCCTGTGCGATGACGCCAAGCCCGGCGGTGCCATCACTCTTGTCAACCCGGCCACCAGAGACACGCTCGTGCTCCCGCCGATCCCACGCCACGGCCTGTTCAGGCGCCAAAACTCGCGGCGCACTGACAGGAGCTGGCACCAGGCATACAGCTTCGGGTACCACCATGGTACAGGGCAGTACAAGGTGGTGCACGTCCCGTGCTTCTTCAAGACCAAGGAGACGTTGCAGGTTTTCACGGTGGGGGAGGCGTCCTGGAGGGAGGTTCCAGCACCTAACGCCAAATGCAAACTGGACGCCGGTCTCGTCAGCGTAAATGGGGCCTCATACTGGGTCACAGAGGGGTCGCAGGAGAAAATAATGTCTTTCGACCTCAAGAGTGAGCGGGTAAAACCCACAAAGCCATTGCCCATGCCGGCCATGCCCATCTGCCACTTGACCGAGGTGCAGCGCAGGCTGAGCACCGTAACTGGCGACACAGACATGATCAAGGTATCGTTGCGGTCCCTTTCTAAATCCAAAGATTCACGCAGACTTTGCAAAACCGTTCATAATACTATTTAAATATATCTCTCGCTCCTATGGGCTATGGCCACACATATATATGTGCATGTAAATAAAGTATTTAATCCGTAAGAGTAGTCTTTACTCAATTATGGTTGTTTATAGGTGTGGATTCTCGACAGCACCGCGAAGGACCAGACCTGGATCTATCAATATAGGTTGAGTGTTTGTTATCCTTCACCCGGGGCGAGGCAACAACTGACATGGCCAAACTTCATTATTGGCGAGTATGTCCTAACTGTTGGTGGACAAGGCCAAAATTTGTTCCGCTACCGTCATAGGCCGGTCAATTATGAGCCAATCTCGGAGTTTAAGGCGGTCCACACCCACTATTGTTTTCAAAGTGTACAAGTTCCCAATATCGGAGGACATATTTGCCGGACATTCGCATACATCAAGACCACGGAGGCGTTGAGTATTTATAAGCGTTGGTGACCAAATATATTAATGGGTTTTCAGGTCATAAGAATAGCACATATGTTAACGTCTGCCTACTAGTTGTTCTTTATCTGTACAGATTCTCTATCCATTGTGTTGCCGTTAGTTTGAGACTGAATTAATCTCGAACCACCAACTATCAAGATTGAGTTCTCTCTTGAATGGCTTTTTCTGTTGTTGTTGACAATCTCTTGCATATAGATAAAAAAATGCCCTCAAACAATTTCGGGGATGTAAAATAGAGAGAACTCTTGAATTGATATGGTAAATTCTCTCTTTCTTTAAATCCAAATTTTCACCTTGAAGTGTTATATTCATTTGTTCACTCGTGAAGTTATGTTTCTATTTTTTTTCAAGTATGTCCACACAAAATGTGCATGGCATGAAAATAAACAAAACCAAATTCCTGATGCACAAAACTGTTAGTTTTTATATTATTGGACTTTTTAGCACGGATGCATGTGTTATAGAGAGTGGATCGGTAGTCCTATTTGATTTGAAAGCGCTAGCGACCTCGCTGTTTCTTTAGATTCAAGGAAAGAAACATAAGCTTCTTTACAACAACTCTAGGTTAAAATATGAATGTAAAGTTGGTTAATTGGGAAAGCACCCATTCGTTCACGACCAGCGGCGCGAGCGGGCGATAGATTTATGTGCGTCCCGTCGGCTCCACCGCCGATGTGCTTCATCTCGTGTGACCTTAGGGCCATGGAGGCGCGGTGAATCCCAACCATTGCCGGCCGGAGGGCTCCGTTTTTAGGTTTTCTTGTTGCTTTTTTGGTCAGGGTTTGTGTCCTTCTCAGAAAAGCGAGGCGGCAACGGCTCCCGGAAGATGGGATAAGGTTCTCCCCGCCTATCCCCCGTCCCGACAGTATGCTAGCTTCATTTGAGGGCATGTGAAGGAGTGTCCCGGATGGATCTCATAGGATTCATACAGTGTTTGTATTCGATGGATCCGCTTGGATCCGGTCTACGTTCGTCTGCGTTCGTGTGCCTACAGGTTGGACCCTTCCGATACACGCTTCTGTTCAACGGCAGTGATTGCTATTCTGATGCGCTGATCCTGTGAGGCCTTAGTAGGACGACTTCCCATGTATCTGCTACAATAAATTTGGCCCAACCTCGGACCCCCATATAAATGCTTCCTTCTAGTCTATCTCTTGTTCCCAGAGAAGAGTGGCATACGCCTTCTGAGTGGAGAAGTCCTTGTCCACAACGAGGAAGCACTGATCCTGTTTCGATGAGGGCATAAAATCCTGCAAGACAGACAAAATTAAAATGAGTTCCTGTTTAACAACAAGTGTAAGACGATTACGCGGATTATATTCTAAACCGGAGTGCACAATAGTTGCCACTGTAACAAGCTGCACTGAGCAATGGGAGACTAGGTGTGGGTATGTGGTGGCAAGGGGTAAAGGTGTTAACCAAGTATCAAGCTAGGAATAGGTTTGATACGTCTTCAACGTATCTACTTTCTTAAACACTTTTGCTCTTGTTTGGACCATAATTTGCATAATTTGTATGAAACTAATCCAGACTAACATTGTTTTCAGTAGAACTACTTTGATGTTAAATTTGTGCAGAAATAAAAAGTTCTCGAAATCAGATGAAACTTTACAGAGAATTGTTTTGAAATATATAAAAAATACTGGCGTGAAGAGTTACCAAAGGGGGCCACCAGAGAGCCACAAGCTCAGGGGGCACCCCCTGAGGCCCGCCGTTTGAGCTTGTGGGTCCCACAGGCCTCTGTTTGCCGCATATTTTTGGAGTTCAATTGAAAATGGCATGGCAACTTCTTGTGCCAACTGGGCTGGCAAGTATCACTAGAATGGCATGGCAACTTGTGGGGATTTTTTCGCTGGCTTCTTGGGTGGCAACTACAGATTAAATGTCAATGCAATTAACTACAAATAGACATGGCAAATTAACTGCAACGTGGGTGGTAAGTATCACTAGAATGACAAGGCAAATAAAAGCATCAACCCATGGAAAATTTTCCTTCATGGCTCCCAGGGTGGCAACTGCAGCTTAAATCTTACGGCAATTAACTACAAATATACATGGCAATTTTGTTTTCCCCAACTTTATAACTAGTGTTTGTGCGGGTGTCCTGTTTTTCCTTGCTGAATGCACTGTTTCTCATCTTTTCTTTTGTACCAAAATACATGGAAGCAACTAAAATTCGTGGCAACCATTTGAGTGTGGCGTTCTCCTCACTAGTGCCGAAAGCGCTAGTGCCGGCATTCAAAAAAACAACATTGGTGACGTCAGGGGTCGATGCCATAAATATGGCGCCATTGTTAACAAAATACCAATGGTGTCAGCACCATGCCATTGGTATTTTACATACTGATGGCGAGACACTGTTCACTCACGCCGCCACTACTTATAGTATCAATGACGTGGCATGTTGTCACACGCCAGCACTATATCCATGGTACTAGTTAGGTGCACGCTCACACTAATGCCACCACTAAAAATTTCAGAAAACAAAAAAAAGGTCTGACATGATTACAAATTATGCAAATACAAGCATACATGCATATATATGTTTCATCCATACATCTAGCTCAAACAATTAGTGTATATACATTGCTAAGATCCATGAGTCCAATGTATGGCCGCGCGTATAGGTTGTGGCCGTCGCTGCTGCAACCTCTCATGTGGATGTCGTTGTCATTGTCATCGTCGTTGTTGTAGCCCCTTGTCGATGTTTCCGTCACCGTCACCACTGCAAGCCCGTGTTGATGTCGTCGCCATCGTCGTGGACCAAGATAACACTTTCTTCTAGTCACTCCATGTTTATTTTTCTACAATCGGCACCCCGGCCAGATTACAGTATGATAGCAATAAGAAAATAACAAGGTCACAAATGTCTGGGCACACACCAAGAAAGAAAAAACTATGCTAGGTATGGTCAACCGCAAAATCTTAGCCAAGAACTAACCCAACTATACTACCCAACCAGAATAGGATAGTCAGAGTTGGAGTTCCATAACGAAAGTGTATGAAGAGATTTAACTCACCTAGGTAGTAATGGTGCAGAACTAGATTGAAATATTGCACGCATCCACACCTGACACCAGGGCAGTTACCAGATTTAAGCCACCTCTTATGTTCAGTAAACCTACGAACACCAAAACAAACAAGTGTCAGGGCACTAATGAATAAAACGAGTATAGGGATGGTGTAACCTTATAGAAGAAGTCGAAGATGAATCAGAAACACCCCCTCTATCTGAAGGGCCCCCAAAATTCTAAACCAACAGCAGAGGAGGACTATCAAACACTTGGTGTGCACTATCAAATTCACTCAATGTTAGACTAATATGTCACGTATCGTGACATATCTCCTAATCCCCTAAATCGAGGAGTATCGATATTATTGTGATCTCCCATTTATGGTTAGGATTGTAATTCTGTGTATATATTGACATGCAATGGAAAAGCCCAAGTGTGGCAAGTATTCCTAAATCTTTCATGGTATCAGCCTAAGAATCCTCTCGCTTCCGCTCCCTCCACCCCTAGTGCCGCCGGCTTCTGATCCCGCGCCGCAGGTCACCTCCCTCCCCTCCCTCCCATGGCGCCGGGCACCTCCGAACCGCCTGCACCTCACCCCAACGCCGCCCTCTGGGCGCAGGCCACCGCGATTCCCAGCGTCCGCTCCCACGTCCCCATCGTCCTCGAGTTCAAGAGCGTTGTCTTCCCCAAGTGGAGGACCTTCTTCAATATCGCCGTCACCACCTACGCCCTCGAGGATCACCTCACCTCCGAGAAACCCTCCACCGACCCAACGTGGCTCCGCCTCAACGTCCTCGTGCTTCGCTGGCTCTATGGCTCCATGGCCATGGATATCGTCGACCTCATCATGCCCACCAACTCCGCCACCGCCACCGCGTACAAGGTCTGGACCGCCGTCCTCGCGCTCTTCAACGACAACCAAAAGAGCCGCGAGATTTATCTCGCCGAGGAGTTCCACAACATCAAGCAGGAGGATCGGTCCATCACCGAGTACCTTCACCTGCAAAAGACGGCGGCTGACGCCCTCGCCGAGGTCGGTGCGCCCGTCTCCGATCCCGAGCTCGTCACCAACGTCATCAAGGGTCTCCACGAGCGCTTCGACAGCGTCGCCGACATCGCCCCCTCCTCACGCCGTTCCCCACCTTCCTCAACTTCCGCAACATGCTGCTGCTTCACGAGATGAAGGCCTCTCGGCGCTCCAACAACACCTCGGCTCCGCCTTCTACGCCGCCAAAGGACCAGCCCCCGCTCCTCCCAGCGGTGGCGGTGCGTCCTCCGGGGGCGGCGGTGGTGCTCCTTCCGGGGCGGCCGGTGGCCGGCCATGGCGGGCTCCCGCCCACAACCCTCATGCCACCGGCTATGGCAAGGGGAAGGGAAAGAACAAGGGCCACAAGTCTGCCGGTGGCGCTCCTCCAATGCCGACTCCTTTCAACCCTTGGACAGAAGCCATCCAGATGTGGCCCATGCAGTCCCGCCCCAACAGCACCGGCAGCAGTGGCATCCTTGGACGGGGTCCGGGCTCACGCGCCCACGCCTACATGGCCGCTCCCCCGGCTGCCTCCGGCGCGCCCTACGGCGGCTATGGCGCAGCTCCGTACGGCGCTGTGCTGTTAGAATTAATGGGCTAGGCCCATAGCAATTTCTGAAATCTCAAAGCCCATGTGTAAAATGGCAAGTGGTGGTGCTAAGTTTAGTCCCACCTTGGAAGTTGAAGAAGAGTTGGACCTCTTTATATAGTGGGTTCTCTCCACCACTCTAAGTGGTGTGTGAGAAGAGAAAGGGAAAACCACACGCGCGCGCTCGCTCGCCTTGCCTCGCCTGGCCTGGCCTGGCCGGGCCGTGGCGTGGCGTGGCGAGGCGAGGGGAGGGGAGATGAGGTGAGGTGAGGTGAGGCGGCGCGTACATGCGACATGCGCGTGAATGGTCCGCCGAAATCCGGTCACTCATGTACTTAGCTAGCGCTACAAGACCAGATATCTCTTTTGCTGTGAGCAAACTGAGTAGGTTCATGTCCAACCCGGGTGATGATCATTGGCATGCACTATAAAGGGTCTTGCGCTATCTGAGAGGTACTATGAGTTACGGAATTACTTATTCAGGGCATCCTGCTGTGCTAGAAGGATATAGTGATTCAAATTGGATCTCCGATGTTGATGTACTTTACGCAACAAGTGGGTATGTATTTACTCATGGTGGTGGCGCAGTGTCATGGAGGTCTTGCAAGCAAACCATATTGACGAGGTCAACTATGGAAGCAGAATTAACTGCTTTGGACACAGCTACTGTTGAGGCAGAATGGCTGCGTGAGCTCTTGATGGACTTGCCGGTTGTTGAAAAACCTGTACCGGCTATTCTTATGAATTGTGATAACCAAACGGTTATCGCTAAAGTGAACAATTCTAAAGATAATGCAAAGTCATCAAGACACGTGAAAAGACGTTTGAAGTCTGTCAGGAAGTTGAGAAACTCCGGAGTAATAACTGTTACGTATATACAAACAGACAAAAACCTGGCAGATCCCTTTACAAAGGTACTATCACGAAATGTGATAGATATTGCATCGAGGGAGATGGGTATGAGACCCATAGATGTTACACCATAGTAGTAACCCAACCTTTGTGATCGGAGATCCCGTGAATTAGGATCTGGGAAGAACAAGCTATTGGTTAACTGAGGAGAGTAATAACTTATGATCGTCTCCAAGTGAAGATGCAAAACTCTCAGAGCTGTAAGGCTCAGATCTGTAAGGCAGGTTGGTAACATGCCTTAATGTGGTTCTATTGGCTATAATTAGCAAAGATGTTGTCCTACAGAGCAGTCTTGAAAGAACACACCTATATGAGTTCTGACTGTAAACGTCGCAGTCTATGAGATTTGGGTGATCTCTAGTAAGCTCACGAAGAGACCAGGGAGTATGACGTATAAGCTCCAAACCGCGGGGTAGCCTACTGGCGGTCAAGTACTGCTTAAGACTTTGAGTGAAACCTGTTCACACAAAACTCCATTGTCAAGTTGTGAATGGATGTAGCTTAAAGTTCTAGGCAGAAGTTCAACTTAACAGTCTCTGCTGAAACACTGGTATATTAAACAAGTGGTGAGAGAAGGCAAATCTCTAAATGGGTATTTGAGATCTGGTGGGGGATTGTTAGAATTAATGGGCTAGGCCCATAGCAATTTCTGAAATCTCAAAGCCCATGTGTAAAATGGCAAGTGGTGGTGCTAAGTTTAGTCCCACCTTGGAAGTTGAAGAAGAGTTGGACCTCTTTATATAGTGGGTTCTCTCCACCAGTCTAAGTGGTGTGTGAGGAGAGAAAGGGAAAACCACACGCGCGCGCTCGCTCGCCTCGCCTCGCCTGGCCGGGCCGGGCCATGGCGAGGCGAGGCGAGGCGGCGCGTACATGCGACATGCGCGTGAATGGTCCGCCGAAATCCGGCCCGTCTCCTTGCAGGAGCGCTTGGCAGACAAGTTTTTGATTTCTTGTCCGGTAAGTATACGAATTAGAAACCGAGTCGGTTTGGGATTGTGGTCGCGACACAATACCGCCTCTGGTCCTAATATATATACAGCTACCGGCTGCGGCCAGAGACACACCGAAAAACACCTAGGGTTTTGCCTCATCTCACAACTTGCGCCGCCATCGTAGTCTACTCCATCCCAAACGCCGGCGTGCATCGGCGCGTGGGAGAGCGGGTCTCCAGAACCGTTCGTCTTTGCGATCCTGCACCGGGAGAGAACGAATTAGGTTTTTGGGAAGCGCTGAGCGCGACTGCTCAAATTCGTCATCACGGGTCGTCTTCCGTCCAAGTCGGGCGGTGCTACTCATCGTCGTATTCATCGCCGTCAGCAGCAGATCGTCGCCAACATCGTCATCAACACTGTCGCACCCCTAATAGCTAACGATCAGTACGTTTCCTCTGTTCATGTTTGTTTCTATAGCTATTGTTACGTGTTTGCTGCTGTTATGCATGTCTTGCTGTTCTTCTAGTTTGCTAGATTATTGCATGCTAGTATCTCTTCTAGTCATGAATTATTTACTGGAATTAATCATGAACTTGCCTAATATTCCAACAATCCAAAAACCTAATTATAGGCAATTTCCTGAGTTAACTATGGCTGGATTCGCTGATGCACTGAGGCCGGATAAGTTTACCGGTGTGCACTTTAAGAGGTGGCAGGTGAAGACCACGCTCTGGCTTACTGCTCTGAAAGTTTTCCACGCTAGTGTTGGTGCTCCAGAGGGAATGACCGACGAAGATCGGAGAAAATTCCAGGAAGCCAATACTATGTTTGTGGGATGCATTCTGAGTGTTCTTGCTGACCGTCTGTGTGATGTGTACATGCACATAAATGACGGAAAAATTCTGTGGGATGCACTGAATGCAAAATTCGGTGCAACAAATGCAGGCAGTGAACTGTACATCATGGAGAGTTTTCATGACTACAAGATGGTGAATAACCGTTCTGTGGTTGAACAAGCTCATGAGATACAGTGCATTGTGAAGGAACTTGAACTCCTTAAATGTGTTCTACCCGACAAATTCGTGGCTGGGTGCATGATTGCAAAGTTGCCTCCTTCATGGAGGAATTTCGCCACAACTCTGAAGCATAAGAGACAGGAGATATCAGTTGAAAATCTGATTGCATCTCTTGATGTTGAAGAAAAAGCTCGGGCTAAAGATACCACTAAAAAAGGAGGTGAGGTTCAGCCTACTGCTAACATGGTGCAGAGGTACCCACAGAACAAGAACAAAGGGAAGAACAAACCTGGTTTCAACAAGCCTACCAAGACTACTACCTTCAAGAAGAAGAAGTTTAACAAGGCTGAGCTAGAGTGCTACGCCTGTGGGAAGCCTGGACACTTTTCCAAGGAATGCCCTGAACGTGCAGACCGCAGAGGGAAAACAAGCTCCAAGACTGTCAACATGGTGACCGCTAGCAATACTGATTGGTATGGTAATTTACCTATTGTGCTTTCAGTATTTCAATCATCTTCGTGGTGGATTGATTCGGGTGCTAACGTTCATGTGTGTGCTGACATCTCCCTATTTACTTCTTATCAGGTCGCAAGGGATTCTTCCGTCCTAATGGGGAATGGGTCACATGCTTCTGTTCGTGGCATTGGCACGGTGGATCTGAAGTTTACTTCGGGAAAGATCGTGCAACTAAGGAACGTGCAGCATGTCCCTACTATGAACAAGAATCTAGTTAGCGGCTCCCTTCTATGTCGAGATGGATTTAAGGTAGTTTTAGAGTCCAATAAAGTAATCGTGTCAAGATTTGGACAATTTATAGGAAAATGCTATGAGTGTGGAGGCTTGTTCCGCTTTTCTCTTTCAGATTTTTGCAATAAGTCAATAAACCAAATTTGTGCTAGTGTTAATGATGATGCAAGTATTTGGCACTCTCGTTTATGTCATATTAATTTTGGTTTAATGTCTCGGCTATCCAGCATGAGTTTAATTCCGAACTTCACAGTTGCCAAAGGTTCTAAGTGCCATAGTTGTGTGCAATCTAAGCAACCTCGAAAGCCTCATAAGGCTGCCGAGGAGAGAAACTTGGCACCTCTAGAACTCATACATTCTGATCTTTGTGAGATGAATTGTGTGTTGACAAAAGGTGGAAAGAGATATTTCATGACTTTGATTGATGATGCGACTAGATTTTGCTATGTTTATTTGTTGCAAACTAAAGATGAAGCATTAGACTACTTTAAAATCTATAAAGCTGAAGTTGAAAATGAACTAGAGAGAAAGATCAAGCGTCTTAGGTCCGATCATGGTGGAGAGTATTTTCCAAAAGTTTTTGATGAATTTTGTGAGGAACATTGTATTATTCATGAGAGGACGCCTCCCTATTCACCTCAATCAAATGGAGTGGCCGAGAGGAAAAACCGCACATTGACTGACTTGGTGAATGCCATGTTAGACACTGCTGGTTTATCTAAGGCATGGTGGGGGGAGGCTCTATTGACTTCATGTCATGTCCTGAATAGAGTTCCAACAATAATAAGGAGAAAACCCCTTATGAGGAGTGGGTTGGGAGAAAACAATCACTTTGTTATTTGCGCACTTGGGGATGTTTGGCAAAGGTCAATATTCCTATTCCTAAGAAACGCAAACTCGCCGAGGAGTTCCACAACATCAAGCAGGAGGATCGGTCCATCACCGAGTACCTTCACCTGCAAAAGACGGCGGCTGACGCCCTCGCCGAGGTCGGTGCGCCCGTCTCCGATCCCGAGCTCGTCACCAACGTCATCAAGGGTCTCCACGAGCGCTTCGACAGCGTCGCCGACATCGCCCCCCTCCTCACGCCGTTCCCCACCTTCCTCAACTTCCGCAACATGCTGCTGCTTCACGAGATGAAGGCCTCTCGGCGCTCCAACAACACCTCGGCTCCGCCTTCTACGCCGCCAAAGGACCAGCCCCCGCTCCTGCCAGCGGTGGCGGTGCGTCCTCCGGGGGCGGCGGTGGTGCTCCTTCCGGGGCGGCCGGTGGCCGGCCATGGCGGGCTCCCGCCCACAACCCTCATGCCACCGGCTATGGCAAGGGGAAGGGAAAGAACAAGGGCTACAAGTCTGCCGGTGGCGCTCCTCCAATGCCGACTCCTTTCAACCCTTGGACAGAAGCCATCCATATGTGGCCCATGCAGTCCCGCCCCAACAGCACCGGCAGCAGTGGCATCCTCGGACGGGGTCCGGGCTCACGCGCCCACGCCTACATGGCCGCTCCCCCGGCTGCCTCCGGCGCGCCCTACGGCGGCTATGGCGCAGCTCCGTACGGCGCTGTGCTGCCCTACGCTGCACCACCGACACCGGCACCATCATGGGACACCGCTGCTCTCGCCCAACACTTCACCAACATGACATTGCAGCAGCCCGCTCCCGAGTGGGTCATGGACAGCGGCGCGACCGCCCACCTTTCCTCCGATGCCGGTATCTTATCCTCCCTTTCTCCTCATCCTATATATCGTCACGTGGTGGTCGGCGACGGTTCCACCGTTCCCATCACCACATCCGGTCATTCTTCCCTTCCCTCTCTTTTTCCTAATAGACCTCTTCACTTATGTCATGTCTTAGTAACACCTAGCATTACCAAGAATCTTATTTCTGTTTGTCAATTCACTACTGATAATCACTGCATCGTCGCTTTTGACCCTTTTGGCTTCTCTGTGAAGGACCTTCATTCTCGGCGCGAGATTCTTCGATGCAATAGTACGGGGGAGCTCTACACGTTCACATGCCCTCCGCCTCCTCGCGCCCTCGCCACGCTCACCGCCCCTCGGGACGTGTGGCACCATCGCCTCGGTCATCCCGGCCATGATGCTTACCATCGCCTCTCGCGGCATATTTCCCTTCCTTGTATTAGACAAATAAACCACTCCACTTTATGTCATGCTTGTCAACTAGGACGTCATGTACGTTTGCCTTTTTTTGCTTCTACTACTCGTACCACTCGTCCATTCGAGTTAGTGCATTGTGATCTTTGGACTTCACCAATCTTGAGTGTTTCTGGCAATACATATTTTTTAGTCATTCTTGATGATTTCACACATTTTCTATGGACCGTTCCGCTTCGCCAAAAATCTGATGCTTACGCCTCGCTCTCCGCTTTTCGCGCGTTCGCTCATACTCAGTTTGGCTTACCTCTCGTGTCCATACAATGTGACAACGGTCATGAGTTCAACAACAACAAACTCCACTCTCTTGCCGCTACGCACGGTATCCATATTCGCTTTTCATGCCCATACACATCCCAAAAAAAAGGTAAAGCTGAACGCATCATACGCACTGTCAATGACATTATGCGTTCTCTCTTATTTCAGGCTAGCTTACCACCTCGTTTTTGGGCCGAAGCACTTCACACCGCCACTCACGTTCTCAACCGTCTTCCCAGCAAAACCATTAGCGCTCCCTCTCCCTACTTTGCCCTTCACAACAACCATCCCGATTACTCGTCACTACGCGTCTTCGGCTGCCTATGCTATCCCAACACCGCCTCCACTATGCCACATAAACTGTCGCCACGTTCGAGTGCTTGCGTCTTTCTCGGCTATTCTTCTCATCATAAGGGATATCGGTGCATGGATCTCACTACCCACCGCATCATCATCTCTCGTCACGTCGTCTTTGATGAGATGACCTTCCCTTTTGCCTCACTACAGCCCACTCACGCCGCCACATACGACTTTCTCGCCGACGACGACACACTACCCATAGTTGTCCCGCCTCTTCCGATCGCTACCCCTACCCCTACCCCGCCACCCTCCCCTCCTCCCGCCCCTCCCTCCCACCCGCACCACCCTCACCGCCCGCCCCTCCCTCACCGGGCGCCCCTCCCGCACCCACTCATCGCACGCGCAACACCTCCAGCATCCACAAGGGTCGTCGCGAGCGGCTTAACCTGCATGTTTCATCTGTCAGCAGGTACTCGCCGGTTCCCACCTCAGCCCGTGCAGCTCTCAAGGATCCCAACTGGCTCGATGCTATGACTGCAGAGTACCGCGCTCTCCTCAGCAACAACACTAGGGATCTTGTGCCCCCTCCTCGGGATGCTAACATCGTCTCCGGCAAGTGGGTTTTTCACCACAAGCTCAAACCCGATGGCTCCCTCGATCGCTATAAAGATCGTTGGGTGCTTCAGGGTTTATCTTAGGAGCCCGGTGTCGGCTTCGACGAGACATTCAGCCCGGTTGTCAAACCGGCCACCGTGCATGTCATCCTCTCCATCGCGCTCTCTCTTAATTGGGAGAATCGTCAGCTCGACGTCAAGAATGCCTTTCTGCATGGCACTCTTGCTGAGGTTGTCTACCGTCGTCAACCCACCGGCTTCATCGACTCCACTCGCCCCGAGCACGTCTGTCGGCTGAACCGTTCACTCTACAGTCTCAAGCAGGCTCCTCGTGCGTGGTACCAGCGCTTCGCGGCTTTCATCACTTCGACCGGCTTCGTGTGCTCCCGCTCGGACACCTCGTTGTTCGTCCTCCGGTGTGCGGAAGGCACGGCCTTCCTCCTGCTCTATGTGGACGACATCGTCCTCACCGCCTCATCGACCCGCTTGCTGGACAGGATCACGACCTCTCTTCGAGCCGAGTTTGCCATGACGGACATGGGAAGCCTCCACTACTTCCTCGGCATCGCAGGCACCCGCGACTCCTCCGGCATGCATCTTTCGCAAGCCCAGTACGCCGCGGAGATTCTGGACATGGCCGGCATGACTTCTTGCAAGTCGGCCTCGACACCCGTTGACACATCGCCGAAGCTCGCTGCTACTGCCGGTCCTTCAGTGGCCGATCCCACTGCGTACCGGAGTTGCCGGAGCTCTCCAGTACCTCACTTTTACGCGCCCCGACATCGCGTATGCCGTTCAGCAGGTTTGCGTTCATATGCACGACCCGCGTGAGCAGCACCTCGCGGCTATCAAGCGCATCTTGCGCTACGTCAAGGGCACGCTTTCTCACGGTCTTCAGCTCTACTCGACTTCACCAGACTCCATGATTGCCTACACCGACGCCGACTGGGCCGGCTGCCCTGACACTCGGCGCTCAACGTCGGGCTTCTGTGTTTACCTCGGAGATAACCTCGTCTCTTGGTCCTCCAAGCGGCAACACACGGTCTCGCGCTCGAGCGCTGAAGCCGAGTACCACGCCGTGGCCAACGCCGTGGCTGAGGCGAGTTGGCATTGGCAACTTCTCTAGGAGCTTCATCGACCATCTCCTCCTGCGACGATCGTCTTCTGCGACAACGTCAGCGTCGTCTACATGTCCACGAACCCAGTATAGCATCAGCGTACCAAACACATCGAGATCGATCTCCACTTCGTTCGCGATCGTGTTGCCATGGGTCAGGTCCATGTGCTGCATGTTCCCTCGTCATGCCAGTTCGCCGACATCTTGACGAAGGGACTCCCGTCACCGTTGTTTCTGGATTTTCGGTCCAGTCTCAACGTCCGCTCTCCTCCCGTTGTGACTGCGGGGGAGTGTTAGACTAATATTTCATGTATCGTGACATATCTTCTAATCCCCTAAATCGAGGAGTATCGATATTATTGTAATCTCCCATTTATGGTTAGGATTGTAATTCTGTGTATATATTGACATGCAATGGAAAAGCCCCAGTGTGGCAAGTATTCCTAAATCACTCAAGAGAAGAGTAAGTAGAAGGCATAGAAGGGACAGATCTGAACCAAGAAGGGAGGAGGAGGCAAAATCTTCAAGTCGTACTAGTATTTAATTTGTGTTTCTATGAAGGCGGGTGATGCGCGCCGGTCCGTCGGCCGAAATTTCGGCCGGTCAAACCGCGCACGTACGATTCGGTCTATAACAGCGGCACGATTCCTTATTCCCCAACTGCTTTGCTACTAAAAAAACATGGCGCCTGTTCATCCCGAGCAGCCTTGTAATCCCCAATACGTTATCTAGCTCGCAGGTCGTCCACGTCGCCGACAGCCACCGGCTGACTCCCGTCGGTTCCACAGGATGCCATCGCTGGTGGTCATCATCGCATCCCCGACGCCGGCAATTTGTGGAAAGAAGAGACGACGCCAATAACGAAACTCGCCCTTATGCATATCACTTGTGTTACTCTCTTTCTTATGCCCCAGTTTGTAGGTCTAGCATATGCTGAGAACCCCGCGTGCTCAACCCCATCTGCATTTGCTTTCCTCTCCCCTTGATGCCATCAGGGGTTGCTCGATCGATCAATAATTGGGATAGCGAATTTGGGCCCAGGAAAAAAAAGCCCATTGCCCCCGCGCCGTCCCCCCCCCCCGCGGGCGGCATGGGCGGCAGCGCCAGATCCCGCCGCGGGCGGCCTCCCCTTCCTCCTCCCGTCTCCGCCGCCGGCCGGGACCGCCAGGGCGAAGCCCCTCGCGGTGGCTGGCGGTGGGGGATCTCTCCTCCACATCTGTGTGCTGGTGGGCGCGGGGCTCCCTCCCTGGGCGGTGGCGTCGGGCGCGCACAGGGCGCGGCGGCGAGGCGGCTCCTTCTGCTGTCGGCGGCGCGCTCCGGTGCTGCGGCAGTGGATGGGTGCTTGGCCCGTGGCGGCTGTGCCCCGTGGTGGTGGCGGGGGCCCGGCTTCGTCCTCCGGTGGTGCTGCGGGTGGTCTTCCTTCCCCATCGCGGGTGTGCGGTGGTGTTCCTCGGGCAGCGGTGGTTCCGGCGGCGGCGCTGCGGCGGATGGTGAGGAGGCGGCGGCGCAGCCACTTGGCTGTGGGCTGGCGCGCCGACTGGCGGCGGCGCCCTTCTGGCCCAGATCTGGGCCCTTTTGGGCCCTATTTGGGCCTGAGCGGGCCTGGCCGGCGGCACCGACGGACGGAGGAGCGGCTCGTGCAGGGGGTTGCGGAGACGGAGCCACGCGTGCTGCAGTGCGGTGATGGGAGCTTCTTGACCCCTATCTGGCTCGGCCGGGCCGTGGGCCAGGTGTGCTCTCCTTGCTGCGTCCGGTCGGTGACCGCCATGGGCGGTGGAGGTTGTCCCCTCCCGCATGGCTGCCGATTCTGCCGCTCTTCGGTCCCGGTTGTCTCCTCTTGGCCTCGTAGGTTTCGCTTCGCCGCATGGTCATCTGCGACGGCTTCGACGGACGGAGGTGCAACTCGTGCGGGGGGTTGCGGAGACGGTGGCACGCTAACTGCAGCGTGGTGACGGGAGCTTCACATGTCCTTTCTGGCTCGGCCGGGCCGTGGGCCTGGTGTGCTCCTATTGCTGCGTCCAACCGGTGACCGCCAAGGGCGGTGGAGGTTGTCCCCTCCCGTGTGGTTGCTGATTTTTGCCGCTCCTTGTTCCCGGTTGTCCCCTCTCGGATCCGTCGGTCTCGCTTCTCTTTCCATGGTGAGACGGTGGTGGTCATCTAAAGACCATGGTGGCGCATGTTGGTGTGCGGCAAGATTGGTGGAGTGCGACGGAGCGGCCGGGGCTGTGGTTGTGTGGCGGACGGCAGAAATCCCTATCGGCTTGGCCGGCACCGACGCGGTGACGCCTGCGGGCGCCACCGTTCCTTCCTGAAGGGCGTCGTGCTTACCTCTTCCACACGCCCCTCCGTGTACCGGGGGAAACCCTAGGACCAGTCCGGGCAACAGCGTCGGCACCGTCGCGTTCCTTCCTGAAGGTGTTGCTTGGTATGCGGCGGTCCGAAGTGCTAGGAGCGTGGTGGAAATTCTCCGGCGGGCGCAGCGGTTGCGGGTCACCATCGTTTTCGTCGACCCGACTCTGTTGTCATTAGTCTCTTTTTCTTTCTCTGTTATTTCTTTTGGGCTTGCTTGTGTTGTCTGCCCCAGCATCGGACTATCAGTTGTATCGTGTGGTTGCTTTATCTATATAGCGGGGCGAAAGCCTATTTCGAGGGGTTTCTCGATACATTGGTTCTGAACTGTGTTATGCTGTTTCTTGGTTTCCTTTCATCAATGAAATGAAATCTGGGGTGTGCCCCTCAATTCAAAAGAAATGAATAAGAAAAACACAGGACTGGAAAGATAGGGATTTTCAATAGAACGTAGTGCAAATAGTTCCTTAGGGAGTATTCCTATGAAATTGAATCCTACGAATCAAACGACCCACATAGGATAATTTTAAGGATTCCAATTCTCCAAAAATCCTATAAAATCCATTGAATCAAAGAGGCCCTATAATCTTGGCTAATTAGCTAATTACCAATTCTCCAAAAAATCCTATAAAATCCATAGAACGCACATAATTGCAGTAGTAGCCTAAAAAAAGCTTAAAAAAAGCTTAACTTAACCCGACGAACAGTCGATCCAGCCACTTGATCGAGAGAGAGAGAAAGGGAAACCTAGTCGCAAGGAGACCAGCGGAAATAAAACCTGGACACGGAAAGCCCAGTACAAAACCAACCCCAGCTCTCTCTATCTCTCTCCGTCTATATTCGTTTGGGCAGCGGATTGGAATTTGGATCGAGGATTCGAGGCCGACCGCACGAAGGTGCAGCCGCCGCATCTTCTACTCCTCCGCCGCCCCCTGGTCGCCGGCAAGGTCGCTTCGTAACTAACCCCTTCTCTCCTCGGGTCCTCCCGTGCTTGCCGCTGCGTGCTTACTTGCTGCTGGGCGATGCGCCTGGTCTGCTGATGCCCTGATTGTGCTCCTTGCTTTGTCTTTATTACATGGAATTTTATGACAAATTGCCGTATCTCTTGTCCCCATCATATTCCTGAAGGAAATATGCCTTAGAGGCAATAATAAAGTTATTATTTATTTCCTTATATCATGATAAATGTTTATTATTCATGCTAGAATTGTATTAACCGGAAACATAATACTTGTGTGAATACATAGACAAATAGAGCGTCACTAGTATGCCTCTACTTGACTAGCTCGTTGATCAAAGATGGTTATGTTTCCTAGCCATAGACATGAGTGTCATTTGATTAACGGGATCACATCATTAGGAGAATGATGTGATTGACTTGACCCATTCCGTTAGCTTAGCACTCGATCGTTTAGTATGTTGCTATTGCTTTCTTCATGACTTATACATGTTACTATGACTATGAGATGCAACTCCCGTTTACCGGAGGAACAATTTGTGTGCTACCAAACGCCACAACGTAACTGGGTGATTATAAAGGTGCTCTACAGGTGTCTCCAAAGGTACTTGTTGGGTTGGCGTATTTCGAGATTAGGATTTGTCACTCCGATTGTCGGAGAGGTATCTCTGGGCCCTCTCGGTAATGCACATCACTTAAGCCTTGCAAGCATTGCAACTAATGAGTTAGTTGTGGGATGATGTATTACGGAACGAGTAAAGAGACTTGCCGGTAACGAGATTGAACTAGGTATTGAGATACCGACGATCGAATCTCGGGCAAGTAACATACCGATGACAAAGGGAACAACGTATGTTGTTATGCGGTCTGACCGATAAAGATCTTCGTAGAATATGTGGGAGCCAATATGAGCATCCAGGTTCCGCTATTGGTTATTGACCGGAGACGTGTCTCGGTCATGTCTACATAGTTCTCGAACCCGTAGGGTCCGCACGCTTAACGTTTCGATGACAGTTATATTATGAGTTTATATGTTTTGATGTACCGAAGGTTGTTCGGAGTCCCGGATGTGATCACGGACATGACGAGGAGTCTCGAAATGGTCGTGAAATGAAGATTGATATATTGGATGACTATATTCGGACACCGGAATGGTTCCGGGGGTTATTGGATATATACCGGAGTACCGGGGGGTTACCGGAACCCCCCCCCAGGCTATTGGGCCTCATGGACCCAATTGGTGGAAGAGGAGAGGCGGCCAAGGGGCAGCCGCGCGCCCCTCCCCCCCAAGACCGAAGGGGACAATGAGGGGGGGGGGCGCCCCCCCTTTCCTTTCCCCCTCTCTCCTTCCCTCTCCTCTCCTAGTCCAACAAGGAAGGGAGGGAGTCCTACTCCTGGTGGGAGTAGGACTCCTCCTGGCGCGCCTCCTCCTGGCCGGCCGCACCTCCCCCCTTGCTCCTTTATATACGGGGGCTGGGGGGCACCCTAGAGACAACAACTGATCGTTTGATATTTTAGCCGTGTGCGGTGCCCCCCTCCACCATAGTCCACCTCGATAATACTGTAGCGGTGCTTAGGCGAAGCCCTGCATCGGTAGAACATCATCATCGTCACCACGCCATCATGCTGACGAAACTCTCCCTCAACACTCGGCTGGATCGGAGTTCGAGGGACGTCATCGGGCTGAACGTGTGCTGAACTCGGAGGTGCCATGCATTCGGTACTTGATCGGTCGGATCATGAAGACGTACGACTACATCAACCGCGTTGTGCTAACGCTTCCGCTTTCGGTCTACGAGGGTACATGGACAACACTCTCCCCTCTCGTTGCTATGCATCACCATGATCTTGTGTGTGTGTAGGAAATATTTTGAAATTACTACGTTCCCCAACAGTGGCATCCGAGCCTGGTTTTATGCGTTGATGTTATATGCACGGGTAGAACACAAGTGAGTTGTGGGCGATATAAGTCATACTGCTTACCAGCATGTCATACTCTGGTTCGGCGGTATTGTTGGATGAAGCGGCCCGGACCGACATTACGCGTACGCTTACGCGAGACTGGTTCTACCGATGTGCTTTGCACACAGGTGGCTGGCGGGTGTCAGATTCTCCAACATTAGTTGAACTGAGTGTGGCTACGCCCGGTCCTTGCGAAGGTTAAAACAGCACCAACTTGACAAACTACCGTTGTGGTTTTGATGCGTAGGTAAGAACGGTTCTTGCTAAGCCCGTAGCAGCCACGTAAAATTTGCAACAACAAAGTAGAGGACGTCTAACTTGTTTTTGCAGGGCATGTTGTGATGTGATATGGTCAAGACATGATGCTAAATTTTATTGTATGAGATGATCATGTTTTGTAACCGAGTTATCGGCAACTGGCAGGAGCCATGTGGTTGTCGCTTTATTGTATGCAATGCAATCGCCCTGTAATGCTTTACTTTATCACTAAGCGGTAGCGATAGTCGTAGAAGCATAAGATTGGCGAGACGACAACGATGCTACGATGAAGATCAAGGTGTCACACCGTTGAATATGGTGATCATGATGGTGCTTCGGAGATGGAGATCACAAGCACAAGATGATGATGGCCATATCATATCACTTATATTGATTGCATGTGATGTTTATCTTTTATGCATCTTATCTTGCTTTGATTGACGGTAGCATGATAAGATGATCCCTCACTAAATTATCAAAGTATAAGTGTTCTCCCTGAGTATGCACCGTTGCGAAAGTTCTTCGTGCTGAGACACCACGTGATGATCGGATGTGATAGGCTCTACGTTCAAATACAACGGGTGCAAAACAGTTGCACACGCGGAATACGCAAGTTAAGCTTGACGAGCCTAGCATATAACAGATATGGCCTCGGAACACGGAGACCGAAAGGTCGAGCGTGAATCATATAGTAGATATGATCAACATAGTGATGTTCACCGTTGAAACTACTCCATCTCACGTGATGATCGGACATGGTTTAGTTGATATGGATCACGTGATCACTTAGAGGATTAGAGGGATGTCTATCTAAGTGGGTGTTCTTAAGTAATATGATTAATTGAACTTAAATTTATCATGAACTTAGTACCTGATAGTATCTTGCTTGTCTATGTTGATTGTAGATAGATGGCCCGTGCCGTTGTTCCGTTGAATTTTAATGCGTTCCTTGAGAAAGCAAAGTTGAAAGATGATGGTAGCAATTACACGGACTGGGTCCGTAACTTGAGGATTATCCTCATTGCTGCACAGAAGAATTACGTCCTGGAAGCACCGCTGGGTGCCAGGCCTGCTGCCGATGCAACTGACGACGTTAAGAACGTCTGGCAGAGCAAAGATGATGACTACTCGATAGTTCAATGTGCCATGCTTTACGGCGTAGAACCGGGACTTCAACGACGTTTTGAACGTCATGGAGCATATGAGATGTTCCAGGAGTTGAAGTTAATATTTCAAGCAAATGCCCGAATTGAGAGATATGAAGTCTCCAATAAGTTCTACAGCTGCAAGATGGAGGAGAATAGTTCTGTCAGTGAGCATATACTCAAAATGTCTGGGTATAATAATCACTTGATTCAACTGGGAGTTAATCTTCCGGATGATAGCGTCATTGACAGAATTCTCCAATCACTGCCACCAAGCTACAAGAGCTTCATGATGAACTATAACATGCAAGGGATGGATAAGACGATTCCCGAGCTCTTCACAATGCTAAAGGCTGCGGAGGTAGAAATCAAAAAGGAGCATCAAGTATTGATGGTCAATAAGACCACCAGTTTCAAGAAAAAGGGCAAAGGGAAGAAGAAGGGGAACTTCAAGAAGAACAGCAAGCAAGTTGCTGTTCAGGAGAAGAAACCCAAGTTTGGACCTAAGCCTGAGACTGAGTGCTTCTACTGCAAGCTGACTGGTCACTGGAAGCGGAACTGCCCCAAGTATTTGGCGGATAAGAAGGATGGCAAGGTGAACAAAGGTATATGTGATATACATGTTATTGATGTGTACCTTACTAATGCTCGCAGTAGCACCTGGGTATTTGATACTGGTTCTGTTGCTAATATTTGCAACTCGAAACAGGGGCTATGGATTAAGCAAAGATTGGCTAAGGACGAGGTGACGATGCGCGTGGGAAATGGTTCCAAAGTCGATGTAATTGCGGTCGGCACGCTACCTCTACATCTACCTTCCGGATTAGTTTTAGACCTAAATAATTGTTATTTGGTGCCAGCGTTAAGCATGAACATTATATCTGGATCTTGTTTGATGCGAGACGGTTATTCATTTAAATCAGAGAATAATGGTTGTTCTATTTATATGAATAATATCTTTTATGGTCATGCACCCTTGAAGAGTGGTCTATTTTTGTTGAATCTCGATAGTAGTGATACACATATTCATAGTATTGAAGCCAAAAGATGCAGAGTTGATAATGATAGTGCAACTTATTTGTGGCACTGTCGTTTAGGTCATATCAGTGTAAAGCGCATGAAGAAACTCCATACTGATGGACTTTTGGAACCACTTGATTATGAATCACTTGGTACTTGCGAACCGTGCCTCATGGGCAAGATGACTAAAACGCCGTTCTCCGGAACTATGGAGAGAGCAATAGATTTGTTGGAAATCATACATACAGATGCATGTGGTCCGATGACTGTTGAGGCTCGTGGCGGATATCGTTATTTTCTCACCTTCACAGATGATTTAAGCAGATATGGGTATATCTACTTAATGAAACATAAGTCTGAAATATTTGAAAAGTTCAAAGAATTTCAGAGTGAAGTTGAAAATCATTGTAACAAGAAAATTAAGTTTCTACGATCTGATCGTGGAGGAGAATATTTGAGTTATGAGTTTGGTCTTCATTTGAAACAATGCGGAATAGTTTCGCAACTCACGCCAGCCGGAACACCACAGCGTAATGGTGTGTCCGAACGTCGTAATCGTACTCTACTAGATATGGTGCGATCAATGATGTCTCTTACTGATTTACCGCTATCGTTTTGGGGTTATGCTTTAGAGACGGCCGCATTCACGTTAAATAGGGCACCATCAAAATTTGTTGAGACGACGCCTTATGAAATGTGGTTTGGCAAGAAACCAAAGTTGTCGTTTCTTAAAGTTTGGGGCTGTGATGCTTAGGTGAAAAAACATCAACCTGATAAGCTCGAACCCAAATCAGAGAAATGTGTCTTCATAGGATACCCAAAGGAGACTGTTGGGTACACCTTCTATCACAGATCCGAAGGCAAGACTTTTGTTGCTAAATTCGGAATCTTTCTGGAGAAGGAGTTTCTCTCGAAAGAAGTGAGTGGGAGGAAAGTAGAACTTGATGAGGTAATTGTACCTGCTCCCTTATTGGAAAGTAGTTCATCGCAGAAACCGGTTTCTGCGATGCCTACACCAATTAGTGAGGAAGTTAATGATGATGATCATGGAACTTCAGATCAAGTTGTTACTGAAGCTCGTAGGTCAACCAGAGTAAGATCCGCACCAGAGTGGTACGGTAATCCTATTCTGGAGGTTATGTTACTAGATCATGACGAACCTACGAACTATGAAGAAGCGATGGTGAGCCCAGATTCCGCAAAATGGCTTGAGGCCATGAAATCTGAGATGGGATCCATGTATGAGAACAAAGTGTGGACTTTGGTTGACTTGCCCGATGATCGGCAAGCCATTGAGAATAAATGGATCTTCAAGAAGAAGACTGACGCTGACGGTAATGTTACTGTCTATAAAGCTCGACTTGTTGCAAAAGGTTTTCGACAAGTTCAAGGGATTGACTACGATGAGACCTTCTCACCCGTAGCGATGCTTAAGACTGTCCGAATCATGTTAGCAATTGCCGCATTTTATGATTATGAAATTTGGCAAATGGATGTCAAAACTGCATTCCTGAATGGATTTCTGGAAGAAGAGATGTATATGATGCAACTGGAAGGTTTTGTCGATCCAAAGGGAGCTAACAAAGTGTGCAAGCTCCACCGATCCATTTATGGACTGGTGCAAACCTCTCGGAGTTGGAATAAACGCTTTGATAGTGTGATCAAAGCATTTGGTTTTGTACAGACTTTTGGAGAAGCCTGTATTTACAAGAAAGTGAGTGGGAGCTCTGTAGCATTTCTAATATTATATGTGGATGACATATTGCTGATTGGAAATGATATAGAATTTCTGAATAGCATAAAGGGATACTTGAATAAGAATTTTTCAATGAAAGACCTCAATGAAGCTGCGCATATATTGGGCATCAAGATCTATAGAGATAGATCAAGACGCTTAATTGGACTTTCACAAAGCACATACCTTGACAAAGTTTTGAAGAAGTTCAAAATGGATCAAGCAAAGAAAGGGTTCTTGCCTGTGTTACAAGGTGTGAAGTTGAGTAAGACTCAATGCCCGACCACTGCAGAAGATACAGAGAAGATGAAAGATGTTCCCTATGTTTCAGCCATAGGCTCTATCATGTATGCAATGCTGTGTACCAGACCTGATGTGTGCCTTGATATAAGTTTAGCAGGGAGGTACCAAAGTAATCCAGGAGTGGATCACTGGACAGCGGTCAAGAACATCCTGAAATACCTGAAAAGGACTAAGGATATGTTTCTTGTTTAAGGAGGTGACAAAGAGCTCATCGTAAATGGTTACGTTGATGCAAGCTTTGACACTGATCCGGACGATTCTAAATCGCAAACCGGATATGTGTTTACATTGAACGGTGGAGATGTCAGTTGGTGCAGTTCTAAACAAAGCGTCGTGGCGGGATCTACATGTGAAGCCGAGTACATAGCTGCTCCGGAAGCAGCAAATGAAGGAGTCTGGATGAAGGAGTTCATATCCGATCTAGGTGTCATACCTAGTGCATCGGGTCCAATGAAAATCTTTTGTGACAATACTGGTGCAATTGCCTTGGCGTAGGATATCAAGAGAACCAAGAACATCAAGAGACGCTTCAATTCCATCCGGGATTTAGTCTAGGTGTGAGACATAGAAATTTGCAAGATACATACGGATCTGAATGTTGCAGACCCATTGACTAAGCCTCTTCCACGAGCAAAACATGATCAGCACCAAGGCTCCATGGGTGTTAGAACCATTACTGTGTAATCTAGATTATTGACTCTAGTGCAAGTGGGAGACTGAAGGAAATATGCCCTAGAGGCAATAATAAAGTTATTATTTATTTCCTTATATCATGATAAATGTTTATTATTCATGCTTGAATTGTATTAACCGGAAACATAATACTTGTGTGAATACATAGACAAACAGAGTGTCACCAGTATGCCTCTACTTGACTAGCTCGTTGATCAAAGATGGTTATGTTTCCTAGCCACAGACATGAGTTGTCATTTGATTAACGGGATCACATCATTAGGAGAATGATGTGATTGACTTGACCCATTCCGTTAGCTTAGCACTCGATCGTTTAGTATGTTTCTATTGCTTTGTTGATGACTTATACATGTTCCTATGACTATGAGATTATGCAACTCCCGTTTACCGGAGGAACACTCCCGTTTACCAACGTCACTTTGTGTACATCAACCGCGTTGTGCTAACGCTTCCGCTTTCGGTCTACGAGGGTACGTGGACAACACTCTCCCCTCTCGTTGCTATGCATCACCATGATCTTGCGTGTGCGTAGGAATTTTTTTGAAATTAGTACGTTCCCCAACAATCCCCGCATCAGTGCTGCATACTGTTCATGTTTAGTTATGTGCGGAGGTGTACTAATTTAGTACGTATATTTGTTTTTCTCATGCAGATCCAACGTGCTTCATCTAGTCCTCAATATGAAGGATACTGGACTTCCTAAAAAAGGACCCAAGGCACCTGGTGATAATGGCAAAGGACCATCTGGGCAGTCTGATGGTAATGACCAAGAACCAAAGACGACACTTGGACCATCCGATTGTTATGGAAACCAGGGGAATGGTCGTGATGGTGGAACAGACAACGAGCAGAATGATCATGATAGCAGCCCCAGACCAAGTGTCGTTAGCAAAATAACTGCTAGTTTCATGTTAGGGTTGATCATCACCAAGAGATGCGTGCAACCTTTGATCAACCATCCTTCTGTTCCTCGTTTTGGACCTCGTTTGGGTGAGGTGCCACAACTGGTCAGTGGGAATGAAACTAGTTGCGTCGGTTTGGTCGACGACCATCCTCTGATTCCTTTACTTTGAGCTGGTTTGGGCGAGGTGACAGAACTGATCAGAGGGAGCGAAACTGGTTTGGTTGAGAATTTGGTTGAGCGATGTCGGATTAATTTGATCAGCAAACCTATCCCCGAAAAACCAATTCGGGCGTCGGATTTGGAAGGCCAGCCCCTCCTTGAAATTTTCACAGTTCACACCAACTTATGTATGGTCAACACCATTGGAATCTATGATGATCGGGGTGGTGTTCTTATCTACAAGCACAGGACCGGAGAAAAGGAGAGATTTATTGAGAAAAGAAATTGTTGGCTGTCAAAGCATATAGGAAGAGACCCTTATGATTTTATAGTACATATGACATTTTCTGGTTAAGTGGATTTCCTTTTTCTCTTTAGCGATTGTGCAGACTTTTTCATTGATCTTTTCATAATATATATGCAGGTTAAACTTATTCTCACTGGCCCGAGCCGTGTCTTGTCTGCTCATGCGGAGGGCTGGCTCATTGAAGCCGATGTGCCCCCTGAATCCTCTTTGCAGCCTAGAACCTCTGCAACTAAGGAAATACCTGGGGGAGTATTCCCTATGTATTTAGATTTGGATGAAGACTTGCTTGACAAACCAAAGACTACAATCATCTTTGCCAGAGGGGGATTTGTCCATGTCACCTATGTGGTTTTCAGTAATGCAGTCCGAGCTTCAGTTCAATTTTTACTCCATGCTTGTCCCCAAGAAAATCTCCAGTTTCTTTCTAACAGTAAAGTGCAGTGTGAGCTGACATTGTATGTAGGAAAATTTCCCGTCGGATGCACTATTTTCATAAAGAAACTCGAGGATGATGCTGTGTATTTCACACCATGCGAGGGCTTGAGAAACAATTGTCTAGCATTCAAGCTCCCTTTAACTTGATGTGTTCTTGCCTTACCTATTGGATCTCTTGTGACTGTTAAGGGGACTTTGATGGTAGGGATTGATATGGAAATGGTTGTAGACCAGTCTATTCTGCTCGAAGGTAGTACTGCCAAGGCTGTATGGTCAGTGGGTCAGTTTTTCGATGCTACTATATGCATCACCTCAAGTTCTTACTACCACTACTACTACTAGTCTACACGCTGCACATCAGGTAAGAGCACATGCATGTTTGTTGTACTTTTAATGTTTATATTTTTTGTTTAGTAACGGTTACATGACTGCTGCTGGATTCAATTGCATTGTCAAGTAACGGTTGTGTCCAACTGTTGAATTGTGCATGCTTATCTTCGATTAATTTTGGTGATATGAAACAATTGATGGATGCCATTTTTCTTCATGATTGGAGATTTTGGGTGGATGCATCCTAGAAGTGAACTTGGTAAAGATGATGTGGCAGCCAGGACAACATGTGATTCTGTGGGATGGAAGCAGTATGGTCTTGGCCATCGTATAAATCTTGGTTTGATGATATTACTAATTTGTTTAGTGATGTTGTGGATGATTGTTTAACTATATGAATTGTACTCTTAGAACTCGCTGTCAGGAACGACTGTACGAGAGTACCCGTAGCCTCAACTTCTCCTTCCTTTGAGATATCCCTTATGTATCACCCTCCATGTCCCCTAGATCTTATCACAGACAACAAGGAAAACAATTTCTCATTATTTGAGCCATCTGTGATGGTTGTTTATTTAGTAGTCCTTCTGATCCGTAATAAGTGTCGCAGTTTTGAACTGAGGTTGAACTAATCTTAGTTCAAAACTGCAACACTTATTTTGGATCGGAGGGAGTAGTAGTGAGGAAAGAACACGTTATAAGTTTTGGGCTAGGAGTTTGAGTTGAATTTGAGCACTTTTGGGGAAGAAGTCAAACCTTTACTACAAATGGAAATTAGATTCAATTTGTTTTCCGATAAGGAAGGATAAACATCTCGGACCCTACATCTTCAGATGCACGGAATCATATTTATGAAAGTTGATGCAAAGCAACGAGGCCAAAGTCATGAAGACGCAAAGTACATCCCGGACCTACATCTTCAGATGCAAGGTACCATATTTTACAATATATAAAGTAAACATGCATGACTAAGTTGACTTCTACCGCAGTGACGCCTTCTAGATGGGATAATGCCTTCACGTCGCCGCCATGGCAGTGCTAGGAGGAGCAGAGTCCCGACGGCGCCCTCTACGGTGATGGTGCAATCCTTTTCTGTAGCATCTCATGCGTCGGGTCATACATGGCCAAGCTCAGGTGACGCTGAGTGGACGGTAGACCCTCATGCATGCCGCTCCCAAGGCAAGGCGTTGAACTTTGTATTGTGTATCACGCCGGCAGGATCCTTGCACCGTGATGCTTTACTTCTAGCGTGTCATCACACCCAATGGCGACTAGGAAGACGTCGTCCACATCGAAGAAGATGTACCGAGTGAGAAAGGACATATGTAGCGTGGTGGACCGTGTGCTATTCATGTGGCTGCCCAACAACTTGGATGCCACGACGCTGGGTAGTGGCCATGGATGATGCATCTACTTTGCCTACCATGGCAGTGGGGCCTCACCGTGTGATTAGCAGGCGGTGTTCCAGTACAACCTCGTTGTCGACAAGGGTGAATTCGTCGAGTGACTACGTTGAGGTTGGGACGACAAGGCATCCACCCCATATCTGTCATTACTCCCATTTGGCCAAGGAGGATTATCCTCGTACTCACTTATCGTAACTCAATGGACCCTCTTTCCATTCTCACTTCTGCACCACATCCTCCATCTACCAGACGTCAACAAGGCTATAGTGATTCCCGACCCCCATCTCTTTAATTAGGTACTCCCCCTTTTCTAAATATAAGTCATTTTAGATATTTCAATAGGGACTACATACGGATATATATAGACATATTATAGAGTGTAGATTCACTCATTTTCCTCTGTATGTAGTCCGTAGTGGAATCTAAAAAAACAAAAGGGACTACATACGGAGGGAGTATGAGGGATGTGTTCCCCCTTTCCAACAAAAGGGAGCACATTTCCCTCTCACCCTGCTATTTTTATTACCTTTTTTGAGTAGCCATTTTACATTTATGTATGATTTTGAAATGTACTTAGAACTCTAAGTTATGAGTTTATATGTTTTTAACTTTATTTAGGCTAAGCAAGTAAACCACGGTAACTATGACTCTATGAGGAGAACCAAGACGGTTGAGCTATCATGCTGATGCAGTGAAAGATGTATGCCGCCTTTGGCACCGCCGGCGCTTCTTTCCAAAGCTCACCTGGAGACTACATCCTTCCAAAACCTGCATGGATGATTATTTTCAGTGAATAAGAATGGATTCATGAATACGTGACAGTTAGGTGACTGATTACTGAATTAATCTAGCATATATGCATGCATGCACTAACCAGCCCCATGAGAGAAGCCAGAGCATCTGCACGGTGGGCATGCGTCGTCGCCATGGTTACGAGGCCAATACCCTGTGACGTCTTGGTCTTCTTGTAGTAGATAACCTCGGCGCAGGATACTTTATCATGTTTGCTGAAGAAATATTGTAGACGATTGCTGTTCATTTTGTGAGGTAGGTTGCACACCAACACCCTGAAACAAGGATTGTAATATCTCTCGGGGTGATCCATGATTCTTTCATCTGTCTGCTCTTGCCGAGGCTTCAACATTTCACTAATTCCCTGACCAAGCAAAATATATCAAAGTTATGAAAGTTAAGAATGGCTAAATGCACTACAAAAAAATACGCTTCCGTGATGATACGTGTTTGTCACAATAGGTCGTGTTTTCTGTCATGCATGTACATCCATGACAAATTTATGAAAGAATCAAGATAGTCATACCTGTGCTGTCGTAGAAGTGTTCCATGACATTGCCAAAATTATCATCACGGAAGTGTCCACTTCCATGACGATAAATCGCGCGTCACAGAAGTGCTTTCGTCAAGGGTGACCGACACGTGGCATCCACCGTAACGGAACGCCGTTAAGCTATCAGGTTTTGGATCCGATAACCCGTTAACAGCCGCGACCAATGGGGATTTTCCACGTGTAAAATCATCATTGGCTAGAGGAAACACGTGTCGGCTCATCGTTGGGACAGATGTCATCCACTCATTGGACAAAAGGCGCCTATGATACGTCGACACGTGGCACGGCCCAACAGAGGCCCATTCCTGTGAAAAGGCTGGCCCGTTTGACTTGGTCAAAAGGTGGCGGGCCGGCCCATGTAAAGCCTGTTAACGGCATGTTCGCATATAGCCCATTTATAGCCCGCTAACCCAAGGCCCGTTATGCCCTATCCGAATTAGGCCCAGTAGCGTCATCTGGGCCACCCAATATGATTCCAGCCCGTTTTCACTTCTGGCCCATGTATGGCCCATGACGTCTTTCAGCCCATATGAGGCCCTATGTAACTCTTGGCTTATTAACGGCCCATGGTGAAACTGGCCCGTAATGAACAGTGTATCACTTTACACCCATTAACGGCCCGTGGTGAAACCGGCCCGTAATGAACAGTGTATCACTTTATACCCATTAACGGCTCGTTATTCCGTTGGGCCGTTTCCAACCCATGTTATCTTTCGGCCTTCTCAGAGCTCATTTATTCTTGGGCTCATTTCCAGCATTCGTTTACTTACGGCCCGTTACTGTCATTTTCTGCTTGTGGGCCAAATTCAGCCTGTGGTTACAGTCGGCCCGTTTGTGGTCCGTTAATACGTTGGGCCGTTTTCATAGCGTCATCAAATACGGCCTATTAACGATGGCCCGTTATGGTCGGCCCATGAACGGACGATTCCAACTCTAGCCCGTTTACAGCCATAATGCGGCCTGTTATTGGCCCATGTTTGGCCAATCGATCATACTGCCCGTATAAGGCCCATTGATGATACGACCCGTAGAAGGCCCATTGTTTCTACGGCCCATAGAAGGCCCATTGTTTCTACGGCCCGTAGAAGGCCCACTGTTTCTACGGCCCGTAGAAGGCCCACTTTTCTATGCCCCGTAGGAGGCCCAGTGTCACTACAGTAAATATTAGCCCATGGTTATTGTGGCCTAGTTTTAAAAAATAGGTTATTGCAGCCACTAGCAAACCGCAGAAAAAGAACTGCAATGACTACAAGCAAACAAATAAACAAGACAACAAGGAAATAAATAAGCAAGCAACTTACGCTAGGCTATCATGGCTATCACACATATTACCTTCAGTGGGCATCAAAGTTCGCCACCAGTGCAAATAAATGCGCCGACAAAAGAATATACAAAACCGAGAGCACTTCAGAAGGCACTAGGCCTGGCCACGTCGGGCCCCCCAAACAGCTGAAGAAGCTGAGTAGACCTCAGTTGTGTCAACGATAGATGCATCAACACTAGATTTAAGGCATGATGGTGCGCACGGCAGTCCTCTGACATCTTCATTGCATCTTTGACTTCAAGTCGGAGCTGAGCTGAAGCAAGCCTTTCCGCTTTAAGTTGAGACTGAAGAAGTCGAACTGATTGAGGCAGCGACTGCACAGAGGTTGTCTCACACCTGCTGGTGAGTAGCTTCAACTCACTGTCTTCATCAAGACAGGACCTTGGGGTCATCTCGCTGTCCTCAAGATGGTTTGGCTCACTATCTTCCCTAAAGTTCCGCCTGGCGTAAGAGATACGAGTCTGAAAGAGAAACAAGGAGACACGTAACAGGTTTCACAATTATATAAGCAAATAAATGGATCTGTTCTGCATAAGGAACATGTTTTTACAACTACAATTTGAAACTGGTAGTTGTTGCAAGCATCCAATCAGATGTAAACAGCAAAGCAAACAGCAGTGGAGGAAATGATGCCTATCCAAATCTATACTAGAACAAAGTTTGAAGGCTTGAGAAGGATGAACTTACATTACATGTTAACACGGGCTGGACAAAGCCCTTCTCCATGTTGATGGAAGGATAATTCAATAAATTCCCCAAAGAAAATTCTTTATAAGCGTTGCCATTATTCTACATTTTGCAAAGAGTAAATATAGATCAAATAATATTGGAAGAAACAGAGGATAATGAAGCTCAGGTGCAGACTGATGATACATAATCAAATAGCAATTAATTAAGTACAGCGTTACAAGGCAAAAGGGAGAGAGGTACTGACAAGAGCAATGCAGAGCCCATTATTGTTTTGAGATCGTATGATCCTTTGAGCAAGGAGATTCATCTGAAATTAGTTTTCATACAAGAGAGAAGGTAAGGCACAAGCAGAAATTTAGGAGTTCAAATTTTGAATTGATATCATAGACAGTACCTGACGCTGGGCTCCCAACAGTTCTAATAGGGGTTTGGCCACTGGAGTAGGGGTAAAGTGTGGTACAGTTGGGCCTGTCTTTTCTGTGGTTGTTGATCTATCTGATTTAACAGGTATCACTACCTTTTCCAAATACCTAGTTTGTACTCCTTGAGGATCTGCACTCACCCTCTTCCTTTTGGACATCTATTACGAAAGAACAACATTTGACTGGAAAAACATAGTGTGACGACACATGGAATAGGTACAGAAAATGGATAGGTATGGCATATACACATATATGATGCTTAAACTAAGCAGATGGTGTAACAAAGTAGAAGTAATGCAAGAGGTCAGATGCAAAATATGTGTGACCAATACAACTTTGCAAAGTTAGAGCAAGCACCTTGATGGGTGAATAAGATAGGCCATCCTCCACCATGCCAAGTTTGTTAGTCAGTGGATCGTTCCGCAATATTCCTCTCGTGCACCCATTCTCATATTCATTTTGATAATGTTCAATATCTGACATGCATGAAAACATAAGAACAAGTGAGATTTTCTTTGTAATGCAGAAGTGATTCTAATCCAATACTGCCTCCCTGTAAACCCCTTTGTGCTATCTCTGCAATTCTTTTAAAAGATGTCATGCATGCTGTAATTTGTTGTGTGCATTAATATAATGTGGCCTACTACTCAAAATATGAGAGCTCCAGAAGTGATGACACTTCGCAGATGATAGCTTCAACATATAGTAAAGAAGAACAAGTCGACCTGACCTAACAGATTCAAAATATACTAAGGGAGAACAACTCGACCTGACCAGTCGACCGCAAGAGAAGAGTATCATCTTAAAGAAGAGCAGAAGAGCAAGCAGATTGAAGATATTACAAGTCTTTCAATACAATGTCGGTTGGCCACCCATGATGAACCAGAGCGCACAGAGAAATACTATTCTTTCCGGTCTCTCCATATGTGGCTCACATGCATTTCGAAACTAAAGTAGGAACATTTAGCTAACCAATTAAACATCTCTCAGTTTTACTAATATCAGCAATAATATCATATATGAATTTGTACAACTAAGCTTGTTTAGCTCGATGGGTGGAGCAGTGCTATTACGACACGAACCACGTAGGCTGATTGTGGTCATCATAAAATGGGGAAAACATAAGCATGATGAGTACAGTGTTGACCGTGGCAGTGGGATGGCAGATCTGAAGCTGCAAACCGCGCAAAGGGTAGTTAGCAACCGATGTTTGCTTTGAAATAACAACTAAGATCTGGTATGGACAAGAAAGTACGGTCAACAAGTGACAAAGAAATGCAATTATGCTGTCTCTCTATATGTCGCGACATGCATTTGGAAACTCAAGTGGGACCTTTAGCTAACCAATTAAATGTGTCGGTTAACTAATATCAGTATCATATCACAATCATATTTGAACAACTAAGCTTTCGAATTCTGAGTGTTGTGTTGTTTAGCTTGAAGGGTGGAGTAATGCTAGTACGACAGAAAGCACCTACGCAGATCATAGTAGAGTAGATAAAAGGGGAAAACCCTAAGCATCAAGAGAAAAATCAGGAAAGTGGAACTAGCTGGACCAGTGGGTGGCGCACATGCTTTTTGAAACGAATATAGGAACATTAGGTGACCAATTAAACGTTCTCTGTTTTAGTGATAGGAGCATCATATCAGATTCATATTTCAACACGTAAGCTTTGGGTTGAGGTCTTGAGGAGCAGTGCTAGCACGACACGAAGCACCTACGATGATGGTAGTGAATATAAAGGGGGGAAACCATAAGCGTTACGAGTATAGTGCCCGTGCCATGGCGGATCTGAAGGTGCAAACCAGACAAAGCTACTTCGCAACCAATATGTTTGCTTTCAACTAGCCACTACGATTTGGTACGGACAAGAAAAGTACAGTAAACAAATTACGGTCTATTTTCCGGGTGAGATCAATAACTTAAGCACATATGGAAGAGTACCACCTCTCTTGCGACGCCGTGTAGGCCTATGCTGATACGTTGAGGGTGTTGCGGGTGCGATGGCTGTCGGCGGCGGGGAAGAAGACTTTAGACGGCAGACGGCCGAGTCGGGGGATATATCCTGTTTCCGTGGACGAGGCGGTCGTAGGAGTGGCAACGGCAAGGTGGACGATGGCGCCGATGAAGCGAGAGGAGGCGATGAAAGGATCCTGGTCCGGCGCCGTGGATGAGAGACGTCCATCTCTTGAAGTGGACGACGGGGTAGGGGTAGCGGCTCCGGCAAGGTGGAGGATGGGGTGGTGGACGGAGGAGGCTGGCCGCAGTGCGGAGGTTGTCGTGCCGCCGACGGTGTATGAATGGGGAAATGGAGGGGAGGGGGGATCTCAAACTTTGGGACGCGCTTCTCTTAAATGGGGGAAAGATACGAACTTATCCCCTGTTTAAAATTTCGGACATCGCGTCGGTTGGGGATAGGACGGTAATCTCGCATCTCCCAAATATTTGCTGGTAACTATTTAGGGTGAGGAGAGGGTGTTTTGCCGCCCACGGTTGGCGCCCACGGTGTATAAACAGGCCTGACAGGTAGGGCGGTTGTGTCACGTCTGATGGAACTTACACATCTGCCCCTATTTAAAATATTAGCCTACATCGACTGCGGACAAGGAGAGTTTGTTTTGCCGCCCACCGTGTATGAATGGGGAAATGGAGGAAGAGACACATGTCTTTCGGACGAGCTTGAATCAAATGTGTTTTGCCGCCCACGTTTGGCGCCCACCGTGTCTGAATGGGCTTAGAGGCCGTCGTGTCATGTCTGATTGAAGTTACTAGTCTACCCCTATCAAGAGCAGTGTAAATCCGGTCGATAAGGATGTCAAGTGTCAGGGGTAGACAGTAATTTCCATCTCGCAAACACTTGCTTCAGGCAGCCCACAAATTATAGTGGGTGTTTAGCCGCTTCGTTCAAAACTTGGGAGAATTAGCATTCACGTTTGCCCTGGGTCCTGGCAAACTAAATTTAAATCCAATTTGTATTCGATTACGAATATCCACAGATAATTATATGTTTTGTTATTTATTTCTTCAAAACCACAACAAAGATTTATTCCACCTTTATATATGATTATGATTTAGAATGCCGTGATCTTCGAATTCAGTAGGTTGGATACACTCTGAGTCAAACAGTTATTTCATCCAATACAATATGCTCACACGAAAAACAGTTCACCTTATGTGAAATGTAATGCGAGTGGAAAATAAACGACATCTGCCAGTCCCATCTAGTTAGTTTTTGCAACCTCCCTAGTTCATTTTCCTCAAAAAACAAAAACTCTTTTGAACTATCATATCACTAGTGGACTTTAATCGGGATTAAACGGGACCCAGTTGACATCCCTAGTTGAAAGGGAGTGTACAACCGCTATATTTAAGTTGCCAAGGCATCTAAGCAGTTGAAATAATCTGAGAAAGCACTTAACAGTGTGGCCTCACATAAACTACGAAGACAGTCTTGTGATGAAGTTGAGAGGAAAAGTTAAGGACTCAAATGAAATAGGCATGCATTTCTTTACGATAGTACAGCGGGCACTGCTGACATATTGGCCAACTCAGGTATAGCGTAACAACAAATAAGCATTCGAATCAAGCAATACAGCAAAGCAGACAACTGAACTATTTGTAATTCGGTGGGATTACACGTTTAGGGCACAAGCCAAGAAAGCAGCCCACTCGCATTACATTTCACATGTACTAAAACACACTGGCTTACCATATGTTGCTGTGAAGCCTAGCTGTTGTTGCAATGTTCTTTGAAGATATCGTCAGCATCCCGTGGTTGCAAATCTAGTTGTTGTAGTTTATTCTGCACCATCTATTTAGGTAAAATTAATTTTAATCGCATGCACTGGTCCGAATTGATCATCAATGGTTCATCTAAACTAATGAAAGAAGGGCGTGTGCATACACGACAATATATCTGCTTCCCTCTATTTTTATGCTTGTTCGAGGTCCCAGCCCCAAAAGAACAAATATTTTGCTGGATGGGGTTGGCAGCTCCATAATTAATAGAAGCATCAAATTAGTCATGCAACTTTGGAAGATCAAGAACACACAAACAAGTAATGAAGAGAGGCTCGGAGCAGTGATGTAATAGCTAGCATCAGAAAATGTAGGGTAAAACGAACAAAAAGCAGCGGAACCACATGCTAGTTTGCTGATGTGTAATTAAGCATAGAGAACATTAAGCAGTCTGATGGAACCAACAGGTGACATCAGAACTAAAGCATATTAACTATATGTGCACTGGTATGTAATTTCGCACATGTAACATGTTCACTGCCAGAAGTATGGCCCTACAGATGCAAGCAGAATAATGCGTCTCATGAAAAACTGAATGATGCCCTGAAGAAATTCAAAGGTGCGGTTCTTATGCTAGGAAAGTGAACGTAGGCGCCGGCCGTTGGATAATGGTACCTGATTCTCGGCGGCGTATGGGTATCGTTGTCATACTTGATAGCTAAGGATCGTCGATGGTGCTCGTGTTGCGGTTGAGATTGGGCCGGCTGTCGCCCTCGCTGAAGCGGCTCCGGTGCTACGGTTGTGGCGCCTGTCGACATACAAGAAAGCTCATCTGTGGTAAGTGAACAGTTGCACGATAAAGAGAAAAACCGAAGGAGTACAAATCGAAATAACCTGATGAGGCTGCGGCGTCGGTAAAGCAGGGCCGGTGGAGTTGAATATGGCGTCCGTGGAGCGGGTCCGGTGCAGTGGACGAAGGCTTCGGCGGGCGCGTTGTACAGTGCTTTCGGTGAGGCGGATCTGTTGCAGCGGACGAGGGCTTGTATGAAGGGCCAGCGAAGGGGCGGACGAGGGAGTCAGTGAAGGGACTACGCTGTGGTGGACGAGGGCGCCGGTTAAGCAGATCCGGTGCGGTGGACCATGATGGCGGTCAAGGAGATCTGGAGCGGTGGACAAGCCAGTCGCTGAAGCGGCTCCGGTGAAGTGGTGAGTTGGCAGTTGGGGGTTCCAAGGTGCGGAACGTAGATCCGGCGGGGTGTGAGGTCCACCGCCGAGGCGGAGGACTAGATTCGGCGGCTTGCCGTGGTTGGGGGGTCGGGGAGGGGAAGGGGAGGGGCTCTGGGCAAGAATGTTGGGGGCAAAGAGGTGAAAACAATGGAGTTACCAAAGCAGCCCTTTTTCGTTCATGTGGCAGGGGTACAACAGGAATATCGCAGGGCTAAACTTTCGGGCGCGTGATATTTCGATGTGAGCGGGAAGTTTGAAAGCTTTTGGCGCCTAAAATTATAAGTATTCTGCTCTCGTACGGCCGACTATGATATCATGGCTGACAATTTGTTTGTTTTGCACGCAAAAAAATGTGCAAGTTTTGAAAATCAGTGTCTCCAACTCGAAACATAGATTGTCCATTCAATTCAAATATGGATCATTGAGCTACTACAAGCAAATACCATCGTACGGTCCAATTCAAATGAAATTCCAAATGTGTTTATCCTAAATATGATGACAAAAGCAAAAATGTGTATGTGTATGAATAGAGTGGATGATTATAAAGTTTGAACATGCCCGTATGTGTATATCTCTAGGTTTGATATATGAATTTGAAATCACGAAATCCCGGCTTAAAAAATGTACCTCCGTTTAAATGAATTACAAAAGCTAATGATGGAGTCGAATTCCAAAATTCCAATCTTAGGTTTGTAATTCTGGTACATCAAGGTATATCACGCATGTTCAAAAGTATCGTTATCTCATAGTACAAACTGTGAAACAAATTGATCAACCATGAGTGCACAATATCTCAATTACGCTAAAGTCCCTCAAATATAGACACCTCACTCTTTATCTGAAGTCAACCCCCCCCCACCACCACACACACACACACATAGAGAAGTCGTTCTCTCCCCCAAACACCAACACACGAGCACATTAACACCCCTCTCTCTTGTAAAGTCCGGACCCCAACATAGGTCTCTATCACTTTGTCTCTCGGGCATGCACACATCTCTTCCCTCACTCTCTAGGTCTCCCGCTATCTCTCTTACCCAAGCACATGCACTATGTAGAGTGTATATTTCCCATACACACAAAACGTCGCCCCCAAACGTCTATCTCCCTAGTCATGTGGTTCTCGCGCACTCACCTCACACACCACCCCCACTGCAAACAAGCACACTTTGTCTCCTTGTGCAGCACTCTCCTCTTTCTATCTCTCCCACATGCGGACCCGCCCCAGCTCCTTCCCTGTATACATATATGTCGTGACTCTTTGCATAGCTCCCTAATGTATAATCGTTCTCGATTTCGCACATTGTTCTCTACACCATCTATTCTAGATCTCTCATGAAGCCCCTATCACACACACGTTGACTCACTTCCCTTGCGTCTCCGTTCATAGGCCAATTTCGGACAACATCAACATTGTCTCCCTATCTATACACCATTTATGGACACAAACGACCCCTCTCGTCCCCTCTCTTCCTCTCTCTCTTTCCGTCGCTAGCTCTCTCTTTCTCTCGCTCTCACACCCCTCTCCCACACACACACTCGATGTCTCTTCCAAATAGTCTGCTCCCCCCGCCCGCACCCGTGCTATCTCGCTACTACACATGTCACACCATTCCCCCTTTCCTTATACTAGGTTTACATCATCAGTGGTCTCTCTACTCCACATACACTCTCTCCCTCTCACACACAAACGCGTGCACAAACACACACATACACGCACAAACACCCATTTATCTGGATCCTCATCTCTCCTCATGTCCGCATCACAGACTCACTCTCTAATTATGTATATGTGTCTCCACGTTACACAACACAAAGCCCCATGTACATGTCTCTCTCTATCCTCCACACACATAGACACAAAGAATCTGTTATCATTGCCTCAGTCTCTAACATATCACACACGCACACTGTCTCTCTCTCTCTCTCTCGCAAACACGCTCAACAAGGGTTTCCCCGTGAATAACTTACCGTCTATTCACCAACAGTCGTGGCAGTACGGCGAACACGATACGTGAAAAAGAATAAATCTACACGTGCTTAGACCACCTAGTATGACTACTAGGACTAGAGCAAGCCAAAAAGCGTGCCGCCGTCACCCCCTCCTTGTCGGCGACGGGAAAATCTTTGTTTTACACAGTCGAGATGTCATTGTGCTAAGGCCCCACATGCCGAGGCGTTGAATAGAATGTAGATGCTAGTTTACGGAAGCAAGTATCGATAATATGTTTGTATCTCCATACTTATATTTCTTCTCTTATAAAAAACCGAGTTGGTGATGATGGTACGTGTGCCATCTTGCAATATAGACCGTCCGATCTATATCTGACGGATGGAAATTAAACTAAAAGATACCCGCACCCCTCTCCACATTTGTAGACAAGGCCTTCCCTCGTTCATCCTTATCTCCAACAAACCTCATGTTGAGCAATTAAGAAAGGAAACCTCTGGAACAAACTGGCCTGGTGGCCGCTGCCGGCGTCGTCAATCCCCATGCCTCCGCTCAGTCCGACCACCAACCACCACCACACCCCACTCCTCTTCACCTTATCTCATATTTCTCGAGATATCATTAGTTTTTACACATGGGATTACTCCCGCAAGGGTCAATCACAACAAGTGTTTTATAAAAAAATGCATCTTGATGTTCCGTGCAATGCACGGATCTTGCTAGTACTCCTACACAAGACTAAGTTGGTGATGCTGGTGTGTCTGCCATCCGTCGTTTCTGACCATTAGATCTACATCTAACGATTTTGAGGTAAGTTGTTGCCTTTTCTCACCAACATCCCACTTGTCTACCAATTTGCTCTCTTGTAAAATAGAGAGAACTCTTGAATTGATATGGTAAATTCTCTCTTTCTTTAAATCCAAATTTTCACCTTGAAGTGTTATATTCATTTGTTCACTCGTGAAGTTATGTTTCTATTTTTTTCAAGTATGTCCACACAAAATGTGCATGGCATGAAAATAAACAAAACCAAATTCCTGATGCACAAAACTGTTAGTTTTTATATTATTGGACTTTTTAGCACGGATGCATGTGTTATAGAGAGTGGATCGGTAGTCCTATTTGATTTGAAAGCACTAGCGACCTCGCTGTTTCTTTAGATTCAAGGAAAGAAACATAAGCTTCTTTACAACGCCTCTAGGTTAAAATATGAATGTAAAGTTGGTTAATTGGGAAAGCACCCATTCGTTCACGACCAGCGGCGCGAGCGGGCGATAGATTTATGTGCGTCCCGTCGGCTCCACCGCCGATAGATTTATGTGAATCCCAACCATTGCCGGCCGGAGGGCTCCGTTTTTAGGTTTTCTTGTTGCTTTTTTGGTCAGGGTTTGTGTCCTTCTCAGGAAAGCGAGGCGGCAACGGCTCCCGGAAGATGGGATAAGGTTCTCCCCGCCTATCCCCCGTCCTGACAGTATGCTAGCTTCATTTGAGGGCATGTGGAGGAGTGTCCCGGATGGATCTCATAGGATTCATCAGTGTTTGTATTCGATGGATCCGCTTGGATCCGGTCTACGTTCGTCTGCGTTCGTGTGCCTACAGGTTGGACCCTTCCGATACACGCTTCTGTTCAACGGTAGTGATTGCTATTCTGAGGCGCTGATCCTGTGAGGCCTTAGTAGGACGACTTCCCATGTATCTGCTACAATAAATTTGGCCCAACCTCGGACCCCCATATAAATGCTTCCTTCTAGTCTATCTCTTGTTCCCAGAGAAGAGTGGCATACGCCTTCTGAGTGGAGAAGTCCTTGTCCACAACGAGGAAGCACTGATCCTGTTTCGATGAGGGCATAAAATCCTGCAAGACAGACAAAATTGAAATGACTTCCTGTTTAACAACAAGTGTAAGACGATTACGCGGATTATATTCTAAACCGGAGTGCACAATAGTTGCCACTGTAACAAGCTGCACTGAGCAATGGGAGACTAGGTGTGGGTATGTGGTGGCAAGGGGTAAAGGTGTTAACCAAGTATCAAGCTAGGAATAGGTTTGATACGTCTTCAACGTATCTACTTTTTTAAACACTTTTGCTCTTGTTTGGACCATAATTTGCATAATTTGTATGAAACTAATCCAGACTAACATTGTTTTCAGTAGAACTACTTTGATGTTAAATTTGTGCAGAAATAAAAAGTTCTTGAAATCAGATGAAACTTTACAGAGAATTGTTTTGAAATATATAAAAAATACTGGCGTGAAGAGTTACCAAAGGGGGGCCACCAGAGAGCCACAAGCTCAGGGGACACCCCCTGAGGCCCGCCGTTTGAGCTTGTGGGTCCCACAGGCCTCTGTTTGCCGCATATTTTTGGAGTTCAATTGAAAATGGCATGGCAACTTCTTGTGCCAACTGGGCTGGCAAGTATCACTAGAATGACATGGCAACTTGTGGGGATTTTTTCGCTGGCTTCTTGGGTGGCAACTACAGATTAAATGTCAATGCAATTAACTACAAATAGACATGGCAAATTAACTGCAACGTGGGTGGTAAGTATCACTAGAATGACAAGGCAAATAAAAGCATCAACCCACGGAAAATTTTCTTTCATGGCTCCCAGGGTGGCAACTGCAGCTTAAATCTTACGGCAATTAACTGCAAATATACATGGCAATTTTGTTTTCCCCAACTTTATAACTAGTGTTTGTGCGGGTGTCCTGTTTTTCCTTGCTGAATGCACTGTTTCTCATCTTTTCTTTTGTACCAAAATACATGGAAGCAACTAAAATTCGTGGCAACCATTTGAGTGTGGCGTTCTCCTCACTAGTGCCGAAAGCGCTAGTGCCGGCATTCAAAAAAACAACATTGGTGACGTCAGGGGTCGATGCCATAAATATGGCGCCATTGTTAACAAAATACCAATGGTGTCAGCACCATGCCATTGGTATTTTACATACTGATGGCGAGACACTGTTCACTCACGCCGCCACTACTTATAGTATCAATGACGTGGCATGTTGTCACACGCCAGCACTATATCCATGGTACTAGTTAGGTGCACGCTCACACTAATGCCACCACTAAAAATTTCAGAAAACAAAAAAAAAGGTCTGACATGATTACAAATTATGCAAATACAAGCATACATCCATATATATGTTTCATCCATACATCTAGCTCAAACAATTAGTGTATATACATTGCTAAGATCCATGAGTCCAATGTATGGCCGCGCGTATAGGTTGTGGCCGTCGCTGCTGCAACCTCTCATGTGGATGTCGTTGTCATTGTCATCGTCGTTGTTGTAGCCCCTTGTCGATGTTTCCGTCACCGTCACCACTGCAAGCCCGTGTTGATGTCGTCGCCATCGTCGTGGACCAAGATAACACTTTCTTCTAGTCACTCCATGTTTATTTTTCTACAATCGGCACCCCGGCCAGATTACAGTATGATAGCAATAAGAAAATAACAAGGTCACAAATGTCTGGGCACACACCAAGAAAGAAAAAACTATGCTAGGTATGGTCAACCGCAAAATCTTAGCCAAGAACTAACCCAACTATACTACCCAACCAGAATAGGATAGTCAGAGTTGGAGTTCCATAACGAAAGTGTATGAAGAGATTTAACTCACCTAGGTAGTAATGGTGCAGAACTAGATTGAAATATTGCACGCATCCACACCTGACACCAGGGCAGTTACCAGATTTAAGCCACCTCTTATGTTCAGTAAACCTACGAACACCAAAACAAACAAGTGTCAGGGCACTAATGAATAAAACGAGTATAGGGATGGTGTAACCTTATAGAAGAAGTCGAAGATGAATCAGAAACACCCCCTCTATCTGAAGGGCCCCCAAAATTCTAAACCAACAGCAGAGGAGGACTATCAAACACTTGGTGTGCACTATCAAATTCACTCAATGTTAGACTAATATGTCACGTATCGTGACATATCTCCTAATCCCCTAAATCGAGGAGTATCGATATTATTGTGATCTCCCATTTATGGTTAGGATTGTAATTCTGTGTATATATTGACATGCAATGGAAAAGCCCAAGTGTGGCAAGTATTCCTAAATCTTTCATGGTATCAGCCTAAGAATCCTCTCGCTTCCGCTCCCTCCACCCCTAGTGCCGCCGGCTTCTGATCCCGCGCCGCAGGTCACCTCCCTCCCCTCCCTCCCATGGCGCCGGGCACCTCCGAACCGCCTGCACCTTACCCCAACGCCGCCCTCTGGGTGCAGGCCACCGCGATTCCCAGCGTCCGCTCCCTCGTCCCCATCGTCCTCGAGTTCAAGAGTGTTGTCTTCCCCAAGTGGAGGACCTTCTTCAATATCGCCGTCACCACCTACGCCCTCGAGGATCACCTCACCTCCGAGAAACCCTCCACCGACCCAACGTGGCTCCGCCTCAACGTCCTCGTGCTTCGCTGGCTCTATGGCTCCATGGCCATGGATATCGTCGACCTCATCATGCCCACCGACTCCGCCACCGCCACCGCGTACAAGGTCTGGACCGCCGTCCTCGCGCTCTTCAACGACAACCAAAAGAGCCGCGAGATTTATCTCGCCGAGGAGTTCCACAACATCAAGCAGGAGGATCGGTCCATCACCGAGTACCTTCACCTGCAAAAGACGGCGGCTGACGCCCTCGCCGAGGTCGGTGCGCCCGTCTCCGATCCCGAGCTCGTCACCAACGTCATCAAGGGTCTCCACGAGCGCTTCGACAGCGTCGCCGACATCGCCCCCCTCCTCACGCCATTCCCCACCTTCCTCAACTTCCGCAACATGCTGCTGCTTCACGAGATGAAGGCCTCTCGGCGCTCCAACAACACCTCGGCTCCGCCTTCTACGCCGCCAAAGGACCAGCCCCCGCTCCTCCCAGCGGTGGCGGTGCGTCCTCCGGGGGCGGCGGTGGTGCTCCTTCCGGGGCGGCCGGTGGCCGGCCATGGCGGGCTCCCGCCCACAACCCTCATGCCACCGGCTATGGCAAGGGGAAGGGAAAGAACAAGGGCTACAAGTCTGCCGGTGGCGCTCCTCCAATGCCGACTCCTTTCAACCCTTGGACAGAAGCCATCCAGATGTGGCCCATGCAGTCCCGCCCCAACAGCACCGGCAGCAGTGGCATCCTTGGACGGGGTCCGGGCTCACGCGCCCACGCCTACATGGCCGCTCCCCCGGCTACCTCCGGCGCGCCCTACGGCGGTTATGGCGCAGCTCCGTACGGCGCTGTGCTGTTAGAATTAATGGGCTAGGCCCATAGCAATTTCTGAAATCTCAAAGCCCATGTGTAAAATGGCAAGTGGTGGTGCTAAGTTTAGTCCCACCTTGGAAGTTGAAGAAGAGTTGGACCTCTTTATATAGTGGGTTCTCTCCACCACTCTAAGTGGTGTGTGAGAAGAGAAAGGGAAAACCACACGCGCGCGCTCGCTCGCCTTGCCTCGCCTGGCCTGGCATGCACTATAAAGGGTCTTGCGCTATCTGAGAGGTACTATGAGTTACGGAATTACTTATTCAGGGCATCCTGCTGTGCTAGAAGGATATAGTGATTCAAATTGGATCTCCGATGTTGATGTACTTTACGCAACAAGTGGGTATGTATTTACTCATGGTGGTGGCGCAGTGTCATGGAGGTCTTGCAAGCAAACCATATTGACGAGGTCAACTATGGAAGCAGAATTAACTGCTTTGGACACAGCTACTATTGAGGCAGAATGGCTGTGTGAGCTCTTGATGGACTTGCCGGTTGTTGAAAAACCTGTACCGGCTATTCTTATGAATTGTGATAACCAAACAGTTATCGCTAAAGTGAACAATTCTAAAGATAATGCAAAGTCATCAAGACACGTGAAAAGACGTTTGAAGTCTGTCAGGAAGTTGAGAAACTCCGGAGTAATAACTGTTACGTATATACAAACAGACAAAAACCTGGCAGATCCCTTTACAAAGGTACTATCACGAAATGTGATAGATATTGCATCGAGGGAGATGGGTATGAGACCCATAGATGTTACACCATAGTAGTAACCCAACCTTTGTGATCGGAGATCCCGTGAATTAGGATCTGGGAAGAACAAGCTATTGGTTAACTGAGGAGAGTAATAACTTATGATCGTCTCCAAGTGAAGATGCAAAACTCTCAGAGCTGTAAGGCTCAGATCTGTAAGGCAGGTTGGCAACATGCCTTAATGTGGTTCTATTGGCTATAATTAGCAAAGATGTTGTCCTACAGAGCAGTCTTGAAAGAACACACCTATATGAGTTCTGACTGTAAACGTCGCAGTCTATGAGATTTGGGTGATCTCTAGTAAGCTCACGAAGAGACCAGGGAGTATGACGTATAAGCTCCAAACCGCGGGGTAGCCTACTGGCGGTCAGGTACTGGTTAAGACTTTGAGTGAAACCTGTTCACACAAAACTCCATTGTCAAGTTGTGAATGGATGTAGCTTAAAGTTCTAGGCAGAAGTTCAACTTAACAGTCTCTGCTGAAACACTGGTATATTAAACAAGTGGTGAGAGAAGGCAAATCTCTAAATGGGTATTTGAGATCTGGTGGGGGATTGTTAGAATTAATGGGCTAGGCCCATAGCAATTTCTGAAATCTCAAAGCCCATGTGTAAAATGGCAAGTGGTGGTGCTAAGTTTAGTCCCACCTTGGAAGTTGAAGAAGAGTTGGACCTCTTTATATAGTGGGTTCTCTCCACCAGTCTAAGTGGTGTGTGAGGAGAGAAAGGGAAAACCACACGCGCGCGCTCGCTCGCCTCTCCTCGCCTGGCCTGGCCGGGCCGGGCCATGGCGTGGGGAGGCGAGGCGAGGCGGCGCGTACATGCGACATGCGCGTGAATGGTCCGCCGAAATCCGGTCCGTCTCCTTGCAGGAGCGCAGCTTTCTTTTGCCGTTTTATTTTTATGTCTTGGCAGACAAGTTTTTGATTTCTTGTCCGGTAAGTATACGAATTAGAAACCGAGTCGGTTTGGGATTGTGGTCGCGACACAATACCGCCTCTGGTCCTAATATATATACAGCTACCGGCTGCGGCCAGAGACACACCGAAAAACACCTAGGGTTTTGCCTCATCTCACAACTTGCGCCGCCATCGTAGTCTACTCCATCCCAAACGCCGGCGTGCATCGGCGCGTGGGAGAGCAGGTCTCCGGAACCGTTCGTCTTTGCGATCCTGCACCGGGAGAGAACGAATTAGGTTTTTGGGAAGCGCTGAGCGCGACTGCTCAAATTCATCATCATGGGTCGTCTTCCGTCCAAGTCGGGCGGTGCTACTCATCGTCGTATTCATCGCCGTCAGCAGCAGATCGTCGCCAACATCGTCATCAACACTGTCGCACCCCTAATAGCTAACGATCAGTACGTCCAACATCCTCTGTTCATGTCTGTTTCTACAGCTATTGTTACGTGTTTGCTGCTGTTATGCATGTCTTGCTGTTCTTCTAGTTTGCTAGATTATTGCATGCTAGTATCTCTTCTAGTCATGAATTATTTACTGGAATTAATCATGAACTTGCCTAATATTCCAACAATCCAAAAACCTAATTATAGGCAATTTCCTGAGTTAACTATGGCTGGATTCGCTGATGCACTGAGGCCGGATAAGTTTACCGGTGTGCACTTTAAGAGGTGGCAGGTGAAGACCACGCTCTGGCTTACTGCTCTGAAAGTTTTCCACGCTAGTGTTCGTGCTCCAGAGGGAATGACCGACGAAGATCGGAGAAAATTCCAGGAAGCCAATACTATGTTTGTGGGATGCATTCTGAGTGTTCTTGCTGACTGTCTGTGTGATGTGTACATGCACATAAATGACGGAAAAATTCTGTGGGATGCACTGAATGCAAAATTCGGTGCAACAGATGCAGGCAGTGAACTGTACATCATGGAGAGTCTTCATGACTACAAGATGGTGAATAACCGTTCTATGGTTGAACAAGCTCATGAGATACAGTGCATTGTGAAGGAACTTGAACTCCTTAAATGTGTTCTACCCGACAAATTCGTGGCTGGGTGCATGATTGCAAAGTTGCCTCCTTCATGGAGGAATTTCGCCACAACTCTGAAGCATAAGAGACAGGAGATATCAGTTGAAAATCTGATTGCATCTCTTGATGTTGAAGAAAAAGCTCGGGCTAAAGATACCACTAAAAAAGGAGGTGAGGTTCAGCCTACTGCTAACATGGTGCAGAGGTACCCACAGAACAAGAACAAAGGGAAGAACAAACCTGTTTTCAACAAGCCTACCAAGACTACTACCTTCAAGAAGAAGAAGTTTAACAAGGCTGAGCTAGAGTGCTACGCCTGTGGGAAGCCTGGACACTTTTCCAAGGAATGCCCTAAACGTGCAGACCGCAGAGGGAAAACAAGCTCCAAGACTGTCAACATGGTGACCGCTAGCAATACTGATTGGTATGCTAATTTACCTATTGTGCTTTCAGTATTTCAATCATCTTCGTGGTGGATTGATTCGGGTGCTAACGTTCATGTGTGTGCTGACATCTCCCTGTTTACTTCTTATCAGGTCGCAAGGGATTCTTCCGTCCTAATGGGGAATGGGTCACATGCTTCTGTTCGTGGCATTGGCACGGTGGATCTGAAGTTTACTTCGGGAAAGATCGTGCAACTAAGGAACGTGCAGCATGTCCCTACTATGAACAAGAATCTAGTTAGCGGCTCCCTTCTATGTCGAGATGGATTTAAGGTAGTTTTAGAGTCCAATAAAGTAATCGTGTCAAGATTTGGACAATTTATAGGAAAAGGCTATGAGTGCGGAGGCTTGTTCCGCTTTTCTCTTTCAGATTTTTGCAATAAGTCAATAAACCAAATTTGTGCTAGTGTTAATGATGATGCAAGTATTTGGCACTCTCGTTTATGTCATATTAATTTTGGTTTAATGTCTTGGCTATCCAGCATGAGTTTAATTCCGAACTTCACAGTTGCCAAAGGTTCTAAGTGCCATAGTTGTGTGCAATCTAAGCAACCTCGAAAGCCTCATAAGGCTGCCGAGGAGAGAAACTTGGCACCTCTAGAACTCATACATTCTGATCTTTGTGAGATGAATGGTGTGTTGACAAAAGGTGGAAAGAGATATTTCATGACTTTGATTGATGATGTGACTAGATTTTGCTATGTTTATTTGTTGCAAACTAAAGATGAAGCATTAGACTACTTTAAAATCTATAAATCTGAAGTTGAAAATCAACTAGAGAGAAAGATCAAGCGTCTTAGGTCCGATCGTGGTGGAGAGTATTTTCCAAAAGTTTTTGATGAATTTTGTGAGGAACATTGTATTATTCATGAGAGGACGCCTCCCTATTCACCTCAATCAAATGGAGTGGCCGAGAGGAAAAACCGCACATTGACTGACTTGGTGAATGCCATGTTAGACACTACTGGTTTATCTAAGGCATGGTGGGGGGAGGCTCTATTGACTTCATGTCATGTCCTGAATAGAGTTCCAACAATAATAAGGAGAAAACCCCTTATGAGGAGTGGGTTGGGAGAAAACCATCACTTTGTTATTTGCGCACTTGGGGATGTTTGGCAAAGGTCAATATTCCTATTCCTAAGAAACGCAAACTCGCCGAGGAGTTCCACAACATCAAGCAGGAGGATCGGTCCATCACCGAGTACCTTCACCTGCAAAAGACAGCGGCTGACGCCCTCGCCGAGGTCGGCGCGCCCGTCTCCGATCCCGAGCTCGTCACCAACGTCATCAAGGGTCTCCACGAGCGCCTCGACAGCGTCGCCGACATCGCCCCCCTCCTCACGCCGTTCCCCACCTTCCTCAACTTCCGCAACATGCTGCTGCTTCATGAGATGAAGGCCTCTCGGCGCTCCAACAACACCTCGGCTCCGCCTTCTACGCCGCCAAAGGACCAGCCCCCGCTCCTGCCAGCGGTGGCGGTGCGTCCTCCGGGGGCGGCGGTGGTGCTCCTTCCGGGGCGGCCGGTGGCCGGCCATGTCGGGCTCCCGCCCACAACCCTCATGCCACCGGCTATGGCAAGGGGAAGGGAAAGAACAAGGGCTACAAGTCTACCGGTGGCGCTCCTCCAATGCCGACTCCTTTCAACCCTTGGACAGAAGCCATCCAGATGTGGCCCATGCAGTCCCGCCCCAACAGCACCGGCAGCAGTGGCATCCTCGGACGGGGTCCGGGCTCACGCGCCCACGCCTACATGGCCGCTCCCCCGGCTGCCTCCGGCGCGCCCTACGGCGGCTATGGCGCAGCTCCGTACGGCGCTGTGCTGCCCTACGCTGCACCACCGACACCGGCACCATCATGGGACACCGCTGCTCTCGCCCAACACTTCACCAACATGACATTGCAGCAGCCCGCTCCCGAGTGGGTCATGGACAGCGGCGCGACCGCCCACCTTTCCTCCGATGCCGGTATCTTATCCTCCCTTTCTCCTCATCCTATATATCGTCACGTGGTGGTCGGCGACGGTTCCACCGTTCCCATCACCACATCCGGTCATTCTTCCCTTCCCTCTCTTTTTCCTAATAGACCTCTTCACTTACGTCATGTCTTAGTAACACCTAGCATTACCAAGAATCTTATTTCTGTTTGTCAATTCACTACTGATAATCACTGCATCGTCGCTTTTGACCCTTTTGGCTTCTCTGTGAAGGACCTTCATTCCCGGCGCGAGATTCTTCGGTGCAATAGTACGGGGGAGCTCTACACGTTCACATGCCCTCCGCCTCCTCGCGCCCTCGCCACGCTCACCGCCCCTCGGGACGTGTGGCACCATCGCCTCGGTCATCCCGGCCATGATGCTTACCATCGCCTCTCGCGGCATATTTCCCTTCCTTGTATTAGACAAATAAACCACTCCACTTTATGTCATGCTTGTCAACTAGGACGTCATGTACGTTTGCCTTTTTTTGCTTCTACTACTCGTACCACTCGTCCATTCGAGTTAGTGCATTGTGATCTTTGGACTTCACCAATCTTGAGTGTTTCTCGCAATAAATATTTTTTAGTCATTCTTGATGATTTCACACATTTTCTATGGACCGTTCCACTTCGCCAAAAATCTGATGCTTACGCCTCGCTCTCCGCTTTTCGTGCGTTCGCTCATACTCAGTTTGGCTTACCTCTCGTGTCCATACAATGTGACAACGGTCATGAGTTCGACAACAACAAACTCCACTCTCTTGCCGCTACGCACGGTATCCATATTCGCTTTTCATGCCCATACACATCCCAAAAAAAAGGTAAAGCTGAACGCATCATACACACTGTCAATGACATTATGCGTTCTCTCTTATTTCAGGCTAGCTTACCACCTCATTTTTGGGCCGAAGCACTTCACCCCGCCACTCACGTTCTCAACCGTCTTCCCAGCAAAACCATTAGCGCTCCCTCTCCCTACTTTGCCCTTCACAACAACCATCCCGATTACTCGTCACTACGCGTCTTCGGCTGCCTATGCTATCCCAACACCGCCTCCACTATGCCACATAAACTGTCGCCACGTTCGAGTGCTTGCGTCTTTCTCGGCTATTCTTCTCATCATAAGGGATATCGGTGCATGGATCTCACTACCCACCGCATCAGCATCTCTCGTCACGTCATCTTTGATGAGATGACCTTCCCTTTTGCCTCACTACAGCCCACTCACGCCGCCACATACGACTTTCTCGCCGACGACGACACACTACCCATAGTTGTCCCGCCTCTTCCGATCGCTACCCCTACCCCTACCCCGCCACCCTCCCCTCCTCCCGCCCCTCCCTCCCACCCGCACCACCCTCACCGCCCGCCCCTCCCTCACCGGGCGCCCCTCCCGCACCCACTCATCGCACGCGCAACACCTCCAGCATCCACAAGGGTCCTCGCGAGCGGCTTAACCTGCATGTTTCATCTGTCAGCAGGTACTCGCCGGTTCCCACCTCAGCCCGTGCAGCTCTCAAGGATCCCAACTGGCTCGATGCTATGACTGCAGAGTACCGCGCTCTCCTCAGCAACAACACTTGGGATCTTGTGCCCCCTCCTCGGGAAGCTAACATCGTCTCCGGCAAGTGGGTTTTTCGCCACAAGCTCAAACCCGATGGCTCCCTCGATCGCTATAAAGCTCGTTGGGTGCTTCAGGGTTTATCTTAGGAGCCCGGTGTCGGCTTCGACGAGACATTCAGCCCGGTTGTCAAACCGGCCACCGTGCATGTCATCCTCTCCATCGCGCTCTCTCTTAATTGGGAGAATCGTCAGCTCGACGTCAAGAATGCCTTTCTGCATGGCACTCTTGCTGAGGTTGTCTACCGTCGTCAACCCACCGGCTTCATCGACTCCACTCGCCCCGAGCACGTCTGTCGGCTGAACCATTCGCTCTACAGTCTCAAGCAGGCTCCTCGTGCGTGGTACTAGCGCTTCGCGGCTTTCATCACTTCGACCGGCTTCGTGTGCTCCCGCTCGGTCACCTCGTTGTTCGTCCTCCGGTGTGCGGAAGGCACGGCCTTCCTCCTGCTCTATGTGGACGACATCATCCTCACCGCCTCATCGACCCGCTTGCTGGACAGGATCACGACCTCTCTTCGAGCCGAGTTTGCCATGACGGACATGGGAAGCCTCCACTACTTCCTCGGCATCGCGGGCACCCGCGACTCCTCCGGCATGCATCTTTCGCAAGCCAAGTACGCCGCGGAGATTCTGGACATGGCCGGCATGACTTCTTGCAAGTCGGCCTCGACACCCGTTGACACATCGCCGAAGCTCGCTGCTACTGCCGGTCCTTCAGTGGCCGATCCCACTGCGTACCGGAGTTGCCGGAGCTCTCCAGTACCTCACTTTTACGCGCCCCGACATCGCGTATGCCGTTCAGCAGGTTTGCCTTCATATGCACGACCCGCGTGAGCAGCACCTCGCGGCTATCAAGCGCATCTTGCGCTACGTCAAGGGCACACTTTCTCACGGTCTTCAGCTCTACTCGACTTCACCGGACTCCATGATTGCCTACCCCGACGCCGACTGGGCCGGCTGCCCTGACACTCGGCGCTCAACGTCGGGCTTCTGTGTTTACCTCGGAGATAACCTCGTCTCTTGGTCCTCCAAGCGGCAACCCACGGTCTCGCGCTCGAGCGCTGAAGCCGAGTACCACGCCGTGGCCAACGCCGTGGCTGAGGCGAGTTGGCTTTGGCAACTTCTCTAGGAGCTTCATCGACCATCTCCTCCTGCGACGATCGTCTTCTGCGACAACGTCAGCGTCGTCTACATGTCCACGAACCCAGTATAGCATCAGCGTACCAAACACATCGAGATCGATCTCCACTTCGTTCGCGATCGTGTTGCCATGGGTCAGGTCCGTGTGCTGCATGTTCCCTCGTCATGCCAGTTCGCCGACATCTTGACGAAGGGACTCCCGTCGCCGTTGTTTCTGGATTTTCGGTCCAGTCTCAACGTCCGCTCTCCTCCCGTTGTGACTGCGGGGGAGTGTTAGACTAATATTTCATGTATCGTGACATATCTTCTAATCCCCTAAATCGAGGAGTATCGATATTATTGTAATCTCCCATTTATGGTTAGGATTGTAATTCTGTGTATATATTGACATGCAATGGAAAAGCCCCAGTGTGGCAAGTATTCCTAAATCTTTCACTCAAGAGAAGAGTAAGTAGAAGGCATAGAAGGGACAGATCTGAACCAAGAAGGGAGGAGGAGGCAAAATCTTCAAGTCGTACTAGTATTTAATTTGTGTTTCTATGAAGGCGGGTGATGCGCGCCGGTCCGTCGGCCGAAATTTCGGCCGGTCAAACCGCGCACGTACGATTCGGTCTATAACAGCGGCACGATTCCTTATTCCCCAACTGCTTTGCTACTAAAAAAACATGGCGCCTGTTCATCCCGAGCAGCCTTGTAATCCCCAATACGTTATCTAGCTCGCCGGTCGTCCACGTCGCCGACAGCCACCGGCTGACTCCCGTCGGTTCCACAGGATGCCATCGCTGGTGGTCATCATCGCATCCCCGACGCCGGCAATTTGTGGAAAGAAGAGACGACGCCAATGACGAAACTCGCCCTTATGCATATGACTTGTGTTACTCTCTTTCTTATGCCCCAGTTTGTAGGTCTAGCATATGCTGAGAACCCCGCGTGCTCAACCCCATCTGCATTTGCTTTCCTCTCCCCTTGATGCCATCAGGGGTTGATCGATCGATCAATAATTGGGATAGCGAATTTGGGCCCAGGAAAAAAAAGCCCATTGCCCCCGCGCCGTCCCCCCCGCGGGCGGCATGGGCGGCAGCGCCAGATCCCGCCGCGGGCGGCCTCCCCTTCCTCCTCCCGTCTCCGCCGCCGGCCGGGACCGCCAGGGCGAAGCCCCTCGCGGTGGCTGGCGGTGGGGGATCTCTCCTCCACATCTGTGTGCTGGCGGGCGCGGGGCTCCCTCCCTGGGCGGTGGCGTCGGGCGCGCACAGGGCGCGGCGGCGAGGCGGCTCCTTCTGCTGTCGGCGGCGCGCTCCGGTGCTGCGGCAGTGGATGGGTGCTTGGCCCGTGGCGGCTGTGCCCCGTGGTGGTGGCGGGGGCCCGGCTTCGTCCTCCGGTGGTGCTGCGGGTGGTCTTCCTTCCCCATCGCGGGTGTGCGGTGGTGTTCCTCGGGCAGCGGTGGTTCCGGCGGCGGCGCTGCGCCGGATGGTGAGGAGGCGGCGGCGCAGCCACTTGGCTGTGGGCTGGCGCGCCGACAGGCGGCGGCGCCCTTCTGGCCCAGATCTGGGCCCTTTTGGGCCCTATTTGGGTCTGAGCGGGCCTGGCCGGCGGCACCAACGGACGGAGGAGCGGCCCGTGCGGGGGGTTGCGGAGACGGAGCCACGCGCGCTGCAGCGCGGCGATGGGAGCTTCATGACCCCTATCTGGCTCGGCCGGGCCGTGGGCCAGGTGTGCTCTCCTTGCTGCGTCCGGTCGGTGACCGCCATGGGCGGTGGAGGTTATCCCCTCCCGCATGGCTGCCGATTCTGCCGCTCTTCGTTCCCGGTTGTCTCCTCTTGGCCTCGTAGGTTTCGCTTCGCCGCTTGGTCGTCTGCGACGGCTTCGACGGACGGAGGTGCGACTCGTGAGGGAGGTTGCGGAGACGGTGGCACGCTAACTGCAGCGTGGTGACGGGAGCTTCACATGTCCTTTCTGGCTCGGCCGGGCCGTGGGCCTGGTGTGCTCCTATTGCTGCGTCCAACCGGTGACCGCCAAGGGCGGTGGAGGTTGTCCCCTCCCGTGTGGCTGCTGATTTTTGCCGCTCCTTGTTCCCGGTTGTCCCCTCTCGGATCCGTCGGTCTCGCTTCTCTTTCCATGGTGAGACGGTGGTGGTCATCTAAAGACCATGGTGGCGCATGTTGGTGTGCGGCAAGATTGGTGGAGTGCGACGGAGCGGCCGGGGCTGTGGTTGTGTGGCGGACGGGAGAAATCCCTATCGGCTTGGCCGGCACCGATGCGGTGACGCCTGCGGGCGCTACCGTTCCTTCCCGAAGGGCGTCGTGCTTACCTCTTCCACACGCCCCTCCGTGTACCGGGGGAAACCCTAGGACCAGTCCGGGCAACATCGTCGGCACCGTCGCGTTCCTTCCTGAAGGTGTTGCTTGGTATGCGGCGGTCCGAAGTGCTAGGAGCGTGGTGGAAATTCTCCGGCGGGCGCAGCGGTTGCGGGTCACCATCGTTTTCGTCGACCCGACTCTGTTGTCATTAGTTTCTTTTTCTTTCTCTGTTATTTCTTTTGGGCTTGCTTGTGTTGTCTGCCCCAGCATCGGACTATCAGTTGTATCGTGTGGTTGCTATATCTATATAGCGGGGCGAAAGCCTATTTCGAGGGGTTTCTCGATACATTGGTTCTGAACTGTGTTATGCTGTTTCTTGGTTTCCTTTCATCAATGAAATTTAATCTGGGGTGTGCCCCTCAATTCAAAAGAAATGAATAAGAAAAACACAGGACTGGAAAGATAGGGATTTTCAATAGAACGTAGTGCAAATAGTTCCTTAGGGAGTATTCCTATGAAATTGAATCCTACGAATCAAACAACCCACATAGGATAATTTTAAGGATTCCAATTCTCCAAAAATCCTATAAAATCCATTGAATCAAAGAGGCCCTATAATCTTGGCTAATTAGCTAATTACCAATTCTCCAAAAATCCTATAAAATCCATAGAACGCACATAATTGCAGTAGTAGCCTAAAAAAAGCTTAAAAAAAGCTTAACTTAACCCGACGAACAGTCGATCCAGCCACTTGATCGAGAGAGAGAAAGGGAAACCTAGTCGCAAGGAGACCAGCGGAAATAAAACCTGGACACGGAAAGCCCAGTACAAAACCAACCCCAGCTCTCTCTATCTCTCTCCGTCTATATTCGTTTGGGCAGCGGATTGGAATTTGGATCGAGGATTCGAGGCCGACCGCACGAAGGTGCAGCCGCCGCATCTTCTACTCCTCCGCCGCCCCCTGGTCGCCGGCAAGGTCGCTTCGTAACTAACCCCTTCTCTCCTCGGGTCCTCCCGTGCTTGCCGCTGCGTGCTTACTTGCTGCTGGGCGATGCGCCTGGTCTGCTGATGCCCTGATTGCGCTCCTTGCTTTGTCTTTATTACATGGAATTTTATGACAAATTGCCGTATCTCTTGTCCCCATCATATCCCTGAAGGAAATATGCCTTAGAGGCAATAATAAAGTTATTATTTATTTCCTTATATCATGATAAATGTTTATTATTCATGCTAGAATTGTATTAACCGGAAACATAATACTTGTGTGAATACATAGACAAATAGAGCGTCACTAGTATGCTTCTACTTGACTAGCTCGTTGATCAAAGATGGTTATGTTTCCTAGCCATAGACATGAGTTGTCATTTGATTAACGGGATCACATCATTAGGAGAATGATGTGATTGACTTGACCCATTCCGTTAGCTTAGCACTCGATCGTTTAGTATGTTGCTATTTCTTTCTTCATGACTTATACATGTTACTATGACTATGAGATTATGCAACTCCCGTTTACCGGAGGAACACTTTGTGTGCTACCAAACGCCACAACGTAACTGGGTGATTATAAAGGTGCTCTACAGGTGTCTCCAAAGGTACTTGTTGGGTTGGCGTATTTCGAGATTAGGATTTGTCACTCCGATTGTCGGAGAGGTATCTGGGCCCTCTCGGTAATGCACATCACTTAAGCCTTGCAAGCATTGCAACTAATGAGTTAGTTGTGGGATGATGTATTACGGAACGAGTAAAGAGACTTGCCGGTAACGAGATTGAACTAGGTATTGAGATACCGACGATCGAATCTCGGGCAAGTAACATACCGATGACAAAGGGAACAACGTATGTTGTTATGCGGTCTGACCGATAAAGATCTTCGTAGAATATGTGGGAGCCAATATGAGCATCCAGGTTCCGCTATTGGTTATTGACCGGAGACGTGTCTCGGTCATGTCTACATAGTTCTCGAACCCGTAGGGTCCACACGCTTAATGTTTCGATGACAGTTATATTATGAGTTTATATGTTTTGATGTACCGAAGGTTGTTCGGAGTCCCGGATGTGATCACGGACATGACGAGGAGTCTCGAAATGGTCGTGAAATGAAGATTGATATATTGGATGACTATATTCGGACACCGGAATGGTTCCGGGGGTTATTGGATATATACCGGAGTACCGGGGGGTTACCGGAACCCCCCCCCCCCAGGCTATTGGGCCTCATGGACCCAATTGGTGGAAGAGGAGAGGCGGCCAAGGGGCAGCCGCGCGCCCCTCCCCCCCCAAGTCCGAATTGGACAATGAGGGGGGGGCGCCCCCCCTTTCCTTTCCCCCTCTCTCCTTCCCTCTCCTCTCCTAGTCCAACAAGGAAGGGAGGGAGTCCTACTCCCGGTGGGAGTAGGACTCCTCCTGGCGCGCCTCCTCCTGGCCGGCCGCACCTCCCCCCTTGCTCCTTTATATACGGGGGCTGGGGGGCACCCTAGAGACAACAACTGATCGTTTGATCTTTTAGCCGTGTGCGGTGCCCCCCTCCACCATAGTCCACCTCGATAATACTGTAGCGGTGCTTAGGCGAAGCCCTGCGTCGGTAGAACATCATCATCGTCACCACGCCGTCGTGCTGACGAAACTCTCCCTCAACACTCGGCTGGATCGGAGTTCGAGGGACGTCATCGGGCTGAACGTGTGCTGAACTCGGAGGTGCCATGCATTCGGTACTTGATCGGTCGGATCGTGAAGACGTACGACTACATCAACCGCGTTGTGCTAACGCTTCCGCTTTCGGTCTACGAGGGTACATGGACAACACTCTCCCCTCTCGTTGCTATGCATCACCATGATCTTGTGTGTGTGTAGGAAATATTTTGAAATTACTACGTTCCCCAACAGTGGCATCCGAGCCTGGTTTTATGCGTTGATGTTATATGCACGGGTAGAACACAAGTGAGTTGTGGGCGATATAAGTCATACTGCTTACCAGCATGTCATACTCTGGTTCGGCGGTATTGTTGGATGAAGCGGCCCGGACCGACATTACGCGTACGCTTACGCGAGACTGGTTCTACCGATGTGCTTTGCACACAGGTGGCTGGCGGGTGTCAGATTCTCCAACATTAGTTGAACTGAGTGTGGCTACGCCCGGTCCTTGCGAAGGTTAAAACAGCACCAACTTGACAAACTACCGTTGTGGTTTTGATGCGTAGGTAAGAACGGTTCTTGCTAAGCCCGTAGCAGCCACGTAAAATTTGCAACAACAAAGTAGAGGACGTCTAACTTGTTTTTGCAGGGCATGTTGTGATGTGATATGGTCAAGACATGATGCTAAATTTTATTGTATGAGATGATCATGTTTTGTAACCGAGTTATCGGCAACTGGCAGGAGCCATGTGGTTGTCGCTTTATTGTATGCAATGCAATCGCCCTGTAATGCTTTACTTTATCACTAAGCGGTAGCGATAGTCGTAGAAGCATAAGATTGGCGAGACGACAACGATGCTACGATGAAGATCAAGGTGTCGCACCGTTGAATATGGTGATCATGATGGTGCTTCGGAGATGGAGATCACAAGCACAAGATGATGATGGCCATATCATATCACTTATATTGATTGCATGTGATGTTTATCTTTTATGCATCTTATCTTGCTTTGATTGACGGTAGCATGATAAGATGATCCCTCACTAAATTATCAAAGTATAAGTGTTCTCCCTGAGTATGCACCGTTGCGAAAGTTCTTCGTGCTGAGACACCACGTGATGATCGGATGTGATAGGCTCTACGTTCAAATACAACGGGTGCAAAACAGTTGCACACGCGGAATACGCAGGTTAAGCTTGACGAGCCTAGCATATAACAGATATGGCCTCGGAACACGGAGACCGAAAGGTCGAGCGTGAATCATATAGTAGATATGATCAACATAGTGATGTTCACCGTTGAAACTACTCCATCTCACGTGATGATCGGACATGGTTTAGTTGATATGGATCACGTGATCGCTTAGAGGATTAGAGGGATGTCTATCTAAGTGGGTGTTCTTAAGTAATATGATTAATTGAACTTAAATTTATCATGAACTTAGTACCTGATAGTATCTTGCTTGTCTATGTTGATTGTAGATAGATGGCCCGTGCTGTTGTTCCGTTGAATTTTAATGCGTTCCTTGAGAAAGCAAAGTTGAAAGATGATGGTAGCAATTACACGGACTGGGTCCGTAACTTGAGGATTATCCTCATTGCTGCACAGAAGAATTACGTCCTGGAAGCACCGCTGGGTGCCAGGCCTGCTGCCGATGCAACTGACGACGTTAAGAACGTCTGGCAGAGCAAAGATGATGACTACTCGATAGTTCAATGTGCCATGCTTTACGGCTTAGAACCGGGACTTCAACGACGTTTTGAACGTCATGGAGCATATGAGATGTTCCAGGAGTTGAAGTTAATATTTCAAGCAAATGCCCGAATTGAGAGATATGAAGTCTCCAATAAGTTCTACAGCTGCAAGATGGAGGAGAATAGTTCTGTCAGTGAGCATATACTCAAAATGTCTGGGTATAATAATCACTTGATTCAACTGGGAGTTAATCTTCCGGATGATAGCGTCATTGACAGAATTCTCCAATCACTGCCACCAAGCTACAAGAGCTTCATGATGAACTATAACATGCAAGGGATGGATAAGACGATTCCCGAGCTCTTCGCAATGCTAAAGGCTGCGGAGGTAGAAATCAAAAAGGAGCATCAAGTATTGATGGTCAATAAGACCACCAGTTTCAAGAAAAAGGGCAAAGGGAAGAAGAAGGGGAACTTCAAGAAGAACAGCAAGCAAGTTGCTGTTCAGGAGAAGAAACCCAAGTTTGGACCTAAGCCTGAGACTGAGTGCTTCTACTGCAAGCTGACTGGTCACTGGAAGTGGAACTGCCCCAAGTATTTGGCGGATAAGAAGGATGGCAAGGTGAACAAAGGTATATGTGATATACATGTTATTGATGTGTACCTTACTAATGCTCGCAGTAGCACCTGGGTATTTGATACTGGTTCTGTTGCTAATATTTGCAACTCAAAACAGGGGCTACGGATTAAGCAAAGATTGGCTAAGGACGAGGTGACGATGCGCGTGGGAAATGGTTCCAAAGTCGATGTAATTGCGGTCGGCAAGCTACCTCTACATCTACCTTCCGGATTAGTTTTAGACCTAAATAATTGTTATTTGGTGCCAGCGTTAAGCATGAACATTATATCTGGATCTTGTTTGATGCGAGACGGTTATTCATTTAAATCAGAGAATAATGGTTGTTCTATTTATATGAATAATATCTTTTATGGTCATGCACCCTTGAAGAGTGGTCTATTTTTGTTGAATCTCGGTAGTAGTGATACACATATTCATAGTATTGAAGCCAAAAGATGCAGAGTTGATAATGATAGTGCAACTTATTTGTGGCACTGTCGTTTAGGTCATATCAGTGTAAAGCGCATGAAGAAACTCCATACTGATGGACTTTTGGAACCACTTGATTATGAATCACTTGGTACTTGCGAACCGTGCCTCATGGGCAAGATGACTAAAACGCCGTTCTCCGGAACTATGGAGAGAGCAATAGATTTGTTGGAAATCATACATACAGATGCATGTGGTCCGATGAATGTTGAGGCTCGTGGCGGATATCGTTATTTTCTCACCTTCACAGATGATTTAAGCAGATATGGGTATATCTACTTAATGAAACATAAGTCTGAAATATTTGAAAAGTTCAAAGAATTTCAGAGTGAAGTTGAAAATCATTGTAACAAGAAAATTAAGTTTCTACGATCTGATCGTGGAGGAGAATATTTGAGTTATGAGTTTGGTCTTCATTTGAAACAATGCGGAATAGTTTCGCAACTCACGCCAGCCGGAACACCACAGCGTAATGGTGTGTCCGAACGTCGTAATCGTACTCTACTAGATATGGTGCGATCAATGATGTCTCTTACTGATTTACCGCTATCGTTTTGGGGTTATGCTTTAGAGACGGCCGCATTCACGTTAAATAGGGCACCATCAAAATTTGTTGAGACGACGCCTTATGAAATGTGGTTTGGCAAGAAACCAAAGTTGTCGTTTCTTAAAGTTTGGGGCTGTGGTGCTTAGGTGAAAAAACATCAACCTGATAAGCTCGAACCCAAATCAGAGAAATGTGTCTTCATAGGATACCCAAAGGAGACTGTTGGGTACACCTTCTATCACAGATCCGAAGGCAAGACTTTTGTTGCTAAATTCGGAATCTTTTTGGAGAAGGAGTTTCTCTCGAAAGAAGTGAGTGGGAGGAAAGTAGAACTTGATGAGGTAATTGTACCTGCTCCCTTATTGGAAAGTAGTTCATCGCAGAAACCGGTTTCTGCGATGCCTACACCAATTAGTGAGGAAGTTAATGATGATGATCATGGAACTTCAGATCAAGTTGTTACTGAAGCTCGTAGGTCAACCAGAGTAAGATCCGCACCAGAGTGGTACGGTAATCCTATTCTGGAGGTTATGTTACTAGATCATGACGAACCTACGAACTATGAAGAAGCGATGGTGAGCCCAGATTCCGCAAAATGGCTTGAGGCCATGAAATCTGAGATGGGATCCATATATGAGAACAAAGTGTTGACTTTGGTTGACTTGCCCGATGATCGGCAAGCCATTGAGAATAAATGGATTTTCAAGAAGAAGACTGACGCTGACGGTAATGTTACTGTCTATAAAGCTTGACTTGTTGCAAAAGGTTTTCGACAAGTTCAAGGGATTGACTACGATGAGACCTTCTCACCCGTAGCGATGCTTAAGACTGTCCGAATCATGTTAGCAATTGCCGCATTTTATGATTATGAAATTTGGCAAATGGATGTCAAAACTGCATTCCTGAATGGATTTCTGGAAGAAGAGATGTATATGATGCAACCGGAAGGTTTTGTCAATCCAAAGGGAGCTAACAAAGTGTGCAAGCTCCACCGATCCATTTATGGACTGGTGCAAACCTCTCGGAGTTGGAATAAACGCTTTGATAGTGTGATCAAAGCATTTGGTTTTGTACAGACTTTTGGAGAAGCCTGTATTTACAAGAAAGTGAGTGGGAGCTCTGTAGCATTTCTAATATTATATGTGGATGACATATTGCTGATTGGAAATGATATAGAATTTCTGAATAGCATAAAGGGATACTTGAATAAGAATTTTTCAATGAAAGACCTCAATGAAGCTGCGCATATATTGGGCATCAAGATCTATAGAGATAGATCAAGACGCTTAATTGGACTTTCACAAAGCACATACCTTGACAAAGTTTTGAAGAAGTTCAAAATGGATCAAGCAAAGAAAGGGTTCTTGCCTGTGTTACAAGGTGTGAAGTTGAGTAAGACTCAATGCCCGACCACTGCAGAAGATACAGAGAAGATGAAAGATGTTCCCTATGTTTCAGCCATAGGCTCTATCATGTATGCAATGCTGTGTACCAGACCTGATGTGTGCCTTGATATAAGTTTAGCAGGGAGGTACCAAAGTAATCCAGGAGTGGATCACTGGACAGCGGTCAAGAACATCCTGAAATACCTGAAAAGGACTAAGGATATGTTTCTCGTTTATGGAGGTGACAAAGAGCTCATCGTAAATGGTTACGTGATGCAAGCTTTGACACTGATCCGGACGATTCTAAATCGCAAACCGGATATGTGTTTACATTGAACGGTGGAGATGTCAGTTGGTGCAGTTCTAAACAAAGCGTCGTGGCGGGATCTACATGTGAAGCCGAGTACATAGCTGCTCCGGAAGCAGCAAATGAAGGAGTCTGGATGAAGGAGTTCATATCCGATCTAGGTGTCATACCTAGTGCATCGGGTCCAATGAAAATCTTTTGTGACAATACTGGTGCAATTGCCTTGGCGTAGGACATCAAGAGAACCAAGAACATCAAGAGACGCTTCAATTCCATCCGGGATTTAGTCCAGGTGTGAGACATAGAAATTTGCAAGATACATACGGATCTGAATGTTGCAGACCCATTGACTAAGCCTCTTCCACGAGCAAAACATGATCAGCACCAAGGCTCCATGGGTGTTAGAACCATTACTGTGTAATCTAGATTATTGACTCTAGTGCAAGTGGGAGACTGAAGGAAATATGCCCTAGAGGCAATAATAAAGTTATTATTTATTTCCTTATATCATGATAAATGTTTATTATTCATGCTTGAATTGTATTAACCGGAAACATAATACTTGTGTGAATACATAGACAAACAGAGTGTCACCAGTATGCCTCTACTTGACTAGCTCGTTGATCAAAGATGGTTATGTTTCCTAGCCATAGACATGAGTTGTCATTTGATTAACGGGATCACATCATTAGCAGAATGATGTGATTGACTTGACCCATTCCGTTAGCTTAGCACTCGATCGTTTAGTATGTTTCTATTGCTTTCTTCATGACTTATACATGTTCCTATGACTATGAGATTATGCAACTCCCGTTTACCGGAGGAACACTCCCGTTTACCAACGTCACTTTGTGTACATCAACCGCGTTGTGCTAACGCTTCCGCTTTCGGTCTACGAGGGTAGGTGGACAACACTCTCCCCTCTCGTTGCTATGCATCACCATGATCTTGCGTGTGCGTAGGAATTTTTTTGAAATTAGTACGTTCCCCAACAATCCCCGCATCAGTGCTGCATACTGTTCATGTTTAGTTATGTGCGGAGGTGTACTAATTTAGTACGTATATTTGTTTTTCTCATGCAGATCCAACGTGCTTCATCTAGTCCTCAATATGAAGGATACTGGACTTCCTAAAAAAGGACCCAAGGCACCTGGTGATAATGGCAAAGGACCATCTGGGCAGTCTGATGGTAATGACCAAGAACCAAAGACGACACTTGGACCATCCGATTGTTATGGAAACCAGGGGAATGGTCGTGATGGTGGAACAGACAACGAGCAGAATGATCATGATAGCAGCCCCAGACCAAGTGTCGTTAGCAAAATAACTGCTAGTTTCATGTTAGGGTTGATCATCACCAAGAGATGCGTGCAACCTTTGATCAACCATCCTTCTGTTCCTCGTTTTGGACCTCGTTTGGGTGAGGTGCCACAACTGGTCAGTGGGAATGAAACTAGTTGCGTCGGTTTGGTCGACGACCATCCTCTGATTCCTTTACTTTGAGCTGGTTTGGGCGAGGTGACAGAACTGATCAGAGGGAGCGAAACTGGTTTGGTTGAGAATTTGGTTGAGTGATGTCGGATTAATTTGATCAGCAAACCTATCCCCGAAAAACCAATTCGGGCGTGGATTTGGAAGGCCAGCCCCTCCTTGAAATTTTCACAGTTCACACCAACTTATGCATGGTCAACACCATTGGAATCTATGATGATCGGGGTGGTGTTCTTATCTACAAGCACAGGACCGGAGAAAAGGAGAGATTTATTGAGAAAAGAAATTGTTGGCTGTCAAAGCATATAGGAAGAGACCCTTATGATTTTATAGTACATATGACATTTTCTGGTTAAGTGGATTTCCTTTTTCTCTTTAGCGATTGTGCAGACTTTTTCATTGATCTTTTCATAATATATATGCAGGTTAAACTTATTCTCACTGGCCCGAGCCGTGTCTTGTCTGCTCATGCGGAGGGCTGGCTCATTGAAGCCGATGTGCCCCCTGAATCCTCTTTGCAGCCTAGAACCTCTGCAACTAAGGAAATACCTGGGGGAGTATTCCCTATGTATTTAGATTTGGATGAAGACTTGCTTGACAAACCAAAGCCTACAATCATCTTTGCCAGAGGGGGATTTGTCCATGTCACCTATGTGGTTTTCAGTAATGCAGTCCGAGCTTCAGTTCAATTTTTACTCCATGCTTGTCCCCAAGAAAATCTCCAGTTTCTTTCTAACAGTAAAGTGCAGTGTGAGCTGACATTGTATGTAGGAAAATTTCCCGTCGGATGCACTATTTTCATAAAGCAACTCGAGGATGATGCTGTGTATTTCACACCATGCGAGGGCTTGAGAAACAATTGTCTAGCATTCAAGCTCCCTTTAACTCGATGTGTTCTTGCCTTACCTATTGGATCTCTTGTGACTGTTAAGGGGACTTTGATGGTAGGGATTGATATGGAAATGGTTGTAGACCAGTCTATTCTGCTCGAAGGTAGTACTGCCAAGGCTGTATGGTCAGTGGGTCAGTTTTTCGATGCTACTATATGCATCACCTCAAGTTCTTACTACCACTACTACTACTAGTCTACACGCTGCACATCAGGTAAGAGCACATGCATGTTTGTTGTACTTTTAATGTTTATATTTTTTGTTTAGTAACGGTTGCATGACTGCTGCTGGATTCAATTGCATTGTCAAGTAACGGTTGTGTCCAACTGTTGAATTGTGCATGCTTATCTTCAATTAATTTTGGTGATATGAAACAATTGATGGATGCCATTTTTCTTCATGATTGGAGATTTTGGGTGGATGCATCCTAGAAGTGAACTTGGTAAAGATGATGTGGCAGCCAGGACAACATGTGATTCTGTGGGATGGAAGCAGTATGGTCTTGGCCATCGTATAAATCTTGGTTTGATGATATTACTAATTTGTTTAGTGATGTTGTGGATGATTGTTTAACTATATGAATTGTACTCTTAGAACTCGCTGTCAGGAACGACTGTACGAGAGTACCCGTAGCCTCAACTTCTCCTTCCTTTGAGATATCCCTTATGTATCACCCTCCATGTCCCCTAGATCTTATCACAGACAACAAGGAAAACAATTTCTCATTGTTTGAGCCATCTGTGATGGTTGTTTATTTAGTAGTCCTTCTGATCCGTAATAAGTGTCGCAGTTTTGAACTGAGGTTGAACTAATCTTAGTTCAAAACTGCAACACTTATTTTGGATCGGAGGGAGTAGTAGTGAGGAAAGAACATGTTATAAGTTTTGGGCTAGGAGTTTGAGTTGAATTTGAGCACTTTTGGGGAAGAAGTCAAACCTTTACTACAAATGGAAATTAGATTCAATTTGTTTTCCGATAAGGAAGGATAAACATCTCGGACCCTACATCTTCAGATGCACGGAATCATATTTATGAAAGTTGATGCAAAGCAACGAGGCCAAAGTCATGAAGACGCAAAGTACATCCCGGCCCTACATCTTCAGATGCAAGGTACCATATTTTACAATATATAAAGTAAACATGCATGACTAAGTTGACTTCTACCGCAGTGACGCCTTCTAGATGGGATAATGCCTTCACGTCGCCGCCATGGCAGTGCTAGGAGGAGCAGAGTCCCGACGGCGCCCTCTACGGTGATGGTGCAATCCTTTTCTGTAGCATCTCATGCGTCGGGTCATACATGGCCAAGCTCAGGTGACGCTGAGTGGACGGTAGACCCTCATGCATGCCGCTCCCAAGGCAAGGCGTTGAACTTTGTATTGTGTATCACGCCGGCAGGATCCTTGCACCGTGATGCTTTACTTCTAACGTGTCATCACACCCAATGGCGACTAGGAAGACGTCGTCCACATCGAAGAAGATGTACCGAGTGAGAAAGGACATATGTAGCGTGGTGGACCGTGTGCTATTCATGTGGCTGCCCAACAATTTGGATGCCACGACGCTGGGTAGTGGCCATGGATGATGCATCTACTTTGCCTACCATGGCAGTGGGGCCTCACCGTGTGATTAGCAGGCGGTGTTCCAGTACAACCTCGTTGTCGACAAGGGTGAATTCGTCGAGTGACTACGTTGAGGTTGGGACGACAAGGCATCCACCCCATATCTGTCATTACTCCCATTTGGCCAAGGAGGATTATCCTCGTACTCACTTATCGTAACTCAATGGACCCTCTTTCCATTCTCACTTCTGCACCACATCCTCCATCTACCAGACGTCAACAAGGCTATAGTGATTCCCGACCCCCATCTCTTTAATTAGGTACTCCCCCTTTTCTAAATATAAGTCATTTTAGATATTTCAATAGGGACTACATACGGATGTATATAGACATATTATAGAGTGTAGATTCACTCGTTTTCCTCTGTATGTAGTCCGTAGTGGAATCTAAAAAAACAAAAGGGACTACATACGGAGGGAGTATGAGGGATGTGTTCCCCCTTTCCAACAAAAGGGAGCACATTTCCCTCTCACCCTGCTATTTTTATTACCTTTTTTGAGTAGCCATTTTACATTTATGTATGATTTTGAAATGTACTTAGAACTCTAAGTTATGAGTTTATATGTTTTTAACTTTATTTAGGCTAAGCAAGTAAACCACGGTAACTATGACTCTACGAGGAGAACCAAGACGGTTGAGCTATCATGCTGATGCAGTCAAAGATGTATGCCGCCTTTGGCACCGCCGGCGCTTCTTTACAAAGCTCACCTGGAGACTACATCCTTCCAAAACCTGCATGGATGATTATTTTCAGTGAATAAGAATGGATTCATGAATACCTGACAGTTAGGTGACTGATTACTGAATTAATCTAGCATATATGCATGCATGCACTAACCAGCCCCCTGAGAGAAGCCAGAGCATCTGCACGGTGGGCATGCGTCGTCGCCATGGTTACGAGGCCAATACCCTGTGACGTCTTGGTCTTCTTGTAGTAGATAACCTCGGCGCAGGATACTTTATCATGTTTGCTGAAGAAATATTGTAGACGATTGCTGTTCATTTTGTGAGGTAGGTTGCACACCAACACCCTGAAACAAGGATTGTAATATCTCTCGGGGTGATCCATGATTCTTTCATCTGTCTGCTCTTGCCGAGGCTTCAACATTTCACTAATTCCCTGACCAAGCAAAATATATCAAAGTTATGAAAGTTAAGAATGGCTAAATGCACTACAAAAAAATACACTTCCGTGATGATACGTGTTTGTCACAATAGGTCGCGTTTTTTGTCATGCATGTACATCCATGACAAATTTATGAAAGAATCAAGATAGGCATACCTGTGCTGTCGTAGAAGTGTTCCATGACATTGCCAAAATTATCATCACGGAAGTGTCCACTTCCATGACGATAAATCGCGCGTCACAGAAGTGCTTTCGTCAAGGGTGACCGACACGTGGCATCCACCGTAACGGAACGCCGTTAAGCTATCAGGTTTTGGATCCGATAACCCGTTAACAGCCGCGACCAATGGGGATTTTCCACGTGTAAAATCATCATTGGCTAGAGGAAACACGTGTCGGCTCATCGTTGGGACAGATGTCATCCACTCATTGGACAAAAGGCGCCTATGATACGTCGACACGTGGCACGGCCCAACAGAGGCCCATTCCTGTGAAAAGGCTGGCCCGTTTGACTTGGTCAAAAGGTGGCGGGCCGGCCCATGTAAAGCCTGTTAACGGCATGTTCGCATATAGCCCATTTACAGCCCGCTAACCCAAGGCCCGTTACGCCCTATCCGAATTAGGCCCAGTAGCGTCATCTGGGCCACCCAATATGATTCCAGCCCGTTTTCACTTCTGGCCCATGTATGGCCCATGACGTCTTTCGGCCCATATGAGGCCCTATGTAACTCTTGGCTTATTAACGGCCCGTGGTGAAACTGGCCCGTAATGAACAGTGTATCACTTTACACCCATTAACGGCCCGTGGTGAAACCGGCCCGTAATGAACAGTGTATCACTTTATACCCATTAACGGCTCGTTATTCCGTTGGGCCGTTTCCAACCCATGTTATCTTTCGGCCTTCTCAGAGCCCATTTATTCTTGGGCTCATTTCCAGCATTCGTTTACTTACGGCCCGTTACTGTCATTTTCTGCTTGTGGGCCAAATTCAGCCTGTGGTTACAGTCGGCCCGCTTGTGGTCCGTTAATACGTTGGGCCGTTTTCATAGCGTCATCAAATACGGCCTATTAACGATGGCCCGTTATGGTCGGCCCATGAACGGACGATTCCAACTCTAGCCCGTTTACAGCCATAATGCGGCCTGTTATTGGCCCATGTTTGGCCAATCGATCATACTGCCCGTATAAGGCCCATTGATGATACGACCCGTAGAAGGCCCATTGTTTCTACGGCCCATAGAAGGCCCATTGTTTCTACGGCTCGTAGAAGGCCCACTGTTTCTACGGCCCGTAGAAGGCCCACTTTTCTATGGCCCGTAGGAGGCCCAGTGTCACTACAGTAAATATTAGCCCATGGTTATTGTGGCCTAGTTTTAAAAAATAGGTTATTGCAGCCACTAGCAAACCGCAGAAAAAGAACTGCAATGACTACAAGCAAACAAATAAACAAACAACAAGGAAATAAATAAGCAAGCAACTTACGCTAGGCTATCATGGCTATCACACATATTACCTTCAGTGGGCATCAAAGTTCGCCACCAGTGCAAATAAATGCGCCGACAAAAGAATATACAAAACTGAGAGCACTTCAGAAGGCACTAGGCCTGGCCACGTCGGGCCCCCCAAACAGCTGAAGAAGCTGAGTAGACCTCAGTTGTGTCAACGATAGATGCATCAACACTAGATTTAAGGCATGATGGTGCGCACGGCAGTCCTCTGACATCTTCATTGCATCTTTGACTTCAAGTCGGAGCTGAGCTGAAGCAAGCCTTTCCGCTTTAAGTTGAGACTGAAGAAGTCGAACTGATTGAGGCAGCGACTGCGCAGAGGTTGTCTCACACCTGCTGGTGAGTAGCTTCAACTCACTGTCTTCATCAAGACAGGACCTTGGGGTCATCTCGCTGTCCTCAAGATGGTTTGGCTCACTATCTTCCCTAAAGGTCCGTCTGGCGTAAGAGATACGAGTCTGAAAGAGAAACAAGGAGACACGTAACAGGTTTCACAATTATATAAGCAAATAAATGGATCTGTTCTGCATAAGGAACATGTTTTTACAACTACAATTTGAAACTGGTAGTTGTTGCAAGCATCCAATCAGATGTAAACAGCAAAGCAACCAGCAGTGGAGGAAATGATGCCTATCCAAATCTATACTAGAATAAAGTTTGAAGGCTTGAGAAGGATGAACTTACATTACATGTTAACATGGGCTGGACAAAGCCCTTCTCCATGTTGATGGAAGGATAATTCAATAAATTCCCCAAAGAAAATTCTTTATAAGCGTTGCCATTATTCTACATTTTGCAAAGAGTAAATATAGATCAAATAATATTGGAAGAAACAGAGGATAATGAAGCTCAGGTGCAGACTGACGATACATAATCAAATAGCAATTAATTAAGTACAGCGTTACAAGGCAAAAGGGAGAGAGGTACTGACAAGAGCAATGCAGAGCCCATTATTGTTTTGAGATCGCATGATCCTTTGAGCAAGGAGATTCATCTGAAATTAGTTTTCATACAAGAGAGAAGGTAAGGCACAAGCAGAAATTTAGGAGTTCAAATTTTGAATATATATCATAGACAGTACCTGACGCTGGGCTCCCAACAGTTCTAATAGGGGTTTGGCCACTGGAGTAGGGGTAAAGTGTGGTACAGTTGGGCCTGTGTTTTCTGTGGCTGTTGATCTATCTGATTTAACAGGTATCACTACCTTTTCCAAATACCTAGTTTGTACTCCTTGAGGATCTGCACTCACCCTCTTCCTTTTGGACATCTATTACGAAAGAACAACATTTGACTGGAAAAACATAGTGTGACGACACATGGAATAGGTACAGAAAATGGATAGGTATGGCATATACACATATATGATGCTTAAACTAAGCAGATGGTGTAACAAAGTAGAAGTAATGCAAGAGGTCTGATGCAAAATATGTGTGACCAATACAACTTTGCAAAGTTAGAGCAAGCACCTTGATGGGTGAATAAGATAGGCCATCCTCCACCATGCCAAGTTTGTTAGTCAGTGGATCGTTCCGCAATATTCCTCTCGTGCACCCATTCTCATATTCATTTTGATAATGTTCAATATCTGACATGCATGAAAACATAAGAACAAGTGAGATTTTCTTTGTAATGCAGAAGTGATTCTAATCCAATACTGCCTCCCTATAAACCCCTTTGTGCTATCTCTGCAATTCTTTTAAAAGATGTCATGCATGCTGTAATTTGTTGTGTGCATTAATATAATGTGGCCTACTACTCAAAATATGAGAGCTCCAGAAGTGATGACACTTCGCAGATGATAGCTTCAACATATAGTAAAGAAGAACAAGTCGACCTGACCTGACAGATTCAAAATATACTAAGGGAGAACAACTCGACCTGACCAGTCGACCGCAAGAGAAGAGTATCATCTTAAAGAAGAGCAGAAGAGCAAGCAGATTGAAGATATTACAAGTCTTTCAATACAATGTCGGTTGGCCACCCATGATGAACCAGAGCGCACAGAGAAATACTATTCTTTCCGGTCTCTCCATATGTGGCTCACATGCATTTCGAAACTAAAGTAGGAACATTTAGCTAACCAATTAAACATCTCTCAGTTTTACTAATATCAGCAATAATATCAGATATGAATTTGTACAACTAAGCTTGTTTAGCTCGATGGGTGGAGCAGTGCTATTACGACACGAACCACGTAGGCTGATTGTGGTCATCATAAAATGGGGAAAACATAAGCATGATGAGTACAGTGTTGACCGTGGCAGTGGGATGGCAGATCTGAAGCTGCAAACCGCGCAAAGGGTAGTTAGCAACCGATGTTTGCTTTGAAATAACAACTAAGATCTGGTATGGACAAGAAAGTACGGTCAACAAGTGACAAAGAAATGCAATTATGCTGTCTCTCTATATGTCGCGACATGCATTTGGAAACTCAAGTGGGACCTTTAGCTAACCAATTAAATGTGTCGGTTAACTAATATCAGTATCATATCACAATCATATTTGAACAACTAAGCTTTCGAATTCTGAGTGTTGTGTTGTTTAGCTTGAAGGGTGGAGTAATGCTAGTACGACAGAAAGCACCTACGCAGATCATAGTAGAGTAGATAAAAGGGGAAAACCCTAAGCATCAAGAGAAAAATCAGGAAAGTGGAACTAGCTGGACCAGTGGGTGGCGCACATGCTTTTTGAAACGAATATAGGAACATTAGGTGACCAATTAAACGTTCTCTGTTTTAGTGATATGAGCATCATATCAGATTCGTATTTCAACACGTAAGCTTTGGGTTGAGGTCTTGAGGAGCAGTGCTAGCACGACACGAAGCACCTACGATGATGGTAGTGAATATAAAGGGGGGAAACCATAAGCTTTACGAGTATAGTGCCCGTGCCATGGCGGATCTGAAGGTGCAATCCGGACAAAGCTACTTCGCAACCAATATGTTTGCTTTCAACTAGCCACTACGATTTGGTACGGACAAGAAAAGTACAGTAAACAAATTACGGTCTATTTTCCGGGTGAGATCAATAACTTAAGCACATATGGAAGAGTACCACCACTCTTGCGACGCCGTGTAGGCCTATGCTGATACGTTGAGGGTGTTGCGGGTGCGATGGCTGTCGGCGGCGGGGAAGAAGACTTTAGACGGCAGACGGCCGGGTCGGGGGATATATCCTGTTTCCGTGGACGAGGCGGTCGTAGGAGCGGCAACGGCAAGGTGGACGACGGCGCCGATGAAGCGAGAGGAGGCGATGAAAGGATCCTGGTCCGGCGCCGTGGATGAGAGACGTCCATCTCTTGCAGTGGACGACGGGGTAGGGGTAGCGGCTCCGGCAAGGTGGAGGATGGGGTGGCGGACGGAGGAGGCTGGCCGCAGTGCGGAGGTTGTCGTGCCGCCGACGGTGTATGAATGGGGAAATGGACGGGAGGGGGGATCTCAAACTTTGGGACGCGCTTCTCTTAAATGGGGGAAAGTTACGAACTTATCCCCTGTTTAAAATTTCGGACATCGCGTCGGTTGGGTATAGGACGGTAATCTCGCATCTCCCAAATATTTGCTGGTAACTATTTCGGGTGAGGAGAGGGTGTTTTGCCGCCCACGGTTGGCGCCCACGGTGTATAAACAGGCCTGACAGGTAGGGCGGTTGTGTCACGTCTGATGGAACTTACACATCTGCCCCTATTTAAAATATTAGCCTACATCGACTGCGGACAAGGAGAGTTTGTTTTGCCGCCCACCATGTATGAATGGGGAAATGGAGGAAGAGACACATGTCTTTCGGATGAGTTGAATCAAATGTGTTTTGCCGCCCACGTTTGGCGCCCATCGTGTCTGAATGGGCTCAGAGGCCGTCGTGTCATGTCTGATTGAAGTTACTAGTCTACCCCTATCAAGAGCAGTGTAAATCCGGTCGATAAGGATGTCAAGTGTCAGGGGTAGACAGTAATTTCCATCTCGCAAACACTTGCTTCGGGCAGCCCACAAATTATAGTGGGTGTTTAGCCGCTTCGTTCAAAACTTGGGAGAATTAGCATTCACGTTTGCCCTGGGACCTGGCAAACTAAATTTAAATCCAATTTGTATTCGATTACGAATATCCACAGATAATTATATGTTTTGTTATTTATTTCTTCAAAACCACAACAAAGATTTATTCCACCTTTATATATGATTATGATTTAGAAATGTCGTGATCTTCGAATTCAGTAGGTTGGATACACTCTGACTCAAACAGTTATTTCATCCAATACAATATGCTCACACGAAAAACAGTTCACCTTATGTCAATCATACAAGTACTGCGGATTACCTCGCCTAAAAAATTCGGATCATTACAACACATGGACAACATAGAGGGTCTTGCAACATAATCCATTCAGAGACATGACACAACATGCAAGTACAATAATCTAATAACAATTTCAACTGGTATCTAAATAAGAACCGGGATTACCTTGGGCTTCAGATAGCAGAAACAGCAGGACCTCCTCCGTCTTCAAATGCAACATTCTTACTTCCTCTAATTCTTGGGTTGCTTGCATAATGCGTGCCGCTAATTCCGTAATTTCCAGCCTCAAGATAAAGATTACCTCATTCATGGCAGCCACACCATCTCTTTCTGCCTCTAGTAGAGCCTCAAGCACTATAATATCTGTGCTCACACTGCTCTCCGGCGGTGTTGCCTCTGAACTGCTACCATCTGGTATCATGGATGGCGCACTGCTTCCACAAATAGATTCTGGGGTTGTACATTGTGTCCTAGTGTGAACGGGATCCTGAAAGGTTTCTGCTGGACATCAGTAAGATATAGTTATCGTACGATCCAGGCAGTAAGCTTACATGGTAAACGACGGACGAATTATTGCCGAGCATGGCAAACTATATTTAAATGGTTCGAAGCAGCATCAGCCGAAAAGAAATTAAAATGGTAAGATGAAACTAGGGATGTAAGTGGAAAATAAACGACATCCGCCAGTCCCATCTAGTTAGTTTTTGCTACCTCCCTAGTTCATTTTCCTCAAAAAACAAAAACTCTTTTGAACTATCATACCACTAGTGGACTTTAATCGGGATTAAACGGGACCCAGTTGACATCCCTAGTTGAAAGGGAGTGTACAACCGCTATATTTAAGTTGCCAAGGCATCTATGCAGTTGAAATAATCTGAGAAAGCACTTAACAGTGTGGCCTCACATAAACTACGAAGACAGTCTTGTGATGAAGTTGAGAGGAAAAGTTAAGGACTCAAATGAAATAGGCATGCATTTCTTTACGATAGTACAGCAGGCACTGCTGACATATTGGCCAACTCAGGTTTAGCGTAACAACAAATAAGCATTCGAATCAAGCAATACAGCAAAGCAGACAACTGAACTATTTGTAATTCGGTAGGATTACACGTTGAGGGCACAAGCCAAGAAAGCAGCCCACTCGCATTACATTTCACATGTACTAAAACACACTGGCTTACCATATGTTGCTGTGAAGCCTAGCTGCTGTTGCAATGTTCTTTGAAGATATCGTCAGCATCCCGTGGTTGCAAATCTAGTTGTTGTAGTTTATTCTGCACCATCTATTTAGGTAAAATTAATTTTAATCGCATGCACTGGTCCGAATTGATCATCAATGGTTCATCTAAACTAATGAAAGAAGGGTGTGTGCATACACGACAATATATCTGCTTCCCTCTATTTTTATGCTTGTTCGAGGTGCCAGCCCCAAAAGAACAAATATTTTGCTTGATGGGGTTGGCAGCTCCATAATTAATAGAAGCATCAAATTAGTCATGCAACTTTGGAAGATCAAGAACACACAAACAAGTAATGAAGAGAGGCTCGGAGCAGTGATGTAATAGCTAGCATCAGAAAATGTAGGGTAAAACGAACAAAAAGCAGCGGAACCACATGCTAGTTTGCTGATGTGTAATTAAGCATAGAGAACATTAAGCAGTCTGATGGAACCAACAGGTGACATCAGAACAAAACTAAAGCATATTAACTATATGTGCACTGGTATGTAATTTAGCACATGTAACATGTTCACTGCCAGAAGTATGGCCCTACAGATGCAAGCAGAATAACGCGTCTCATGAAAAACTGAATGATGCCCTGAAGAAATTCAAAGGTGCGGTGCTTATGCTAGGAAAGTGAACGTAGGCGCCGGCCGTTGGATAATGGTACCTGATTCTCGGCGACGTATGGGTATCGTTGTCATACTTGATAGCTAAGGATCGTCGATGGTGTTCGTGTTGCGGTTGAGTTTGGGCCGGCTGTCACCGTCGCTGAAGCGGCTCCGGTGCTACGGTTGTGGCGCGTGTCGACATACAAGAAAGCTCATCTGTGGTAAGTGAACAGTTGCACGATAAGAGAAAAACCGAAGGAGTACAAATCGAAATAACCTGATGAGGCTACGACGTCGGTAAAGCAGGACCGGTGGAGTTGAATATGGCGTCCGTGGAGCGGGTCCGGTGCAGTGGACGAAGGCTTCGGCGGGCGCGTTGTACAGTGCTTTCGGTGAGGCGGATCTGTTGCAGCGGACGAGGGCTTGTATGAAGGGCCAGCGAAGGGGCGGACGAGGGAGTCAGTGAAGGGACTACGCTATGGTGGACGAGGGCGCCGGTTAAGCAGATCCGGTGCGGTGGACCATGATGGCGGTCAAGGAGATCTGGAGCGGTGGACAAGCCAGTCGCTGAAGCGGCTCCGATGAAGTGGTGAGTTGGCAGTTGGGGGTTCCAAGGTGCGAAACGTAGATCCGGCGGGGTGTGAGGTCCACCGCTGAGGCGGAGGACTAGATTCGGCGGCTTGCCGTGGTTGGGGGGTCGGGGAGGGGAAGGGGAGGGGCTCTGGCCAAGAATGTTGGGGGCAAAGAGGTGAAAACAATGGAGTTACCAAAGCAGCCCTTTTTCGTTCATGTGGCAGGGGTAAAACAGGAATATCGCAGGGCTAAACTTTCGGGCGCGTGATATTTCGATGTGAGCGGGAAGTTTGAAAGCTTTTGGCGCCTAAAATTATAAGTATTCTGCTCTCGTACGGCCGACTATGATATCATGGCCGACAATTTGTTTGTTTTGCACACAAAAAAATGTGCAAGTTTTGAAAATCAGTGTCTCCAACTCGAAACTTAGATTGTCCATTCAATTCAAATATGGATCATTGAGCTACTACAAGCAAATACCATCATACGGTCCAATTCAAATGAAATTCCAAATGTGTTTATCCTAAATATGATGACAAAAGCAAAAATGTGTATGTGTATGAATAGAGTGGATGATTATAAAGTTTGAACATGGCCGTATGTGTATATCTCTAGGTTTGATATATGAATTTGAAATCACGAAATCCCGGCTTAAAAAATGTACCTCCGTTTAAATGAATTACAAAAGCTAATGATGGAGTCGAATTCCAAAATTCCAATCTTAGGTTTGTAATTCTGGTACATCAAGGTATATCACGCATGTTCAAAAGTATCGTTATCTCATAGTACAAACTGTCAAACAAATTGATCAACCATGAGTGCACAATATCTCAATTACGCTAAAGTCCCTCAAATATAGACACCTCACTCTTTATCTGAAGTCAACCCCCCCCCCACCACACACACACACACACACATAGAGAAGTCATTCTCTCCCCCCAAACACCAACACACGAGCACATTAACACCCCTCTCTCTTGTAAAGTCCGGACCCCAACATAGGTCTCTATCACTTTGTCTCTCGGGCATGCACACATCTCTTCCCTCACTCTCTAGGTCTCCCGCTATCTCTCTTACCCAAGCACATGCACTATGTAGAGAGTATATTTCCCATACACACAAAACGTCGCCCCCAAACGTCTATCTCCCTAGTCATGTGGTTCTCGCGCACTCACCTCACACACCACCCCCACTGCAAACAAGCACACTTTGTCTCCTTGTGCACCACTCTCCTCTTTCTATCTCTCCCACATGCGGACCCGCCCCAGCTCCTTCCCTGTATACATATATGTCGTGACTCTTTGCATAGCTCCCTAATGTATAATCGTTCTCGATTTCGCACATTGTTCTCTACACCATCTATTGTAGATCTCTCATGAAGCCCCTATCACACACACGTTGACTCACTTCCCTTGTGTCTCCGTTCATAGGCCAATTTTGGACAACATCAACATTGTCTCCCTATCTATACACCATTTATGGACACAAACGACCCCTCTCGCCCCCTCTCTTCCTCTCTCTCTCTCCTTCGCTAGCTCTCTCTTTCTCTCGCTCTCACACCCCTCTCCCACACACACACTCGATGTCTCTTCCAAATAGTCTGCTCCCCCCGCCCGCACCCGTGCTATCTCGCTACTACACATGTCACACCATTCCCCCTTTCCTTATACTAGGTTTACATCATCAGTGGTCTCTCTACTCCACATACACTCTCTCCCTCTCACACACAAACGCGTGCACAAACACACACAGACACGCACAAACACCCATTTATCTGGATCCTCATATCTCCTCATGTCCGCATCTGTATCTCACAGACTCACTCTCTAATTATGTATATGTGTCTCCATGTTACACAACACAAAGCCCCATGTACATGTCTCTCTCTATCCTCCACACACATAGACACAAAGAATCTGTTATCATTGCCTCAGTCTCTAACATATCACACACGCACACTGTCTCTCTCTCTCGCAAACACGCTCAACAAGGGTTTCCCCGTGAATAACTTACCGTCTATTCATCAACAGTCGTGGCAGTACGGCGAACACGATACGTGAAAAAGAATAAATCTACACGTGCTTAGACCACCTAGTATGACTACTAGGACTAGAGCAAGCCAAAAAGCGTGCCGCCGTCACCGCCTCCTTGTCAACGACGGGAAAATCTTTGTTTTACACAGTCGAGATGTCATTGTGCTAAGGCCCCACATGCCGAGGCATTGAATAGAATGTAGATGCTAGTTTATGGAAGCAAGTATCGATAATACGTTTGTATCTCCATACTTATATTTCTTCTCTTATAAAAAACCGAGTTGGTGATGATGGTACGTGTGCCATCTTGCAATATAGACCGTCCGATCTATATCTGACGGATGGAAATTAAACTAAAAGATACCCGCACCCCTCTCCACATTTGTAGACGAGGCCTTCCCTCGTTCATCCTTATCTCCAACAAACCTCATTGTTGAGCAATTAAGAAAGGAAGCCTCTGGAACAAACTGGCCTGGTGGCCGCTGCCGGCGTCGTCAATCCCCATGCCTCCGCTCAGTCCGACCACCGACCACCACCACACCCCACTCCTCTTAACCTTATCTCATATTTCTCGAGATATCATTAGTTTTTACACATGGGATTACTCCCGCAAGGGTCAATCACAACAAGTGTTTTATAAAAAAATGCATCTTGATGTTCCGTGCATTGCACGGATCTTGCTAGTACTCCTACACAAGACTAAGTTGGTGATGCTGGTGTGTCTGCCATCCATCGTTTCTGACCATTAGATCTACATCGAACGATTGTGAGGTAAGTTGTTGCCTTTTCTCACCAACATCCCACTTGTCTACCAATTTGCTCTCTTGTAAAATAGAGAGAACTCTTGAATTGATATGGTAAATTCTCTCTTTCTTTAAATCCAAATTTTCACCTTGAAGTGTTATATTCATTTGTTCACTCGTGAAGTTATGTTTCTATTTTTTTCAAGTATGTCCACACAAAATGTGCATGGCATGAAAATAAACAAAACCAAATTCCTGATGCACAAAACTGTTAGTTTTTATATTATTGGACTTTTTAGCACGGATGCATGTGTTATAGAGGGTGGATCGGTAGTCCTATTTGATTTGAAAGCGCTAGCGACCTCGCTGTTTCTTTAGATTCAAGGAAAGAAACATAAGCTTCTTTACAACACCTCTAGGTTAAAATATGAATGTAAAGTTGGTTAATTGGGAAAGCACCCATTCGTTCACGACCAGCGGCGCGAGCGGGCGATAGATTTATGTGCGTCCCGTCGGCTCCACCGCCGATGTGCTTCATCTCGTGTGACCTTAGGGCCATGGAGGCGCGGTGAATCCCAACCATTGCCGGCCGGAGGGCTCCGTTTTTAGGTTTTCTTGTTGCTTTTTTTGTCAGGGTTTGTGTCCTTCTCAGGAAAGCGAGGCGGCAGCAGCTCCCGGAAGATGGGATAAGGTTCTCCCCGCCTATCCCCCGTCCCGACAGTATGCTAGCTTCATTTGAGGGCATGTGGAGGAGTGTCCCGGATGGATCTCATAGGATTCATACAGTGTTTGTATTCGATGGATCCGCTTGGATCCGGTCTACGTTCGTCTGCGTTCGTGTGCCTACAGGTTGGACCCTTCCGATACACGCTTCTGTTCAACGGCAGTGATTGCTATTCTGATGCGCTGATCCTGTGAGGCCTTAGTAGGACGACTTCCCATGTATCTGCTACAATAAATTTGGCCCAACCTCGGACCCCCATATAAATGCTTCCTTCTAGTCTATCTCTTGTTCCCAGAGAAGAGTGGCATACGCCTTCTGAGTGGAGAAGTCCTTGTCCACAACGAGGAAGCACTGATCCTGTTTCGATGAGGGCATAAAATCCTGCAAGACAGACAAAATTGAAATGAGTTCCTGTTTAACAACAAGTGTAAGACGATTACGCGGATTATATTCTAAACCGGAGTGCACAATAGTTGCCACTGTAACAAGCTGCACTGAGCAATGGGAGACTAGGTGTGGGTATGTGGTGGCAAGGGGTAAAGGTGTTAACCAAGTATCAAGCTAGGAATCGGTTTGATACGTCTTCAACGTATCTACTTTTTTAAACACTTTTGCTCTTGTTTGGACAATAATTTGCATAATTTGTATGAAACTAATCCAGACTAACATTGTTTTCAGTAGAACTACTTTGATGTTAAATTTGTGCAGAAATAAAAAGTTCTCGAAATCAGATGAAACTTTACAGAGAATTGTTTTGAAATATATAAAAAATACTGGCGTGAAGAGTTACCAAAGGGGGGCCACCAGAGAGCCACAAGCTCAGGGGGCACGCCCTGAGGCCCGCCGTTTGAGCTTGTGGGTCCCACAGGCCTCTGTTTGCCGCATATTTTTGGAGTTCAATTGAAAATGGCATGGCAACTTCTTGTGCCAACTGGGCTGGCAAGTATCACTAGAATGACATGGCAACTTGTGGGGATTTTTTCGCTGGCTTCTTGGGTGGCAACTACAGATTAAATGTCAATGCAATTAACTACAAATAGACATGGCAAATTACCTGCAACGTGGGTGGTAAGTATCACTAGAATGACAAGGCAAATAAAAGCATCAACCCATGGAAAATTTTCCTTCATGGCTCCCAGGGTGGCAACTGCAGCTTAAATCTTACGGCAATTAACTGCAAATATACATGGCAATTTTGTTTTCCCCAACTTTATAACTAGTGTTTGTGCGGGTGTCCTGTTTTTCCTTGCTGAATGCACTGTTTCTCATCTTTTCTTTTGTACCAAAATACATGCATGGAAGCAACTAAAATTCGTGGCAACCATTTGAGTGTGGCGTTCTCCTCACTAGTGCCGAAAGCGCTAGTGCCGGCATTCAAAAATACAACATTGGTGACGTCAGGGGTCGATGCCATAAATATGGCGCCATTGTTAACAAAATACCAATGATGTCAGCACCATGCCATTGGTATTTTACATACTGATGGCGAGACACTGTTCACTCACGCCGCCACTACTTATAGTATCAATGACGTGGCATGTTGTCACACGCCAGCACTATATCCATGGTACTAGTTAGGTGCACGCTCACACTAATGCCACCACTAAAAATTTCAGAAAACAAAAAAAAGGTCTGACATGATTACAAATTATGCAAATACAAGCATACATGCATATATATGTTTCATCCATACATCTAGCTCAAACAATTAGTGTATATACATTGCTAAGATCCATGAGTCCAATGTATGGCCGCGCGTATAGGTTGTGGCCGTCGCTGCTGCAACCTCTCATGTGGATGTCGTTGTCATTGTCATCGTCGTTGTTGTAGCCCCTTGTCGATGTTTCCGTCACCGTCACCACTGCAAGCCCGTGTTGATGTCGTCGCCATCGTCGTGGACCAAGATAACACTTTCTTCTAGTCACTCCATGTTTATTTTTCTACAATCGGCACCCCGGCCAGATTACAGTATGATAGCAATAAGAAAATAACAAGGTCACAAATGTCTGGGCACACACCAAGAAAGAAAAAACTATGCTAGGTATGGTCAACCGCAAAATCTTAGCCAAGAACTAACCCAACTATACTACCCAACCAGAATAGGATAGTCAGAGTTGGAGTTCCATAACGAAAGTGTATGAAGAGATTTAACTCACCTAGGTAGTAATGGTGCAGAACTAGATTGAAATATTGCACGCATCCACACCTGACACCAGGGCAGTTACCAGATTTAAGCCACCTCTTATGTTCAGTAAACCTACGAACACCAAAACAAACAAGTGTCAGGGCACTAATGAATAAAACGAGTATAGGGATGGTGTAACCTTATAGAAGAAGTCGAAGATGAATCAGAAACACCCCCTCTATCTGAAGGGCCCCCAAAATTCTAAACCAACAGCAGAGGAGGACTATCAAACACTTGGTGTGCACTATCAAATTCACTCAATGTTAGACTAATATGTCACGTATCGTGACATATCTCTTAATCCCCTAAATCGAGGAGTATCAATATTATTGTGATCTCCCATTTATGGTTAGGATTGTAATTCTATTTATATATTGACATGCAATGGAAAAGCCCAAGTGTAGCAAGTATTCCTAAATCTTTCATGGTACCAGCCTAAGAATCCTCTCGCTTCCGCTCCCTCCACCCCTAGTGCCGCCGGCTTCTGATCCCGCGCCGCAGGTCACCTCCCTCCCCTCCCTCCCATGGCGCCGGGCACCTCCGAACCGCCTGCACCTCACCCCAACGCCGCCCTCTGGGCGCAGGCCACCGCGATTCCCAGCGTCCGCTCCCTCGTCCCCATCGTCCTCGAGTTCAAGAGCGCTGTCTTCCCCAAGTGGAGGACCTTCTTCAATATCGCCGTCACCACCTACGCCCTCGAGGATCACCTCACCTCCGAGAAACCCTCCACCGACCCAACGTGGCTCCGCCTCGACGTCCTCGTGCTTCGCTGGCTCTATGGCTCCATGGCCATGGATATCGTCGACCTCATCATGCCCACCGACTCCGCCACCGCCACCGCGTAAAAGGTCTGGACCGCCGTCCTCGCGCTCTTCAACGACAACCAAAAGAACCGCGAGATTTATCTCGCCGAGGAGTTCCACAACATCAAGCAGGAGGATCGGTCCATCACCGAGTACCTTCACCTGCAAAAGACGGCGGCTGACGCCCTCGCCGAGGTCGGTGCGCCCGTCTCCGATCCCGAGCTCGTCACCAACGTCATCAAGGGTCTCCACGAGCGCTTCGACAGCGTCGCCGACATCGCCCCCCTCCTCACGCCGTTCCCCACCTTCCTCAACTTCCGCAACATGCTGCTGCTTCACGAGATGAAGGCCTCTCGGCGCTCCAACAACACCTCGGCTCCGCCTTCTACGCCGCCAAAGGACCAGCCCCCGCTCCTCCCAGCGGTGGCGGTGCGTCCTCCGGGGGCGGCGGTGGTGCTCCTTCCGGGGCGGCCGGTGGCCGGCCATGGCGGGCTCCCGCCCACAACCCTCATGCCACCGGCTATGGCAAGGGGAAGGGAAAGAACAAGGGCTACAAGTCTGCCGGTGGCGCTCCTCCAATGCCGACTCCTTTCAACCCTTGGACAGAAGCCATCCAGATGTGGCCCATGCAGTCCCGCCCCAACAGCACCGGCAGCAGTGGCATCCTTGGACGGGGTCCGGGCTCACGCGCCCACGCCTACATGGCCGCTCCCCCGGCTGCCTCCGGCGCGCCCTACGGCGGCTATGGCGCAGCTCCGTACGGCGCTGTGCTGCCCTACGCCGCACCACCGACACCGGCACCATCATGGGACACCACTGCTCTCGCCCAACACTTCACCAACATGACATTGCAGCAGCCCGCTCCCGAGTGGGTCATGGACAGCGGCGCGACCGCCCACCTTTCCTCCGATGCCGGTGTCTTATCCTCCCTTTCTCCTCATCCTATATATCGTCACGTGGTGGTCGGCGACGGTTCCACCGTTCCCGTCACCACATCCTGTCATTCTTCCCTTCCCTCTCTTTTCCCTAATAGACCTCTTCACTTACGTCATGTCTTAGTAACACCTAGCATTACCAAGAATCTTATTTCTGTTCGTCAATTCACTACTGACAATCACTGCATCGTCGCTTTTGACCCTTTTGGCTTCTCTGTGAAGGACCTTCATTCCCGGCGCGAGATTCTTCGGTGCAATAGTACGGGGGAGCTCTACACGTTCACATGCCCTCCGCCTCCTCGCGCCCTCGCCCCGCTCACCGCCCCTCGGGACGTGTGGCACCATCGCCTTGGTCATCCCGGCCATGATGCTTACCGTCGCCTCTCGCGGCATATTTCCCTTCCTTGTATTAGACAAATAAACCACTCCACTTTATGTCATGCTTGTCAACTAGGACGTCATGTACGTTTGCCTTTTTTTGCTTCTACTACTCGTACCACTCGTCCATTCGAGTTAGTGCATTGTGATCTTTGGACTTCACCAATCTTGAGTGTTTCTGGCAATAAATATTTTTTAGTCATTCTTGATGATTTCACACATTTTCTATGGACCGTTCCGCTTCGCCAAAAATCTGATGCTTACGCCTCGCTCTCCGCTTTTCGCGCGTTCGCTCATACTCAGTTTGGCTTACCTCTCGTGTCCATACAATGTGACAACGGTCATGAGTTCGACAACAACAAACTCCACTCTCTTGTCGCTACGCACGGTATCCATATTCGCTTTTCTTGCCCATATACATCCCAAAAAAAAGGTAAAGCTGAACGCATCCTACGCACTGTCAATGACATTATGCGTTCTCTCTTATTTCAGGCTAGCTTACCACCTCGTTTTTGGGCCGAAGCACTTCACGCCGCCACTCACGTTCTCAACCGTCTACCCACCAAAACCATTAGCGCTCCCTCTCCCTACTTTTCCCTTCACAACAACCATCCCGATTACTCGTCACTACGCGTCTTCGGCTGCCTATGCTATCCCAACACCGCCTCCACTATGCCACATAAACTGTCGCCACGTTCGAGTGCTTGCGTCTTTCTCGGCTATTCTTCTCATCATAAGGGATATCGGTGCATGGATCTCACTACCCACCGCATCATCATCTCTCGTCACGTCGTCTTTGATGAGATGACCTTCCCTTTTGCCTCACTACAGCCCACTCACGCCGCCACATATGACTTTCTCGCCGACGACGACACACTACCCATAGTTGTCCCGCCTCTTCCGATCGCTACCCCTACCCCTACCCCGCCACCCTCCCCTCCTCCCGCCCCTCCCTCCCCACCCGCACCACCCTCACCGCCCGCCCCTCCCTCACCGGGCGCCCCTCCCGCACCCACTCATCGCATGCGCAACACCTCCAGCATCCACAAGGGTCCTCGCGAGCGGCTTAACCTGCATGTTTCATCTGTCAGCAGGTACTCGCCGGTTCCCACCTCAGCCCGTGCAGCTCTCAAGGATCCCAACTGGCTCGATGCTATGACTACAGAGTACCGCGCTCTCCTCAGCAACAACACTTGGGATCTTGTGCCCCCTCCTCGGGATGCTAACATCGTCTCCGGCAAGTGGGTTTTTCGCCACAAGCTCAAACCCGATGGCTCCCTCGATCGCTATAAAGCTCGTTGGGTGCTTCAGGGTTTATCTTAGGAGCCCGGTGTCGGCTTCGACGAGACATTCAGCCCGGTTGTCAAACCGGCCACCGTGCATGTCATCCTCTCCATCGCGCTCTCTCTTAATTGGGAGAATCGTCAGCTCGACGTCAAGAATGCCTTTCTGCATGGCACTCTTGCTGAGGTTGTCTACCGTCGTCAACCCACCGGCTTCATCGACTCCACTCGCCCCGAGCACGTCTGTCGGCTGAACCGTTCACTCTACAGTCTCAAGCAGGCTCCTCGTGCGTGGTACCAGCGCTTCGCGGCTTTCATCACTTCGACCGGCTTCGTGTGCTCCCGCTCGGACACCTCGTTGTTCGTCCTCCGGTGTGCGGAAGGCACGGCCTTCCTCTTGCTCTATGTGGACGACATCGTCCTCACCGCCTCATCGACCCGCTTGCTAGACAGGATCACGACCTCTCTTCGAGCCGAGTTTGCCATGACGGACATGGGAAGCCTCCACTACTTCCTTGGCATCGCGGTCACCCGCGACTCCTCCGGCATGCATCTTTCGCAAGCAGCGTACGCCGCGGAGATTCTGGACATGGCCGGCATGAATTCTTGCAAGTCGGCCTCGACACCCGTTCACACATCGCCGAAGCTCGCTGCTACTGCCGCTCCTTCAGTGGCCGATCCCACTGCGTACCGGAGTCTTGCCGGAGCTCTCCAGTACCTCACTTTTACGCGCCCCGACATCGCGTATGCCGTTCAGCAGGTTTGCCTTCATATGCACGACCCGCGTGAGCAGCACCTCGCGGCTATCAAGCGCATCTTGCGCTACGTCAAGGGCACGCTTTCTCACGGTCTTCGGCTCTACTCGACTTCACCGGACTCCATGATTGCCTACACCGACGCCGACTGGGCCGGCTGCCCTGACACACGGCGCTCAACGTCGGGCTTCTGTGTTTACCTCGGAGATAACCTCGTCTCTTGGTCCTCCAAGCGGCAACACACGGTCTCGCGCTCGAGCGCTGAAGCCGAGTACCGCGCCGTGGCCAACGCCGTGGCTGAGGCGAGTTGGCTTTGGCAACTTCTCTAGGAGCTTCATCGACCATCTCCTCCTGTGACGATCGTCTTCTGCGACAACGTCAGCGTCGTCTACATGTCCACGAACCCAGTATAGCATCAGCGTACCAAACACATCGAGATCGATCTCCACTTCGTTCGCGATCGTGTTGCCATGGGTCAGGTCCGTGTGCTGCATGTTCCCTCGTCACGCCAGTTCGCCGACATCTTGACGAAGGGACTCCCGTCGCCGTTGTTTCTGGATTTTCGGTCCAGTCTCAACGTCCGCTCTCCTCCCGTTGTGACTGCGGGGGAGTGTTAGACTAATATTTCATGTATCGTGACATATCTTCTAATCCCCTAAATCGAGGAGTATCGATATTATTGTAATCTCCCATTTATGGTTAGGGTTGTAATTCTGTGTATATATTGACATGCAATGGAAAAGCCCCAGTGTGGAAAGTATTCCTAAATCTTGCACTCAAGAGAAGAGTAAGTAGAAGGCATAGAAGGGACAGATCTGAACCAACAAGGGAGGAGGAGGCAAAATCTTCAAGTCGTACTAGTATTTAATTTGTGTTTCTATGAAGGCGGGTGATGCGCACCGGTCCGTCGGCCGAAATTTCGGCCGGTCAAACCGCGCACGTACGATTTGGTCTATAATAGCGGCACGATTCCTTATTCCCCAACTGCTTTGCTACTAAAAAAACATGGCGCCTGTTCATCCCGAGCAGCCTTGTAATCCCCAATACGTTAGCTAGCTCGCCGGTCGTCCACGTCGCCGACAGCCATCGGCTGACTCCCGTCGGTTCCACAGGATGCCATCGCTGGTGGTCATCATCGCATCCCCGACGCCGGCAATTTGTGGAAAGAAGAGACCACGCCAATGACGAAACTCGCCCTTATGCATATGACTTGTGTTACTCTCTTTCTTATGCCCCAGTTTGTAGGTCTAGCATATGCTGAGAACCCCGCGTGCTCAACCCCATCTGCATTTGCTTTCCTCTCCCCTTGATGCCATCAGGGGTTGCTCGATCGATCAATAATTGGGATAGCGAATTTGGGCACAGGAAAAAAAAAGCCCATTGCCCCCGCGCCGTCCCCCCCCCCCTCCCGCGGGCGGCATGGGCGGCGGCGCCAGATCCCTCCACGGGCGGCCTCCTCTTCCTCCTCCCGTCACCACCGCCGGCCGCGACCGCCAGGGCGAAGCCCCTCGCGGTGGCTGGCGGCGGGGGATCTCTCCTCTACATCTGTGTGCTGGTGGGCGCGGGGCTCCCTCCCTGGGCGGTGGCGTCGGGCGCGCACAGGGCGCGGCGGCGAGGCGGCTCCTTCTGCTGTCGGCGGCGCGCTCCGGTGCTGCGGCAGTGGATGGGTGCTTCGCCCGTGGCGGCTGTGCCCCGTGGTGGTGGCGGGGGCCCGGCTTCGATCCTCCGGTGGTGCTGCGGGTGGTCTTCCTTCCCCATCGCGGGTGTGCGGTGGTGTTCCTCGGGCAGCGGTGGTTCCAGCGGCGGCGCTGCGCCGGATGGTGAGGAGGCGGCGGCACAGCCACTTGGTTGTGGGCTGGCGCGCCGACAGGCGGCGGCGCCCTTCTGGCCCAGATCTGGGCCCTTTTGGGCCCTATTTGGGTCTGAGCGGGCCTGGCCGGCGGCACCGACGGACGGAGGAGCGGCTCGTGCGGGGGGTTGCGGAGACGGAGGCACGCGCGCTGCAGCGCGGCGATGGGAGCTTCACGACCCCTATCTGGCTCGGCCGGGCAGTGGGCCAGGTGTGCTCTCCTTGCTGCGTCCGGTCGGTGACCGCCATGGGCGGTGGAGGTTGTCCCCTCCCGCATGGCTGCCGATTCTGCCGCTCTTCGTTCCCGGTTGTCTCCTCTTGGCCTCGTAGGTTTCGCTTCGCCGCTTGGTCGTCTGCGACGGCTTCGACGGACGGAGGTGCGACTCGTGCGGGGGGTTGCGGAGACGGTCGCACGCTAACTGCAGCGTGGTGACGGGAGCTTCACATGTCCTTTCTGGCTCGGCCGGGCCGTGGGCCTGGTGTGCTCCTATTGCTGCGTCCAACCGGTGACCGCCAAGGGCGGTGGAGGTTGTCCCCTCCCGCGTGGCTGCTGATTTTTGCCGCTCCTTGTTCCCGGTTGTCCCCTCTCGGATCCGTCGGTCTCGCTTCTCTTTCCATGGTGAGACGGTGGTGGTCATCTAAAGACCATGGTGGCGCATGTGGGTGTGCGGCAAGATTGGTGGAGTGCGACGGAGCGGCCGGGGCTGTGGTTGTGTGGCGGACGGGAGAAATCCCTATCGGCTTGGTCGGCACCGACGCGGTGACGCCTGCGGGCGCCACCGTTCCTTCCTGAAGGGCGTAGGGCTTACCTCTTCCACACGCCCCTCCGTGTACCGGGGGAAACCCTAGGACCAGTCTGGGCAACAGCGTCGGCATCGTCGCGTTCCTTCCTGAAGGTGTTGCTTGGTATGCGGCGGTCCGAAGTGCTAGGAGCGTGGTGGAAATTCTCTGGCGGGCGCAGCGGTTGCGGGTCACCATCGTTTTCGTCGACCCGACTCTGTTGTCATTAGTTTCTTTTTCTTTCTCTGTTATTTCTTTTGGGCTTGCTTGTGCTGTCTGCCCCAGCATCGGACTATCAGTTGTATCGTGTGGTTGCTATATCTATATAGCGGGGCGAAAGCCTATTTCGTGGGGTTGCTCGATACATTGGTTCTGAACTGTGTTATGCTGTTTCTTGGTTTCCTTTCATCAATGAAATGAAATCTGGGGTGTGCCCCTCAATTCAAAAGAAATGAATAAGAAAAACACAGGACTGGAAAGATAGGGATTTTCAATAGAACGTAGTGCAAATAGTTCCATAGGGAGTATTCCTATGAAATTGAATCCTACGAATCAAACTACCCACATAGGATAATTTTAAGGATTCCAATTCTCCAAAAATCCTATAAAATCCATTGAATCAAAGAGGCCCTATAATCTTGGCTAATTAGCTAATTACCAATTCTCCAAAAATCCTATAAAATCCATAGAACGCACATAATTGCAGTAGTAGCCTAAAAAAAGCTTTAAAAAAAAGCTTAACTTAACCCGACGAACAGTCGATCCAGCCACTTGATCGAGAGAGAGAAAGGGAAACCTAGTCGCAAGGAGACCAGCGGAAATAAAACCTGGACACGGGAAGCCCAGTACAAAACCAACCCCAGCTCTCTCTATCTCTCTCCGTCTATATTCGTTTGGGCAGCGGATTGGAATTTGGATCGAGGATTCAAGGCCGACCGCACGAAGGTGCAGCCGCCGCATCTTCTACTCCTCCCCTGCCCCTGGTCGCCGGCAAGGTCGCTTCGTAACTAACCCCTTCTCTCCTCGGGTCCTCCCGTGCTTGCCGCTGCGTGCTTACTTGCTGCTGGGCGATGCGCCTGGTCTGCTGATGCCCTGATTGTGCTCCTTGCTTTGTCTTTATTACATCGAATTTTATGACAAATTGCCGTATCTCTTGTCCCCATCATATCCCTGAAGGAAATATGCCTTAGGGGCAATAATAAAGTTATTATTTATTTCCTTATATCATGATAAATGTTTATTATTCATGCTAGAATTGTATTAACCGGAAACATAATACTTGTGTGAATACATAGACAAACAGAGTGTCACTAGTATGCCTCTACTTGACTAGCTCGTTGATCAAAGATGGTTATGTTTCCTAGCCATAGACATGAGTTGTCATTTGATTAACGGGATCACATCATTAGGAGAATGATGTGATTGACTTGACCCATTCCGTTAGCTTAGCACTCGATCGTTTAGTATGTTGCTATTGCTTTCTTCATGACTTATACATGTTCCTATGACTATGAGATTATGCAACTCCTGTTTACCGGAGGAACACTTTGTGTGCTACCAAACGTCACAACGTAACTGGGTGATTATAAAGGTGCTCTACAGGTGTCTCCAAAGGTACTTGTTGGGTTGGCGTATTTCGAGATTAAGATTTGTCACTCCGATTGTCGGAGAGGTATCTCTGGGCCCTCTCGGTAATGCACATCACTTAAGCCTTGCAAGCATTGCAACTAATGAGTTAGTTGTGTGATGATGTATTACGGAACGAGTAAAGAGACTTGCCGGTAACGAGATTGAACTAGGTATTGAGATACCGACGATCGAATCTCGGGCAAGTAACATACCGATGACAAAGGGAACAACGTATGTTGTTATGCGGTCTGACCGATAAAGATCTTCGTAGAATATGTGGGAGCCAATATGAGCATCCAGGTTCCGCTATTGGTTATTGACCGGAGACGTGTCTCGGTCATGTCTACATAGTTCTCGAACCCGTAGGGTCCGCACGCTTAACGTTTCGATGACAGTTATATTATGAGTTTATATGTTTTGATGTACCGAAGGTTGTTCGGAGTCCCGGATGTGATCACGGACATGACGAGGAGTCTCGAAATGGTCGTGAAATGAAGATTGATATATTGGATGACTATATTCGGACACCGGAATGGTTCCGGGGGTTATCGGATATATACCGGAGTACCGGGGGGTTACCGGAACCCCCCCCCCCCAGGCTATTGGGCCTCATGGACCCAATTGGTGGAAGAGGAGAGGCGGCCAAGGGGCAGCCGCGCGCCCCTCCCCCCCAAGTCCGAATTGGACAATGAGGGGGGGCCTTTCCTTTCCCCCTCTCTCCTTCCCTCTCCTCTCCTAGTCCAACAAGGAAGGGAGGGAGTCCTACTCCCGGTGGGAGTAGGACTCCTCCTGGCGCGCCTCCTCCTGGCCGGCCGCACCTCCCCCCTTGCTCCTTTATATACGGGGGCTGGGGGCACCCTAGAGACAACAACTGATCATTTGATCTTTTAGCCGTGTGCGGTGCCCCCCTCCACTATAGTCCACCTCGATAATACTGTAGCGGTGCTTAGGCGAAGCCTTGCGTCGGTAGAACATCATCATCGTCACCACGCCGTCGTGCTGACGAAACTCTCCCTCAACACTCGGCTGGATCGGAGTTCGAGGGACGTCATGGGGCTGAACGTGTGCTGAACTCGGAGGTGCCGTGCATTCGGTACTTGATCGGTCGGATCATGAAGACGTACGACTACATCAACCGCGTTGTGCTAACGCTTCCGCTTTCGGTCTACGAGGGTACATGGACAACACTCTCCCCTCTCGTTGCTATGCATCACCATGATCTTGTGTGTGCGTAGGAAATATTTTGAAATTACTACGTTCCCCAACAGTGGCATCCGAGCCTGGTTTTATGCGTTGATGTTATATGCACGGGTAGAACACAAGTGAGTTGTGGGCGATATAAGTCATACTGCTTACCAGCATGTCATACTCTGGTTCGGCGGTATTGTTGGTTGAAGCGGCCCGGACCGACATTACGCGTACGCTTACGCGAGACTGGTTCTACCGACGTGCTTTGCACATAGGTGGCTGGCGGGTGTTAGTTTCTCCAACATTAGTTGAACTGAGTGTGGCTACGCCCGGTCCTTGCGAAGGTTAAAACAGCACCAACTTGACAAACTATCATTGTGGTTTTGATGCGTAGGTAAGAACGGTTCTTGCTAAGCCCGTAGCAGCCACGTAAAATTTGCAACAACAAAGTAGAGGACGGCTAACTTGTTTTTGCAGGGCATGTTGTGATGTGATATGGTCAAGACATGATGCTAAATTTTATTGTATGAGATGATCATGTTTTGTAACCGAGTTATCGGCAACTGGCAGGAGCCATGTGGTTGTCGCTTTATTGTATGCAACGCAATCGCCCTGTAATGCTTTACTTTATCACTAAGCGGTAGCGATAGTCGTAGAAGCATAAGATTGGCGAGACGACAACGATGCTACGATGAAGATCAAGGTGTCGCACAGTTGAATATGGTGATCATGATGGTGCTTCGGAGATGGAGATCACAAGCACAAGATGATGATGGCCATATCATATCACTTATATTGATTGCATGTGATGTTTATCTTTTATGCATCTTATCTTGCTTTGATTGACGGTAGCATGATAAGATGATCCCTCACTAAATTATCAAAGTATAAGTGTTCTCCCTGAGTATGCATCGTTGCGAAAGTTCTTCGTGCTGCGACACCACGTGATGATCGGGTGTGATAGGCTCTACGTTCAAATACAACGGGTGCAAAACAGTTGGACACGCGGAATACGTAGGTTAAGCTTGACGAGCCTAGCATATAACAGATATGGCCTCGGAACACGGAGACCGAAAGGTCGAGCGTGAATCATATAGTAGATATGATCAACATAGTGATGTTCACCGTTGAAACCACTCCATCTCACGTGATGATCGGACATGGTTTAGTTGATATGGATCACGTGATCACTTAGAGGATTAGAGGGATGTCTATCTAAGTGGGTGTTCTTAAGTAATATGATTAATTGAACTTAAATTTATCATGAACTTAGTACCTGATAGTATCTTGCTTGTCTATGTTGATTGTAGATAGATGGCCCGTGTTGTTGTTCCGTTGAATTTTAATGCGTTCCTTGAGAAAGCAAAGTTGAAAGATGATGGTAGCAATTACACGGACTGGGTCCGTAACTTGAGGATTATCCTCATTGCTGCACAGAAGAATTACGTCCTGGAAGCACCGCTGGGTGCCAGGCCTGCTGCCGATGCAACTGACGACGTTAAGAACGTCTGGCAGAGCAAAGATGATGACTACTCGATAGTTCAATGTGCCATGCTTTACGGCTTAGAACAGGGACTTCAACGACGTTTTGAACGTCATGGAGCATATGAGATGTTCCAGGAGTTGAAGTTAATATTTCAAGCAAATGCCCGAATTGAGAGATATGAAGTCTCCAATAAGTTCTACAGCTGCAAGATGGAGGAGAATAGTTCTGTCAGTGAGCATATACTCAAAATGTCTGGGTATAATAATCACTTGATTCAACTGGGAGTTAATCTTCCGGATGATAGCGTCATTGACAGAATTCTCCAATCACTGCCACCAAGCTACAAGAGCTTCATGATGAACTATAACATGCAAGGGATGGATAAGACGATTCCCGAGCTCTTCGCAATGCTAAAGGCTGCGGAGGTAGAAATCAAAAAGGAGCATCAAGTATTGATGGTCAATAAGACAACCAGTTTCAAGAAAAAGGGCAAAGGGAAGAAGAAGGGGAACTTCAAGAAGAACAACAAGCAAGTTGCTGTTCAGGAGAAGAAACCCAAGTCTGGACCTAAGCCTGAGACTGAGTGCTTCTACTGCAAGCTGACTGGTCACTGGAAGCGGAACTGCCCCAAGTATTTGGCGGATAAGAAGGATGGCAAGGTGAACAAAGGTATATGTGATATACATGTTATTGATGTGTACCTTACTAATGCTCGCAGTAGCACCTGGGTATTTGATACTGGTTCTGTTGCTAATATTTGCAACTCGAAACAGGGGCTACGGATTAAGCGAAGATTGGCTAAGGACGAGGTGACGATGCGCGTGGGAAATGGTTCCAAAGTCGATGTAATTGCGGTCGGCACGCTACCTCTACATCTACCTTCCGGATTAGTTTTAGACCTAAATAACTGTTATTTGGTGCCAGCATTAAGCATGAACATTATATCTGGATCTTGTTTGATGCGAGACGGTTATTCATTTAAATCAGAGAATAATGGTTGTTCTATTTATATGAATAATATCTTTTATGGTCATGCACCCTTGAAGAGTGGTCTATTTTTGTTGAATCTCGATAGTAGTGATACACATATTCATAGTATTGAAGCCAAAAGATGCAGAGTTGATATTGATAGTGCAACTTATTTGTGGCACTGTCGTTTAGGTCATATCGGTGTAAAGCGCATGAAGAAACTCCATACTGATGGACTTTTGGAACCACTTGATTATGAATCACTTGGTACTTGCGAACCGTGCCTCATGGGCAAGATGACTAAAACGCCGTTCTCCGGAACTATGGAGAGAGCAATAGATTTGTTGAAAATCATACGTACAGATGCATGTGGTCCGATGAATGTTGAGGCTCGTGGCGGATATCGTTATTTTCTCACCTTCACAGATGATTTAAGCAGATATGGGTATATCTACTTAATGAAACATAAGTCTGAAATATTTGAAAAGTTCAAAGAATTTCAGAGTGAAGTTGAAAATCATTGTAACAAGAAAATTAAGTTTCTACGATCTGATCGTGGAGGAGAATATTTGAGTTATGAGTTTGGTCTTCATTTGAAACAATGCGGAATAGTTTCGCAACTCACGCCAGCCGGAACACCACAGCGTAATGGTGTGTCCGAACGTCGTAATCGTACTCTACTAGATATGGTGCGATCAATGATGTCTCTTACTGATTTACCACTATCGTTTTGGGGTTATGCTTTAGAGACGGCCGCATTCACGTTAAATAGGGCACCATCAAAATTTGTTGAGACGACGCCTTATGAAATGTGGTTTGGCAAGAAACCAAAGTTGTCGTTTCTTAAAGTTTGGGGCTGTGATGCTTAGGTGAAAAAACTTCAACCTGATAAGCTCGAACCCAAATCAGAGAAATGTGTCTTCATAGGATACCCAAAGGAGACTGTTGGGTACACCTTCTATCACAGATCCGAAGGCAAGAATTTTGTTGCTAAATTCGGAATCTTTCTGGAGAAGGAGTTTCTCTCGAAAGAAGTGAGTGGGAGGAAAGTAGAACTTGATGAGGTAATTGTACCTGCTCCCTTATTGGAAAGTAGTTCATCGCAGAAACCGGTTTCTGCGATGCCTACACCAATTAGTGAGGAAGTTAATGATGATGATCATGGAACTTCAGATCAAGTTGTTACTAAAGCTCGTAGGTCAACCAGAGTAAGATCCGCACCAGAGTGGTACGGTAATCCTGTTCTGGAGGTTATGTTACTAGATCATGACGAACCTACGAACTATGAAGAAGCGATGGTGAGCCCAGATTCCACAAAATGGCTTGAGGCCATGAAATCTGAGATGGGATCCATGTATGAGAACAAATTGTGGACTTTGGTTGACTTGCCCGATGATCGGCAACCATTGAGAATAAATGGATCTTCAAGAAGAAGACTAACGCTGACGGTAATGTTACTGTCTATAAAGCTCGACTTGTTGCAAAAGGTTTTCGACGAGTTCAAGGGATTGACTACGATGAGACCTTCTCACCCGTAGTGATGCTTAAGACTGTCCGAATCATGTTAGCAATTGCCGCATTTTATGATTATGAAATTTGGCAAATGGATGTCAAAACTGCATTCCTGAATGGATATCTAGAAGAAGAGATGTATATGATGCAACCGGAAGGTTTTGTCGATCCAAAGGGAGCTAACAAAGTGTGCAAGCTCCACCGATCCATTTATGGACTGGTGCAAGCCTCTCGGAGTTGGAATAAACGCTTTGATAGTGTGATCAAAGCATTTGGTTTTGTACAGACTTTTGGAGAAGCCTGTATTTACAAGAAAGTGAGTGGGAGCTCTGTAGCATTTCTAATATTATATGTGGATGACATATTGCTGATTGGAAATGATATAGAATTTCTGAATAGCATAAAGGGATACTTGAATAAGAATTTTTCAATGAAAGACCTCGGTGAAGCTGCGCATATATTGGGCATCAAGATCTATAGAGATAGATCAAGATGCTTAATTGGACTTTCACAAAGCACATACCTTGACAAAGTTTTGAAGAAGTTCAAAATGGATCAAGCAAAGAAAGGGTTCTTGCCTGTGTTACAAGGTGTGAAGTTGAGTAAGACTCAATGCCCGACCACTGCAGAAGATAGAGAGAAGATGAAAGATGTTCCCTATGTTTCAGCCATAGGCTTTATCATGTATGCAATGCTGTGTACCAGACCTGGTGTGTGCCTTGATATAAGTTTAGCAGGGAGGTACCAAAGTAATCCAGGAGTGGATCACTGGACAGCGGTCAAGAACATCCTGAAATACCTGAAAAGGACTAAGGATATGTTTCTCGTTTATGGAGGTGACAAAGAGCTCATCGTAAATGGTTACGTTGATGCAAGCTTTGACACTGATCCGGACGATTCTAAATCGCAAACCGGATACGTGTTTACATTGAACGGTGGAGATGTCAGTTGGTGCAGTTCTAAACAAAGCGTCGTGGCGGGATCTACATGTGAAGCCGGGTACATAGCTGCTCCGGAAGCAGCAAATGAAGGAGTCTGGATGAAGGAGTTCATATCCGATCTAGATGTCATACCTAGTGCATCGGGTCCAATGAAAATCTTTTGTGACAATACTGGTGCAATTGCCTTGGCGTAGGACATCAAGAGAACCAAGCACATCAAGAGACGCTTCAATTCCATCCGGGATTTAGTCCAGGTGTGAGACATAGAAATTTGCAAGATACATACGGATCTGAATGTTGTAGACCCATTGACTAAGCCTCTTCCACGAGCAAAACATGATCAGCACTAAGGCTCCATGGGTGTTAGAACCATTACTGTGTAATCTAGATTATTGACTCTAGTGCAAGTGGGAGACTGAAGGAAATATGCCCTAGAGGCAATAATAAAGTTATTATTTATTTCCTTATATCATGATAAATGTTTATTATTCATGCTAGAATTGTATTAACCGGAAACATAATACTTGTGTGAATACATAGACAAACAGAGTGTCACTAGTATGCCTCTACTTGACTAGCTCGTTGATCAAAGATGGTTATGTTTCCTAGCCATAGACATGAGTTGTCATTTGACTTGACCCATTCCGTTAGCTTAGCACTCGATCGTTTAGTATGTTTCTATTGCTTTCTTCATGACTTATACATGTTCCTATGACTATGAGATTATGCAACTCCCATTTACCGGAGGAACACTCCCGTTTACCAACGTCACTTTGTGTACATCAACCGCGTTGTGCTAACGCTTCCGCTTTCGGTCTACGAGGGTAGGTGGACAACACTCTCCCCTCTCGTTGCTATGCATCACCATGATCTTGCGTGTGCGTAGGAAATTTTTTGAAATTAGTACGTTCTCCAACAATCCCCGCATCAGTGCTGCATACTATTCATGTTTAGTTATGTGCGGAGGTGTACTAATTTAGTACGTATATTTGTTTTTCTCATGCAGATCCAACGTGCTTCATCTAGTCCTCAATATGAAGGATACTGGACTTCCTAAAAAAGGACCCAAGGCACGTGGTGATAATGGCAAAGGACCATCTGGGCAGTCTGATGGTAATGACCAAGAACCAAAGACGACACTTGGACCATCCGATTGTTATGGAAACCAGGGGAATGGTCGTGATGGTGGAACAGACAACGAGCAGAATGATCATGATAGCAGCCCCAGACCAAGTGTCGTTAGCAAAATAACTGCTAGTTTCATGTTAGGGTTGATCATCACCAAGAGATGCGTGCAACCTTTGATCAACCATCATTCTGTTCCTCTTTTTGGACCTCGTTTGGGTGAGGTGCCACAACTGGTCAGTGGGAATGAAACTAGTTGCGTCGGTTTGGTCGACGACCATCCTCCGATTCCTTTACTTTGAGCTGGTTTGGGCGAGGTGACAGAACTGATCAGAGGGAGCGAAACTGGTTTGGTTGAGAATTTGGTTGAGCGATGTCGGATTAATTTGATCAGCAAACCTATCCCCGAAAAACCAATTCGGGCGTCGGATTTGGAAGGCCAGCCCCTCCTTGAAATTTTCACAGTTCACACCAACTTATGCATGGTCAACACCATTGGAATCTATGATGATCGGGGTGGTGTTCTTATCTACAAGCACAGGACCGGAGAAAAGGAGAGATTTATTGAGAAAAGAAATTGTTGGCTGTCAAAGCATATAGGAAGAGACCCATATGATTTTATAGTACGTATGACATTTTCTGGTTAAGTGGATTTCCTTTTTCTCTTTAGCGATTGTGCAGACTTTTTCATTGATCTTTTCATAATATATATGCAGGTTAAACTTATTCTCACTGGCACGAGCCATGTCTTGTCTGCTCATGCGGAGGGCGGGCTCATTGAAGCCGATGTGCCCCCTGAATCCTCTTTGCAGCCTAGAACCTCTGCAACTAAGGAAATACCTGGGGGAGTATTCCCTATGTATTTAGATTTGGATGAAGACTTGCTTGACAAACCAAAGACTACAATCATCTTTGCCAGAGGGGGATTTGTCCATGTCACCTATGTGGTTTTCAGTAATGCAGTCCGAGCTTCAGTTCAATTTTTACTCCATGCTTGTCCCCAAGAAAATCTCCAGTTTCTTTCTAACAGTAAAGTGCAGTGTGAGCTGACATTGTATGTAGGAAAATTTCCCGTCGGATGCACTATTTTCATAAAGCAACTCGAGGATGATGCTGTGTATTTCACACCATGCGAGGGCTTGAGAAACAATTGTCTAGCATTCAAGCTCCCTTTAACTCGATGTGTTCTTGCCTTACCTATTGGATCTCTTGTGACTGTTAAGGGGACTTTGATGGTAGGGATTGATATGGAAATGGTTGTAGACCAGTCTATTCTGCTCGAAGGTAGTACTGCCAAGGCTGTATGGTCAGTGGGTCAGTTTTCGATGCTACTATATGCATCACCTCAAGTTCTTACTACCACTACTACTACTAGTCTACACGCTGCACATCAGGTAAGAGCACATGCATGTTTGTTGTACTTTTAATGTTTATATTTTTTGTTTAGTAACGGTTGCATGACTGCTGCTGGATTCAATTGCATTGTCAAGTAACGGTTGTGTCCAACTGTTGAATTGTGCATGCTTATCTTCGATTAATTTTGGTGATATGAAACAATTGATGGATGCCATTTTTCTTCATGATTGCAGATTTTGGGTGGATGCATCCTAGAAGTGAACTTGGTAAAGATGATGTGGCAGCCAGGACAACATGTGATTCTGTGGGATGGAAGCAGTATGGTCTTGGCCATCGTATAAATCTTGGTTTGATGATATTACTAATTTGTTTAGTGATGTTGTGGATGATTGTTTAACTATATGAATTGTACTCTTAGAACTCGCTGTCAGGAACGACTGTACGAGAGTACCCGTAGCCTCAACTTCGCCTTCCTTTGAGATATCCCTTATGTATCACCCTCCATGTCCCCTAGATCTTATCACAGACAACAAGGAAAACAATTTCTCATTGTTTGAGCCATCTGTGATGGTGGTTTATTTAGTAGTCCTTCTGATCCGTAATAAGTTTCGCAGTTTTGAACTGAGGTTGAACTAATCTTAGTTCAAAACTGCAACACTTATTTTGGATCGGAGGGAGTAGTATTGAGGAAAGAACACGTTATAAGTTTTGGGCTAGGAGTTTGAGTTGAATTTGAGCACTTTTGGGGAAGAAGTCAGACCTTTACTACAAATGGAAATTAGATTCAATTTGTTTTCCGATAAGGAAGGATAAACATCTCGGACCCTACATCTTCAGATGCACGGAATCATATTAATGAAAGTTGATGCAAAGCAACGAGGCCAAAGTCATGAAGACACAAAGTACATCCCGGCCCTACATCTTCAGATGCAAGGTACCATATTTTACAATATATGAAGTAAACATGCATGACTAAGTTGACTTCTACTGCAGTGACGACTTCTAGATGGGATAATGCCTTCACGTCGCCGCCATGGCAGTGCTAGGAGGAGCAGAGTCCCGACGGCGCCCTCTACGGTGATGGTGCAATCCTTTTCTGTAGCATCTCATACGTCGGGTCATACATGGCCAAGCTCAGGTGACGCTGAGTGGACGGTAGACCCTCATGCATGCCGCTCCCAAGGCAAGGCGTTGAACTTTGTATTGTGTATCACGCCGGCAGGATCCTTGCACCGTGATGCTTTACTTCTAGCGTGTCATCACACCCAATGGCGACTAGGAAGACGTCGTCCACATAGAAGAAGATGTACCGAGTGAGAAAGGACATATGTAGCGTGGTGGACCGTGTGCTATTCATGTGGCTGCCCAACAACTTGGATGCCACGACGCTGGGTAGTGGCCATGGATGATGCATCTACTTTGCCTACCATGGCAGTGGGGCCTCACCGTGTGATTAGCAGGCGGTGTTCCAGTACAACCTCGTTGTCGACAAGGGTGAATTCGTCGAGTGACTACGTTGAGGTTGGGACGACAAGGCATCCACCCCATATCTGTCATTACTCCCATTTGGCCAAGGAGGATTATCCTCGTACTCTCTTATCGTAACTCAATGGACCCTCTTTCCATTCTCACTTCTGCACCACATCCTCCATCTACCAGACGTCAACAAGGCTATAGTGATTCCCGACCCCCATCTCTTTAATTAGGTACTCCCCCTTTTCTAAATATAAGTCATTTTAGAGATTTCAATAGGGACTACATACGGATATATATAGACATATTATAGAGTGTAGATTCACTCATTTTCCTCTGTATGTAGTCCGTAGTGGAATCTAAAAAAACAAAAGGGACTACATACGGAGGGAGTATGAGGGATGTGTTCCCCCTTTCCAACAAAAGGGAGCACATTTCCCTCTCACCCTGCTATTTTTATTACCTTTTTTGAGTAGCCATTTTACATTTATGTATGATTTTGAAATGTACTTAGAACTCTAAGTTATGAGTTTATATGTTTTTAACTTTATTTAGGCTAAGCAAGTAAACCACGGTAACTATGACTCTATGAGGAGAACCAAGACGGTTGAGCTATCATGCTGATGCAGTCAAAGATGTATGCCGCCTTTGGCACCGCCGGCGCTTCTTTACAAAGCTCACCTGGAGACTACATCCTTCCAAAACCTGCATGGATGATTATTTTCAGTGAATAAGAATGGATTCATGAATACCTGACAGTTAGGTGACTGATTACTGAATTAATCTAGCATATATGCATGCATGCACTAACCAGCCCCCTGAGAGAAGCCAGAGCATCTGCACGGTGGGCATGCGTCGTCGCCATGGTTACGAGGCCAATACCCTGTGACGTCTTGGTCTTCTTGTAGTAGATAACCTCGGCGCAGGATACTTTATCATGTTTGCTGAAGAAATATTGTAGACGATTGCTGTTCATTTTGTGAGGTAGGTTGCACACCAACACCCTGAAACAAGGATTGTAATATCTCTCGGTGTGATCCATGATTCTTTCATCTGTCTACTCTTGCCGAGGCTTCAACATTTCACTAATTCCCTGACCGAGCAAAATATATCAAAGTTATGAAAGTTAAGAATGGCTAAATGCACTACAAAAAAATACACTTCCGTGATGATACGTGTTTGTCACAGTAGGTCGCGTTTTCTGTCATGCATGTACATCCATGACAAATTTATGACAGAATCAAGATAGTCATACCTGTGCTGTCGTAGAAGTGTTCTATGACATTGTCAAAATTATCATCACGGAAGTGTCCACTTCCATGACGATAAATCGGGCGTCATAGAAGTGCTTTCGTCAAGGGTGACCGACACGTGGCATCCACCGTAACGGAACGCCGTTAAGCTATCGGGTTTTGGATCCGATAACCCGTTAACAGCCGCGACCAATGGGGATTTTCCACGTGTAAAATCATCATTGGCTGGAGGAAACACGTGTCGGCTCATCGTTGGGACAGATGTCATCCACTCATTGGACAGAAGGCGCCTATGATACGTCGACACGTGGCACGGCCCAACAGAGGCCCATTCCTGTGAAAAGGCTGGCCCGTTTGACTTGGTCAAAAGGTGGCGGGCCGGCCCATGTAAAGCCTGTTAACGGCATGTTCGCATATAGCCCATTTACAGCCCGCTAACCCAAGGCCCGTTACGCCCTATCCGAATTAGGCCCAGTAGCGTCATCTGGGCCACCCAATATGATTCTAGCCCGTTTTCACTTCTGGCCCATGTATGGCCCATGACGTCTTTCGGCCCATATGAGGCCCTATGTAACTCTTGGCCTATTAACGGCCCGTGGTGAAACTGGCCCGTAATGAACAGTGTATCACTTTACACCCATTAACGGCCCGTGGTGAAACCGGCCCGTAATGAACAGTGTATCACTTTATACCCATTAACGGCTCGTTATTCCGTTGGGCCGTTTCCAACCCATGTTATCTTTCGGCCTTCTCAGAGCCCATTTATTTTTGGGCTCATTTCTAGCATTCGTTTACTTACGGCCCGTTACTGTCATTTTCTGCTTGTGGGCCAAATTCAACCTGTGGTTACAGTCGGCCCGTTTGTGGTCCGTTAATACGTTGGGCCGTTTTCATAGCGTCATCAAATACGGCCTATTAACGATGGCCCGTTATGGTTGGCCCATGAACGGACGATTCCAACTCTAGCCCGTTTACAGCCATAATGCGGCCTGTTATTGGCCCATGTTTGGCCAATCGATCATACTGCCCGTATAAGGCCCATTGATGATACGACCCGTAGAAGGCCCATTGTTTCTACGGCCCATAGAAGGCCCATTGTTTCTACGGCCCGTAGAAGGCCCACTGTTTCTATGGCCCGTAGAAGGCCCACTGTTTCTATGGCCCGTAGGAGGCCCAGTGTCACTACAGTAAATATTAACCCATGGTTATTGTGGCCTAGTTTTAAAAAATAGGTTATTGCAGCCACTAGCAAACCGCGGAAAAAGAACTGCAATGACTACAAGCAAACAAATAAACAAGACAACAAGGAAATAAATAAGCAAGCAACTTATGCTAGGCTATCACACATATTACCTTCACTGGGCATCAAAGTTCGCCACCAGTGCAAATAAATGCGCCGACAAAAGAATATACAAAACTGAGAGCACTTCAAAATGCACTAGGCCTGGCCACGTCGGTCCCTCCAAACAGCTGAAGAAGCTGAGTAGACCTCGGTTGTGTCAACGATAGATGCATCAACACTAGATTTAAGGCATGATGGTGCGCACGGCAGTCCTCTGACATCTTCATTGCATCTTTGACTTCAAGTCGGAGCTGAGCTGAAGCAAGCCTTTCCGCTTTAAGTTGAGACTGAAGAAGTCGAACTGATTGAGGCAGCGACTGCACAGAGGTTGTCTCACACCTGCTGGTGAGTAGCTTCAACTCACTGTCTTCATCAAGACAGGACCTTGGGGTCATCTCGCTGTCCTCAAGATGGTTTGGCTCACTATCTTCCCTAAAGTTCCGCCTGGCGTAACAGATACGAGTCTGAAAGAGAAACAAGGAGACACGTAACAGGTTTCACAATTATATAAGCAAATAAATGGATCTGTTCTGCATAAGGAACATGTTTTTACAACTACAATTTGAAACTGGTAGTTGTTGCAAACATCCAATCAGATGTAAACAGCAAAGCAAACAGCAGTGGAGGAAATGATGCCTATCCAAATCTATACTAGAACAAAGTTTGAAGGCTTGAGAAGGATGAACTTACATTACATGTTAACACGGGCTGGACAAAGCCCTTCTCCATGTTGATGGAAGGATAATTCAATAAATTCCCCAAAGAAAATTCTTTATAAGCGTTGCCATTATTCTACATTTTGCAAAGAGTAAATATAGATCAAATAATATTGGAAGAAACAGAGGATAATGAAGCTCAGGTGCATACTGATGATACATAATCAAATAGCAATTAATTAAGTACAGCGTTACAAGGCAAAAGGGAGAGAGGTACTAACAAGAGCAATGCAGAGCCCATTATTGTTTTGAGATCGTATGATCCTTTGTGCAAGGAGATTCATCTGAATTAGTTTTCATACAAGAGAGAAGGTAAGGCACAAGCAGAAATTTAGGAGTTCAAATTTTGAATTGATATCATAGACAGTACCTGACGCTGGGCTCCCAGCAGTTCTAATAGGGGTTTGGCCACTGGAGTAGGGGTAAAGTGTGGTACAGTTGGGCCTGTGTTTTCTGTGGCTGTTGATCTATCTGATTTAACAGGTATCACTACCTTTTCCAAATACCTAGTTTGTACTCCTTGAGGATCTGCACTCACCCTCTTCCTTTTGGACATCTATTACGAAAGAACAACATTTGACTGGAAAAACATAGTGTGACGACACATGGAATAGGTACAGAAAATGGATAGGTATGGCATATACACATATATGATGCTTAAACTAAGCAGATGGTGTAACAAAGTAGAAGTAATGCAAGAGGTCAGATGCAAAATATGTGTGACCAATACAACTTTGCAAAGTTAGAGCAAGCACCTTGATGGGTGAATAAGATAGGCCATCCTCCACCATGCCAAGTTTGTTAGCCAGTGGATCGTTCCGCAATATTCCTCTCGTGTACCCATTCTCATATTCATTTTGATAATGTTCAATATCTGACATGCATGAAAACATAAAAACAAGTGAGATTTTCTTTGTAATGCAGAAGTGATTCTAATCCAATACTGCCTCCTTGTAAACCCCTTTGTGCTATGTCTGCAATTCTTTTAAAAGATGTCATGCATGCTGTAATTTGTTGTGTGCATTAATATAATGTGGCCTACTACTCAAAATATGAGAGCTCCAGAAGTGATGATGCTTCGCAGATGATAGCTTCAACATATAGTAAAGAAGAACAAGTCGACCTGACCTGACAGATTCAAAATATACTAAGGGAGAACAACTCGACCTGACCAGTCGACCGCAAGAGAAGAGTATCATCTTAAAGAAGAGCAGAAGAGCAAGCAGATTGAAGATATTACAAGTCTTTCAATACAATGTCGGTTGGCCACCCATGATGAACCAGAGCGCACAGAGAAATACTATTCTTTCCGGTCTCTCCATATGTGGCTCACATGCATTTCGAAACTAAAGTAGGAACATTTAGCTAACCAATTAAACATCTCTCAGTTTTACTAATATCAGCAATAATATCATATATGAATTTGTACAACTAAGCTTGTTTAGCTCGATGGGTGGAGCAGTGCTATTACGACACGAACCACGTAGGCTGATTGTGGTCATCATAAAATGGGGAAAACATAAGCATGATGAGTACAGTGTTGACCGTGGCAGTGGGATGGCAGATCTGAAGCTGCAAACCGCGCAAAGGGTAGTTAGCAACCGATGTTTGCTTTGAAATAACAACTAAGATTTGGTATGGACAAGAAAGTACGGTCAACAAGTGACAAAGAAATGCAATAATGCTGTCTCTCTATATGTCGCGACATGCATTTGGAAACTCAAGTGGGACCTTTAGCTAACCAATTAAATGTGTCGGTTAACTAATATCAGTATCATATCACAATCATATTTGAACAACTAAGCTTTCGAATTCTGAGTGTTGTGTTGTTTAGCTTGAAGTGTGGAGTAATGCTAGTACAACAGAAAGCACCTACGCAGATCATAGTAGAGTAGATAAAAGGGGAAAACCCTAAGCATCAAGAGAAAAATCAGGAAAGTGGAACTAGCTGGCCCAGTGGGTGGCGCACATGCTTTTCGAAACGAATATAGGAACATTAGGTGACCAATTAAACGTTCTCTGTTTTAGTGATATGAGCATCATATCAGATTCGTATTTCAACACGTAAGCTTTGGGTTGAGGTCTTGAGGAGCAGTGTTAGCACGACACGAAGCACCTACGATGATGGTAGTGAATATAAAGGGGGGAAACCATAAGCTTTACGAGTATAGTGCCCGTGCCATGGCGGATCTGAAGGTGCAAACCGGACAAAGCTACTTTGCAACCAATGTTTGCTTTCAACTAGCCACTACGATTTGGTACGGACAAGAAAAGTACAGTAAACAAATTATGGTCTATTTTCCGGGTGAGATCAATAACTTAAGCACATATGGAAGAGTACCACCTCTCTTGCGACGCCGTGTAGGCCTATGCTGATACGTTGAGGGTGTTGCGGGTGCGATGGCTGTCGGCGGCGGGGAAGAAGACTTTAGACGGCAGACGGCCGGGTCGGGGGATATATCCTGTTTCCGTGGACGAGGCGGTCGTAGGAGCGGCAACGGCAAGGTGGACGACGGCGCCGATGAAGCGAGAGGAGGCGATGAAAGGATCTTGGTCCGGCGCCGTGGATGAGAGACGTCCATCTCTTGCAGTGGACGACGGGGTAGGGGTAGCGGCTCCGGCAAGGTGGAGGATGGGGTGGCGGACGGAGGAGGCTGGCCGCAGTGCGGAGGTTGTCGTGCCGCCGATGGTGTATGAATGGGGAAATGGAGGGCAGGGGGATCTCAAACTTTGGGACACGCTTCTCTCAAATGGGGGAAAGTTACGAACTTATCCCCCATTTAAAATTTCGGACATCGCGTCGGTTGGGGATAGGACGGTAATCTCGCATCTCCCAAATATTTGCTGGTAACTATTTCGGGTGAGGAGAGGGTGTTTTGCCGCCCACGGTGTATAAACGGGCCTGACAGGTAGGGCGGTTGTGTCACGTCTGATGGAACTTACAGATCTGCCCCTATTTAAAATATTAGCCTACATCGATTGCGGACGAGGAGAGTTTGTTTTGCCGCCCACCGTGTATGAATGGGGAAATGGAGGAAGAGACACATGTCTTTTGGACGATCTTGAACCAAATGTGTTTTGCCGCCCACGTTTGGCGCCCACCGTGTCTGAATGGGCTCAGAGGCCGTCGTGTCATGTCTGATTGAAGTTACTAGTCTACCCCTATCAACAGCAGTGTAAATCCGGTCGATAAGGATGTCAAGTGTCAGGGGTAGACAGTAATTTCCATCTCGCAAACACTTGCTTCGGGCAGCCCACAAATTATAGTGGGTGTTTAGCCGCTTCGTTCAAAACTTGGGAGAATTAGCATTCACGTTTGCCCTGGGACCTGGCAAACTAAATTTAAATCCAATTTGTATTCGATTACGAATATCCACAGATAATTATATGTTTTGTTATTTATTTCTTGAAAACCACAACAAAGATTTATTCCACCTTTATATGTGATTATGATTTAGAAATGCCGTGATCTTCGAATTCAGTAGGTTGGATACACTCTGAGTCAAACAGTTATTTCATCCAATACAATATGCTCACACGAAAAACAGTTCACCTTATGTCAATCATACAAGTACTGAGGATTACCTCGCCTAAAAAATTCGGATCATTACAACACATGGACAACAATGGGAGTCTTGCAACATAATCCATTCAGAGACATGACACAACATGCAAGTACAATAATCTAATGACAATTTCAACTGGTATCTAAAGAAGAACCGGGATTACCTTGGGCTTCAGATAGCAGAAACAGCAGGACCTCCTCCGTCTTCAAATGCAACATTCTTACTTCCTCCAATTCTTGGGTTGCTTGCATAATGCGTGCCGCTAATTCCGTAATTTCCAGCCTCAAGATAAAGATTACCTCATTCATGGCAGCCACACCATCTCTTTCTGCCTCTAGTAGAGCCTCAAGCACTATAATATCTGTGCTCACACTGCTCGCCGGCGGTGTTGCCTCTGAACTGCTACCATATGGTAACATGGATGGCGCACTGCTTCCACAAATAGATTCTGGGGTTGTACATTGTGTCCTAGTGTGAACGGGATCCTGAAAGGTTTCTGCTGGACATCAGTAAGATATAGTTATCGTACGATCCAGGCAGTAAGCTTACATGGTAAACGACGGACGAATTATTGCCGAGCATGGCAAACTATATTTAAATGGTTCGAAGCAGCATCAGCCGAAAAGAAATTAAAATGGTAAGATGAAACTAGGGATGTAAGTGGAAAATAAACGACATCCGCCAGTCCCATCTAGTTAGTTTTTGCTACCTCCCTAGTTCATTTTCCTCAAAAAACAAAAACTCTTTTGAACTATCATACCACTAGTGGACTTTAATCGGGATTAAACGGGACCCAGTTGACATCCCTAGTTGAAAGGGAGTGTACAACCGCTATATTTAAGTTGCCAAGGCATCTATGCAGTTGAAATAATCTGAGAAAGCACTTAACAGTGTGGCCTCACATAAACTACGAAGACAGTCTTGTGATGAAGTTGAGAGGAAAAGTTAAGGACTCAAATGAAATAGGCATGCATTTCTTTACGATAGTACAGCAGGCACTACTGACATATTGGCCAACTCAGGTATAGCGTAACAACAAATAAGCATTCGAATCAAGCAATACAGCAAAGCAGACAACTGAACTATTTGTAATTCGGTAGGATTACACGTTGAGGGCACAAGCCAAGAAAGCAGCCCACTCGCATTACATTTCACATGTACTAAAACACACTGGCTTACCATATGTTGCTGTGAAGCCTAGCTGCTGTTGCAATGTTCTTTGAAGATATCGTCAGCATCCCGTGGTTGCAAATCTAGTTGTTGTAGTTTATTCTGCACCATCTATTTAGGTAAAATTAATTTTAGTCACATGCACTGGTCCGAATTGATCATCAATGGTTCATCTAAACTAATGAAAGAAGGGTGTGTGCATACACGACAATATATCTGCTTCCCTCTATTTTTATGCTTGTTCGAGGTGCCAGCCCCAAAAGAACAAATATTTTGCTGGATGGGGTTGGCAGCTCCATAATTAATAGAAGCATCAAATTAGTCATGCAACTTTGGAAGATCAAGAACACACAAACAAGTAATGAACAGAGGCTCGGAGCAGTGATGTAATAGCTAGCATCAGAAAATGTAGGGTAAAACGAACAAAAAGCAGCGGAACCACATGCTAGTTTGCTGATGTGTAATTAAGCATAGAGAACATTAAGCAGTCTGATGGAACCAACAGGTGACATCAGAACAAAACTAAAGCATATTAACTATATGTGCACTGGTATGTAATTTAGCACATGTAACATGTACACTGCCAGAAGTATGGCCTTACAGATGCAAGCAGAATAACGCGTCTCATGAAAAACTGAATGATGCCCTGAAGAAATTCAAAGGTGCGGTGCTTATGCCAGGAAAGTGAACGTAGGCGCCGGCCGTTTGATAATGGTACCTGATTCTCGGCGGCGTATGGGTATCGTTGTCATACTTGATAGCTAAGGATCGTCGATGGTGCTCGTGTTGTCGTTGAGTTTGGGCCGGCTGTCGCCGTCACTGAAGCGGCTCCGGTGCTACGGTTGCGGCGCCTGTCGACATACAAGAAAGCTCATCTGTGGTAAGTGAACAGTTGCACGATAAAGAGAAAAACCGAAGGAGTACAAATTGAAATAACCTGATGAGGCTGCGGCGTCGGTAAAGCAGGGCCGGTGGAGTTGAATATGGCGTCCGTGGAGCGGGTCCGGTGCAGTGGACGAAGGCTTCAGCGGGCGCGTTGTACAGTGCTTTCGGTGAGGCGGATCTGTTGCAGCGGACGAGGGCTTGTATGAAGGGCCAGCGAAGGGGCGGACAAGGGAGTCAGTGAAGGGACTACGCTGTGGTGGACGAGGGCGCCGGTTAAGCAGATCCGGTGCGGTGGACCATGATGGCGGTCAAGGAGATCTGGAGCGGTGGACAAGCCAGTCGCTGAAGCGGCTCCGGTGAAGTGGTGAGTTGGCAGTTGGGGGTTCCAAGGTGCGGAACGTAGATCCGGCGGGGTGTGAGGTCCACCGCTGAGGCGGAGGACTAGATTCGGTGGCTTGCCGTGGTTGGGGGTCGGGGAGGGGAAGGGGAGGGGCTCTGGGGAAGAATGTTGGGGGCAAAGAGGTGAAAACAATGGAGTTACCAAAGCAGCCCTTTTCCGTTCATGTGGCAGGGGTAAAACAGGAATATCGCAGGGCTAAACTTTCAGGCGCGTGATATTTCGATGTGAGCGGGAAGTTTGAAAGCTTTTGGCGCCTAAAATTATAAGTATTCTGCTCTCGTACGGCCGACTATGATATCATGGCCGACAATTTGTTTGTTTTGCACGCAAAAAAAATGTGCAAGTTTTGAAAATCAGTGTCTCCAACTCGAAACTTAGATTGTCCATTCAATTCAAATATGGATCATTGAGCTACTACAAGAAAATACCATCATACGGTCCAATTTAAATGAAATTCCAAATGTGTTTATCCTAAATATGATGACAAAAGCAAAAATGTGTATGTGTATGAATAGAGTGGATGATTATAAAGTTTGAACATGCCCGTATGTGTATATCTCTAGGTTTCATATATGAATTTGAAATCACGAAATCCCGGCTTAAAAAATGTACCTCCGTTTAAATGAATTACAAGAGCTAATGATGGAGTCGAATTCCAAAATTCCAATCTTAGGTTTGTAATTCTGGTACATCAAGGTATATCACGCATGTTCAAAAGTATCGTTATCTCATAGTACAAACTGTGAAACAAATTGATCAACCATGAGTGCACAATATCTCAATTACGCTAAAGTCCCTCAAATATAGACACCTCACTCTTTATCTGAAGTCAACCCCCCCCCCCCCCACCACACACACACACACATAGAGAAGTCGTTCTCTCCCCCAAACACCAACACACGAGCACATTAACACCCCTCTCTCTTGTAAAGTCCGGACCCCAACATAGGTCTCTATCACTTTGTCTCTCGGGCATGCACACATCTCTTCCCTCACTCTCCAGGTCTCCCGCTATCTCTCTTACCCAAGCACATGCACTATGTAGAGTGTATATTTCCCGTACACACAAAACGTCGCCCCCAAACGTCTATCTCCCTAGTCATGTGGTTCTCGCGCACTCACCTCACACACCACCCCCAGTGCAAACAAGCACACTTTGTCTCCTTGTGCGCCACTCTCCTCTTTCTATCTCTCCCACATGCGGACCCGCCCCAGCTCCTTCCCTGTATAAATATATGTCGTGACTCTTTGCATAGCTCCCTAATGTATAATCGTTCTCGATTTCGCACATTGTTCTCTACACCATCTATTCTAGATCTCTCATGAAGCCCCTATCACACACACGTTGACTCGCTTCCCTTGCGTCTCCGTTCATAGGCCAATTTCGGACAACATCAACATTGTCTCCCTATCTATACGCCATTTATGGACACAAACGACCCCTCTCGCCCCCTCTCTTCCTCTCTCTCTCTCCGTTGCTAGCTCTCTCTTTCTCTCGCTCTCACACCCCTCTCCCACACACACACTCGATGTCTCTTCCAAATAGTCTGCTCCCCCCGCCCGCACCCGTGCTATCTCGCTACTACACATGTCACACCATTCCCCCTTTCCTTATACTAGGTTTACATCATCAGTGGTCTCTCTACTCCACATACACTCTCTCCCTCTCACACACAAACGCGTGCACAAACACACACAGACACGCACAAACACCCATTTATCTGGATCCTCATCTCTCCTCATGTCCGCATCTGTATCTCACACACTCACTCTCTAATTATGTATATGTGTCTCCACGTTACACAACACAAAGCCCCATGTACATGTCTCTCTCTATCCTCCACACACATAGACACAAAGAATCTGTTATCATTGCCTCAGTCTCTAACATATCACACACGTACACTGTCTCTCTCTCTCGCAAACACGCTCAACAAGGGTTTCCCCGTGAATAACTTACCGTCTATTCATCAACAGTCGTGGCAGTACGGCGAACACGATACGTGAAAAATAATAAATCTACACGTGCTTAGACCACCTAGTATGACTACTAGGACTAGAGCAAGCCAAAAAGCGTGCCGCCGTCACCCCCTCCTTGTCGGCGACGGGAAAATCTTTGTTTTACACAGTCGAGATGTCATTGTGTTAAGGCCCCACATGCCGAGGCGTTGAATAGAATGTAGATGCTAGTTTACGGAAGCAAGTATCGATAATACGTTTGTATCTCCATACTTATATTTCTTCTCTTATAAAAAACCGAGTTGGTGATGATGGTACGTGTGCCATCTTGCAATATAGACCGTCCGATCTATATCTGACGGATGGAAATTAAACTAAAAGATACCCGCACCCCTCTCCACATTTGTAGACAAGGCCTTCCCTCGTTCATCCTTATCTCCAACAAACCTCATTGTTGAGCAATTAAGAAAGGAAGCCTCTGGAACAAACTGGCCTAGTGACCGCTGCCGGCGTCGTCAATCCCCATGCCTCCGCTCAGTCCGACCACCAACCACCACCACACCCCACTCCTCTTCACCTTATCTCATATTTCTCGAGATATCATTAGTTTTTACACATGGGATTACTCCCGCAAGGGTCAATCACAACAAGTGTTTTATAAAAAAATGCATCTTGATGTTCCGTGCAATGCACGGATCTTGCTAGTACTCCTACACAAGACTAAGTTGGTGATGCTGGTGTGTCTGCCATCCGTCGTTTCTGACCATTAGATCTACATCTAACGATTGTGAGGTAAGTTGTTGCCTTTTCTCACCAACATCCCACTTGTCTACCAATTTGCAGAAAAACCCATAATTAGTATCTTAAAACCAACCACATCCCTCCCTGACCTCACCAAAACAGCCCAAGGAATATATTCTAATTGAAACATAATATATCTCTAGTGACATATGTATATCAAAATTAGAGTGTTTTGTACCAAGTTTGTGAATAAGTATTATTCTAATTATGATTCGTTGCAACGGACACATGAACATTGCTAGTATTTCCAACCATGCATTTTTTCCTAGTATTCCATAGTTTCGAGTTTTCCATCAAGATATTAGTCACTCATGGTTGATATTTACTTTCAATCATGTACACATATGCACTATGTAACTACATATGCACTATGTAACTAGCCTTGCTTATTGGCTTCCAAAGCTAAACTTTTACTGCTACTTACAATATGTGGAGCATTTAACAAAAAACTACCACTTTCAACCAGCCCTAGGAAGAATCTATTGTACAAAAAATAGCAAAAACATACCCAAAATTTCTTAATACACGCCAAAAACTACCTAGTACTCCTACCGATTAGGTTCCTTCAAACCCATTTATGACAGGGTTAGCCCACACGTCCGTGCCGAGAGGCAGCTTAAACCAACACATTTTGTTTGACCGTTGACACGAGGGACCCACATCTGACCTTCTATCCTGTTATTCCCCCTCAAATCATTATTTTTCCTAAACATTACTTCAAACAGTACTGATGCGTGTTCGTCGGTGGCGCCGGTGATGAGCGAGTTGGCCGCCGCTCCGCCAGACGGGCCGGACGCCGCGCTGGCCTCCGCACGGGTTGGCAGGCTGGCCCGAGCGTGACTCACGAGCGAGCAAGCCACCGCACTGGCCTTCGCTCGAGCCAGATGGCTGGCCTTAGCGCGGCGGGCGCGAGCAAGCCGCCGCGCTGCCGTGCCAATCTAGCTAGCAAACCTTGCAGGCAAACAGCTGGACATAGCTATCTTGGCTAGCTAGCGGCCGCAAGCGCCGGACGGAGCTGGCATCCGGGCTGCCGCAACATGGGCTCCGCACCGCCGGCGGTTTTGACCTCGCCTTCTGCCGGCGGCGGTAGCTGCGTCCCATGGCCGACGATGACTAGGTGGACGGGCCGAAGGTAGGAGGTCACTCGAGGATTTTTGTTGGTAAGAGCATGTACAATGGTTGATAAGGTAGTCTTATCTTAAGTCTGCCACGTATGCAAGTGGTAGTAGTTTCTTGGCATTTTAGTGGTTTCTTGCATTATTAGAGCAAGTACAATAGAGCTGAGTCAGCGGGCTATAAGAAATAAACTAGTATATTTCTGCTTAGTTGGAGGAAAGAGAAGAGGAGAGAGAAGGTAAGCGGGCTCTTCGTGAAGAGTCAGCTCTAGCACGTGCTCCTAGGCACTTTGTGAGAATGAGAAGTGGGCCACATAATAAAAAAGTAGTACACTCTTTTGATCTATTATTGTACATGTTGGCTATAAGATGGGCTGTAGATGACATGGCACTGGCTTATAGCCAGCAGCTGGCTATACTATTAACCATTAGGGGTTTCTTGTAAGGAACAATGTACGTACTACTAGCGACAAAAGGCGATTCTAGGTTGCGTTGTACTCCAACGAGTACTACTAGTGGTCGCGGGAGTGTATACCTCGTTTTGTGGGTTCGATCCCGGCCGAACGCACGGCGGCCTTTTTTTTAAATAGTACTACTACACTTCGCTGCGAGCCAATATTTTACACGGGTAGTTTGGGTTTTGAAGTCAAACGGACGTGCGGCCCCACAATCTGGGTGCACTGGACAGCCTAGCCACATGAACGGATTTTCCTTCCCAGCATCCCGTGGCTCGCGTGCTCGCCCTAGCCGCGCCTCGCTTGCAGCTTCCAGCTAGTAGCATATTTAAACTAGCGCCTCCCAATTAAGCCCGAGGAGCCGGAAAAGCCTGGCGGGGCATTGGGAACTGTGCAATATGGCTCTGTACGTAAAGTGCTCTACTACTACTACTCTGTAGCTTGTGGCGTTGCACGCATGGACTTCACTCCATTATCGGCTCTACTATAAAATAAATTCTTCTTGACGTGTTTTTTTTAAACGGAGGCAAAAGCTTTGCTTCATCTCATTCATAAAGAAGGAACTACTAACAAAGTTCGACGAGATCCATTACACCTCCACAAATGGAAGCGAAAAGCCTAGTCTCGCTGTATCAAATAACTCAAATATTCTGCCCCCGCAGTAACCGTCGCTGATAAACAGGCTGCTAGTGTGTGCGTGAGAGGAGCGGCTGAGTAGGCCAGCTACGTGAGAGGAGCGGCTGAATAGAGCACCAAGAGTACCCACTAGGCCACTACGCAGGTGTACTTCCCCTGCATTGATAGTACAGCGATGGTTCTAGAGAACAGTACTACCCTCCACTTCCAACTATAGCTCCTTGGCCCTGAGATTCAAGAGTTCAAAACTGGTGCACTATACTAGACTAGACTAGAAGTACAGTACATCGCACTACTAGTTGAGAAAAGTAGTACTAGTACTGCTACAGTACGAGTACGTACTCCTCCGTCACATAATGTAAGAAGTTTTTTGACACTAGTTGGCGTGTACAAAAAATGGCAAAAACATACCCAAAATTTCTTAATCCACGCCAAAAACTACTACCTAGTGCCAAAAATTTCTTACTAGTGCTATTATTTACAGTATAATGCAATCCCATAACATTCCATAATGCTAGTACTAGTAGTAAATAATAGCCTCACCCCTTCGCTGAGGGACGATCTACAGTTGGAAGGGACGAGGCCCTGCGGTTACTACGCTCTTATCTCCTCCTCGCCAGTTCCCCTCCCCCCGAAGAGAAGGCAGTTCGTCACTGCACCCATGGATTCGCCAGGCGGTTCTCCTCCTCGTCGGGGCTGGGAGACCTTGGACGACGATCCTCTGGGAGAAATCGCATGCCGCTCCGACGTCCTCACCGCCGCAAGACTCGGTGCTTCCTGCACCAACTTTTTCAAGACGCTGCTTAAACAGGCTTGGGAAAAGGCCATGCTTGTTGGTCTTCCATGCGTCCTCGAGGAGAAGGTTCTTCTATGGGACAATCCTTCGAACAGTCCACCGCTCCCTGGCCATGGTTGCACGTTGACTCCGCTAGAGTTGCCGACATTGAGAGGTAGTCGGATTTTGTCCGATGAGTAGGTCAGTAATGGAGTTTGATCATGTAGTACTTAGTTATTCCATTTCCATCCCGTAATTTCTCCGCTGCCCACCGTCTTATATATAGGTCTGGGTCGGTGCCAACAAAGATTGGCTTGCATACCTCCGGCCGGATACCACCATCATTTTGCACAACATCCACAGCAGTGCGGCTGTTCTGGTAGACCCCTTCTCCACCATTGGGATCGGCCTTCCGGACTGGCTGGGCTTGAATACGTATGATAATGCCTACATGAGATTGAAGAATATAGCAATTGCAGACCCGCCGACAAAGCGACGCGGCTATGACGATTACTATCTCATCGCGGTGTTCGACATAAGGATTGCCATCAATGCAAGAGGCAGTAACGGCAGAGGCTGGCGCATCCTGGCGGCGGCAGATTTGTACCCCTACACGTTCGAAGATGCCGTGCGCCATCTAGGCCGCATCTTCGCGGTGACAAGCCAGGGGACTTGTTTCATCTAGTTGCCATCCAACGGTACGGGAGATTAAAACGGAATGCACAAACCATCATTTGCATCCCTAACGGTACTCCATTATTTTGCAGGGACCAGTCATCCCCCGATCAAAATAAGATCGCCGATCCTGGATGTGCATTTGCATCTGCGATTCGGTCTAACCTGGAACCTTGTAGCTGACTTTGGCATATTGGGATCAACTATCTTAGCAGTCGTTACCCATGGTACCACTGATGTGCAACATGGTCACACAATCTACCACGATCGGACCGTCACCATCTACCCAGGTATTCCATTTTTAACCCTCTCGCCTTCTCTTTCATTGTTGTACTAGTAGTATACTTTGTAGTAGTAGTAGGAATACTTTTTACCTTGGAGGACGCGTATAGCTAGCTAGGCCCTTGAAGACATGAACCCACTAGCTGCCACCATTTTTGTTTTTCCATGGCTTACTATCTCATCCATGTAGCCAAGAGTGGCTATATATAATAAGCCGGTTATTTTACTTCCTCTATACCGGAGTAGTACTATTTGCTGCACAGTATTACTGACCGCCATATTTGAGCACAACATTATTATGCATGGACCTTGACTATGTACGTCACCATGTGTCCAGATCTGGGATGCCGCGTGTACCAGATGAACGGCGCCGAGTTCGACCCCCGTGATGCTACGTGGGTGCCGAGGAACACTCTTGGAGAGTACTCGCTTTTCATCGGGGACAGCTACCCCATTGTGAAGCGGATGCCACCTTCCGTGCATGACATGGAAGGCCTGCCGTTCAGGAAGCATGGTTGTGTCTTCAGTGCGCACCGCCGGATGAACGTCATGCTGGGACACGCTATCCCTGATTTATGCCGCTTCAGCTTGGATGAGTCTCCATCGTGTGGAACCGGACTAGAAAGCGGCGATAATGATTCCCGTTGCCCACCGCTATGGATCGTGCCATCCATGAAGAACACTTGGGACTGGAACCTGGAGGAGGACATGTAGCCCATCTATAACGTGTAAGTGAAGTACGGTAATTGTGAACGGTAGCGCTGTGAATATATGTAGACTAGTCGTGCACAAATTTTTCACATGAATTGGAGATGAACTTGTGTGTCATACTGGCATTTGTCCTTTAGAATTAATTACTAGTAAATGTGTTATGTGTACGTGCAACTTGTGTGGTTGTTGCACGGGCTCCAACACGCTCTTTGAGAAAAAAAGGTGGCACAGCTTTGGATATACGTGACGTGGCGGCATCATACAGTAGCATCGTTCGCTATAGTTGTAGTACACTCCTACTAGGACGACAACTCCTATAAAACCATGCGCTTGGCTCTTTGCCTCTTCGGGAGGTTCAACAGTTCGTACTCGTGTGAACCTTGCACTTGGCTCTTCGCCTCTTCGGAAGGTCCAACAATGATGATACTACAGTACAATATGCTTCTGGCAATCTGACACCGATTGAACTGCTGCACGTCCACCGCGAGGGCGAGGGCGAGGGAGAGGGAGAGGGAGAGGGCGCTGTAGTCAAAACCCTCTCCTCGTCCTGCGAACCACCGCGCGCGTGGGCGAGGGAGAAGCGTAGTAAGCAAGCTTCTCCTCGTTCGGTGAGTTGACGGGACACATCAAAGCAGTACTAGTACTAGTAGTAGTAGTCCATACTGCGTCCTTCCGATTAATATGGCTTAATTTGAAACGAGAAAAATACACTGGCGGTCAACGTATGTAACAATACGCTCTTCACGGTCACTACATATAGTTTTGCGGCGATTATACGATCACTAGCTCATCGTAGAGCACCGTATTGCACCCTACTAACCGGCCACATAGTCGACGTGGCACTTTGTTGACTGGTTAAATTGTCACCTGATTTCTGGGTCCCACCTGTTAGTTGGCTGAGCAAAGAAATCAGTTAAACAAAACTTTACGCAGGCGCGACACGAGTCCAACCCTTGCGCGCGAACCGCCCTGGCTGTGTATGTGAGTGCATGCACGTGTCCTCCCTCGGTCTTCCAACAAAGAGTGTACATCGGCTATAAAACAAAGAGTGTAGTACATGATGTACATCTACACTTCCAATGCATTTAGCCTTTAATCTAAATCGATATTGATTGACTAATGCACCAACTTGTGTTGTAGGTATAGGCTACATGTCTATCCTTAATTACAGCATGCAGTGGCCTTCATTTAATCTTCTTATCTCAATGGTCGCATGCACACATAAGTCTGCTACTTTTGAGCGTTAATTATGCCCTGGTCAATGTGTAAATCTCTAAATGTACAGTCTTTCACGGACGTAGGGAGTAGGTTGAGCACTTGAGCGTGAGCGTGTGTGTTGCGTCGTCTGCTGTGTGCCGCATGGGTGCGTGACTGTTGCGTGCGTCCATGTGTACGTGTGAGTGTTGCATGTTGCATGCATGCATGCATGCATGGGGCTTACTCCCTCCCATTGACATGTTCATATTTCAAGCTTCCTCTGTTCCCTCCATATGGTGATACTCCCTCTGTTCCCAAATAATACGGAGTAAAAGCCTCCCTCTGTTCCCAAATACGGAGTATTTGTCTTTCTACAGATTTCAACAAGTGACTAGGTACGGAGCAAAATGAGCGAAGTGAGCGTAGAGGCATAGGGATATTGTAGAAAGGAAGTCCTCGCGATCCATTATTCCCCATCTCGGTCAGAGAGAACTATTCAACTAGTCTTCGCAGTGAAGTGACAATACACGCTGCAGCAGATGGGACACGTAATTAATAAGCTGAACCAGCGTGTTGGTGTTACTAAATCAGCCTTACCCAGTACTGCCATCATGTTTGCCAGTAGAGCACGCTTCCGCAAATACGCCTACGCACCTCTGTCCTCCATTAACTGACATATGGGCCCTGTTGTGGTAGACCCACATGTCATCGGCGTAACTATTTACACTCCGAAGGACGGTATATCCTGGTAGTAGTACTAGTAGAATTGAGATTGAATGCACTTTCTTCCCCGTCTTCCACTCTTCTTCTTCCTCTTCTCTTCTTCTTCCTCCTCTCTTCCCCACCGTCGGCCGCACACCATTTACCCCCGCTCACTGCTCGCCCGCCCGCGCCATCTTCCTTGGTAGCTCGCGCGTACCATATCCCCCCGCTCACTGCTCGGCCACACGAGGAGAAGCTTCTTCGCTCGCCCGCCCGAATCCACTTCCCCGCTGGCTCGCAGGCACCGAAAACCCCAATGGCAGAACCGACTGACACGCAGAGCCGCGATTGGAATTCCCTCCCCGATGTTCTCTTGGAGCAGATCTGTAGTCGTATGGACCTACTCAGCACCGTCCGTCTGGCCGCATGCTCAGTGTCTTTGTACCGTATACTCGTCTTCAACCGGCCAGCTCTTTTCAAGACACCCTGCTTGCTGATGCCCGATCCTCGCAGGTGGCCCAGACACCGACTTGACGATCCTACGGAGGTTGCCGTGGTTCCCCTCGACATGCTACCACTACCCGTCCACCTGTCCTTCATGCGCGGCCACTACTGGGCGGGCATGAAGGCCAACTGGATCGTCCTCATCCACCACACCGGTAGTCCGTGGTGTCTCGTGGATATCTACACCCAGCGAGAGATCACCCTTCCATCGTTGGATACCGCCACCATCGATCCTCGCGGCCCGCCGGACACTCCTGCCTACTACGCACGAGACGCATCAAGCTTTTGGCTCGACCTCTGTTTGCAGAAAGTTGTAATCTGCGAAGTGCACGCACCATCAGAAGACTACATGGATTACAAGCTCATTGCCTTGTTCAACATGGGATTAGTCTATCTGGAATCCGGTCACCATACATGGTTATGGCTCATCATCAATCCTGTTGAGGCAACATTTCGGTCTGATGCTATAGTGCACGATGGCATCGTTTACGCGGTCGATGCACAGAGTGGATGCCTATACTGGTGGAATCTATCGTCGTGTAATTGTTCTATCGCATCTCATCTTTACCTTATGAATACGACTGCCTGTTCATTTGTTACAAATTTAGAATGCATAGCATGTCTATAACCACATCATTGCTATATGTTCCTCTCATTTCCTAGATTTTTATGACCACACATGTTATTGTTAGAGTTGATATGAGAACAATTAGCATCTAATGATTGTTAGAACACATATTATGAGCATAACATCATGATTGCTATATGTTACTCTCGTTTACAAGATTTTTATAACAACGCATGTTATTGCTTAGAGTTGATATGAGAACAGTAGTAGTAAGTGCTATGGTAGAGTATGAGTAGGCGCTGTCATAGCTGTTTTCCTCTCATTGTTACATGATGTTTGAACCATGACATATTGCTAGAATATGAAAGCCATTGGCTTATTTTTTAACTTGGGGTATGATTATGACCACGGCATTGCAATTCTCTGTCTATGATATGTGTCACTTTTATAATAATCTTAATTCCACACATACTCTGAACATGATTGTTTATTTTTGTCCTTTTGGTCTCCAATTTGAATTGTTGCAGCAGACGCAAATGCGCTGGCCTTCATGATTCCAGGACCTGGAATCATACCAGCCGATGGGTGGTGGTTTATCGCTCGTTCAGCTGACGGCGGTCATTTGATGCTCATTCGCACGTACCAAATTGACCAAACCATTACATCAAACCACATGCAGTACAATGCATGGGGCGTTCGTGACATTGATGGCTATGGCTGCTTCGTGTTCGAGAAAGATCCCAGCTCCATTGGGCCAGGCGTATTCAACTGGAGGCGGGTTTACAGCCTCGGCAACCACTCCTTGTTCCTCGGGCTCAATTATCCGATCATCCAACCAATCATCGATCATATCACCGGCGATGATTACTGTGCTATGCAACTTCCATTCGCGAGGGAGGGCTGTGTTTACACATCATACCATGGGTTTCATGAATCACCATATCCAGAGATTCGTCGACACAGCTTGTTGCCAGATAATCTTCAGTGTGTGAAAGGCATCAAGCTTCCATGCGACTGATGGCTTTTGCAAACCCGACATGCGGCGATGTGGTTCATGCCAACAGCAAATATGCACAACTTGATTCGTGCTGATATCTAGACTGAGCCATGTATTCTGCTGCTCTAGCACGACCCTCTTTTGTTGGATATTATGTATTGTTGTTAGTTTGAAGCACTCCTCTGGTTTGAAAGATAGATACCTTCCTGGGATCAAGTGCATCCTAACTCACCTGCGTAGGATGTACTGATAATGATGATGGAGATGCTGTGCAGAAGCCATATATATATATATATATATATATATATATATATATATATATATATATATCAGTTATTCTTCAAGTGCGTACTTGTTAGTTAAACCTATGTATAAATTGTGACACTAAATACGACTAGTAAGTAGTACAATAGCAGTACTACTATACGTCGGTCAAATTATTCATCATGTCCACACATTGAATTAACGTGACAACACGCTGCGCGTGAGGTGACACAAGAATCCCGGCGGCGTGTTCGGGTATTCTGGACTTCAGATTTGGAGTACCACTTATATGTCGAAATCTTTCATCATTCACTTAAAACAGTCGATTGATCATACATTGAGTACCATATAACTGGAATTACCGATGCAAGTCGAAGAAGGATTGGCCGGTGCTGCCGGCTGGCGTCAAGTTCGATCCCACGGATCAGGAGCTGATCGAGCACCTTGAGGCCAAAGTGAGTGCTGACAGCGTGAGATTTCAGTCTCTCATCGATTTGTTCATACCAACCATCGACAGCGAGCACGGCATATGCTACACCCAACCTGAGAAACTTCCAGGTAAGACACCGATCGGCCGTCTACTTGCACAAACATATTCCTTTGTTTATAGCTCTATTTTTCTTTTTAGACGCAGACCTGGTGAAGCAATTAAAATTTGACAGTTAATAAAAAGTGAAACAAGTGACTGCAACATGCCAAAGATGTTATAAAAATGCGAACTAGGTACACTAAAACCTGTATTCCACAATACTGCAGGTATCACACTGAGTGGCCTAAGGAAGCATTTCTTCCAGCGCAATTCCAGGGCGTTCAAAAGGGGCACGTGGACGCGTCGCAAGATACAGTCGGAGTGCGGCATGCACGCGATGTGGCACAAGATCGGCAATACCTTGCCGGTGATGGTCAACGGCCGGCAAGACGGGCAGCAAAAAAGGTTCTGGTGCTGCACACCAACAAGAACTTCGACCAGCAGAGGACTAACTGGGTGATGCACCAGTACCACCTCGGGGACCTGGAGCAAGAGAAGGAGCGGGAGCTGGTCCTCTGCAAGATTTCTACCAAACGAACACTAGGGACAGGAGTAAAAAGATTATAAGTTAGTTTGGTATTGGTAGTTGTACTACCTTGTCGTCCGCAAGTTGGTATTGTTGTTAACGATCTTTTGGTATGAACTTGCATTTGCTTCCAACCATCATGCCGAGGGTCGACGTGGATATAAAGCTGAATCATTTGTTTCGAAACGAATTTTCAGGCACCTGATTTTTATTTGATGGGTAGCATAAGCACCCGCCGTTCGAATTCCCAGTTCTCCAATTTTTTTGAAACAAGTGCATGCACTTATTATCACGATAAAAAAACAATATCTGTGCTGCATCCTAGTTATCAGTGTGTACTTGCAGAATTCTCTCCTTTATTGAGCATGTATATTGTTTTTTCAGGTCGAGCAAGTTTCAACTGGGCTGTAGACTACCCAGGGTTGGTTTTGTTTTTAACAGGCCCAGCCCATGACGACAACGGGGCACAAAGATCCAGCAGGTATCTACTGGCCTCTGGCCCGCCAGCGTTAGTTATATTTTGTCTTACAACATCCGCAGGCAGTTTTTTTCACTGAATCAAACACACAGCCCAGTTCTATTTTCCTCTTGAAACGCATGTCCTACATCCGTTTTTTAATCTATACCTATAGTTTTACTAGTTCATATACACGTATCATTGTATTGAAAACACATAAAATTCCCTTTTCATATTTACATCCTTATTTTTCTTTTTTTTCACCCAGCGCTAATTTTTTTTACCACTGGTTTTCCCTTAAACCAACTCAATTGTCCCACGTCTTATTTGCTTACAAAAACAAAACGATTTTTTTGGCAAATCAATAAGTTCTTAAAAAATGTTTATCATTTCGGGATTACAACAGTTCGGACTCCACCGAAATATGCAAAATAAGGTTGAACTTTTTGACCGTGGTCCTGGGCAGAAAATGGGCGGTAATAAATTACTTAAGAATTAGTAAATGGGCTGCAAATTATAAAAATTAGCAAATGGGCTTTATGTTGTCTGCCACAGATTTGGAGGCTGACTTGTGGGCCTACTAAGTGCATGCGTACACAAGGTTTCTCAAAAAAGAAACTTAGTCAACAATCGACTCTACCAGCGTCAGACCGTTAGATGTCAATCTAACGGCAATCGTGCTTCTTCAGTCTCTGAGCTTCCTGCCCCAGCCGCCCAAACCAGCGCCGTCGGAACCGCCTGCTCCCGCCTCCCGTGGCCAGCAGTGCTGCCGGGCAGGCCTCACGGCCCCATCATACTCGCATCCCTGGCCTGTCTATCCCTCTACTCACCCACACCTCCTGTTATTTTCTGGCGACGGCAGCCGAACCAGTCAACCCCCGTACTCTCCACCGCGTGGGCAGCCACTACAGTGTCTTCCCCGGCTCCGTGTCGTTCCCTTCGTAGGCCTCGTCGTCGTCCACCGCCCTGGTGCTCTCGGCGCGGCGTGGTCAACGATGTCCATCCAACGGCCGTAGTGCTTCTTCAACCTCTGGTCTTCTTGGCCCATCCGCCCAAAGCAGCGCCGGTCGTACCGCATGCTCCTGCCTCCCGTGGCCGGCTGTGCTGCCGTGGAGGCCTCACCGTCCCCATACTACTCCCACCGCTGGCCAGGCCATCCCTCCACTCACCCACTCCCCCTCTTATTCTGCGGCGACGGCAGCCTCACATCGCAGCTGAACCAGTGAACCCTCGTACTCCTCTCCGCGTGGGCATCCACTGCCGCGTCTTCCCCGGCTCCGCGTCGTCCCCTTCCTAGGCCTCGCCGTCGTCCACCGCCGTGGTGCTCTTGGCGCAGCGTGGTTAATGTGGTCAACGACCGACTTCCATCGGAAGAGTACTGTACGTGGAGAGGCTGACAGCTGGGTCCACGACAGCCGCAAGGAAGTGCCTCCTTATTACGCGCAAAATAATTATTCCTCCACCTGACAGCAGGGACCCACCGGACGGGCCACCAGTATTTCGCGGAAAAAACGTTTCCCCCCTGACTGCTGGGACCCACCGGACGGGCCACCGTATTTCGCGAAAAAAACGTTTGCCCCTCACTGCTGGGACCCACCGGACGGACCACTGCATTTCGCGAAAAAAAGTTCCCCCCGCTGTCAGCTCGGACCCACCAGAAGTGCCTCCTTATTACGCACAGAAAAATGAATACTCCCCCTGCTAGCTGGGACCCACCATGGTGGGAGGCTGACTTGTGGGCCTACTAAGTTGACGGGGATGGAGGGTTTTGTCAACTTAGTCAATATGAACGATTCTAGCTCCAGTGACCGTACGATGTCCATCCAACGGCCGTAGTGCTTCTTCAACCTCTGGTCTTCTTGCTCCAGCCGCCCAAAGCAGCGCCGGTCGTGCCGCATGCTCCTGCCTCCCGTGGCCGGCTGTGCTGCCGCGGAGGCCTCACCGCCCCATACTATTCCCACCGATGGCCAGGCCCTGCGGCGACGGCAGCCTCACACCGCAGCCGAACCAGTGAACCCTCGTACTCCTCTCCGCGCGGGCTTCCACTGCCACGTCTTCCCCGGCTCCGCGTCGTCCCCTTCCTAGGCCTCGCCATCGTCCACCGCCATGGTGCTCTCCGCGCGGCGTGCTCAACGTGGTCAAGGGACGACTTCCGTCGGAAGAGTACTATACGTGGAGAGGCTGACAGCTGGGTCCATGGCCACAGCCCAGTTTTTTTGTGATTTGCCAAGTACGTCGCTTTGTCAGGCCTGTTAGGCTGCAAATCTTTCAAGACGAGGAGAGCTTTCATTCGGCTGGCCGAGAAAATGGCCCATCAGTAATGAGAAATGGGCTGTACATTTTTAAAACACATCAAACCGGCAATTAGTTTCAAATATCTTTTTTTTTCATTTCGAGATTTTAAATTACATTAATTTTTATGCGTGGAGAATTTGTTGGATTTTATATTGATATACATTTATTTTTAAAATCAGTTTGAATGTGAGTCGAAATTTCGGAATTAAAAACAGTTCGGATCGCATCGAAATATGCAAAATTTCGTATAATTTTTTAACCGTGGCCACAATATGGGTTGTAATGCTAATAAAAAGAATATGGGCTCAAAAAAACCTTAATAATTAGCAAATGGGCTGTAAATTATTAGAAATAATGGCAAATGGGTTGTATGCTGTTTTCCACAGATTTGAGGCTTTCCTAAAAAAAGGTTGCACTACTAGGAAAAGGGCTATAGACAATATGCACACTAATGGCGCACCGTGTGCTGGTGCGCCACTACTAACAAAATTATTATTTTTTCTTTTTTCCAAAAATACTAATGGCGCACCGTGTGCTGGTGCGCCATTAGTGTGATAGACACTAATGGTGCACCACAAACATGATGCGCCACTACTAACAAAATTATTTTTTTTCTTTTTTCCAAAAATACTAATGGCGCACCGTGGCACAGTGCGCCATTACTAGCCTTAACTAGTAATGGCACACCAGTCACCCCGTGCGCCATTGCTAACCCTTCCCCCCACTAAAAATTCTTCTATCTTCCCCATCTCTCTCACCCGACCCGCCCACCCCGACCCGTACTGCGTCGCCGCCGCCCCCGCGCCCCCGCCGCCTCCCCCGCTCCGACCCTCGCCCCGGCGGCGACAAGCCCTTCCGCCCCCACCATCTCCGTCCCGTTCGAGGTGAGGCCCTCGCCCGGCCGCCCGGTCCTCCCCACCCCAAGGTCAGGGGCTCCGCCGTCAAGTTCCTCTCCCACCCCAAGGTCAGGGGCAAGCGGATAGGGTTTCGCCCGCGTCGCCTCCCACCTCCCGTTCCAGCTAGGCTCCGCCCTCGGGAAGGGCTTCTGGGCGCGGCACCGGTGGAAGATGCTCGTCTCGCTGGGCGTCGCCGGCGCCGGCTACGCGGCCTACCGCTTCTACGACGCGCATCAGAAGCAGCTCGTCCGGGTGGAGCAGCGCCGAGGAGGAGCGCGCCACCGACGAGATCATCAAGAATCAGTGAGCACACAAACCCAAACCACCACCAGATTTGTTTTTCTTGTGTATGTATTGGTGGGTGATGCAGGGTATCCTGTGATGTGCTGCTTATAGCAATATCGTCTTAGCGCTAGCAAACTACAGTAGTTCTGTGATGCAGAGGATCTCGGATACAACCACGCTGCCATTTGCTATGCACTACCTACGTTCGCGGATAATGGAGGAGCTGGATACTTCGCACCTGACCGAGAGGCTGCTGCAAGGGTAATCTTGCTTGCATTTTAGTGTCTGCATACGTTTGATAATCTTCCTTGTATCAAGCATGAAGATTTCGATGCTGGATTTCTGCCTATGTTCCTTTATGTCCCATTTTGTGGGTGCTTTTTTTTTGTTGAATTTGTACCTCGGTATTTAGACTCTTAGTTATGTGTTCTGACTATTGAATATTGATAACCATAAGTAGCCTGATTGGAGTTGGGAAGAAACTCCTGTAAATATTTAGAAGGAGTTGGGTTTTCTAAATATTTCTAATTTCAGGTGGAGCGGGCTGGACGACGCTAAAGTAGTCATCTTCGTCGGCCCCGTCACTGCGTACGCATACTCCTTCAATTTTTCCCTCCTACTGGTACATATTCTTTCCAAGTTCCACTCCATTGCTAATTCTGAAATTTTGTTTGCTTAATTCGAATCTGAATTTATTTTTCCTTGATTAGATATCTAACATTGCATTCTAATTATTTCATGTTGCTGCTTGCATCACTTTTTCAGGTGTTGTGATCTGGAGAAGCTCAAGTAGTCATCTTCGTCCATCACGTCATTGCATACGCATACGCCTCTGATTTTTGACTCCTGGTACATACTCTTCCCAAGTTCCCCTTGGTGGCTAATTCTGTTTTTTTTTTTTGCTTAATTCAAATCTGAATTAATAATTCAGATTTTTTGTTTCCTTGATTGAAATCTGAATTAAATTTTGCTTCATTGCTATGTAACACTGCCTTCTAATCCGAAAAATCTGACAGATATCACAACACTCATATGCTTATAAAGCACATGTTTCATAATAACTAGATGAACTACATACATGCTCTCCTTTTTATTGATTAGTTGGTTTAGCCCCTAAACTATCTTATATTATCTAAAAGAAGGCAGGCATAATTAGTTTTCCTGCAATTTTTGTTAGTTCTCTGTATTGTTTTTGTTGATTTTTTATCTATTCTTCTATATCCACTCATACATTAGCAGTACGTATGTACAATATTTTGGAATGCAGCTCAAAGGAATAGGAACGTTTCCCGCAAAAAAAAAAGGAATAGGACTGTGCTCCGCCCAAAAGACAAAAGCAAGAGTAAGTATTGCTTCTCACATCCTATAGAAAAAATAATCTCACAAATCACTTTTTCCCTTGAAATATTTACGGTGGCAAATATTCATCTAATGCAGCAATGCAGACAATAAAAATCCAGCACCAACAATGAATAGCCGGAGTAAACAAAACAAGCAGACCAAATCGTGTCGGCCCTCGAGGAAGGGTTGCAGTGTCGAGGAGCAGCAGGCATGTAAATCTGACTGCAATTCATGTATGTCTCTTCCTATTTATCTGTTGTTCAACTGTGTTATTTGTTTACTACGACAGGTTTGAGTAATTGTCGGTCATGTAGCTAATGTAGGCGCAGCTTCATGAACGTCTGCCAAGGTTCTTAGTGAGGGCTTCCTCTAAGATGCTTTCAGATTTTTGATTATCTAGCATATATATGCAGTGAAGATGTCTCTGAATAGGATACATGGTGTTCATGTTCTGTTAGATAATTTTATTCTTGTGTAGTTTGATTTAAAAGATGATAGATCAGAATGACAGAATGTGATTAGTTTTGCTTTTGCTGCTGCTACACATGATTTTCCTTTTGTTTTTGATTGTTTCTTCTTCAGTTTCTTAAGGCTAGAACACTACAGTGATTGATTATGCACCTGAAGGATTAATGAAGCTGCTTGGACTGAATTTCTCTTTAAAATACATGGTGCTTGTTTGGGATGATTGGGCAAAAATAGTTGGGAATTGGTTTTTTATTATATGCAAAGCTTCAAGCCTTGGGGTCTTGCTGACATTAGTTGTTTCAAGTTCAGACCTTTTTCACCGCTGACTATACTCTCTCAAGTTCAGGTCACGGTGGATGGTTTGAGAGGAGGGAGGCAGAGCAGAGACAAACGGCGCATTCCGTCATGCATGTGTGTGGATTTGTATCATCCTACTACTGTGTTGCTTTGTTTTACAGTAATAAATAAAGAGATGGATCAGATTTTCTTTGGTTCGTTAGCAAAATTTTACACATCAAGTATTTGATCTCAGATCTTCTATTTCGGTTTGGTATATGGGCCTTTTGCCCATAGACTAACATGTCCCTTAACCTGTCTGCTTGGTGATACTTTTCTGTATCAGCAAGTAGTTACGGATTGAACAACCAGTTACTGATTATGCCTTATCTCAATGCATACTAACTTTCTATGAGTACCTGGTTTGCTGCAGCCCTTTTGCCCATAGACTAATATATGCACTTTCTTTTAGAATTGAGCATACCCTGCTTGTCATTAGCACTCTCGTTACAACATCTACATCTCTCTTTACACAAGATTACCTGTTTCTTACTTTCCAGTAATGATCATCCTCATCCACCCATACGTCGTCTAGACAATTATTAGAGCATTTCTTTCACAACGTAAAGCATCGGCAAAAAACATCAAAATATAGCGTACTAACTTGGCGTTGGTTTCCTTATCTACTGTTCCGTACATATATAACCAATGTCTTTGAGTGACCTTTTTTTATTATCTGATATTGCATACTTCGATATCGCCTGTTGATGTGCCTTCGAATGTAAACATCTAACTACTTTATCATCCCCAACATCCAGGGTGCGTAGACAGGGCTGATGTTGCTCAAATGCGAGCATATGTGCCCGTGTTGAAGGAGTTTTGCCCTCTGTCTATGACTCAAGTGTCAATGATGCCTCTCCATATTATCGCTACCATGTCTTATTTGTTTTGGTTGCTCAGCAAATGTTTTGCTGTACAAGAATTAGACGACACTGGGCCTGTATAATTATGGGCTACTCATGCAGTTTATTATTTAAGTTTCGAATGATGTTATCTGTTTCTATTATGCATGCTTTCACATAAATGCTTCCATCAAACATTCCCTGTGATCATATCTCCGTGATCATATCTCCAGAACTTACAAGGATTTCCCAATGGATCCTGTACACATTCCACCAATGCTTATTCCTTTCTTTCTAATAGGATTGTAAATATTCTCTGTACCAATCTGCCCCTAAATATATTTATGTTCACTCTCACAATAGATGCCTTACTCTCGCCCCTTGCGTCATGGGCGCAACGGGTCATCTAGTATTATCAAAAGGTAAATGCCCTGATTATTTAGCTCTGTCAGATAAATACTCGTCGAAAGTGGGCTCCTATCAAAATTCATTTCCATTATAATCTTACTCATACAATATTCACACCATGTAATTCTGGAAATATATGCTCATATCTAGTTCTGCATAAAAAATGACAGTATTGACATGTTATAAATAGTTTGTTTGTCTTTCTGTTTATTTTGTTACATTTTGCAGGGATAAAGTCAAGAAAAAGAAGAAAAGATTACTAGAAGATTAGTTTTAGGATTTTCTTTTATTTCCTTGCAATTTTCCTTTTATTGGAGACTTGTAAAGACATTGTAATATTCTTACAATAATAAAAATTATGATTCTATTTCATTTTTTGTTTTAAAATTATTTTTCCTTATAGGTTGTTTTCTGTAAATTTAGATTTTTTTTGTTTTCTAAATACATTACTAGTGGCGCATTTAAGCCCTTATTAGTGGCGCACCTTCCTTTATTACTAGTGGCGCACCTATAAGGTTATTAGTGGCGCACCTGGAGGGAATACCAGTGGAGCACCGAATGGTATACTAATGGCGCACCACATGGTGCGCCATTAGTATCTGGTATACTAATGGCGCACCTGTGATGCGCCATTAGTATTTAATACTAGTGGCGTGGTACTAGTGGCGCACCAGTAGTGCGCCATTAGTAGGCAAAACTGGTGCGCCACTAGTAGGCCTTTTCCTAGTAGTGTTGACGCACAAGCAGTGACTGTTGGATGGCTATCCAACGGCCGTCGTGCTTCTTCAATCTCTGCTCTTCCTGCTCCAGCCGCTCAAACAAGCGCCGGCGGGACTGCCTGCTCCCTCCTCCCCGCGGCCGGCTCTGCTGCCGCGCAGGCCTCACCGCCCAACCGTACTCCCATCGCTGGCCTAGCCATCCCTCTACTCACCCACACCTGCTGTTATTCCCCGGCGACGGCAGACGAACCAGTAAACCCTCGTACAGTCGTACTCCCCTCCGCGTGAGAAACAACTGCCAAGTCTTCCCTGCCTCCGTGTCGTTCCCTTCCTAGGCCTCGCCGTCGTCCACCGCCCTGATGCTCTCGGCGCGGCCTGGTCAACGACCGACATGCATCTGAAGTGGACTGTACGTGGATAGGTCGACAGCTGGGTCCACGGCCGCACGCAAGGAAATGCCTCCTTATTACGCGCAAAATAATGATTCCTCCACCTGACATCAGGGACCCACCGAAAGGGCCTCTGTATTTCACGAAAAAAACGTTACCGCCGCTGACAGCTCGAACCCACCAGCTATATCTTCGCACGCAAGGAAGTGCATCCTTATTACGCACAAAAAAATGAATACTCCCCCTGCTAGCTGGGACCCACCATGGGGGGAGGCTGACTTGTGGGCCTACTAAGTTGACTAGGACGGGGGCCTTTGTCAACTTTAGTCAATATGAACGATTCTAACTCTAGTGACCATACGATGTCCATCCAACGGCCGTAGTGCTTCTTCAACCTCTGGTCTTCTTGCTCCAGCCGCCCAAAGCAGCGCCGGTCGTGCCGCATGCTCCTGCCTCCCGTGGCCGACTGTGCTGCCGCGGAGGCCTAACCGCCCCCTACTATTCCCACCACTGGCCAGGCCCTGCGGCGACGGCAGCCTCACACCGCAGCCGAACCAGTGAACCCTCGTACTCCTCTCCGCGCGGGCTTCCACTGCCGCGTCTTCCCCGGCTCCCCGTCGTCCCCTTCCTAGGCCTCGCCGTCGTCCACCGCCCTGGTGCTCTCGGCGCGGCGTGGTCAACGTGGTCAAGGAATGACTTCCATCGGACGTGGACTGTACGTGGAGAGGCTGACAGCTGGGTCCACGGCCGCAGCAAGGAAGTGCCTCCTTATTACGCGGAAAATAATGATTCCTCCACCTTACAGCTGGGATCCACCGGACGAGCCACTGTATTTCGCGAAAAAAACGTTTCCCCCTGACTGCTGGGACCCACCAGCTACATCTTCGCACGCAAGGAAGTGCGTCCGGGCAAAAATAAAACGATTCGCCCCCTGACTGCTGGGACCCACCAGCAACATCTTCGCAGGCAAGGAAGTTCCTGACAGTCGGGACCCACCTGGTCGAAGCGTACATAGCATTGTCATTCTAGTCGCGAACGTGTACGTACATACTGGTCGATGTAGAGGCGCGCACGTGTCGTAGTAGAGGCGCGCACGTAGCATATACACGTACGTACAGTGGCCAGTGTGCAAGAAAGAAAATACGGCCACGTACGTACATACAGGCAGGGTCTCGAACGCCTACTCGCGCATACGTATGGCCAGGGCTCGTGTACATGGCTGGGTCGGAACGGAGAAACAGCATCGTCGTCGTTTTCATGGGGAGCCAACCGGCTGGGTCGGAACGGAATGCGTCGTCGTGTTCATCGGGAGGGCTTGGACGGAACAGCCGATGGAAACGAGGCCTGGAGTACCGCAGAACGGAGGAAACAGCCTTGTGTTCGACCGGCCACGTTTGAAACGGGATCCTGTTCATCGGGAGGGGTCTGGCGTACCGCAAAACGGAGGAAACGGACCTCCTACGGTCGAAACAGGGGTCCTGTTGATCGGGAGGGGTGTGACGTACCGCAAAACGGAGGAAACGGACTTGTGTTGGAGCGCTACGGTCAAAATGGGGGTCCTGTTCATCGGGAGGGGTGTGGCGTACCACAAAACGGGACTCCACGGGACACTGTTCATCTCCACCGTCGACCCCCTCTCCCGCCTCCACGGGCTACTGTTCATCCACCGTCGACCTCCTCCAGCCTCCACCTGCGACTGTTCATCCACGGGCTCCTGTTCATCCAGCCTCCACCACGCGCTACTCCACCGGCTACTTTTCAACCAGCCCTCTCCACGGGCTCCTGTTCAACCACCCCTCCACGGGCTACTGTTCATCCAGCCCTCCACCGTCTACTGTTCATTCTGCCCTCCACGGGGTGGTCCTGTTCATCCTGCCCTCCACGGGGTCCTGTTCATCCAGCCCCAACTGGCTCGATCGATCGGGGTCCTGTTCATCCAGAGGCAACACCACGGGGTCCTGTTAATCCACCCCCACTGGGAACTGTTCATCCAAACTCCCCCAGCAACGCTCACTGTTCATCCAAAGGCAGCATCGATCGGCTTCAGTTAGCAGCAGTAGCGAAGGAACCGCTCGATCGGGTTCAGTTAACAGCCATCGATCGATCGCTCGGGTTCAGTAACGCGTAGCCTGCAGTGCAATCACTCGGGTTCAGTTAGAGCCCAACGCCTTGCTCGGGTTCAGGTAGAGCCAACGCCTCGCACACACGCGCGTACGTGTACGAGAGAAACGCGCATCGCTCAGCCCCCGACCTCCCACCGTAACCGGGAACTCCCCGAAATTTTCCTCGCCCTCGCTTCTACCACGGTTTTTTCCGTCATGGACGGCCCAAAGAATGTCATGCAGCTGCGTCTCCGGCCCGCCCAGGACGAAAAGCCCATTTTCTGTCATGATATTTTGTCATAGAAGTAGGAGCCCACCACATCTATGATGATACCAGGTTTTGTCACAATTATCGTCATAGAAGTGTCATATGTATGACAGAAAAAAATTTCGTTCGACCCAAAATGTCACGGATGTGTCATTTTTTTTAGTGATGTAATCTTTAAGTTTTTCAATATTTATTGGCGGCAACCGAACGCCACCTCCAACGACTTAACTAATCAGCTCCAATGCTCCAAAATAATAGACAACGAACTTAAACCTTTACATAACCACTGCCCCGATCCAAGCTCATCCACGTGAGCACCTCTGGCTAGGTCTAAGTGAACACCCCTAATCCTAACACCCGCAATTGCTCCAATGGGCGCATGTCTTCTTCCAATGATCCGCCTCCATCACCGCGTCCGCCTTATCATACCGTAGCCAGTGCGGTGACCTCTCCGACTCCGTCCTTGCCTCTGTCACCATTGCCAGTCTTGTGTCACCCAACAACTCCGCCCCATAATACTAGCCTACCACGGAACTACTTGGACCATTGTCATAAGAGATTGCCATATATAAAGGTCAGAAGGAACATAGTAATCTAGCGTTGATTTGATTTATTGCATAGTGACGAGCATATATATATTCTTAGAAAGTTGATCTGAGATATTGACTACTAGTGCATACCTGTATAGGAGCAATTGTATGCTGGGGGATGATCCACGTGCACAATTCCTTGTTCCATGATGGAGGCAGCCACTCGAGAAACTCCACCCTAAAGACTCCACAGCACTCACGTGGAACGATGTCGTCCCCACCATCATTGCAGAGAAAGTAGGCGCAGCCGCCATTGGCAATGGCACCCAACCGCCCAAGGAACAGGACACGGTCGACTAGGCTTTGGCCGTCCTTGCTCACACATCGCGGCAGCTCCTCCCAACACAGAGAGCGCGCGGAGCAGGTCGCAGACGCCCTTCCCTCCCTTGTCAATGTACTAATTCATACTGATTTGCACCGACACCCATATATAGAAGCTCGCCGTGGGACTTGAGGACGTGGACATAAGTAGTCATCGCACTCGCGCGGCATCCACAACCTTGGGAGCAGTGAGTCGTCATGCGCGGCGGTCCCTGGCGTGATGACGTGCCAGAGGCTTTTCTCCATGGTGACCAGTATCTTGTTGAGGTGATAGATACACGGCCAGAAGTCGCCATACTCCCTGGATTCAAAGTTCCTCTCGACGAGTGTCCATGCCGTGTCGCCGGGACGTAGGAGCTCTGCCCTGAACCTATCCATGCATGTGGATGTGGAGATTATTGCCAGAGTGGGACTTGATGTTGGAGGCACTGTACAGAAGAATTGTGCCGTCGCTGCACGTGATGCCAGTTGGGCTCTGGTTCCAAATCCAATTGAAGCGAGGCAAGTCGGTGAGGGCGTCGTGGAGGGCAGGGCGAGGGAGATGGGTGTAGTAGCAGACGGAGGTGCCCTCGGCGCTGGCAACCCAGTCCTCGACGTCTGATAATGGCGGCGCCCGTAATTGCACTTGGAGAAGACGCATCTCAGGTTGAGGGAGTCGTGGTCGTGGCCCTTTTTGCTCGGCGCCAGGAGGCACGGCACCAAGGAATAATGAGTGTATGACCTAATAAATACATCGTTGCATGACACTACATACATGTTCCTATCCACTATGGAGGTAGTAACATAATCTAGGAAAGTGTGTAGGTTACTAGCTTATGTTTCTGCCCATTGTGACTAGCCTCGCGGTGATCCAGTTGCTTCCATTAATTACCTCCCAACAGCAAGGCATGCGCACGTCGCGCCTTTACTTTACCTAATCCATCCCTCCCAGGGAAGAAAACCAGTAGCCAATCGATCCATCCATTTCCATTGAAAAGAACTCGTGCACGTGCACATCCGAGGACCTTTTTTTTTCTTTCGTTATTTCTTTTTTCATCGATCGCACTAGTAGAAAACAGGGTATTGGTTCGGCCCTCGTAATACCATTAATTCCGGTTCGCTCACGAACCGGGACCAAAGGAGGCAACGTCCCGGTTCGTGAGCCCAGGGGGCCGGCCGGGCCACGTGGGCCATTGGACCCGGTTCGTCTAGACCTTTTGGTCCCGGTTCCACACACGAACCGAGACCAATGCGCCTCGCCCCTGGCCCATGACCATTAGTCCCGGTTTGTGCCACAAACCGGGACTAAAGGGTTGGTCCTCGTTGCGGTCAGAGTTTAGTCCCACCTCGCCAACCGAAGGGCGCTCACACCGGTTTATAAGCCCGTCCCTCTCTGCCTTGTTGAGCTCCTCTTAAAGTGAAAATAGATGCCCTTATACAGGGAATTTGACCTAAATTCAGAGTAAATTTCTTTGAAATTCATAGAAATTTATTATGAATTTAGGTTGAATTCTCTCTATAGGCGCATCTATGCTCATTTTTTTATGTTGGGGTTGGCGATCTTTACAGACTTTTTGTGTGTTGAATATGCCATTCAAAATCAGTCTCTGCTTTGAATGGTTCATTTTGAACACACAAAAATTCTGGAGTTCAAATAAGTTCAAGAAAATTAAATCCCTTTGTAACAGATGAGTTTTCGTCCGAAACCCTGATACTTCGAAAAAGATTGTCCATTTTGTTCACGAAGTGCATCCAGCTTTTGCCGTAACCCTCTCAACTTTTTAGCACATGCTATATGGGTGAAATGATGATACCATGCCAACTTTCAACCTTTTCAGAGCTCATTTATTGCAGGGCTTTTCAATTTCAGGATCATTTAGCTCAAAACAATCCGTCACTGCATGAAAAATAACAAATGAAGTCAGAAAGGATTGAAAATTGATGATGTGGCTTTGAATTGTGCATTTTGAACACACAAAAAGTCTGGAGTTCAAATAAGTTCAAGAAAATGAAATCCCTTTGTAACAGATGAGTTTTCCTCCGAAACCCTGATACTTCGAAAGAGATTGTCCATTTTATTCACGAAGTGCATCCAGCTTTTGCCGGGACCCTCTCAACTTTTTAGCACATGCTATGTGGGTGAAATGATGATACCATGCCAACTTTCAACCTTTTAAGAGTTCATTTGTAGGGGTTTTTAATTTCAGGTTCATTTGAAATGATTTTTAATTTTAGGGTCTTATAGCTCAAAATAATTAGTAAATGCATGAAAAATAACAAATGAAGTCAGAAAGGATTGAAAAATGATGATGTGGCTTTGAATGGTGCATTTTGAACACACAAAAAGTCAGGAGTTCAAATTTGTTTAAAAAAATGAAATTCCTTTGTAACAGACGAGTTTCCGTATGAAATCCTGATACTTTGAAAGAGATTGTCCGTTTTGTACACGAAGTGCATCCAGTTTTTGACGTAACCCTCTCAACTTTCTTGCACATGCTATGTGGATGAAATGATGATACCATGCCTACTTTCAACCTTTTCAGAGTTCATTTGAAATGCTTTTCAATTTTAGGGTCTTATAGCAAAACAGGAGTTCAAATAAGTTTTTTGTTGTAATTAGAAACAAAACAAAATAAATAAAGCAAAAAAGAAAACAAAAAAACAGGCAAAAAATAAAAAATATGCCACCTGCTGGGCCACCACGGCCTAAATACGACTAGAAACCCATCGATGGGCCAGGATTCAGGCCCGCAGAAGGCCCAGTAAGCCCATCAGGCATAGCAGTGACAATTAGGCCCGTAAGCCTGCAATGGAGAGGAGCTCGAGAGGGGTGCGGCAGTGGGGCTTATAAACCACTGCGCGCCCCTCTTAACTAGCGAGGTGGGACTAAACTTTCGACGCGGGCGCAGCAGCACAAGGCCTTTGGTCCCGGTTGGTGGCACCAACCGAGACTAAAGGTGTGCATTGGTACCGGTTCGTGGCACTAACCGGTACCAATGCCCCCCCTTTAGTCCCGGTTGGTGCCACCAACCGGGACCAAAGGCCTCTTTTCAGCAGCCCAAAGGGCGGGAAGCGGCGGCCTTTGGTCCCGGTTGGTGGCACCAACCGGGACTAAAGGTCGCATTCGTCCCGGTTGCTGTCACGAACCGGGACCAATGCTTCGTCTATATAACTAGCACTTGTGAAAATTTTCATTCAGTTCGCGTCTTCCCCGCCCCGACGACGCCGCCAGGCTGCCCCTCTGCGCCTCGCCGTCGCCGTCGTCGCCCCTGCCTCCGACGCCGTCCCGCGCCGCCCAGATGCCGTCCCGTGCCGCCCAGACGCCGTCGCCGCCCTGCGCCCCCCTGCCTCCTCGTCGCCCATCGCCGCGCCCCTCACCTCCGCCCCCTGCCTCCTCGTCGCCCGTCGCCGCGCCCCTCACCGTCGCCGTCGCCGCCCCCTGCCTCCTCATCGCCCGTGGCCGCGCCCCTCATCGCCGCCCCCGTGCCCTGCCTCCTCGTCGATCGCCGCCCCCTTAGTGAGCTCATATGAAATTTCCTAATTTAGATGTGTAGTTAATTTAGATGTGTAGTTAATTGAGTTGTTGTAATTTGTTCATAAATGAATATGCAAAAGTTAGAAATTTTTTTCTGTTCATAGATTTTTTTGTGATATTATTGTTGAATATGCAAATGTTTGTGTGTTCATATATATGCAAAGAATATGTCAATTTTTTCATAGAATTTTTATAATTTTTCTGTTGTAATTTTGTTCATAGAATTTTTATCTTGTTCATAGAATTTTTATGATTTTTTTATGTTGTAATTTTGTTCATAGAATAAGAAGAGAAAGTGTTTAATAGAATTAGTTAGAAAAATAAAAGAACTAGTTAAACTAGTTTATTTTTAGTAAGTACTACTTTATTCTGTTTATAGTAAGTGCTTAGTAGTTGAACTAGTTGATTTAATAAAACTAGTTTTTTTTTACTATAGAAGTAGTTTATTTTTAGCAAGAAAAGTAATAGAACTAGTTTATTTTTTTAGTTAAAGCAATTATTCCCGCATCGACGTCGACGATGCCAATCCCGCATCCTCGTCATCGACTCGGCGGAGGAGGCCGGCTTGATCAGATGGGCCATGTCCGGGACTGGGCTCCGCCGGGCTGGTTTTGGGAGGTGCTACCTTCCGGGGGCGTAGGATGGTGAGGAGTCAGCCCGTCATTGACCCAATCCTTGTTTGGTGGCGGTCGCGTGGGCCAGTGATGGTGCCGAGGCTTCCGGACACCGTGGAGGTGGTACGTCACCGTGTCAGCGAGGAGGACGAGCACGTCCGTCGCTACATGGTTGCGTTGGAGTGCAGGTTCGACAATACCTGGCAGGTTCTTAAGGGATCTCACTGGAGCTATGATCCTGTGATGGTTCCTTCTATTTGGGTATCCACTGCCCGCGCCGATACCCGTCGGGCGCTACGGTTCTAGCTGTACTAGCGATGCTATATGTATGATAGTATTCAAGGTGTATTAGTGATAATATTCGACGATGTACGGACGCATGGAGATGATGTAGTTTTGCTTATAATTGAATGCATCCTAATTTGAATACTACTTTATTTTGTGATTTGATTTTGCTTATTGAATGCTCAAATTGGAAAACTACTCCTACTTTGAATGCTAAAATTGGAGAGCACTATGCAAGGCGTATGCATATGATTAGTTGATAGCTTATAGGGTTTTTGTTTTCGCAGAAATCTAGGAGCCCCCCTCCATCATCCCCGCCGTCGTCCCCGTCACCGACCCCCTCCGACCTCGAGGTGAGACCAGCCACGAACCGGTTTTAGAAAGATAATTAAACGATATTTCGGGTTGACTTGAAGTCTATTGAGTCTCCACCATATATGAGAGGACGAAGAATCCCGACTGTTGTCGTGGGGGTAGCTTCTCCTTCGTTCCCGTGTGCTAGACAATTTGGTGTAATGCACTCGGGAACGAAAGGAAGGAGCTACCATCACCGACGGTCGCAAATATCTGAGAGGAATCAGTGAGGGAGAGTTCCACCATATATATATGAGAGGACGAAGAATCCCGACTGTTGTCGTGGGGGTCGCTTCTCCTTCATTCCCGTGTGCTAGACATTTTGGTGTAATGCACTCGGGGATGAAAGGAGGAGCGACCATCACCAATGGTCAAATGTATACACCACGTGAGCTGAGAGTTTTCAAGAAAAGACTCGACAAACCGATAGCCAACCCGTGATGAATAATAATGATCTAACTTAGGTTTTTTAGTACATATATTTAATTGTAGACGTTTAATATTTGAATTATGAACATAGGAAATGTCGTACTCGGACGACGAAAGTCTCCCGTGGGAGTGCGACTAGTGCCACGACGACCGAGGTCTGTGCGACAGGCCTCACCTGGACGAAGATCGGCGCTTCAGTATTAAGCTGGAGGAGACCTTCGATGTTGAAACGGTACGCAACGACGACAAGTGTTATTTTTTCGTAATTAAGCGCGACTTCAACTATTTCAACGTGTACTTTTCATCTTTTACAATTCGACTAGCTTATCCCATGCCATGCAAGACGCTACGTCTTGGAGAGGATGGGTTTTGAAGACCATGAAAGTATGGAAACAAAGAAAATTCACCTAAGAACCCATCATGATATAGATTTTGAAGTAAATCTGTATAATTCTGAGAGCGTAACCCATTTTGGTTGCAAAAATTGGGAAGCATTTTGCAAGATGTATGGTTTTGATGAGGGTATGCTTGTCACCATGGATCTTGGTGATCCTGACATCGAGCAAGACAATATGGACATTTGGGTCCTTGTTGATACGCCTCCAATTCTACCGCTATGTGAGTTTCTCAAACATAGTTATTAGCTAATTTATATTGTTCATTTCAAAATAGTTGACAGCTTATTTTGATTGTTCAAACAATGTGCGGAACATGGTAGACAGAACCTACTACACCGATGGCTCTGAGTTAACTTATAAGGAGAGAACTTATCTGGTCGGATTTTGTACTGATCTTGAGAATTACAATATCTATTGTAAAACTCCTCCACATTATGGTCAATACGTGCCACTAGTGCACGTGTTGAACTACGGTAACTACTATGGAGATAACCTGGTAAGATTTCTTACTATTACGACATCCGTGCATCTTTTGCATACTTCTAAAACTAGTACATCATTGCTAACTATGAAGTTATTACTACGTTTTTCAACAGATAATCCCAGAGGATTGTGTGCCTCATTTGATGTATCAGAATAGTAGCCTTGATGTTTTGAACATATAACCAGGTCATCCTACGAATCTCAACTGTCCATACCGGATTTCTAAAAGAAGTGGAGACATGAAAATCAAAGAATGGAAAAATGTATGGACAGACGCAAGGAGGTTCTTGGAAGCAAAAGGAAGCGAAGCGCAAAAATTGGAGACAGGATGATCTACATTCTCCATAATGGAGAGTCGGGGTCTATATTGTTTTATGCTATTTTACCTTAAAGAGGGTATTTAGGTCCTTCCTAATACTGATGATCATGTGCTAAGAACAATTAAGTAGGGTTGGTTCGATGACTATGAGGATGATGATCGTATGACTTGTTATTAATAACGAGTAGAAGTTGTATGATGATGATTAGTAGGACTTGTTATTATGATGATGCATGATGCGCGCATGAAGAGTTATTATATATCACTGTTAGCTAGCTTACACACCCTAAATTACTGTTAGAAATATGCCCTAGAGGCAATAATAGATTGGTTATTATTATATTTCCTTGTTCATGATAATCGTTTATTATCCATGCTAAAATTGTATTGATAGGAAACTCAGATACATGTGTGGATACATAGACAACACCATGTCCCTAGTAAGCCTCTAGTTGACTAGCTCATTGATCAATAGATGGTTACGGTTTCCTGACCATGGACATTGGATGTCGTTGATAATGGGATCACATCATTAGGAGAATGATGTGATGGACAAGACCCAATCCTAAGCCTAGCACAAGATCGTGTAGTTCGTTTGCTAAGAGCTTTTCTAATGTCAAGTATCATTTCCTTAGACCATGAGATTGTGCAACTCCCGGATACTGTAGGAATGCTTTGGGTGTACCAAACGTCACAACGTAACTGGGTGGCTATAAAGGTGCACTACATGTATCTCCGAAAGTTTCTGTTGGGTTGGCACGAATCGAGACTGGGATTTGTCACTTCGTGTAAACGGAGAGGTATCTCTGGGCCCACTCGGTAGGACATCATCATAATGTGCACAATGTGACCAAGGAGTTGATCACGGGATGATGTGTTACGGAACGAGTAAAGAGACTTGCCGGTAACGAGATTGAACAAGGTATCGGGATACCGACGATCGAATCTCGGGCAAGTAACATACCGATAGACAAAGGGAATTGTATACGGGATTGATTGAATCCCCGACATCGTGGTTCATCCGATGAGATCATCGTGGAACATGTGGGAGCCAACATGGGTATCCAGATCCCGTTGTTGGTTATTGACCGGAGAGTCGTCTCGGTCATGTCTGCATGGTTCCCGAACCCGTAGGGTCTACACACTTAAGGTTCGATGACGCTAGGGTTATAGGGAATAGATATACGTGGTTACCGAATGTTGTTCGGAGTCCCGGATGAGAACCCGGACGTCACGAGGAGTTCCGGAATGGTCCGGAGGTAAAGATTTATATATGGGAAGTCCTGTTTTGGTCACCGGAAAAGTTTCGGGTGCTATCGGTAATGTACCGGGACCACCGGGAGGGTCCCGGGGGTCCACCAGGTGGGGCCACCGGCCCCAGAGGGCTGCGTGGGCCAAGTGTGGGAAGGGACCAGCCCCTAGGTGGGCTGGTGCGCCTCCCACAAGAGGCCCAAGGCGCAGGGAAGGGGGAAAGGGGGAAACCCTAGGCTCAGATGGGCCTAAGGCCCACCTAGTGGTGCGCCCTCCTCTCTCCCCCTTCTGGCCGCCCCCCTAGATGCATCTAGGGCTGGCCGCACCCCTTGGGGGGGAACCCTAGATGGGGGCGCAGCCCCCCCCCCTCCCCTATATATAGTGGGGGTTTTGGGGCTGCCAATGACATGAGTCTTCCTCTCTCTTTGGCGCAGCCCTACCCCTCTCCCTCCTCGTCTCTCGCGGTGCTTGGCGAAGCCCTGCTGGAGTGCCACGCTCCTCCATCACCACCATGCCGTTGTGCTGCTGCTGGACGGAGTCTTCCCCAACCTCTCCCTCTCTCCTTGCTGGATCAAGGCGTGGGAGACGTCACCGGGCTGCACGTGTGTTGAACGCGGAGGCGCCGTGGTTCGGCGCTTAGATCGGAATCAACCGCGATCTGAATCGCTACGAGTACGACTCCTTCATCCGCGTTCTTGCAACGCTTCCTCTTAGCGATCTATAATGGTATGTAGATGCACTCCCCTTCCCCTCGGTGCTAGATTACTCCATAGATTGATCTTGGTGATGCGTAGAAAATTTTGAATTTCTTCTACGTTCCCCATCAGTGGCATCATGAGCTAGGTATATGCTTAGTTTCTATGCACGAGTAGAACACAAAGTAGTTGTGGGCGTCGATTTTGTCAATTTACTTGCCGTTACTAGTCTTATCTTGATTCGGCGGCATCGTGGGATGAAGCGGCCCGGACCAACCTTACACGTACACTTACGTGAGACAGGTTCCACCGACTGACATGCACTAGTTGCATAAGGTGGCTAGCGGGTGTCTGTCTCTCCCACTTTAGTCGGATCGGATTCGATGAAAAGGGTCCTTATGAAGGGTAAATAGAAATTGGCATATCACGTTGTGGCTTTTGCGTAGGTAAGAAACATTCTTGCTAGAATCCCATAGCAGCCACGTAAAACATGCAACAACAATTAGAGGACGTCTAACTTGTTTTTGCAGGGTATGCTATGTGATGTGATATGGCCAAAAGGATGTGATGAATGATATATGTGATGTATGAGATTGATCATGTTCTTGTAATAGGAATCACGACTTGCATGTCGATGAGTATGACAACCGGCAGGAGCCATAGGAGTTGTCTTAATTTATTGTATGACCTGCGTGTCAATGAAAAACGCCATGTAATTACTTTACTTTATTGCTAACCGTTAGCCATAGTAGTAGAAGTAATAGTTGGCGAGACAACTTCATGAAGACACAGTAATGGAGATCATGATGATGGAGATCATGGTGTCATGCCGGTGACGAAGGTGATCATGCCGCGCCTCGAAGATGGAGATCAAAAGGCGCAAGATGATATTGGCCATATCATGTCACTTTATGATTTGCATGTGATGTTTTTCATGTTTACATCTTATTTGCTTAGAACGACGGTAGCATAAATAAGATGATCCCTCACTAAAATTTCAAGAGACGTGTTCCCCCTAACTGTGCACCCTTGCGAAGGTTCGTTGTTTCGAAGCACCACGTGATGATCGGGTGTGATAGATTCTAACGTTCGCATACAACGGGTGTTGACGAGCCTAGCATGTACAGACATGGCCTCGGAACACATGCGAAACACTTAGGTTGACTTGACGAGCCTAGCATGTACAGACATGGCCTCGGAACACAAGAGATCGAAAGGTCGAACATGAGTCGTATAGTAGATGCGATCAACATGGAGATGTTCACCGATGATGACTAGTTCGTCTCACGTGATGATCGGACACGGCCTAGTTTGACTCGGATCATGTATCACTTAGGTGACTAGAGGGATGTCTATCTGAGTGGGAGTTCATTAAATAATCAGATGAACTTAATTATCATGAACATAGTCAAAAGGTCTTTGCAAATTATGTCATAGCTTACGCTTTAGTTCTACTGTTTAAGATATGTTCCTAGAGAAAATTTAGTTGAAAGTTGATAGTAGCAATTATGCGGACTGGGTCCGTAAACTGAGGATTGTCCTCATTGCTGCACAGAAGGCTTATGTCCTTAATGCACCGCTCGGTGTGCTGAACCTCGAGTGTCGTCTATAGATGTTACGAAACATCTGACATACACGTTTTGATGACTACGTGATAGTTTAGTGTGTGATGCTAACGGTTTAAAATTGTGGCAACAAGACGGTTTTGAAACGTCGCAGAACATATGAGATGTTCCAAAGACTGAAATTGGGATTTCAGACTAATGCCCACGTCAAGAGGTATGAGACCTCTGACAAGTTTCTTAATTCTGCAAACTAAGGGAGAAAAGCTCAATCGTTGAGCATGTGCTCAGATTGTCTGAGTACTACAATCACTTGAATCGAGTGGGAGTTAATCTTCCAGATGAGATAGTGATGGTTCTCCATAGTCACTGCCACCAAGCTATTAGAGCTTCGTGATGAACTATAACATATCAGGGATAGACATGATGATCCTTGAGCAACTCGCAATGTTTGACACCGCGAAAGTAGAAATCAAATAGGAGCATCAATTGTTGATGGTTAGTAAAACCACTAGTTTCAAGAAGGGCAAGGGCAAAAAGGGATACTTCATGAAACAGCAAATCATTTGCTGTTCTAGTGAAGAATCCCAAGGTTGAACCCAAACCCGAGACTAAGTGCTTCTGTAATGAGGGGAACGGTCACTGAAGCAGAACTACCCTAGATACTTGGTAGATGAGAAGGCAGGCAAGGTCGACAGAAGTATATTGGATATACATTATATGAATGTGTACTTTTCTAGTACTCCTAGCAGCACCAGGGTATTAGATACTGGTTCGGTTGCTAAGTGTTAGTAACTCGAAATAAAAGCTGCGGAATAAACGGAGACTAGCTAAAGGTGAGATGACGATATGTGTTGGAAGTGTTTCCAAGGTTGATATGATCAAGCATCGCATGCTCCCTCTACCATCGAGATTGGTGTTAAACCTAAATAATTGTTATTTGGTGTTTGCGTTGAGCATAAACATGATTGGATTATGTTTATCGCAATACGGTTATTCATTTAAGGAGAATAATGGTTACTCTGTCTGTTTGAATAATACCTTCCATGGTCTTGCACCTAAAATGAATGGTTTATTGAAACTCGATCGTAGTGATACACACGTTCATGCCAAAAGATATAAGATAGTAATGATAGTACCACATACTTATGGCGCTGCAACTTGAGTCATATTGGTATAAAACGCATGCAGAAACTCCATGCAGATGGATCGTTTGGACTCACTTGATTTTGAATCACTTGAGACATGCAAATCATACCACATGGGCAAGATGACTGAAGGGCCTTGTTTTTAGTGAGATGGAACAAGAGAGCAACTTGTTGGAAGTAATACATTTTGATGTGTGCAGTCCAATGAGTGCTGAGGCATGCAGTGGATATCGTTATGTTCTTACTTCACAGATGATTTGAGTAGATGCTGAGTGTATTTACTTGATGAAACACAAGTCTGAATTATTGAAAGGTTCAAGTAATTTCAGAGTGAAGATCGTCATGACAAGAGGATAAAATGTCCGTGATATGATCATAGAGATGAGTATCTGAGTTACGAGTTTGGCACACAATTAAGAAATTGTGGAAATTGTTTCACGACTAATACCGCTTGGAGCACCATAGTGTGATGGTGTGTCCGAACATCATAACTGCACCCTATTGGATATGGTGCATACCATGATGTCTCTTATCGAATTACAACTATCGTTTATGGGTTAGGCATTAGAGACAACCGAATTCACTTTAAATAGGGCACCACGCAATTCCGTTGAGACGACACCGTATGAACTATGGTTTAGAAACCTAAGCTGTCGTTTCTTAAAAGTTTGGGGCTGCGATGCTTATGTGAAAAAGTTTCAGGCTGATAAGCTCGAACCCAAAGCGGATAAATGCATCTTCATAGAATACCCAAAACAGTTGGGTATACCTCCTATTTCAGATCTGGAAGCAAAAGTGATTCCTTCTAGAGACAGGTCCTTTCTCGAGGAAAAGTTTCTCTCAAAAGAATTGAGTGGGAGGATGGTAGAGACTTGATGAGGTTATTGAACCGTCACTTCAACTAGTGTGTAGCAGGGCACAGGAAGTTGTTCCTGTGGCACCTACACCAATTGAAGTGGAAGCTTATGATAGTGATCATGAAACTTCGGATCAAGTCACTACCAAACCTCGTAGGTCGATAAGGATGCGTACTACTTCAGAGTGGTACGTAATCCTGTCTTGTAAGTCATGTTGCTAGACAACAATGAACCTACGAGCTATGGAGAAGCGATGGTGGGCCCGGATTCCGACGAATGGCTCGAGGCCATGAAATCCGAGAGAGGATCCATGTATAAAAGCAAAGTATAGACTTTGGAAGAACTACTTGATGGTCGTAAGGCTGTTGGGTGCAGATGGATTTTAAAAGGAAGACAGACAATAATGGTAAGTGTCACCATTAAGAAAGCTCGACTTGTCGTTAAGATGTTTTCCGACAAGTTCAAGGAGTTGACTACGATGAGATTTTTCTCACTCATAGCTATGCTGAGAGTCTGTTGGAATTGTATTAGCAGTTACTGCATTATTTATGAAATCTTGCAGATAGGATGTCAAAAACATTGTTTCCTCGACGATTTTCTTGAGGAAAGGTTGTATGTGATACAACCAGAAGGTTTTGTCAATCCTGAAAGATGCTAAAAAGTATGCAAAGCTCCAGCAATCCTTCTAAGGACTGGAGTAAGCATCTCGGAGTTGGAATGTACGCTTTGATGAGATGATCATAGATTTTGGGTTTATGCAAAGTTTATGAGAAACTTGTATTTCCAAAGAAGTGAGTGGGAGCACTATAGAATTTCTGATGAGTATATGTTGTTGACATATTGTTGATCAGAGATGATGTAGAGTTTCTGGAAAGCATACAGGGTTATTTGAAAAGTGTTTTTCAATGGAAAACCTGGATTACGCTACTTGAACATTGAGCATCAAGATCTATAAGGATAGATCAAAAACGCTTAATAGTACTTTCAAATGAATACACACAGTGACAAGTTTTTGAAGGAGTTCAAAATAGATCAGCAAAGAAGGAGTTCTTGGCTGTGTTACAAGGTGTGAGTATTGAGTAAGACTCAAGACCTGACCACAGCAGAAGAGAGAGAAAGGACGAAGGTCGTCCCCTATGCTTTAGACGTAGGCTCTACAGTATGCTATGCTGTGTACCGCACATGAAGTGTGCTTTGCCATGAGTTAGTCAAGGGGTACAATAGTGATCCGGGAATGGATCACATGACAGCGGTCAAACTTATCCTTAGTATCTAGTGGACTAAGGATTTTTCTCGATTATGGAGGTGAAAAGGAGTTCGTCGTAAAGGGTTACGTCGATGCAAACTTTGACACTAATCCGGATGACTCTGAGTAGTAAACCGGATTCGTATAGTAGAGCAGTTATTTGGAATAGCTCCAAGTAGCGCGTGGTAGCTGCATCTACAAGATGACATAGATATTCGTAAAGCACACACGGATCTGAAAGGTTCAGATCCGTTGACTAATAACCTCTCTCACAAGCGAGATATGAACAAACCCCATGGGTGTTGGATTCATTACAATCACATGGTGATGTGAACTAGATTATTGACTCTGGTAAACTCTTGGGTATTAATCACATGGCGATGTGAACTAGATTATTGACTCTAGTGCAAGTGGGAGACTGTTAGAAATATGCCCTAGAGGCAATAATAAATTGGTTATTATTATATTTCCTTGTTCAAGGTAATCGTTTATTATCCATGCTAAAATTGTATTGATAGGAAACTCAGATACATGTGTGGATACATAGACAACACCATGTCCCTAGTAAGCCTCTAGTTGACTAGCTCGTTGATCAATAGATGGTTACGGTTTCCTGACCATGGACATTGGATGTCGTTGATAATGGGATCACATCATTAGGAGAATGATGTGATGGACAAGACCCAATCCTAAGCCTAGCACAAGATCGTGTAGTTCGTTTGCTAAGAGCTTTTCTAATGTCAAGTATCATTTCCTTAGACCATGAGATTGTGCAACTCCCGGATACCGTAGGAATGCTTTGGGTGTACCAAACGTCACAACGTAACTGGGTGGCTATAAAGGTGCACTACATGTATCTCCGAAAGTGTCTGTTGGGTTGGCACGAATCGAGACTGGGATTTGTCACTCCGTGTAAACGGAGAGGTATCTCTGGGCCCACTCGGTAGGACATCATCATAATGTGCACAATGTGACCAAGGAGTTGATCACGGGATGATGTGTTACGGAACGAGTAAAGAGACTTGCCGGTAACGAGATTGAACAAGGTATCGGGATACCGACGATCGAATCTCGGGCAAGTAACATACCGATAGACAAAGGGAATTGTATACGGGATTGATTGAATCCCCGACATCGTGGTTCATCCAATGAGATCATCGTGGAACATGTGGGAGCCAACATGGGTATCCAGATCCCGTTGTTGGTTATTGACCGGAGAGTCGTCTCGGTCATGTCTGCATGGTTCCCGAACCCGTAGGGTCTACACACTTAAGGTTCGATGACGCTAGGGTTATAGGGAATAGATATACGTGGTTACCGAATGTTGTTCGGAGTCCCGGATGAGATCCCGGACGTCACGAGGAGTTCCGGAATGGTCCGGAGGTAAAGATTTATAGATGGGAAGTCCTGTTTTGGTCACCGGAAAAGTTTCGGGTGCTATCGGTAACGTACCGGGACCACCGGGAGGGTCCCGGGGGTCCACCAGGTGTGGCCACCGGCCCCAGAGGGCTGCGTGGGCCAAGTGTGGGAAGGGACCAGCCCCTAGGTGGGCTGGTGCGCCTCCCACAAGAGGCCCAAGGCGCAGGGAAGGGGGAAAGGGGGAAACCCTAGGCTCAGATGAGCCTAAGGCCCACCTAGTGGTGCGCCCCCCTCTTTCCCCCTTCTGGCCGCCCCCCTAGATGCATCTAGGGCTGGCCGCACCCCTTGGGGGGAACCCTAGATGGGGGCGCCGCCCCTCCCCCTCCCCTATATATAGTGGGGGTTTTGGGGCTGCCAATGACATGAGTCTTCCTCTCTCTTTGGCGCAGCCCTACCCCTCTCCCTCCTCGTCTCTCGCAGTGCTTGGCGAAGCCCTGCTGGAGTGCCACGCTCCTCCATCACCACCATGCCGTTGTGCTGCTGCTGGACGGAGTCTTCCCCAACCTCTCCCTCTCTCCTTGCTGGATCAAGGCGTGGGAGACGTCACCGGGCTGCACGTGTGTTGAACGCGGAGGCGCCGTGGTTCGGCGCTTAGATCGGAATCAACCGCGATCTGAATCGCTACGAGTACGACTCCTTCATCCGCGTTCTTGCAATGCTTCCTCTTAGCGATCTATAATGGTATGTAGATGCACTCCCCTTCCCCTCGGTGCTAGATTACTCCATAGATTGATCTTGGTGATGCGTAGAAAATTTTGAATTTCTTCTACGTTCCCCATCAGTGGCATCATGAGCTAGGTATATGCTTAGTTTCTATGCACGAGTAGAACACAAAGTAGTTGTGGGCGTCGATTTTGTCAATTTACTTGCCGTTACTAGTCTTATCTTGATTCGGCGGCATCGTGGGATGAAGCGGCCCGGACCAACCTTACACGTACACTTACGTGAGACAGGTTCCACCGACTGACATGCACTAGTTGCATAAGGTGGCTAGCGGGTGTCTGTCTCTCCCACTTTAGTCGGATCGGATTCGATGAAAAGGGTCCTTATGAAGGGTAAATAGAAATTGGCATATCACGTTGTGGCTTTTGCGTAGGTAAGAAACGTTCTTGCTAGAATCCCATAGCAGCCACGTAAAACATGCAACAACAATTAGAGGACGTCTAACTTGTTTTTGCAGGGTATGCTATGTGATGTGATATGGCCAAAAGGATGTGATGAATGATATATGTGATGTATGAGATTGATCATGTTCTTGTAATAGGAATCACGACTTGCATGTCGATGAGTATGACAACCGGCAGGAGCCATAGGAGTTGTCTTAATTTATTGTATGACCTGCGTGTCAATGAAAAACGCCATGTAATTACTTTACTTTATTGTTAACCGTTAGCCATAGTAGTAGAAGTAATAGTTGGCGAGACAACTTCATGAAGACACAATGATGGAGATCATGATGATGGAGATCATGGTGTCATGCCGGTGACGAAGGTGATCATGCCGCGCCTCGAAGATGGAGATCAAAAGGCGCAAGATGATATTGGCCATATCATGTCACTTTATGATTTGCATGTGATGTTTTTCATGTTTACATCTTATTTGCTTAGAACGACGGTAGCATAAATAAGATGATCCCTCACTAAAATTTCAAGAGACGTGTTCCCCCTAACTGTGCACCCTTGCGAAGGTTCGTTGTTTCGAAGCACCACGTGATGATCGGGTGTGATAGATTCTAACGTTCGCATACAACGGGTGTTGACGAGCCTAGCATGTACAGACATGGCCTCGGAACACATGCGAAACACTTAGGTTGACTTGACGAGCCTAGCATGTACAGACATGGCCTCGGAACACAAGAGATCGAAAGGTCGAACATGAGTCGTATAGTAGATGCGATCAACATGGAGATGTTCACCGATGATGACTAGTCCGTCTCACGTGATGATCGGACACGGCCTAGTTTGACTCGGATCATGTATCACTTAGGTGACTAGAGGGATGTCTATCTGAGTGGCAGTTCATTAAATAATCAGATGAACTTAATTATCATGAACATAGTCAAAAGGTCTTTGCAAATTATGTCATAGCTTACGCTTTAGTTCTACTGTTTAAGATATGTTCCTAGAGAAAATTTAGTTGAAAGTTGATAGTAGCAATTATGCGGACTGGGTCCGTAAACTGAGGATTGTCCTCATTGCTGCACAGAAGGCTTATGTCCTTAGTGCACTGCTCGGTGTGCTGAACCTCGAGTGTCGTCTATAGATGTTACGAAACATCTGACATACACGTTTTGATGACTACGTGATAGTTTAGTGTGTGATGCTAACGGTTTAAAATTGTGGCAACAAGATGGTTTTGAAACGTCGTAGAACATATGAGATGTTCCAAAGACTGAAATTGGGATTTCAGACTAATGCCCACGTCAAGAGGTATGAGACCTCTGACAAGTTTCTTAATTCTGCAAACTAAGGGAGAAAAGCTCAATCGTTGAGCATGTGCTCAGATTGTCTGAGTACTACAATCACTTGAATCGAGTGGGAGTTAATCTTCCAGATGAGATAGTGATGGTTCTCCATAGTCACTGCCACCAAGCTATTAGAGCTTCGTGATGAACTATAACATATCAGGGATAGACATGATGATCCTTGAGCAACTCGCAATGTTTGACACCGCGAAAGTAGAAATCAAATAGGAGCATCAATTGTTGATGGTTAGTAAAACCACTAGTTTCAAGAAGGGCAAGGGCAAAAAGGGATACTTCATGAAACAGCAAATCATTTGCTGCTCTAGTGAAGAATCCCAAGGTTGAACCCAAACCCGAGACTAAGTGCTTCTGTAATGAGGGGAACGGTCACTGAAGCAGAACTACCCTAGATACTTGGTAGATGAGAAGGCAGGCAAGGTCGACAGAAGTATATTGGATATACATTATATGAATGTGTACTTTTCTAGTACTCCTAGCAGCACCAGGGTATTAGATACCGGTTCGGTTGCTAAGTGTTAGTAACTCGAAATAAAAGCTACGGAATAAACGGAGACTAGCTAAAGGTGAGATGACGATATGTGTTGGAAGTGTTTCCAAGGTTGATATGATCAAGCATCGCATGCTCCCTCTACCATCGAGATTGGTGTTAAACCTAAATAATTGTTATTTGGTGTTTGCGTTGAGCATAAACATGATTGGATTATGTTTATCGCAATACGGTTATTCATTTAAGGAGAATAATGGTTACTCTGTCTGTTTGAATAATACCTTCCATGGTCTTGCACCTAAAATGAATGGTTTATTGAAACTCGATCGTAGTGATACACACGTTCATGCCAAAAGATATAAGATAGTAATGATAGTACCACATACTTATGGCGCTGCAACTTGAGTCATATTGGTATAAAACGCATGCAGAAACTCCATGCAGATGGATCGTTTGGACTCACTTGATTTTGAATCACTTGAGACATGCAAATCATACCACATGGGCAAGATGACTGAAGGGCCTTGTTTTTAGTGAGATGGAACAAGAGAGCAACTTGTTGGAAGTAATACATTTTGATGTGTGCAGTCCAATGAGTGCTGAGGCATGCAGTGGATATCGTTATGTTCTTACTTCACAGATGATTTGAGTAGATGCTGAGTGTATTTACTTGATGAAACACAAGTCTGAATTATTGAAAGGTTCAAGTAATTTCAGAGTGAAGATCGTCATGACAAGAGGATAAAATGTCCGTGATATGATCATAGAGATGAGTATCTGAGTTACGAGTTTGGCACACAATTAAGAAATTGTGGAAATTGTTTCACGACTAATACCGCTTGGAGCACCATAGTGTGATGGTGTGTCTGAACATCATAACTGCACCCTATTGGATATGGTGCATACCATGATGTCTCTTATCGAATTACAACTATCGTTTATGGGTTAGGCATTAGAGACAACCGCATTCACTTTAAATAGGGCACCACGCAATTCCATTGGGACGACACCGTATGAACTATCGTTTAGAAACCTAAGCTGTCGTTTCTTAAAAGTTTGGGGCTGCGATGCTTATGTGAAAAAGTTTCAGGCTGATAAGCTCAAACCCAAAGCGGATAAATGCATCTTCATAGAATACCCAAAACAGTTGGGTATACCTCCTATTTCAGATCTGGAAGCAAAAGTGATTGCTTCTAGAGACAGGTCCTTTCTCGAGGAAAAGTTTCTCTCGAAAGAATTGAGTGGGAGGATGGTAGAGACTTGATGAGGTTATTGAACCGTCACTTCAACTAGTGTGTAGCAGGGCACAGGAAGTTGTTCCTGTGGCACCTACACCAATTGAAGTGGAAGCTTATGATAGTGATCATGAAACTTCGGATCAAGTCACTACCAAACCTCGTAGGTCGATAAGGATGCGTACTACTTCAGAGTGGTACGTAATCCTGTCTTGGAAGTCATGTTGCTAGACAACAATGAACCTACGAGCTATGGAGAAGCGATGGTGGGCCCGGATTCCGACGAATGGCTCGAGGCCATGAAATCCGAGAGAGGATCCATGTATAAAAGCAAAGTATAGACTTTGGAAGAACTACTTGATGGTCGTAAGGCTGTTGGGTGCAGATGGATTTTAAAAGGAAGACAGACAATAATGGTAAGTGTCACCATTAAGAAAGCTCGACTTGTCGTTAAGATGTTTTCCGACAAGTTCAAGGAGTTGACTACGATGAGATTTTCCTCACTTGTAGCGATGCTGAGAGTCTGTTGGAACTGTATTAGCAGTTACTGCATTATTTATGAAATCTTGCAGATAGGATGTCAAAAACATTGTTTCCTCGACGATTTTCTTGAGGAAAGGTTGTATGTGATACAACCAGAAGGTTTTGTCAATCCTGAAAGATGCTAACAAGTATGCAAAGCTCCAGCAATCCTTCTAAGGACTGGAGTAAGCATCTCGGAGTTGGAATGTACGCTTTGATGAGATGATCATAGATTTTGGGTTTATGCAAAGTTTATGAGAAACTTGTATTTCCAAAGAAGTGAGTGGGAGCACTATAGAATTTCTGATGAGTATATGTTGTTGACATATTGTTGATCAGAGATGATGTAGAATTTCTGGAAAGCATACAGGGTTATTTGAAAAGTGTTTTTCAATGGAAAACCTGGATTACGCTACTTGAACATTGAGCATCAAGATCTATAAGGATAGATCAAAAACGCTTAATAGTACTTTCAAATGAATACACACAGTGACAAGTTTTTGAAGGAGTTCAAAATAGATCAGCAAAGAAGGAGTTCTTGGCTGTGTTACAAGGTGTGAGTATTGAGTAAGACTCAAGACCTGACCACAGCAGAAGAGAGAGAAAGGACGAAGGTCGTCCCCTATGCTTTAGACGTAGGCTCTACAGTATGCTATGCTGTGTACCGCACATGAAGTGTGCTTTGCCATGAGTTAGTCAAGGGGTACAATAGTGATCCGGGAATGGATCACATGACAGCGGTCAAACTTATCCTTAGTATCTAGTGGACTAAGGATTTTTCTCGATTATGGAGGTGAAAAGGAGTTCGTCGTAAAGGGTTACGTCGATGCAAACTTTGACACTAATCCGGATGACTCTGAGTAGTAAACCGGATTCGTATAGTAGAGCAGTTATTTGGAATAGCTCCAAGTAGCGCGTGGTAGCTGCATCTACAAGATGACATAGATATTCGTAAAGCACACACGGATCTGAAAGGTTCAGATCCGTTGACTAATAACCTCTCTCACAAGCGAGATATGAACAAACCCCATGGGTGTTGGATTCATTACAATCACATGGTGATGTGAACTAGATTATTGACTCTGGTAAACTCTTGGGTATTAATCACATGGCGATGTGAACTAGATTATTGACTCTAGTGCAAGTGGGAGACTGTTAGAAATATGCCCTAGAGGCAATAATAAATTGGTTATTATTATATTTCCTTGTTCAAGGTAATCGTTTATTATCCATGCTAAAATTGTATTGATAGGAAACTCAGATACATGTGTGGATACATAGACAACACCATGTCCCTAGTAAGCCTCTAGTTGACTAGCTCGTTGATCAATAGATGGTTACGGTTTCCTGACCATGGACATTGGATGTCGTTGATAATGGGATCACATCATTAGGAGAATGATGTGATGGACAAGACCCAATCCTAAGCCTAGCACAAGATCGTGTAGTTCGTTTGCTAAGAGCTTTTCTAATGTCAAGTATCATTTCCTTAGACCATGAGATTGTGCAACTCCCGGATACCGTAGGAATGCTTTGGGTGTACCAAACGTCACAACGTAACTGGGTGGCTATAAAGGTGCACTACATGTATCTCCGAAAGTGTCTGTTGGGTTGGCACGAATCGAGACTGGGATTTGTCACTCCGTGTAAACGGAGAGGTATCTCTGGGCCCACTCGGTAGGACATCATCATAATGTGCACAATGTGACCAAGGAGTTGATCACGAGATGATGTGTTACGGAACGAGTAAAGAGACTTGCCGGTAACGAGATTGAACAAGGTATCGGGATACCGACGATCGAATCTCGGGCAAGTAACATACCGATAGACAAAGGGAATTGTATACGGGATTGATTGAATCCCCGACATCGTGGTTCATCCGATGAGATCATCGTGGAACATGTGGGAGCCAACATGGGTATCCAGATCCCGCTGTTGGTTATTGACCGGAGAGTCGTCTCGGTCATGTCTGCATGGTTCCCGAACCCGTAGGGTCTACACACTTAAGGTTCGATGACGCTAGGGTTATAGGGAATAGATATACGTGGTTACCGAATGTTGTTCGGAGTCCCGGATGAGATCCCGGACGTCACGAGGAGTTCCGGAATGGTCCGGAGGTAAAGATTTATATATGGGAAGTCCTGTTTTGGTCACCGAAAAAGTTTCGGGTGCTATCGGTAACGTACCGGGACCACCGGGAGGGTCCCGGGGGTCCACCAGGTGGGGCCACCGGCCCCAGAGGGCTGCGTGGGCCAAGTGTGGGAAGGGACCAGCCCCTAGGTGGGCTGGTGCGCCTCCCACAAGAGGCCCAAGGCGCAGCGAAGGGGGAAAGGGGGAAACCCTAGGCTCAGATGGGCCTAAGGCCCACCTAGTGGTGCGCCCCCCCTCTCTCCCCCTTCTGGCCGCCCCCCTAGATGCATCTAGGGCTGGCCGCACCCCTTGGGGGGAACCCTAGATGGGGGCGCAGCCCCTCCCCCTCCCCTATATATAGTGGGGTTTTGGGGGCTGCCAATGACATGAGTCTTCCTCTCTCTTTGGCGCAGCCCTACCCCTCTCCCTCCTCGTCTCTCGCAGTGCTTGGCGAAGCCCTGCTGGAGTGCCACGCTCCTCCATCACCACCATGCCGTTGTGCTGCTGCTGGACGGAGTCTTCCCCAACCTCTTCCTCTCTCCTTGCTGGACCAAGGCGTGGGAGACGTCACCGGGCTGCACGTGTGTTGAACGCGGAGGCGCCGTGGTTCGGCGCTTAGATCGGAATCAACCGCGATCTGAATCGCTACGAGTACGACTCCTTCATCCGCGTTCTTGCAACGCTTCCGCTTAGCGATCTACAATGGTATGTAGATGCACTCCCCTTCCCCTCGGTGCTAGATTACTCCATAGGTTGATCTTGGTGATGCGTAGAAAATTTTGAATTTCTGCTATGTTCCCCATCAATTACCCCCTAAACCCTCATCTTTCAAAAAAAAAACAAAAACCCCAGCCACTGAAATGCTGACGCGTGGATGCCTTTTGGTCCCGGTTGGTGTCACCAACCGGGACCAAAGGCCCTCCTGCCTGGGCTGGCCGCAGCGGCCACGTGGAGGCCCATCTGTCCCGGTTCGTCTAAGAACCGGGACTAAAAGGCTAGGGCATTAGTAACGACCCTTTAGTCCCGGTTCAACAACCGGGACAAAAGGCCCTTACCAACTGGGACAGATGACCCTTTTTCTAGTAGTGTCGAGTGACATTTGTTTTTTTTTGTTTTTCATTGATCCATCGAACGACTTTGCCCAGTACGTATTATTTATCGACGCTCAAGGTATTTTTGGACTCGGCTGCATGCAAAGACGTAGTACGTACATGCACCAGCAGTCTTAGGCACGGTGCAATGACTCGTCCATATCCAGGGCCGTCTCCAGAAATTTGGGGCCCCGGTGCGAAAAAAATATATGCTAAATTTGGGGGCTCGGTGCGAAAAAATATATGTGTGTATTGATGCCACGAAAAAATATATATGCCACGGTTTTCTACTCCAGTTAATTAATTATTATGTGTGTATTTATTTTTGGGGAATTCTAAAATATTAAGCCTTTTTTATTTCCAGCTCTTTGATTCCCCTCGATAGGTTGTTTCCACTAAAAGTCAACGGTAAAAAATTTGGCCCCGCGAATGGAGTGATCACCATGAATGGTGCATGCAATTACCGTACGCCACGTTCCTTGGACCTCAAAGTCGTCATGACTCAACCAAAGAGAGATTGCGGTACAAAAGTCGTCTTTCCGGTCCATGAATATACAAGCGAGCAAGGGACCTAATCAAGGTGACATTGGACCCTAGCCTGGAAAAAAAGTCCCCCCACCTCACAACGTACCCCTAATTATTCCTAGCACAACTAACCCTATCTTCCGTTGGATCCGAGCGTACAGTTAGGACAGACTAGAAAAGAGGTGGATCCGTGGGAGCTTATGACGAGGGTTGGAAGCGACGATGGAGTTGGGGAGTTTGTGATAGTGGAGGGTCACCTAAGATGCCCGGCTCCTTGACCCACAAGCACGCATGCAACCCAATGAAGGCGCCGGCGAACCCTTGTCGTAAAAATTCCCCTCTTGACAACATCGTCTATCCCGCCGATACATTTTGGGCCCACCAACTCCCCACGCAATATTCTAAGCCCAACCCGCTCTCTTGTTCGTTGGATATGAGCGAACGGTCAGGATTAATGAAAGAGGGGGTCGATCCGTGGGAGATGATGATCCACCAATGAGCATCTAGCAATCAATCCAGCCGTGGTTGCCGAAATAAAAATCCTATTTGGGGTGTCCCGCCCGCACACTCGGAAATTACTTCATTTCATTCATTCAAAGGAAATCGAAAATCCCAAACACCAAACCCCAAAACAGCCCACGCCACTTCACTTGTCTCTTAGTCTGAGCGCGCTCCTCCCCAAACCACCGCCGCCGCCGCCCTCTGCTCCTCCCCAATCGAATCCAGCCGCCGGCGACGGGCGACCTCCTCTCCCCCACCCCCATGCCCACCCCGGCGACCTTCCTCCCTCCCTCCTCGCGCGGGAAACCCTAGCCCCTTTCTTCCGCTGGTTGTTCCACCCATGGATATGGATGGGGCGACAGAGGTGGCCACCTGTTCCGGCCACGAACGCCGCCGGATCCGCACCCACCCACGGAGGTTCTTCACTAGCATCGCCATGGAGGTCCACCCCCTTCTCTTCTCTCAGCGGGGCAGGGGCGTCGCACATGGGGGAGCTCTCTGCTGCTGTTGCAGCGGGCCTCGACGACGGCGAGGAAGGGGTCGTCTTCTCTGACCCACGGCCTGCAGATTCTAGACCCCAACCGATGGTATGCCTCCTCTCCTTCCTCCCCCTTCCTCTCATGCTGTCCCGATTAGATTAGATTAGATTCGATTACATAAATTCCTGCAGTGTGATTAGATCCTGGTGTTCTTGTGATGCTTTCTCTGTCTGCTACGTACTACTCTAGTTTGTAGATGTGGATTGATGTTTCTTCAGACTTGAGTAACATTCCTCGCTTGAGAAGGAACAAGAATAACACATGGAGAGGAGAGGGATTCAGAGACGTTTTGTTTCTTCAGACTCGAGTAACATTCAGTTACAGCCGCGCCTTTTAATTCAACCCAAGAAAAAAGCTGTGTCTTTTAATGACCATCACTCCTCTAGGCACGCCGGCCCACTCACACACACACACAACTTGACACACACACCGGCACCATCCCTCATCTTCTCTCATGCTGTCCCAATTATATTAGATTACATTACATAAATTCCTGCAGTGTGATTAGATCCTGGTGTGCTTGTGATGCCTTCTCTGTGTGCCATGTACTAGTTTGTAGATGTGGATTGATGTTTCTTCAGACTTGAGTGTTGTTCTAGCTCGATTCCATTTTTCCTTCTACTATCTCTTTTCGATTTTAACACGTTCGAGAAGGTTCAGTATTTATGTGGTGTTGACACACCACTACCAGGGGCCTGACAAAACTGAACTTATCTCATTTACAATCATTTGATGTCTCTATCTTCATAAGTATTGATGAACCTTCAGATCCTGGTTTTGTCCCTATAATACTTCCTACATTTCTAGTTGCAGACCGGTGATTGAAATTCAGTTATGAGAAATGTACGATCTTCAATACTTTGGCATATTTAGATGTCTCTCCCTTCCATCTTGGCACCTATGCGAATAACTTATTCTGCTCTTGATACTTGGAACTGGACTTGTTTCCTAGCTGTGATCTTTGGCCTGCAGATATCTTGTCACAATAAAAAAGCATAATCTTTTTTTTTGTCTGTTGTATTGTAACAATAGTTTGGTGGATGCTTTGGAGGTTTGAAGACAAGGCTTTCCAGGAGGGATACATGCCTTTTGATGGCTACCTCAGGAGCGCTTCTTCCAGCGTGTCCTGCACACCATGGTCAACAGTGCGCAGCCGCATGTTCTATTTCTTCAGACTTGAGTAACACTCAGTTAGAGCTGCATCTATTAATTCGACTTGAAAATTTTTGTGTCTTTTAATGACCAGCACACCCCCAGGCACGCAGACCCACTCACACACACACAACTTGACACACACCGATGCCGTCGCTTAACAGTTTACGCCTCGTCCATATATGGCATGACACGTGTCATAGTTTGTTCCAGGAGCTTGTGATGGTAGTTGCTTCACTGTTTGTGCAATGAATCATCAAACTGTGAGAAATTCAGAGACTTTCTTTTTCTTCAGACTTGAGTAACATTCAGTTACAGCTGCGTCTTTTAATTCGACTCAAAAAAAATTGTCTTTTAATAACCAGCACACCTCCAGGCATGCAGGCCTGCTCACATACACACACACACACACACACCGGCGTCGTCCCTCACAGTTTAGATCTTGTCCATATATAGCATGAGACGTGACGTAGTTAGTTCCAGTAGCTTGTGGTGCCATTTGCTTCTAGTTTGTGCTTGTGACGCTCTCCTGGTTAATTCCAGCCGTGGTAGCTAGTTACTGCTGCTCCGACCTTGAACCTCTCTATGTTCGGTTTCGTGTTTGTTCTAGCTCGATTCTGTTTTTTTCTTCTACTCTCGCTTTCCGATTTTAATATGTTCGAGCAGATTCCAGTACTTATGTGGTGTTGACACGTCACTGGTAGAGGGGCCTGATAGAACCGAGCTTATCTCATTTTTGTCATTTACGTGCATTTGATGTCTGTATCTTCATAAGTATTGATGTACCTTCAGATAGGAAAACACATTCAGATCCTAGTTTTGGCCCTATAATACTACCTACATTTCTAGTTGCAGATTGGAAATTGAAATTCAGATATGAGAAATGTATGGGTCTTCAATTCTTGAATGTCACATATTTAGGTGTCTCTTCTTTCGGTCCAGCCAACTACGTGAATGAACTTATTCTGCTCTTGGAACTGGACTTGTTTCGTAGCTGTGATCTCTGGCTTGCAGATACCTTGTCACAATGAAAGTGCATTCAGATTTGTTTTGTATCTAGTCTTGACCATGTATATCTCTTGGCATCCCTGATGCAGGCCATGGGGCACCAAATTGACTTTTTTCACAGGTACTGCCTCATCGGATATACGGCGACTGTGGCACCAGGGGCCCCATGGAGGTGGCGCTGGAACCCTAGACGCTGCTGCTCTTTCCCGAGTCCCCTCCTCCACGTGCGGCTCGCAGGTGTTCCATCTTGCTGCGTGTCTGCTCTCTCTCTCTCTCTCTCTCTCTCTCTCTAATTTCAATATCACACCATCTTGCGTGCTACTGTGTGTGCAATACATGTTCTGCTTTGCCTTCTTTTCTCAGACCTTCCTCGATCAGTTAAGTTGCACTGGGGAAAAATACCTACATACTCCCATATTACCGGGTAGAGGCCAATGGGTGCCAAAAACTTACGTATACCTTCTGCTCTGTCATTTAAACTCATGTATTTGATGTCTCTATCTTCACAAGTCTTGCTGAACCTTCAGATAGGCAAAAACATTCAGTTTAGAGCTTGATATTTCGTTGCTACAATAATAATACCTACACTTCCACATCTCCAATTGCAGTCTGGAGATTCAAATTCTGATATGAAAAATATATGGGGTTCTCATTTCTTTTGGAATGTTACTACATATTCTTTTTACATGTTCCTCTGTCATAGGCTAATTTCAATCTCACATCATCCTCGGTGGTACTGTGTGGGTAGAACATGCTCTGCTTCATCTTCTATTTTCAGCCCTCCATCAATCAAGTTCGACCGGGAAAAAGCACACATACATAGATATCACTGGGTAGGGGTCTGACAAAATGTTACTTGTCTCAGTTTTGCCATTTAAACCCATTTGATGTCTTTAATCTTCATAAGTCTGCCTTGCTCAACCTTCAGATAGCCAAAAACATTCAGTTCAGAACCTGGTATTGTTTGTTGCAACAATAATAATACCTACAACACAGTTCTACATTTCTAATCACACTTTCAAGATTCATATTAAGATATGAAAAATATATGCTCTTGTTTGACTAGTTCATTGCCCGCAGGTCCGGATTACATGGCCGAGAAGCTTGGTGACTACAAGAGCGTCGCCCTGTAGCTCTGCAAGCATTCAAGCACCACCTTGGCCGGGCTGCGGGTGCCTATGATTTGAATCCCAGGTAGAACCAACTTTTGTTTGTCTCTAGTGTTGACCATCCATATATGTCTCTAGCAAGTGTGCTATTCGTTCCATTGGAAGTTAGGTTCCACCTTGTTCTATCTCTTGTCCGATGCTTACCAAATCTAAAGGCATACAAATACTGTTGCTTCATTCTCAACTTTAGGCTTGCACAATTCCTGAAATCATCAAAGGATTACCTACTGGCTTCGCAGATAATAGAAACATTTTTACCAGCGCCCCAACATGACTGGACCCTCTCCGGTATGGCTCGGTCTATCAAGTCTCCCATCCTCTGTCAGGCTAATTCCAGTTCCACATGATGTTGATATTGGCAGTGTGTGTGCTTTCCCTTTCAGACCTTGATGAGACGTTGGCCTCCAGCATCATCGGCCTTGAGGACTGGTGTTGATCAATTGGCTGTTTGGTGGTCCAGATTACATGATGAAGAAGCTCGTCATCGACAAAATCGTCAGCTTGTAGCTCCGCGTCCTCCTCTGCAAGCACTCAAACGCCACCATGGCCGGGCTACGGGTGCATATGATTTGAATCCCCGGTAAAGACCGGTTCTTTTGTTTGTCTCTAGTCTTGGCCATGTATATATGTCTCTTGCAAGTGTGCTATTCGTTCAATTGGAAGAAGGCTTCCAGCTTGTTCTATCTCTGGTCCGATGGTTACCAAAATTCAAGGCTTACAAATACTGTTGTTTTGTTCTGAACCTCAGGTTTGCACATTTTCTGATATCGTCAAAGTATTACTGAAAGTTCACACATCTAACTATAATTTTTCAACAGCCGTACCAGGATCCATTTTAGTTAGATTGGCATCTTGAAGATATATTTTTACATTGTTTATTCCTTCCATTGCCATGTAATCAACATGAATTAAGTCTATCATCTGACTAACTTGCCTAATAATAAGCATATTTGTTTCCTTACTTTCTCATTCCTTTTTTTGTGGCCTGGGAGTGGAGGTAGGGTGAGCTATGCATCTTAGGAATACAACCATAAGGGGGGGGGGGGGGGGGGGGGGGGGCTCATTCGTATGAAAAATAGTACTGAGTACTTCAAATACTATAAAGAAAGAAGAATAAATTCGTTCCTCAAAGAGACTTTATTTTCCCCTTTGTTTCTCAAACAGGCTGCATCTATTTACTTTGAAGTGTAATATCAATCAATGGCAACCGTTTTTGAATGCAGATTTCTAAATTTGTTCGTGACCCTGCCAGGATAGAGGGTTTGATCGCCATTGCCTATGCTCATCGAATCTCATAGTGTTCATGTTGTCTCAACATTTTTGATGTATGAGCATTTTGTGATTGATGATTAGTTGAACCCCACCGGCCTCTTTATTTATGCAGGAGCCCATGCATCTAGATCCGCCCTGCTCAGATATTTCCATCTCGAATAGCTTCTTCAAACCTCTAGATTGACTTCAGTATGACAGTTGATCCAGAGTAAAGACCATAAGACTTTGTACCCAATGTGTATGTGCAGTTCAATATTTTCTGACTGAATTCTCATGACCTTGTTTAGTATGCCTGGTGTGCGTCTTCTGTTGCTCCTAACCTCCAGTTATGTGATGCCGGAGTAGTCCGACCGATGCCATTCCACTTCGTGATTGGAACCATACACACCCTAAGAAACCCAAAACTCTTAATGAAGAATACAATAAATAGCGTACTGTCTTCATCAAATGACATATCTACCTATTACTATATTAATTATGCCATGTACAATGGTTATATTCTAGCTATGTGTGTCCAATGACAAGTAGTCGAAGTTCTGGCATTCCTATAATGATGCATTTTGCACTGCACTGGAAGGCAAAATCTTAGATAATGCATGATTCTTTTAGAAAATTTATTTTTAAAAATATTTTATCAGGCATAATATGATTTCTCATATCAAAAGGGCTATATTTACAAAACTGCTAATAAACTCAATACATTTCTATATTCCAAATAGCCAGTGAAAGCATTTAACAATTTTTGTATGTGGTACAACCAATAATTACAATAACCATTAGTCCATATGAATACTTGGGTGGGCGACAATTGTACTTGATTATCCGCTGATTCAATCTGCTGTACTTGATTATCCTCAAGTTTGACTGTCGCAATTGCTGTATGATTGATTGCCTGATGTTAACATGAGGCATTTATCATGTGCTGAAATTGCTCTTCCGTAAATGAGCAGGTTTCGCGGACATGTACGGCAGCGAGAAAGGGGTGCTCGGCGGTGACATGGATGTTGCATAAGCATGTATGGGTATTCCTGCTAAGTATATATGTTGTGTTTGTCTTGTACAGGCCCAGGCCCATGTAACCTTGTATATATCTCTCTCCTCCTCAATATAGAAAAATGTTCGGTCATTCTCTCTTCCTCACGTTTCCTAACATGGTATCAGACCAGGACCAAACCCTAGTCCCTCTTCCAGCCGCCACCCATGAAATCGACGCCGGTGAGGTGATTCAGGCGGATCTGTCTGGTGAGGAGACATCCACATCGCTGCCCCATCCCATCTTCGTCATTAACCTGTAGGAGCTGCTCTCCAGCAGCTCCTCTGTGTGTCCTCACAGCTACTCTGTGAGAATACTTCCCCTGCTCTCCAGCAGTCATCTCCAGCAAGCTCTTGATGCCTTCCCTGCTTTACAGCAAGCTCCAGGCGTTCCCCCTTCTATCCAGCAAGATCCAGCAAGCTCCACCTTCTATCCAGTGAGATCCAGATCCTGTTTGTGGCTGTCTGCTGCTCTTCTCTTGTTGCTGCCTGCAGCTGCTATCAGATTGGGTGTTTCCAGCTGCTGGCCGCTCACCACTATGGCAAGAAATGATTTCGGATTTGGTTCTTTGATCATAGATATCAAGCTTGATGGTTCAAACTACAGGGAATGGGCATTTTTTGCCCGGACTGTCTTGAGGACGGCTGGTTTTGTTTCTCATCTGACAGATGATCCACCTAGTCCAAATGATGATGCAGCAAGGAAGTCTTGGCAAAAGATCGATGATCGTGTGATGGGAGTTTTAATTCTGGGTGTTGAACCCTCACTCCGAATGAGTCTTGAGCATCACACTTCAGCTAAAGAGATATGGAAGTACTCTGAGCAGCGCTACCTTCAGCCCAGCAATGCACTTCATTTCTCCTTGTTGCAGAATTTACACAACACTCGGCAGCCAGAAGACATGTCCATAGAAGAGTACTATGGAGCTTTCACTCGCATCACTGGGCAGCTAGGTTCCATGGTTCCAAAGGGTAATTCTGGTTGTGAGTCATGTGCAGCAAAGGAAAAGTATGACCATCAGACTCTCATGTTTCAGTTTGTGATGGGTCTCAAGCCAGACTTTGAGAACATTCGCACTCAATTGCTTGGTCGTACGACTCCTCCCACCTTGACAGAGGCACTTGCTAGCTTGATCGCTGAGGAGACTCGTCTCCGTTATCTTGGGGCTACTTCTGCGCAGACTCTACACACTAGTGTTCTGGCATTTCCTCAGCGGCCAGGTGCCTCCAAGGCCACACCTTCAACTGTTGTCTGCTCGTTCTACAAGAAGGCATGACACCACAGAGATGGTTGTTTCAAGCTTCATCCAGAGCTGTTAGCTGAGTTTCAGGCTAGACGGGCCCTCAATCAGCAGCGTCGTGCACCCCAGGCTCCTTATCAGCAGCAAGCTCCTTATCAGCAGCAAGCGAGGGGTGCTTCTGCATCTGTTCTCTCTCAGCCCGCTGTTGCTGCAACCCAGCCTTGGGTTCTGGACTCTGGAGCTTCTTTCCATGTGACCTCTGATCGCTCTTAGCTTGTGTCTTGCCAGCCAGTGCGGGATGGTGCCTCTGTTCAGACTGCTGATGGTACACACCTTGTTCTATTACTCATCAGGGTTCTCTTTGCACATCCAAGTTTTCTGTTCCTGCCATCTCCTTTGCTCTAGAGCTGTCCATGAATCTTATGTCTGTTGGCCAGCTTGCTGATATGAACTACTTTGTTGGTTTTGATGACTCATTTTGTTATGTGCAGGACCGTCAGAGCAAGAGGGTCATTGGAACTGGCCATCGCCATAGAGGATCCACATCCCTCTACATCCTTGACACCTTACACCTTCCTTCAGCTTCCACCACATCCGCGTTCCGGATGGCTGCATCAACATCAAGATCCACTTCGTCGTTTTCTTTTGCCCAGTGGCACCATCGCTTAGGTCACTTGTGTGGTTCTCGTTTATCTACCCTTGTTCGACAAGGTGTTTTGGGTCATGTTTCCATAGATGTTGGTTTTCACTGTAAGGGTTGTAAGCTAGGGAAACAAATACAGCTTCCATACTCTTCCAGCACTACTCATTCTAGTCATCCTTTTGATTTAGTGCACTCTGATGTATGGGGTCCTTCCCCCTTTGTTTCGAAAGGTGGCCACAAACATTATGTCATATTTGTTGATGATCACTCTCGACATACTTGGGTCTATTTTATGAAGCATCGTTCTGAGTTGTTTTCTGTATATAAGACTTTTGTACATATGGTCCATACTCAGTTTTCCAGTGCTGTTCGTGTTTTTCGTTCTGACTCTGGGGGGGGGGGAGTATCTATCTACTGCTTTTCGCGAGTTTCTCTCATCTGAGGGTACTCTCCCTCAACTTTCATGCCCTGGTGCCCATGCTTAGAATGGCGTTGCTGAGCGTAAGCATCGCCATATTGTTGAGACAGCTCGTACCCTTCTAATTTCTTCCTTTGTCCCCACTCATTTTTGGGGTGAAGCTATCTCAACTGCTGTTTATCTTATCAATCTCCAACCTTCTACTCGCCTTGAGGGCAAGTGTCCTGGTGAGGTTTTGTTTGGTTCTCCTCCCACCTATGACCACCTCCGTGTCTTTGGTTGTACTTGTTATGTTCTTTTAGCACCTCGTGAGCGTACCAAGTTGACTGCTCAGTCTGCTCAGTGTGTCTTCCTTGGATATAGTCTTGAACATAAGGGCTACAGTTTCTATGATTCTTCTGCTCGCCGCATTCGCTTTTCTCGCGATGTCACTTTTGTTGAGGATCAACCCTTCTTCTATTCCCCTTCCACTAAACCATCATCCTCAACTTCTTTAGAGTCTACCTCGTTTCACTTCCACCTATCTTTTTAGATGAGTCCATAGCTGAACAACCTTTTGTCCTAACATCAGAACCATCTCCACCACATGTTTCATCTCCTTCCTCACCAGCTCCTTTCTCTCTTCCACTAGCTCCACCTCTAGATAGTCTTCCTTTCCATTACACTCGTCGTTATTCTACTCCTCCAGCCAGTACTTTCCATTACACTCGTCGTTCTAAAGTTCCATGTGACACGCAGTCATCTATGCCTTTGTCTTCTACTCTTCCAGCCAGTACTACTGATCCTTGCACTGACGGCTCTTCTCTAGCAACGCGATACAAAAAGGACTTATATGCAGGGGCTGTTTCTGAGCCTAGTACCTATCAGGAGGCAGTTGTGTCACCTGAGTGGCAACTGGCTATGTCTGAGGAGCTTGCAGCCTTAGAGCGTACTGGTACATGGGATTTGGTACCATTACCTCCTCGTTCAGTCCCTATCACTTGCAAATGGGTGTATAAGGTTAAAACCAAGTCAAATGGTTCTGTGGAACGCTATAAGGCTCACCTTGTTGCAAGAGGTTTTCAGCAGTCTCATGGGAAAGATTATGATGAGACGTTTGCTCCTGTTGCTCACATGACTTCAGTTCGAACTCTAATTGCCGTGGCTGCTACTCGGTCATGGAAAATTTTCCACATGGATGTGAAGAATGCTTTCCTTCATGGTGATTTACATGAGGAAGTATATATGCAGCCACCTCCAGGTATCAAGGTTCCATCAGGTCATGTTTGTCGTCTTCGAAAGGCTCTTTATGGGCTTAAGCAAGCCCCTCGTGCCTGGTTTGAGCGGTTCAGTTCTGTGATTCAAGCTGCCGGTTTTTCTCCTAGTGAACATGACCCTGCACTCTTCATTCATACATCTGAGCATGGCCGTACATTGCTTCTACTTTATGTAGATGACATGTTGATCACTGGAGATGATGTTGGGTATATTGATTTTGTTAAGAAAAAATTGAGTGAACAATTCAAGATGTCAGATTTGGGGTCTCTCAGCTATTTTCTCGGGATTGAGGTCGAGCATACTGATGATGGTTACTATATCTCCCGGCAAAAGTACACTCAGGATTTGATTCTTCGCTCAGGTCTCACTGACACACGCATTGCTGCTACACCTATGGAGCTTCATCTGCAGTTGCGTCCTACTGATGGCACTCCTCTTGAGGATCCCTCTCGCTATCGTCACATTGTCGGCAGTCTAGTGTACCTCACAGTGACCAGACCTGACATCGCACATGCAGTCCATATTCTCAGTCAATTTGTCTGTGCTCCCACCTCAGTTCATCATGGTCACCTATTCCGAGTCCTTAGGTATTTAAGGGGAACTACATCTCGCCGCTTGTTCTATGCTAATTCCAGTCAGCTCCAGCTTCATGCTTACTCTGATTCCACTTGGGCGATTGATCCTATTAATCGTCGCTCGGTCACTGGCTATTGCATATTTCTTGGTACATCTCTCATTGCATGGAAATCAAAGAAGCAAACTGCTGTGTCTCGCTCCAGCGCCGAGGCAGAGCTTAGGGCTCTCTCTACTACTACAACCGAGATTGTATGGCTTCGCTGGCTATTGGATGATCTTGGTGTCTTATGTCATACACCAACACCTCTTCTTTGTGACAGCACTGCTGCTATTCAGATTGCTAATGATCCGATCAAGCATGAGTTGACCAAACACATTGGTGTGGATGCCTTTTTCACTCGATCTCATTGTCAACAATCCACTGTCAAGCTACAATATGTCCCATCAGAGCTTCAAGTCGCAGATTTCTTCACCAAGGCACAAACTAGAGATCAGCATAGGTTTCACACTCTCAAACTTGGTGTATCAGATGCTCCTGACCCACCTTAAGTTTGAAGGGGGGATGTTAAGTATATATGTTGTGTTTGTCTTGTACAGGCCCAGGCCCATAGTCTAGAGTGAGGCCCAGGCCCATGTAACCTTGTATATATCTAATCACAGACATGTTGGGAAATAAGGATGATGGGAACGAAGAGGCAGCGCGTGGGCCCCGACAGGGCATGTGGATGCGTCGGAGAGCTACGCCTAGTGAGCGAGCTGGGGCAACCGGCCAAAATCACAGCCAGTGTTAATGTTTTCCCTTGTGGAAACCACTTGTATAATTATTGACAGGTGCTCAACCTTTGCATATAAACTCGGCGTCGTTGTTAATGAGGTTGTAGCTGAATACACCACAGCTTTAATCTGTAAAGACCTCTGGCATCGCCTTAGTAGGAGAGTACCCACCGCTGGTACATAACCGCGAGCCGTACACATGACAAAGCTATTGGACACCCTAGGAATAAGAAGCAACCGACCTTTGGCCATCCTTCCTCACTCACTACATGATCTCCCGCACCAAAGGCTCCTCTTGAGGAGCGAGCACCGACACCGAGTGCTCGAACCAGGTCACAAACACATTATTGAAAATCCATAGCTCATCATTGTAGGTGAAAGTAGACCGAGAGGACGAGGGTGGTGGATAGGGTACATAAAATGTGGCTCTTGCTTAGAGTTATCTGTGATAGTGTTTCTAGTAGTACAATTCACATAATTAAATAGCCTTCCACAACACGACTAAGGCAAATAGTAACAACGTCAAACCAAGATATATGCTATGGCTATGATTATACTCCTTCGATCCAAAAAAGAGTCACATGTTGTTGCGGCAGCCTCAGCGTCTCCACCAAGCCCACTTCAAGGACGCATCTGTTCGACGCGATTTTGTCATAATTACGTATTTGTTAAGTATGAAATGTGGCATTGATCCGACTTACAAGTATGTATATGACCCCAACTAAAATGCCCATTTTTCATGAGAGAAAAGGGTCCGCAGCAGAGCATTGGTTATTTATGCCTACGCACATGCGACCTAAATCAATCTGATTAATCATCCACTAGTTATACATGCATGCATCCCTCACGATGAGCTATGGGGATTGCACTATGCATATGCATGGATGGGGTATTAAACAAAAGCCAGATGAATCGACCGTGCCATGTTTACGTCCCATGCAACGGAAGACTTGGTTGAACGCGCATACACGCGCTCGAGCCCGATCCAACACGCCGGCCACGTACGTCCGAGCTAAACCTGCGGCTGCGTATTTATCTTGTTATCTCTCCGCAAGATAGGAGGGCCGCTTCAACTATAACTTGGCCGCAGCACGAGGAGACGCGCCGGCATCGGCGGTGTCGAGAAGCGCCCAGCAGAGACACACACGGAGAGAATGAAGAAGGGAAGAGCCGACGAAGGCCGTGGGCATCGTGCCGACATCATAGCTGGGGACGGACGCGGACGACGTGCCGGCGTCTGCACATCGCCATCGCCGTACTGCAACGACCACGGACATCCGCCGGCGAATATACAGCGCCACCCGGTACATCAGCAATCACACACAAGCATTCTTCTTTGTCAACCACATGCCTATATAGCTAATCTTCTCACTGTTTCGTCTCTCATTTGATCTCTCATTTCAGCCCCAGGAGAGGAGCGACAATAGACTGCGCCCCACATGCAGAAGAAATGTAGAGGCCGCGTCTATTGGCGCCGACGGAGGACGTCAGCACCAAGTGCACCCAGGAAAAAGAAGGCGAGAGGCAGCGACCACGGGCGTCGGGACTGCCGCACACGATGTGCCGGCGAGCGCGGTGAAGTCTTCATATGGGCTGCCACACGCTGCAACAACAAATACATCCGTCTTCAACAATGGCAATCATCACACTATTCCTTTTCTCTTTGCATTTCTCATTTCAGAGGGGAGGCCACCCAGCCAAGAGGATAGGCGCCCACGGTGGCGGCGTCAAGGACGGGACGACGTGCCGGCGCACATGTATAACTAGTGAAGAAGAAGCTTGGATGCCATCTCCATGTGGTCGATGAGACACTCGCGGCAGCGACATAGTACGCGCGACAACAAGGCTCAAGATGGCGGCGACCTGGTGCGCGCCCATGAAGACCGCGACGACAACGACGAACGTCAGCATTGGTGCACAAGCCGGAGTGACGAGGCCGTCGTCCAAGGCTGTACCATCATCTACCTTAGCCATGGATCGGCCGGAAATGGATCAGTCGCGGGCGCCTGCACCAAATGCACCTAACCTGCCCCGGCTTTGCTGTTCGGAGGTTCGCGATCGAGTGGGGACAAAAACGAGCTACCCGGCCGGCTGATACGCAACAAACCAGAAAGAAATCCTTCCTTGTTTCCTTTCCATACGCGTCTGATCTGCTGCCGGATCTGCACCGAAGGTCCTCTTGATGAGCGTCTACTCGATGTTGCCAGGGCACCCAAGGGCGGCCCTCAACTTGGTCGCGTCCCTGACCGACCCGACACAAGAGATGCCATAGAGAAGATTTGCACCATGGTCGTACGTCATGCCACGGGGGCTTTGCTCTTCCCTGCGCTGCCAGGTGAAGGGAGGCGGATGACGCCGTTCGGAACCGTCAGTCACGCCACCAGCTGCAGATGGCATAGAGGAGGATGAAATCGTCGGCATCGTGCAGGTGGCCAGCAAGGCGTGGAGCAGGTCCGGCGCAAGGTCGGGCCAGCGAGACGTAGCCGAGGTCGCTTTTGTCGTCGTTCATGGCAGCCGGCGGGATCGATCAAGAAGGAACCGATGTGTTTGCACGGTCTTCCAGATTAGCAACTTTAGTCGACCATTCAGCGTGATGCGATCGATGTGTTGTGGCCATGTACTTACTAGTACATAATTAAACGCGGCGAGAGAGACCAGGTTTTGCAATGCGACTTGGATGGACGACCGATGCGGACTCTTTCTTTCTTCTTCCTAACATTCTTGTCATGGTATGAGACTTTATTTACACGTGATGGTGTATTAATGTCCTTATCTTCCTCGTACACAGTCCTATATAAAAACACAATTCAAACACACGTACTTGATTGCACAGTTTTGATGGGAATAATGCACACTATGACACACAAGTACTACATTTTTGTTCGGATATATTATCGTGGTTCTTAGAATCGGACTTCCGTGACTTTGTGATGATAATATAAGCATCTTTCTTTTGGGTTACTCTCTTCGTATTATAACACACAACATTTAACACAATGAGAACGCGCCGGTATACCCGCCCCCGCGTCGGCCCCAGGGGCGACTCGGGAGGCTCCTAATGCCCACACCGCCGGCGCGCCCTTCTCGCCCCTCCCCCTCACCGCCACCTGTCGTCCCTGACGGGCAAAGGTCCAGCGTGGGTTGGCGGCGGCGGGGCCGTCTCGCAGCTCCCACTCCTTCCCCTGTCTCCCCCCCTCGCCATAACCCTAGAAATAGCACTAGTAGAAAAGGGGGCTTTTGTCACCGGGACTAAAGGTCGTCCACGTGGACGCAGCCTGGAGCTCCACCTTTAGTCCCGGTTGGTGTTACCAACCGGGACTAAAGGAAATTTTATGATATTTTTTTTTTGAAATTTTTTTTGCGATTTTTTTTTAATTTTTAAATTTCTGAATTATTTTAACCTCTAATCTCTAATCACCACCCCTCATCACTGCTCAATTTATCCTCTAATCTCTAATCACCCCTCATCATTCCAAATCATCTAACTTCCTAGACGGTCACCCATCCTCTCACTACTCCAGCCTGAGCACGCTTAACTTTCGGGTTCTATTCTCCCTCGTTTCCAAGTCTGCACTTGTTGTTTTCCTGACAATAGTAAGATGTCAATTGTATTAACCCTCAGGAATTTAGCTTGAGCATTAAGTGACACATTTCACTGTTTGAGTTTGAAACTATTGTTTTAAAAAACAATAATTATTTAGTAACACTAATATTTCTGGAATAATTAGTTTGACCACTGTTTGACCACAGTTTGACCAGATTTGACCAAAATTCAAAAAAACTGAAATAATTATTTAGTAACACTAATATTCTAGAATAATTAGTTTGAGCATTGTTTGACCACAGTTTGACCACAATTTGAATTTTTTTGAATTTTTTTGCCTCTCCAGATCTTAAAAGCCCCGTATCTTTTTTTCTGTTAGGTTTTTGAGGATCTTAAAAGCCCAGTTAAATTCGGATGTAACTTTTCGAGTAGATGATTTTTCATATAAAATTTTTTTCATCCGAGTTCGTATGCAAAAGTTATGCCCATTTTAAGAAATTCCAGAGATTTTGCAAATAAAGTCGAAATTCATATTTGTTAATTTTCCCAACAACTAGACCACATATCACATGAGAAACTTATTTTATTTTATTTTTTTGACATTTCCATCATTTTCTTTTGTTTTTTCTAAAACTGAAAAATGTGGTCCGGGGGGGGGGGGGGGGTAGAGTTTGATGGGCCCTTTAGTACCGGTTCGTGCCATGAACCGGTACTAATGCCTCAAAGCCCATTAGTACCGGTTGGTGCCACCAACCGGTACTAATGGGCATCGCACCCTTTAGTCCCGGTTCGTGGCACCAACCGGGACTAAAGGGCCCAGGTGAACCGGGACTAATGCCTTAGCCGCACGAACCGGGACCAATGCTCACATTAGTCCCGGTTCGTGACTGAACCGGGACTAATGTGAATATTGCCCTGTGACGAAAGCCCTGTTTTGTACTAGTGTAGGCCACCACCGGTGGAACTTCCGATCACCTAGGAGGCTGGCCGCCTCCGGCGGAGGTCCTCGTGGCTAGAAGGGCCAGCGCTACGCCTAGCCTTGGCCTAGAGATCGCCGACATGGAGTCTCGCCTTGGCCAGTCCTGGGGCCCGGCGGGGACCTCCAGCCCGATTCGTGGTCGCCACCGTCTGGGCTGTGCTCACCGTCCAGCCCAGTACATGGTCGCTGTCGTCTGGGTTGTGCTCACCTCGCGGCGTCGTCACTGATACGTCTCCAACATATCTATAATTTTTGATTGCTCAATGCTATATTATCTACTGTTTTGGACATTATTGGGCTTTATTATTCACTTTTATATTATTTTTGGGACTAACCTATTAACCGGAGGCCCGGCCCAGAATTGTTGTTTTTTGCCTATTTCAGAACTTCGCAGAAAAGGAATATCAAACGGAGTCCAAATGGAATGAAACCTTCGGGAACGTGATTTTTAGGAAGAATATGATCCAGGAGACTTGGACCCTACGTCAAGAAATAAAGGAGGAGGCCACGAGGTAGGGTGGCGCGCCTACCCCCCCCCCCCAGGGCGCGCCCTCCACCCTCGTGGGCCCCCTGTTGCTCCACCGACGTACTCCTTCCTCCTATATATACCTACGTACCCCCAAACGATCAGATACGGAGCCAAAACCTAATTCCACCGCCGCAACCTTCTGTACCCACGAGATCCCATCTTGGGGCCTGTTCCGGAGCTCCGCCGGAGGGGGCATCCATCACGGAGGGCTTCTACATCAATACCATAGCCTCTCCAATGAAGTGTGAGTATTTTACTTCAGACCTTCGGGTCCATAGTTAGTAGCTAGATGGCTTCTTCTCTCTTTTTGGATCTCAATACAATGTTCTCCCCCTCTCTCGTGGAGATCTATTCGATGTAATCTTCTTTTGCGGTGTGTTTGTTGAGACCGATGAATTGTGGGTTTATGATCAAGATTATCTATGAACAACATTTGAATCTTCTCTGAATTCTTTTATGTATGATTGGTTATCTTTGCAAGTCTCTTCGAATTATCAGTTTGGTTTGGCCTACTAGATTGATCTTTCTTGCAATGGGAGAAGTGCTTAGCTTTGGGTTCAATCTTGCGGTGTCCTTTCCCAGTGACAGTAGGGGCAGCAAGGCACGTATTGTATTGTTGCCATCGAGGATAACAAGATGGTTTTTTATCATATTGCATGAATTTATCCCTCTACATCATGTCATCTTGCTTAAAGCGTTACTCTGTTTTCATGAACTTAATACTCTAGATGCATGCTGGATAGCGGTCGATGAGTGGAGTAATAGTAGTAGATGCAGGTAGGAGTCGGTCTACTTGTCTCGGACGTGATGCCTATATACATGATCATACCTAGATATTCTCATAACTATGCTCAATTCTGTCAATTGCTCAACAGTAATTTGTTCACCCACCGTAAAATACTTATGCTCTCGAGAGAAGCCACTAGTGAAACCTATGGCCCCCGGGTCTATCTTCATCATATTAATCTTCCAATACTTAGTTATTTCCTTTGCTTTTTACTTTGCTTTTATTTTAACTTTGCATCTTTATCACAAAAATACCAAAAATATTATCCTATCATATCTATCAGATCTCACTCTCGTAAGTGACCGTGAAGGGATTGACAACCCCTATCGCGTTGGTTGCGAGGATTTATTTGTTTTTTGTAGGTGCGAGGGACTCGCGCGTAGCCTCCTACTGGATTGATACCTTGGTTATCAAAAACTGAGGGAAATACTTACGCTACTTTGCTGCATCACCCTTTCCTCTTCAAGGGAAAACCAACGCAGTGCTCAAGAGGTAGCAAGAAGGATTTCTGGCGCCGTTGCCGGGGAGGTCTACGCAAAAGTCAACATACCAAGTGCCCATCACAATCCCTTATCTCCCGCATTACATTATTTGCCATTTGCCTCTCGTTTTCCTCTCCCCCACTTCACCCTTGCCGTTTTATTCGCCCTCTCTTTTCCGTTTGCCTTTTTTTCGCTTGCTTGTCGTTATTGCTAGTCCTCTATCTTCTCCGTTGTCTCCCGAGAATGAAGTTCTAAATTTTAAACAAAGGGAGGGAGAAAATCTAAAAGACGCTTGGTATAGAATTTACAATGCTCAAAATAGATCTGCCAGGAAGCAATCTACTTCCATTCTTCTCCGCAACTTTTATGTAGCTGCTAATCCTTGGTATAGATATATTCTTGATACCATTACCGGAGGGAATTTCTTGGGTAGCCATACTTTTGACTCTTATAATGCTATGATAGATTTATTTGGCTCACCACCTCTTTTGGTTAATGGAACTATGTTAACTTTGGAGCATGTAATGCAAATACTTGAAATTATTGAAAATAAAGTTGCTACCGTAGAGTTAATTGAAAATCTGGATAAAAAGATCCACAAGCAAATTACCCAATATGGATCTAAGTTAGGAGTCACTTTGAAATATATTAAGGAGAAGGAACCCATAGTTATTGAGAGAATAAATCAAAATTCCACTAGAATCGATAAACTTGAGGGTATCATTACCAACTTGGGAACCGCTTTTTCTTCCATAAAGTATACTCCAAATCCTCCTACTAAAATTCCCAAGCTTATGTATGTTCCTAAAAATAAGGGTGAATCCTCTAGTAAGGAAACTGCGGATCTCAAATCTATAAGTATTCATCCCAATCTTTTTGCTATCATTAAGGAACCATTTGCTACGAATGAATTTTTCGATCTTGTGCCTAAAAGTTTGATAATTACTAAAAAGAAAGAAATTCCTAAGGATGATAGATGTCTCATTGAAGACTTGCCATACCACTATTATGGCAATACCTAAGATCTATCCTTGCTTTTATGCGTAGCTAGGGGCGTTAAACGATAGCGCTTGTTGGGAGGCAACCCAATTTTATTTTTAGTTTTTTGCTTTTTGCTTATGTTTAGGAATAAATATTTGTTCTAGCCTCTGGTTAGATGTTTTTTTATGTTTTAATTAGTGTTTGTGCCAAGTTAAACCTATAGGATCTTCTTGGATGATAGTTATTTGATCTTGCTGTAATTTCCAGAAACTTTCTGTTCACGAAAACAATTGTTAAAATTCACCAGAACGTGATAAAATAGTGATTCTAATTGCTTCTGATCAATAAACAAATTGTCTAGGTCTTCCTATTTTGGCTGATTTTTTGGAGTTCCAGAAGTTTGCGTTAGTTACAGATTGCTACAGACTGTTCTGTTTTTGACAGATTCTGTTTTTCGTGTGTTGTTTGCTTATTTTAATGAATCTATGGCTAGTAAAATAGTTTATAAACCATAGAGAAGTTGGAATACAGTAGGTTTAACACCAATATAAATAAAGAATGAGTTCATTACAGTACCTTGAAGTGGTCTTTTGTTTTCTTTCGCTAACGGAGCTCACGAGATTTTCTGGTAAGTTTTGTGTTGTGAAGTTTTCATGTTTTGGGTGAAAGATTTTGATGGATTATGGAACAAGGAGTGGCAAGAGCCTAAGCTTGGCGATGTCCATGGCACCCCCAAGATAATCTAAGGACACCATAAAGCCAAAGCTTGGGGATGCCCCGGAAGGCATCCCCTCTTTCGTCTACTTCCATCGGTAACTTTACTTGGAGCTCTATTTTTATTCACCACATGATATGTGTTTTGCTTGGAGCGTCTTGTATGATTTGAGTCTTTGCTTTTTAGTTTACCACAATCATCCTTGATGTACACACCTTTTGAGAGAGCCATACATGATTTGGAATTTGTTAGAATACTCTATGTGCTTCGCTTATATCTTTTGAGTTATATAGTTTTGCTCTAGTACTTCACTTATATCTTTTAGAGCACGGTGGTGGATTTGTTTTATAGAAACTATTGATCTCTCATGCTTCACTTATATTATTTTGAGAGTCTTAAATAGCATGGTAATTGCTTAAATAATCTTAATATGCTTGGTATTCAAGATTAGTAAAAAAAATCTTATGAGTCTGCTGAATACAATGAAAAGTTTGATGCTTGATAATTGTTTTGAGATATGAAGATGGTGATATTAGAGTCATGCTAGTTGAGTAGTTGTGAATTTGAGAAATACTTGTGTTAAAGTTTGTGATTCCCGTAGCATGCACGTATGGTGAACCGTTACGTGATGAAGTCGGAGCATAATTTATTTATTGATTGTCTTCCTTATGAGTGGCGGTCGGGGACGAGCGATGGTCTTTTCCTACCAATCTATCCCCCTAGGAGCATGCGCGTAATACTTTTCTTTGACAACTTGTAGATTTTTGCAATAAGTATATGAGTTCTTTATGACTAATGTTGAGTCCATGGACTATACGCACCCTTCTTCCTTCCACCATTGCTAGCCTCTCTAATACCACGCACTTTTCGCCGGTATCATACACCCACCATAAACCTTCCTCACAACAGCCACCATACCTACCTATCATGGCATTTCCATAGCCATTCCGAGATATATTGCCATACAACTTTTCACCGTTCCGTTTATTATGACACGCTCCATCATTGTCATATTGCTTTGCATGATCATGTAGTTGACATCGTATTTGTGGCAAAGCCATCGTTCATAATTCTTTCATACATGTCACTCTTGATTCATTGCATATCCCGGTACACCGCCGGAGGCATTCATATAGAGTCATATTTTGTTCTAAGTATCGAGTTGTAATTGTTGAGTTGTAAGAAAATAAAAGTGTGATGATCTTCATTTTTAGAGCATTGTCCCAAGTGAGGAAAGGATGATGGAGACTATGATTCCCCCACAAGTCGGGATGAGACTCCGGATGAAAAAAGAGGCCATAAGAAAAAGGCCCAAATAAAAAAATGAGAGAAAAAGAGAGAAAGGACAATGTTACTATCCTTTTACCACACTTGTGCTTCAAAGTAGCACCATGATCATCATGATAGAGAGTCTCTCATTTTGTCACTTTCATATACTAGTGGGAAATTTTCATTATAGAACTTGGCTTGTATATTCCAATGATGGGCTTCCTCAAAATGCCCTAGGTCTACGTGAGCAAGCGAGTTGGATGCACACCCACTTAGTTTCCTTTGTTGAGCTTTCATATACTTATAGCTCTAGTGCATCCGTTGCATGGCAATCCCTGCTCACTCACATTGATATCTATTGATGGGCATCTCCATAGCCCGTTGATACGCCTAGTTGATGTGAGACTATCTTCTCCCTTTTTGTCTTCTTCACAACCACCATTCTATTCCACATATAGTGCTATGTCCATGGCTCACGCTCATGTATTGCGTGAACATTGAAAAAGTTTGAGAACGTCAAAAGTATGAAACAATTGCTTGGCTTGTCATCGGGGTTGTGCATGATTTAAATACTTTGTGTGGTGAAGATAGAGCATAGCCAGACTATATGATTTTGTAGGGATAACTTTCTTTGGCCATGTTTTTTGAGAAGACATGATTGCTTTGTTAGTATGCTTGAAGAATTATTATTTTTATGTCAATATTAAACTTTTGTCTTGAATCTTTCAGATCTGAATATTCATACCACAATTAAGAAGAATTACATTGAAATTATGCCAAGTAGCACTCCGCATCAAAAATTCTGTTTTTATCATTTACCTACTCGAGGACGAGCAGGAATTAAGCTTGGGGATGCTTGATACGTCTCCAACGTATCTATAATTTTTGATTGCTCCATGCTATATTATCTACTGTTTTGGACATTATTGGGTTTTATTATTCACTTTTATATTATTTTTGGGACTAACCTATTAACCAGAGGCCCAACCCAGAATTGCTGTTTTTTGCCTATTTCAGAGTTTCGCAGAAAAGGAATATCCAACGGAGTCCAAACGGAATGAAACCTTCGGGAACGTGATTTTTAGGAAGAATATGATCCAGGAGACTTGGACCCTACGTCAAGAAATAAAGGAGGAGGCCACGAGGTAGGGGGCGCGCCTACCCCCCCAGGGCGCGCCCTCCACCCTCGTGGGCCCCCTGTTGCTCCACCGACGTACTCCTTCCTCCTATATATACCTACGTACCCCCAAACGATCAGATACGGAGCCAAAAACCTAATTCCACCGCCGCAACCTTCTGTACCCACGAGATCCCATCTTCGGGCCTAGTCCGGAGCTCCGCCGGATGGGGCATCCATCACGGAGGGCTTCTACATCAATACCATAGCCTCTCCGATGAAGTGTGAGTAGTTTACTTCAGACCTTCGGGTCCATAGTTAGTAGCTAGATGGATTCTTCTCTCTTTTTGGATCTCAATACAGTGGTCTCGCCCTCTCTCATGGAGATCTATTCGATGTAATTTTCTTTTGCGGTGTGTTTGTTGAGACCGATGAATTGTGGGTTTATGATCAAGATTATCTATGAACAATATTTGAATGTTCTCTGAATTCTTTTATGTATGATTGGTTATCTTTACAAGTCTTTTCGAATTATCAGTTTGGTTTGGCCTACTAGATTGATCTTTCTTGCAATGGGAGAAGTGCATAGCTTTGGGTTCAATCTTGAGGTGTCCTTTCCCAGTGACAGTAGGGGCAGCAAGGCACGTATTGTATTGTTGCCATCGAGGATAACAAGATGGGGTTTTTGTCATATTGCATGAATTTATCCCTCTACATCATATCATCTTGCTTAAGGCGTTACTCTGTTTTCATGAACTTAATACTCTAGATGCATGCTGGGTAGCGGTCGATGAGTGGAGTAATAGTAATAGATGCAGGAAGGAGTCGGTCTACTTGTCTCGGACGTGATGCCTATATACATGATCATACCTAGATATTCTCAGAACTATGCTCAATTCTGTCAATTGCTCAACAGTAATTTGTTCACCCACCGTAAAATACTTATGCTCTCGAGAGAAGCCACTAGTGAAACTATGGCCCCCGGGTCTATCTTCATCATATTAATCTTCCAATACTTAGTTATTTCCTTTGCTTTTTTACTTTGCTTTTATTTTACTTTGCATCTTTATCACAAAAATACCAAAAATATTATCCTATCATATCTATCAGATCTCACTCTCGTAGGTGACCGTGAAGGGATTGAAAACCCCTTATCGCGTTGGTTGCGAGGATTTATTTGTTTTGTGTAGGTGCGAGGAACTCGCACGTAGCCTCCTACTGGATTGATACCTTGGTTATCAAAAACCGAGGGAAATACTTACGCTACTTTGCTGCATCACCCTTTCCTCTTCAAGGGAAAACCAACGCAGTGCTCAAGAGGTAGCAGTCACGGCTAGGCACCGATTGCTACCTCGCGCGGCCCAGACTGGCTGCCTGCAGGTGCCCGCAACAGCCCAGATCTCGACAGCCCAGTTCGGAAGGTTGATGAGCTCCTTCTGCCATAGGCATGGAGTCTTCAGAGAAGAACCCAGCCGAGTCTCCCCTTCACCGGTAGGGTGGTCAAGCTCGAGGTCCTCAAATCCGTCCGTTATTTCATCCACCATCACCCTAGCATATCCTTCTGGAATCGGCCGGTAGTGGTAGGTTGCGCCAGGTTCAGTAGGTAAAAGAGAGCCAACAGCCGCCTTGACTTTGAATTTCATCCATTGCGTCATAAGGTGGCAATGTTGAGACTCCGTGATAGCATCCACGGGGTAGCTAGCAGGAGCCGTGCAGACAGGCTCCAGCTGAAGCTGCTCGGTGGAAGCCACGCTACTTCTTCGCTGAGATGGTGGGGTAGCTTCAGGGGAAGCTTTGGCAGGTCGTTTGCTGCGATTTGCTTCACGTTCCTCTATCGCTTGTACCCTTGCGTGCAGCGCCTGCAGTTGGGTATGCTCCACTTTCTTCCTCCTCTCCCGGCATTTGTAACCGCCTGCGTCCGGAAACCCAGCCTTCCACGGAACAGAGCATGGCATGCCTCGTGTCCGTCCAGGGTGCTCAGGATTCCCGAGGGCCATTGTGAGCTCGTCGTTCTCTCTGTCTGGAACGAATGTCCCATGCTGGGCTGCATCGATATACTCCTGAAGCCTCGTGACTGGTATTCTCATTTGCTCGTCCGTCCAAACGCACTTCCCTGATACAGGGTCCAAGGTTCCGCCAACCCCGAAGAACCAAGTCCGGCAATGGTCTGGCCAGTTCAATGTCTCTGGTTCGACCCCTTTATCAATCAGGTCATTCTCAGCCTTCGCCCACAACGGCCGGGCTTTGAGGTAGCCACCTGACCCCGTGCGATGGTGAAGCTTCTTCTTCATAGCATTTTTCTTATTTGTCACTAACATCTTCTTACTCTTGTCCGATGTCTTGTGGGCCACAAATGTGGGCGAGTGATCTCTGATCTTCTCATACCGGCCGATGAATTCTGGTGTCTCTTCTTTGTCGACAAATTTTTCCAGCTCATTCTTCCACCTCCTGAATAGTTCTGCCATCTTCTTAAGAGCATGAGACTTGATCAATTGCTCTTTAACTGGCTTCTCCGGATCCTCCTCTGGCGGTAGGGTGAAATTTGCCTTCAGCGCGGTCCAAAGATCATCTTTCTGCATATCGGAGACATAAGACACCTCAGGGTCTTCAATAGCCGGCTTTAACCATTGGTGGATGCTGATCGGGATCTTGTCCCTAACAAGAACCCCGCACTGAGCAGCAAATGCTTCCTTTGTCCGGATGGGTTCAATCGGTTGGCCATCGCGCGCGATTTCTATGATCTCAAACCTTACATTGGGACCCCACCAGTCAGTTTGACCAGGCCAACAGTCAACAGAGTTGATTGCTGACTGGGCTGTTGACTAGGCAGTGGCCCACCTGTCAGCCTCACATGCAAACTACTAAGTCCACTCTCTGTGTACCCATAGCAATTTCACTTATGTTTTCGAATTTAAATTAATTTCAGAAAGTGTTTAAATGTTGAAAATTAATATAAAATAATCTAGAAGTCAGATGAAAATAATTTATATATGAAAGTTGCTGAGAAAAATATGACGAATCTGAATATGCTATCCGTTCATCTGTCACATGCCTCTAGTATGATGAACTTGGATCCTTCCCCTCCGATTCATCTGTCCAAAAATTGCCAAAAGCCGGGAAAACATTCCTAGATGTTTTCCCGCTTCATCTGTAACGTGTAGTAATGCGTTAGGTCAGCCCTAGCACTGCATATTGCCATGTCATGCTTCGTGATGCATCTGTTTGCTTTGTATTTATTGTTTCACCCCCCAACACTACACTGGCCACGTAGTTGTCGCTGTCCCGCGGAGTCCATGACTTCAGAACCAGCACATCTCCACCACGTCTTCCCAATCGCCATTGGTGATGACACGCTAGAAGCCGAGCTTCACGGTGACAAGGATCATGTCGGCATGGGACACGATGCAAAGCTCAACGATGTGCCTTGGGGGTGATGGGCCTGTTGACGAGAGTGTCCACTCAGCTTCACCAGGGCATAGAAGCGGCGCCGTAAACTTGGCCATGAGATGCTCTTATGAAGGGTTGCAACATCACCATAGATGACGCCGCGGGGACTCTGCTCCTCCGAGCACTGCCACGGGGCGACACAAATGCATTATCCCTTCTAGAAGGCGTCACTTCGGTAGAAGTCAACTTAAGTCATACGTGTTTACTTCATATTTTATAATGTTTCTCCCATGGTTGTCCACGTTCTATAATCCACGTCTTCATGACTTTGGCCTCGTTGCTTTGTATCAAATTCCATAAAATATGGTTCCTTGCATCTAAAGATGTATTGTCCAGGAAGTTTATCATTCCATATCGGAAAACTAATTGAATCCAATTTCCATTTTGTATTAAAAGTTTGATTTCCCCCCAAAAGTGCTCAAATTCAACTCAAACTCCTAGCCAAAAACTTATAACATGTTCTTTGCTGACTATACTAAAGAAACCATCATCACAGATGGCTCAAGCAATGAGAATTTTTTTCCTTGTCATCTGTGACAAGATCCAGGGGACGTGGAGGATAAGACATAAGGGATATCTCAAACGAAGGCTAAGTTGAGGTTCTGGGTACTCTCGTATAGTCATTCCCTGAGAGTGTGTTCTAGGACTACAATTCATATAGTTAAACAATCGTCCACAACACCACTAAACAAATTAGTACTAGCATTAAACAAAGATTTATACGATGGCCAAGACCATACTGCTTCCATCCGACAGAATCACATGTTGTCCTGGGTGCCGCATCATCTTTACCAAGCTCACTTCTAGGATGCATCCACCCAAAATCTGCAATCATGAAGAAAAATGGCATCCATCAATTGTTTCCTATCAACAAAATTAATCAAAGATGAGCATGCACAGTTCAACAGTTGGACACACCCGTTACTTGGCAATGCAATTTAATCCAGCAGCAGTCTCACAAAACGAAAAACTATAAACATTAAAAGTACAACAAGCATGCATGTGCTCTTGCCTGATGTGAAGCTTGTAGACTAGTAGTAGTGGTGGTGGTAAGAACTTGACGTGATGCATATAGTAGCATCGAAAAACTGACCCACCGACCATTCAGCCTTGGCAGTACTACCTTCGAGCGGGATAGACTGGTCTACAACCATTTCCATATCACTCCCTACCATCAAAGTCCCCTTAACAGGTGCAAGAGATCCAATAGGTAAAGCAACAATCTCCCAAGTTAAAGGGAGCTTGAATGCTAGACAATTGTCACTCAAGCCCTCGCATGGTGTAAAATACACGGCATCATCCTCGACTTGCTTTATGAAAATAGTGCATCCGATGGGAAAGTTTTCTACCTGTAATGTCAGCTCACCCTACACTTTACTGTTAGAAAGAAACTGGAGATTTTCTTGGGCACGAGCATGGAGTATAAATTTAACTGCAGATCGGACTGCATTACTGAAAACCACATAGGTGAGATGCACAAATCCCCCTCTGGGGAAAATGATAGTTGTCTTTGTTTCGTCAAGGAAGTCCTCATCCAAATCTAAATACATACGGAATACTCCTCCAGGTATTTCCTTAGTTGCAGAGGTACTAGGCTGCAAAGAGGATTCTGGGGGAACATCAGCTTCAATGAGCCAGCCCTCCGCATTAGCAGACAAGACACGGCTCGGGCCAGTAAGAACAAGCTTAACCTGCGTATATATTATGAAAAGTTCAATGAAAAAGTCTACACAATCGCTAAAGAGAAAAAAGAAATCCCCTCAACCAGAAAACATCATACCATAAATTCATAAGGGTCTCTTCCTATATGCTTTGACAGCCAACAGTTTCTTTTCTCAATAAATCTCTCCTTTTCTCCGGTCTTGTGCTTGTAGATAAGAACACCACCTCGATCATCATAGATTCCAATGGTGTTGACCGTGGATAAGTTGGTGTGAACGACGAAAATTTCAAAGAAGGGCTTGTTGGGGATCGTAGCAGAAATTAAAATTTTCTACGCATCACCAAGATCAATCTATGGAGTTTACTAGCAATGAGAGGTGAGGAGTGCATCTACATACCCTTGTAGATCGCGAGCGGAAGCGTTCAAGAGAACGGGGTTGATGGAGTCGTACTCGTCGTGATCCAAATCACCGATGATCCAAGCGCCGAACGGACGGCACCTCCGCGTTCAACACACGTACGGAGCGGTGACGTCTCCCACGCCTTGATCCAGCAAGGAGGAGGGATAGGTTGAGGAAGAAGGCTCCAACAGCAGCACGACGGCGTGGTGGTGGTGGAGTGACAGTTCTCCGGCAGGGCTTCGCCAAGCACACGCGGAGGAGGAGAGGTGTTGGGGAGGGGAGGGGCTGCGCCTTGGATGTGGTGCTGCAGCCCTCCCCTCACCTCTCTATTTATAGGGAGAAGGGGGAAGGGGGCCGGCCCCTCTAGATGAGATCTAGAGGGGGGCGGCGGCCAAGGGGGGAGGGAGCTTGCCCCCCAAGCAAGGGGGGGGGGGGCGCCCCCCCTTTAGGGTTCCCCCCAAACCCTAGGCGCATGGGCCCTAGGGGGGTTGGCGCCCAGCCCACTAAGGGCTGGTTACCTTCCACCTACAGCCCATAAGGCCCTCTGGGGCAGGTGGACCCTCCCGGTTGGACCCCCGGAACCCCTCCGGTGGTCCCGGTACAATACCGGTATACCCCCGAATATTTCCGGTGACCGTATGGTGACTTCCCATATATAAATCTTTACCTCCGGACCATTCCGGAACTCCTCGTGACATCCGGGATCTCATCCGGGACTCCGGACAACATTCGGTAATCACATACAAACCTTCCTTATAACCCTAGCGTCATCGAACCTTAAGTGTGTAGACCCTACGGGTTCGGGAATCATGCAGACATGACCGAGACACCTCTCTAGCCAATAACCAACAACGGGATCTGGATACCCATGTTGGCTCCCACATGTTCCACGAACTTAGTGGTTTTATTCACCATCAACACTTGATGTTCCTTTTTGATCTCCACCTCCGCTGATTTCAGCATTGAATATACCTCAGGAATGGTCTTTTCCATCCCCTGCATATTGAAGTTCATCACAAAGCTCTTGTAGCTAGGTGGGAGCGACTGAAGGATTCTGTCAACGACCGCGTCATCCGGGAGATTAACTCCCAGCTGAGACAAGCGGTTGTGCAATCCAGACATTTTGAGTATGTGTTCGCTGACGGAACTATTCTCCTCCATCTTACAACTGTAGAACTTGTGGAAGACTTCATATCTCTCGACCCGGGCATGAGCTTGAAAACCATTTTCAGCTCTTGGAACATCTCATATGCTCCATGCTGCTCAAAACGCTTTTGGAGCCCCGGTTCTAAGCTGTAAAGCATGCCACACTGAACCAGGGAGTAATCATCACTACGTGACTGTCAGGCGTTCAGAACGTCTTGAGTTGCTGGGAAAACAGGTGCATCACCTAGCGGTGCTTCAAGGACATATGCTTTTTTGGCAGCTATGAGGATAATCCTCAGGTTACGGACCCAGTCCGTGTAGTTGCTACCATCGTCTTTCAGCTTGGTTTTCTCTAGGAACGCGTTGAAGTTGAGGGCAACATTAGCGTGGGCCATTTGATCTACAAGACATATTGTAAAGGTTTTTTAGACTAAGTTCATGATAATTAAGTTCATCTAATCAAATTATTAACGAACTCCCACTCAGACAGACATCCCTCTAGTCATTTAAGTGATACATGATCTGAGTCAACTAGGCCGTGTCTGATCATCACGTGAGACGGACTAGTCATCATCGGTGAACATCTTCATGTTGATCGTATCTGCTATACGACTCATGTTCGACCTTTCGGTCTCTTGTGTTACGAGGCCATGTCTGTACATGCTAGGCTCGTCAAGTCAACCTAAGTGTATTGCGTGTGTAAATCTGGCTTACACCCGTTGTATGCGAACGTTAGAACCTATCACACCCGATCATCACGTGGTGCTTCGGAACAACGAACCTTCGCAACGGTGCACAGTTAGGGGGAACACTTTCTTGAAATTTTAGCGAGGGGTCGTCTTATTTATGCTACCGTCCTTCTAAGCAAATAAGATGTAAAACATGTTAAACATCACATGCAATCAAATAGTGACATGATATGGCCAATATCATTTTGCTCCTTTTGATCTCCATCTTCGGGGCGCCATGTTCATCATCGTCACCGGCATGACACCATGATCTCCATCATCGTGTCTTCATGAAGTTGTCTCGCCAACTATTACTTCTACTACTATGGCTAACGGTTAGCAATAAAGTAAAGTAATTACATGACGTTCCAGTTGACACGCAGGTCATAAATAAATTAAGACAACTCCTATGGCTCCTGCCGGTTGTCATACTCATCGACATACAAGTCGTGATTCCTATTACAAGAACATGATCAATCTCATACATCACATATATCATTCATCACATCCTTCTGGCCATATCACATCACATGACACTTGCTGCAAAAACAAGTTAGACGTCCTCTAATTGTTGTTGCAAACTTTTACGTGGCTGCTATAGGTTTCTAGCAAGAACGATTCTTACCTATGCCAAAACCACAACGTGATATGACAATTTCTATTTACCCTTCATAAGGACCCTTTTCATCGAATCCGATCCGACTAAAGTGGGAGAGACAGACACCCGCTAGCCACCTTATGCAACTAGTGCATGTCAGTTGGTGGAACCTGTCTCACGTAAGCGTACATGTAAGGTCGTTCCGGGCCGCTTCATCCCACGATGCCGCTGAATCAAGATAAGACTAGTAACGGCAAGTAAATTGACAAAATCGATGCCCACAACAACTTGTGTTCTACTCGTGCATAGAAACTACGCATAAACCTGGCTCTGATGCCACTGTTGGAGATCGTAGCAGAAATTAAAATTTTCTACGCATCACCAAGATCAATCTATGGAGTTTACTAGCAACGAGAGGGGAGGAGTGCATCTACATACCCTTGTAGATCGCGAGCGGAAGCGTTCAAGAGAACTGGGTTGATGAAGTCGTACTCATCGTGATCCAAATCACCGATGATCCAAGCGCCGAACGGACGGCACCTCCGCGTTCAACACACGTACGGAGCGGTGACGTCTCCCACGCCTTGATCCAGCAAGGAGGAGGGAGAGGTTGAGGAAGAAGGCTCCAACAGCAGCACGACGGCGTGGTGGTGGTGGAGTGACAGTTCTCCGGCAGGGCTTCGCCAAGCACACGCGGAGGAGGAGAGGTGTTGGGGAGGGGAGGGGCTGCGCTTTGATGTGGTGCTGCAGCCCTCCCCTCACCCCTCTATTTATAGGGAGAAGGGGGAAGGGGGCCGGCCCCTCTAGATGTGATCTAGAGGGGGGGCGGCGGTGAAGGGGGGAGGGAGCTTGCCCCCCAAGCAAGGGGAGCGCCCCCCATTTAGGGTTCCCCCCAAACCCTAGGCGCATGGGCCCTAGGGGGGTTGGCGCCCAGCTCACTAAGGGCTGGTTCCCTTCCACCTACAGCCCATAAGGCCCTCCGGGGCAGGTGGACCCTCCCGGTGGACCCCCGGAACCCCTCCGGTGGTCCCGGTACAATGCCGGTATACCCCCGAATATTTCCGGTGACCGTATGGTGACTTCCCATATATAAATCTTCACCTCCGGACCATTCCGGAACTCCTCGTGACGTCCGGGATCTCATCCGGGACTCCGAACAACATTCGGTAATCACATACAAACCTTCCTTATAACCCTAGCGTCATCGAACCTTAAGTGTGTGTAGACCCTACGGGTTCGGGAATCATGCAGACATGACCGAGACACCTCTCTAGCCAATAACCAACAGCGGGATCTGGATACCCATGTTGGCTCCCACATGTTCCACGATGATCTCATCGGATGAACCACGATGTCGAGCATTCAAGCAATCCCGTATACAATTCCCTTTGTCAATCGGTACTTTACTTGCCCGAGATTCGATCGTCGGTATCCCAATACCTCGTTCAATCTCGTTACCGGCAAGTCACTTTACTCGTTCCGCAATGCATGCTCCCGTGACTAACTACTTAGTCACATTGAGCTCATTATGATGATGCAATACCGAGTGGGCCCAGAGATACCTCTCCATCATACGGAGTGACAAATCCCAGTCTCGATCCGAGCCAACCCAACAGACACTTTCGGAGATACCTGTAGTGCACCTTTATAGCCACCCAGTTACGTTGTGACGTTTGGTACACCCAAAGCATTCCTACGGTATCCGGGAGTTGCACGATCTCATGGTCTAAGGAAATGATACTTGACATTAGAAAAGCTTTAGCAAACGAACTACACGATCTAGTGCTATGCTTAGGATTGGGTCTTGTCCATCACATCAGTCTCCTAATGATGTGATCCCGTTATCAATGAAATCCAATGTCCATGGTCAGGAAACCGTAACCATCTATTGATCAACGAGCTAGTCAACTAGAGGCTCACTAGGGACATGTTATGGTCTATATATTCACACATGTATTACGATTTCCGGATAACACAATTAAAGCATGAACAATAGACAATTATCATGAACAAGGAAATATAATAATAACCATTTTATTATTGCCTCTAGGGCATATTTCCAACAGGGCTGGCCTTCCAAAATCGATCTGCACGGCCCATCTAGTTTATGGGGGATAGGTTTGTTGATGAAATTAGCCCGACATCGCTCAACAAAATTCTCTACGAAACCAATTTCACTCCCACTGATCAGTTCTGGCACCTCATGCAAACCAGCTCCAAGTAAAGGAATAATCGAAGGATGGTCGACCAAACCAACACAGCTAGTTTCACTCCCACTGATCAGTTTTGGCACCTCAACCAAACAAGGTCCCAGAAAAGGAACAGAAGTATGGTTGGTCAAAGGTTGCACGCATCTCTTGGCGACGATCAATCCTAACATGAGACTAGCAGTTATTTTGCTAATGGCACTTGACCCGAAGCCGCTATCATGATCATTCTCGCTGTCTTTTCGACCATCATGACCATTCACATTGTTTTCATAACAATCAGACGGTCCAAGTGTCTTGGCTTCTTGGTCATTACCATCAGACTGCCCAGATGGTCCAGGTGCAGGTGCCTCTGGCCCTTTGCCAATAACACCAGGTGCCTTGGGGCCTTTTTTACTAAGTCCAGTATCCTTCATATTGATCTGCATGAGAAAAACAAATAAATTGGTACACCTCTGCATACCTAAACAGGATTGTAGGGGCAATGCGAGTTAAGCTTTTTCTTAGGCTACTACTACAATTCTTTTTTTTTTTTTCGGGTAGGCTACTACTACAAGTGTGTACATAAATATAAGAGCATTTAAATTATCTCGCTTGAGCGAGAGGCGAGAGGCCATGCTTTCGTTCCTCCCTGCGATGAGGGGTCGCTGCTTTGGGCGTGCCGTGTGCATGGGTGGTCTGCTTCTTCTTCTCCTTAATTTTGTTGTTGCAGGATGGGAGGAGCATAGACGAAGGGGTTTCAGTTGAGGTCGGACATGGATACGGCTCCAATTGATCTCTCCTACTAATAGGTAGGCAGAGCCTCCTTTCTTGCGTGAATTCGCGGCCGTCATCAACGAAGGAGCGAGCGAGCGGACCCAGGCGTCGCCGGACCAGCTGCCCTAGCAGGTCGTGTCTTGGAGGAAGATCAAGAGGAGCAGGTAGGTCGCACACGAACCCAAGCCATGCCGACCGGATCTCCCTGCATCATCAGATCAGGTTCTCTACCACTCCAGTCCAGTCCAATTCTGTTCAGAGGGGGCCAGTTTTGCCATTGATTCACATAGATAGATAGGTAGGAGTATAAGATAGTATAGGTGGCGCTGGTGCTGTCACGGTTGAAGAGGGCGGACGAGAAGCTCGGGCATCGGTTGGTTCGTTTGGTGTTTTTTCTTTCTTTCTTTCTTCCTTACCATCATCAGATATTCAGATCAGATTCCAATCGGGCGTTTGGTTTGTTTTGGGTCGGTCGTCTTTTTCGTTCTTTTTTTTTCTTTTTGATTGATTGATTGATTGATTGTATGATGAGAGGGTACCAGGAGTCCTCTCTCTCTCTCTCTCTCTCTCTCAACGGAAATCGATGGATTGGCTAGTTTCTTTTTTTAGTTTGTTTCCGGGGATCGATCGATCGGCCGGAAATGGATCAGTCGCGCGGGCCTGCACCGAACGAGCTACCCGGCTTATACGCAACAAACCAGAAAGAAATCTTTCCTTCTTTCCATACCTTGCGACCTCTTGGTCCCTTTGTCTTTGTAAGTAGATCACTTCGGCGCCGGAAACATTGCGTGCTCACTAAAGAAGAATCCCAACAGAGTATTATCCATTAATTGTTAGTGGCAGCTTGCGCACCACCAACCTCAAACTCAAACTAGGCTCATGCTCTCTCACCATGTGAATGAAGTGTGTTGGACAAACATGAGTAACTATGTGTTGGGGAACGTAGTAATTTTAAAAAATTTCCTACGCACATGCAAGATCATGGTGATGCATAGCAACGAGAGGGGAGAGTGTTGTCTACGTACCCTCGTAGACCGTAAGCGGAAGCGTTTATATCAACGCGATTGATGTAGTCGTACATCTTCACGATCCGACCGATCCAAGTACCGAACGCACGGCACCTCCGAGTTCTGCACACGTTCAGCTCGATGACGTCCTCGCCTTCTCGATCCAGCAAGAGGGGTGAAGTAGTAGATGAGTTCCGGCAGCACGACGGCGTGGTGACGGTGTTGGTGAAGAACAATCTCCGCAGGGCTTCGCCTAAGCACTACGAAAACTATGACGGAGGATAAACTAGAGGGGACGGGGTTGCCGGCACACGGCTTGGTGTTTCTTGATGTGTCTTGGGTGCTCGCCCTACCCCTCTATTTATATGTTGAGCCTTGGGGTCGAAACTTGGAGTAAAAGCCTCCACATAGTCGGTTTCACCCGAAAGGCAAGAGTCTTTCTCGGACTCCAGGGCCAGACGCCAGGGTTCCCGGAGTCTGGACCCAGACGCCAGGGACCCTGGCGTCTGGCCCCTGGACTCCGCAAAACTTCCTTTTGCGCTTTCCAAAAACCTCGTGGGCTTTCCCCTTTGGCCCGGATAAAGTGTTCTTGTGCCCAAACATTTCGGGAAACATCCGGAAGCCCTTCCGATGGATTCCGGAACCTTTCCGGAGATCAAACACTACTATCCACATATCAATCTTTACTTCCGGACCATTCCGGAGTTCCTCGTCATATCCGTGATCTCATCCAAAACTCCGAACAACATTCGGTCACCAACATACATAACTCATAGTACTATATCGTCAACGAACGTTAAGCGTGCGGACCCTACGGGTTCGAGAACTATGTAGACATGACCGAGACACCTCTCTGGTCAATAACCAATAGCGGGACATGGATGCCCATATTGGCTCCTACATATTCTACGAAGATCTTTATCGTTCAGACCGCATAACAACATACGTTGTTCCCTTTGTCATCGGTATGTTACTTGCCCGAGATTCGATCGTCGGTATCTCAATACCTAGTTCAATCTCGTTACCGGCAAGTCTCTTTACTCGTTCCATAATACATCATCCCGCAACTAACTCATTAGTTGCAATGCTTGCAAGGCTTATAGTGATGTGCATTACCGAGTGGGCCCAGAGATACCTCTCCGACAATCGGAGTGACAAATCCTAATCTCGAAATACGCCAACCCAACAAGTACCTTCGGAGACACCTGTAGAGCACCTTTATAATCACCCAGTTACGTTGTGATGTTTGGTAGCACACAAAGTGTTCCTCCGGTAAACGGGAGTTGCATAATCTCATAGTCATAGGAACATGTATAAGTCATGAAGAAAGCAATAGCAACATACTAAACGATCATGTGCTAAGCTAACGGAATGGGTCAAGCCAATCATATCATTCTCCTAATGATGTGATCCCGTTAATCAAATGACAACTCTCGCTATGGCTAGGAAACTCAACCATCTTTGATTAACGAGCTAGTCAAGTAGAGGCATACTAGTGACACTATGTTTGTCTATGTATTCACACATGTATCAAGTTTCCGGTTAATACAATTCTTGCATGAATAATAAACATTTATCATGATATAAGGAAATTAATAATAACTTTATTATTGCCTCTAGGGCATATTTCCTTCAGTCTCCCACTTGCACTAGAGTCAATAATCTAGTTCACATCGCCATGTGATTTAACATCAATAGTTCACATCACCATGTGATTAACACCCATAGTTCACATCGTCATGTGACCAACACCCAAAGGGTTTACTAGAGTCAATAATCTAGTTCACATCGCTATGTGATTAACACCCAAAGAGTACTAAGGTGTGATCATGTTTTGCTTGTGAGATAATTTTAGTCAATGGGCCTGTCACATTCAGATCCGTAAGTATTTTGCAAATTTCTATGTCTACAATGCTCTGCACGGAGCTACTCTAGCTAATTGCTCCCGCGTTTCATATGTATCTAGATCGAGACTTAGAGTCATCCAGATCTGTGTCAAAACTTGCATCGACGTAACTCTTTACGACGAACCTTTTGTCACCTCCATAACTGAGAAATATTTCCTTATTCCACTAAGGATAATTTTGACCACTGTCCAGTGATCTACTCCTAGATCACTATTGTACTCCCTTGCCAAACTCAGTGGTAGGGTATACAATAGATCTGGTACACAGCATGGCATACTTTGTAGAACCTATGGCATAGGGAATGACTTTCATTCTCTTTCTATCTTCTGGCGTGGTCGGGCTTTGAGTCTTACTCAATTTTCACACCTTGTAACACAGGCAAGAACTCTTTCTTTGACTGTTCCATTTTGAATTACTTCAAAATCTTGTTAAGGTATGTACTCATTGAAAAAAAACTTATCAAGCGTCTTGATCTATCTCTATAGATCTTGATGCTCAATATGTAAGCAGCTTCACCGAGGTCTTTCTTTGAAAAACTCCTTTCAAACATTCCTTTATGCTTTGCAGAATAATTCTACATTATTTCCGATCAACAATATGTCATTCACATATACTTATCAGAAATGTTTTAGTGCTCCCACTCACTTTCTTGTAAATACAGGCTTCACCGCAAGTCTGTATAAAACTATATCCTTTGATCAACTTATCAAAGCGTATATTCCAACTCCGAGATGCTTGCACCAGTCCATAGATGGATCGCTGGAGCTTGCATATTTTGTTAGCACCTTTAGGATTGACAAAACCTTCTGGTTGGATCATATACAACTCTTCTTTAATAAATCCATTAAGGAATGCAGTTTTGTTTATTCATTTGCCAGATTTCATAAAATGCGGCAATTGCTAACATGATTCGGACAGACTTAAGCATCGCTGCGAGTGAGAAAATCTCATCGTAGTCAACACCTTGAACTTTGCCAAAAACCTTTTTCGACAAGTCTAGCTTTGTAGATAGTAACACTACTATCAGCGTCCGTCTTCCTCATGAAGATCCATTTAATCTCAATAGCTCGCCGATCATTGGGCAAGTCAATCAAAGTCCATACTTTGTTCTCATACATGGATCTCATCTCAGATTTCATGGCCTCAAGCCATTTCGCGGAATCTGGGCTCATCATCGCTTCCTCATATTTCGTAGGTTCGTCATGGTCAAGTAACGTGACCTCCAGAACAAGATTACCGTACCACTCTGGTGTGGATCTCACTCTGGTTTACCTACGAGGTTCGGTAGTAACTTGATCTGAAGTTACATGATCATCATCATTAGCTTCCTCACTAATTGGTGTAGGAGTCACAGGAACAAATTTCTGTGATGAACTACTTTCCAATAAAGGAGCAGGTACAGTTACCTGATCAAGTTCTACTTTCCTCCCACTCACTTCTTTCAAGAGAAACTCCTTCTCTATAAAGGATCCATTCTCAGCAATGAATATCTTGCCTTCGGATCTGTGATGAAGGTGTACCCAATTGTCTCCTTTGGGTATCCTATGAAGACACATTTCTCCGATTTGGGTTTGAGCTTATCAGGATGAAACTTTTTCTTATAAGCATCGCAACCCCAAACTTTAGGAAACGACAACTTTGGTTTCTTGGCAAACCACAGTTCATACGGTGCCGTCTCAAACAGATTTAGATGGTGCCCTTTGTTTACGTGAATGCAGCTGTCTCTAATGCATAACCCCAAAACTATAGTGGTAAATCGGTAAGAAACATCATAGATTGCACAATATCCAATAAAGTACGGTTATGACGTTCGGACACACCATTATGCTGTGGTGTTCCAGGTGGCACGAATTTGTGAAACTATTCCACATTGTTTTAATTGAAGACCAAACTCGTAACTCAAATATTTGTCTCCGCGATCAGATCGTAGAAACCTTATTTTCTTGTCACGATGATTTTCCACTTCACTCTGAAATTCTTTAAACTTTTCAAATGTTTCAGACTTATGTTTCGTCAAGTAGATATACCCATATCTGCTCAAATCATCTGTGAATGTCAGAAAATAACGATACCCGCCGCGAGCCTCAACACTCATCTGACCGCATACATCAGTATGCATTATTTCCAATAAGTCAGTTGCTCGCTCCATTGTTCCGGAGAACGGATTCTTAGTCATCTTGCCCATGAGGCATGGTTCGCAAGCATCAAGTGATTCATAATCAAGTGATTCCAAAAACCCATCAGCATGGAGTTTCTTCATGCGCTTTACACCAATATGACCTAAACGGCAGTGCCACAAATAAGTTGCACTATCATTATTAACTTTGCATCTTTTGGCTTCAATATTATGAACATTTTTATCACTACGATCGAGATCCAACAAATCATTTTCATTGGGTGTATGACCATTTTATTCATGTAAACAGAACAACAATTATTCTCTAACTTAAATGAATAACCGTATTGCAATAAATATGATAAAATCATATTCATGCTCAACGCAAACACCAAATAACACTTATTTAGGTTCAACACTAATCCCGAAAGTATAGGGAGTGTGCGATGATGATCATATCAATCTTGGAACCACTTCCAACACACATCGTCACTTCACCCTTAACTAGTCTCTGTTTATTCTGCAACTCCCGTTTCGAGTTACTAATCTTAGCAACTGAACTAGTATCAAATACTGAGGGGTTGCTATAAACACTAGTAAAGTACACATCAATAACATGTATATATCAAATATACCTTTGTTCACTTTGCCATCCTTCTTATCCGCCAAATACTTGGGGCAGTTCCGCTTCCAGTGACCAGTTCCTTTGCAGTAGAAGCACTCAGTCTCAGGCTTAGGTCCAGACTTGGGATTCTTCACTTGAGCAGCAACTCGCTTGCCGTTCTTCTTGAAGTTCCCCTTCTTCCCTTTGCCCTTTTCTTAAAACTAGTGGTCTTGTCAACCATCAACACTTGATGTTTTTGTTGATTTCTACCTTCGTTGATTTCAGCATCACGAAGAGCTTGGGAATCATTTCTGTTATCCCTTGCATATTATAGTTCATCACGAAGTTCTAGTAACTTGGTGATAGTGACTAGAGAACTCTGTCAATCACTATCTTATCTGGAAGATTAACTCCCACTTGATTTAAGTGATTGTAGTACTCAGACATTCTGAGCACATGCTCACTAGCTGAGCAATTCTCCTCCATCTTGTAGGCAAAGTACTGTTAGAGGTCTCATACCTCTCGACACGGGCATGAGTATGAAATACCAATTTCAAATCTTAGAACATCTTGTATGCTCTGTGGCGTTCAAAACATTTTTGAAGTCCCGGTTCTAAGCCGTAAAGCATGGTGCACTAAACTATCAAGTAGTCATCATACCGAGCTTTTATCAAACGTTCATAACGTCTACATCTGCTCCTGCAATAGGTCTGTCACCTAGCGGTGCATCAAGGACATAATACTTCTGTGCAGCAATGAGGTTAATCCTCATATCACAGACCAAGTCCGCATCATTGCTACTAACATCTTTCAACTTAGTTTTCTCTAGGAACATATCAAAATAAAACAGGGGAGCAAAACGCGAGCTATTGATCTACAACATAGATATGCTAATACTACCAGGACTAAGTTCATGATAAATTTAAGTTCAATTAATCATATTACTTAAGAACTCCCACTTAAATAGACATCCCTCTAATCCTCTAAGTGATCACGTGATCCAAATCAACTAAACCATGTCCGATCATCACGTGAGATGGAGTAGTTTCAATGGTGAACATCACTATGTTGATCATATCTACTATATGATTCACGCTCGACCTTTCGGTCTCAGTGTTCCGAGGCCATATCTGTTATATGCCAGGCTCGTCAAGTTTAACCTGAGTATTCCGCGTGTGCAACTGTTTTGCACCCGTTGTATTTGAACGTAGAGCCTATCACACCCGATCATCACGTGGTGCCTCAGCACGAAGAACTTTCGCAACGGTGCATACTCAGGGAGAACACTTGTACCTTGATAATTAGTGAGAGATCATCTTATAAAGTTACCGTCGAACTAAGCAAAATAAGATGTATAAAAGATAAACATCACATGCAATCAAAATATGTGACATGATATGGCCATCATCATCTTGTGCCTTTGATCTCCATCTTCAAAGCATCGTCATGATTTCCATTGTCACCGGCATCACACCATGATCTCCATCATCTTGATCTATATCAATGTGTCGTCACATGGTCGTCTCGCCAACTATTGCTCTTGCAACTATTGCTATCGCATAGCGATAAAGTAAAGCAATTATTTGGCGCTTGCATCTTATGCAATAAAGAGACAACCATAAGGCTTTTGCCAGTTGCCAATAACTTCAACAAAACATGATCATCTCATACAACAACTTATATCTCATCACGTCTTGACCATATCACATCACAACATGCCCTGCAAAAACAAGTTAGACGTCCTCTACTTTGTTGTTGCAAGTTTTACGTGGCTGCTACGGGCTGAGCAAGAACCGTTCTTACCTACGCATCAAAACCACAACGATAGTTCGTCAAGTTAGTGCTGTTTTAACCTTCTCAAGGACCGGGCGTAGCCACACTCGGTTCAACTAAAGTTGGAGAAACTGACACCCGCCAGCCACCTGTGTGCAAAGCACGTCGGTAGAACCAGCCTCGCGTAAGCGTACGCATAATGTCGGTCCGGGCCGCTTCATCCAACAATACCGCCGAACCAAAGTATGACATGCTGGTAAGCAGTATGACTTGTATCGCCCACAACTCACTTGTGTTCTACTCGTGCATATAACATCTACGCATAAAACCAGGCTCGGATGCCACTGTTGGGGAACGTAGTAATTTCAAAAAATTTCCTACGCACACGCAAGATCATGGTGATGCAGAGCAACGAGAGGGGAGAGTGTTGTCTACGTACCCTCGTAGACCGTAAGCGGAAACGTTTATATCAACACGGTTGATGTAGTCGTACGTCTTCACGATCCGACCGATCCAAGTACCAAACGCACGGCACCTCCGAGTTCTGCACACGTTCAGCTCGATGACGTCCTCGCCTTCTCGATCCAGCAAGAGGGGCGAAGTAGTAGATGAGTTCCGGCAGCACGACGGCATGGTGACGGTGTTGGTGAAGAACAATCTCCGCAGGGCTTCTCCTAAGCACTACGAAAACTATGACGGAGGATAAACTAGAGGGGACGGGGTTGCTGGCACACGGCTTGGTGTTTCTTGATGTGTCTTGGGTGCTAGCCCTACCCCTCTATTTATATGTTGAGCCTTGGGGTCGAAACTTGGAGTAAAAGCCTCCACAAAGTCGGTTTCACCCGAAAGGCAGGAGTCCTTCTCAGACTCCAGGGCCAGACGCCAGGGTTCCCGGCGTCTGGACCCAGACGCCAGGGACCCTGGCGTCTGGCCCCTGGACTCCACAAAACTTCCTTTTGCGCTTTCCAAAAACCTCGTGGGCTTTCCCCTTTGGCCTGGATAAAGTGTTCTTGTGCCCACACATTTCGGGAAACATCCGGAACCCCTTCCGATGGATTCCGGAACCTTTCCGGAGATCAAACACTACTATCCGCATATCAATCTTTACTTCCGGACCATTCCGGAGTTCCTCGTCATATCCGTGATCTCATCCAAAACTCCGAACAACATTCGGTCACCAACATACATAACTCATAGTACTATATCGTCAACGAACGTTAAGCGTGCGGACCCTACGGGTTCGAGAACTATGTAGACATGACCGAGACACCTCTCTGGTCAATAACCAATAGCAGGACCTGGATGCCCATATTGACTCCTACATATTCTACGAAGATCTTTATCGGTCAGACCGCATAACAACATATGGTGTTCCCTTTGTCATCGGTATGTTACTTGCCCGAGATTTGATCGTCGGTATCTCAATACCTAGTTCAATCTCATTACCGGCAAGTCTCTTTACTCGTTCCGTAATACATCATCCCGCAACTAACTCATTAGTTGCAATGCTTGCAAGGCTTATAGTGATGTGCATTACCGAGTGGGCCCAGAGATACCTCTCTGACAATCGGAGTGACAAATCCTACTCTCGAAATACGCCAACCCAACAAGTACCTTCGGAGACACCTGTAGAGCACCTTTATAATCACCCAGTTACGTTGTGACGTTTGGTAGCACACAAAGTGTTCCTCCGGTAAACGGGAGTTGCATAATCTCATAGTCATAGGAACATGTATAAGTCATGAAGAAAGCAATAGCAACATACTAAACGATCGTGTGCTAAGCTAACGGAATGGGTCAAGTCAATCATATCATTCTCCTAATGATGTGATCCCGTTAATCAAATGACAACTCATGTCTATGGCTAGGAAACTCAACCATCTTTGATTAACGAGCTAGTCAAGTAGAGGCATACTAGTGACACTATGTTTGTCTATGTATTCACACATGTATCAAGTTTCCGGTTAATACAATTCTAGCATGAATAATAAACATTTATCATGATATAAGAAAATAAATAATAACTTTATTATTGCCTCTAGGGCATATTTCCTTCACTATGGACCCGGGTGCGTGTGCGACTTGGACTTGGGGATTGGGCGAGAGGCGAGAGACCATGCTTTCGTTCCTCCCTGCGATGAGGGTTCGCTGCTTTGGGCGTGCCAGTGTGCATGGGTGGTCTGCTTCTTCTTCTCCTTACTTTTGTTGTTGCAGGATCGGAGGAGCATAGATGAAGGGGTTTCAGTTTAGGTTCATGGATACGGCTCCAATTGATCTCTCCTACTAATAGCTAGGTAGAGCTTCCTTTCCTGCGTGAATTCGCGGCCGTCAACGAGCGAGCGAGCGAGCGGACCCAGGCGTCGCCGGACCAGCTGCCCTAGCACCTCTTGGAGGAGGAGGAGTAGGTCACACACGAACCCAACCCAAGCCGACCGATCTCGCCGCCCATAGACCGCCGCCGCCTCGCCACTGCCACTAGGAAGCGGCGCCACCGAGCGCCGTGCCACCGGCCCGACCCAACCCATACGGGGCCCAAACGGGCCCAGATCTGGGCTCGGTGGGCGCCGCCGTGCCGCCCCACGACCAACGGTCGTGCCGCCGCGTCGAGGGCCACCGTGGCATGCAGCATCGCTGCCGCCTTGCCACACCGCCGCCGGCCGAAGGGCATCGCCGCCGGTCACCACCGCCCGAGCAGGAGGGACAGCATGCGGGGAAGGACAGGCCCGCCGCCGCCGGCCGAACCATGCGGGCAAGGCCCGGCGGCGGCGGGGGGAGGGAAGAGCGAGGGGAGCGCGGAGGAGAGACGGGTCGAGGCCCCCGATCGCCCGGCTCGGGGAGGCGACGCGGGGGTTACAGGGGAGGGAGGGGTGGGCTGGAGGTGGGGGTGGGGGAGCGGGGGAGGGCAAGCGGCGGCGGGGGCCGGCCGCGGCGGCGGTGACGCGCGGCTGGGGAGCCGGCGGCGGCGCGGGAAACCCTAGTGGAGCCGCTCCGCCCCTCTCTCTCTCAAACTCGATTACCTCCCACACGCTAGTTTTGTTTGTTTCTGGGGATCGATCGGCCGGAAATGGATCAGTCGCTCGCGCGCCTGCACCAAATGTTAGTGGCAACTTGCGCACCACCAAGCTCAAACTAGGCTCGTGCTCTCTCACCATGTGAATGAGGTGTGTTGGACAAACGGGAGTAACGATGGACCGGGGGACAAACCATGTGCATGCCTCGTCATCCCAACTTGAAGGTAGCGGCTGGACAAACTCAGCCTTGCCGGCAACGAGGTAGTACCGGAACACCACATTCGGGTCACAGAGTGAGGCCCCAAAGTCAGGAGTTCAAATATGTTTTAAAAAATGAAATCCATTTGTAACAGACGAGTTTCTGTATGAAATCCTGATACTTTGAAAGAGATTGTCCGTTTTGTACACGAAGTGCATCCAGTTTTTTCCGTAACCCTCTCAACTTTCTTGCACATGCTATGTGGATGAAATGATGATACCATGCCAACTTTCAACCTTTTCAGAGTTCATTTGAAATACTTTTTAATTTTAAGGTCTTATAGCTCAAAATAATTAGTAAATGCATGAAAAATAACAAATGAAGTCAGAAAGGATTGAAAAATGATGATGTGGCTTTGAATGGTGCATTTTGAACACACAAAAAGTCAGGAGTTCAAATTTGTTTTAAAAAATGAAATCCCTTTGTAACAGACGAGTTTCCGTATGAAATCCTGATACTTTGAAAGAGATTGTCCGTTTTGTACACGAAGTGCATCCAGTTTTTGCCGTAACCCTCTCAACTATCTTGAACATGCTATGTGGATGAAATGATGATACCATGCAAACTTTCAACCTTTTCAGAGTTCATTTAAAATGCTTTTATAAACTCTAATAGCAAAAGGAATCAACTAAAAAGCTTTTATAAACCTCTAGTATTTTCGTAAAGAATTAAAATTTAAACTATACTAATGGAGTAACAGAAAGTTTATAATTATTCTGAGCTAAAAGCAAAAAGAATAAAAAATAAAGCAAAAATCAAAAGAAAATAAATAATTCAAAAAACAAACAAAATACTGGAAAAAATTAAAAAAATGCCGCCTAATGGGCCACATGGCCTGCATACGACTAGAAACCCATCCGCACATGGGCCAGGATGCAGGCCCGCAGGCCCAATAGGCCCAACATGGCAGTGACAAGGGTAGGCATGTAATGCCTGCATATTAGAGAGGAGCTCAGCACCTGAGCTGCAACGCAGCTTATAAACAGGTGCTGAGCTCTCTCAGCTAGCGAGGTGGGACTAAACTTCCCACCGCACCGCGCCAGCACATTAGTCCCGGTTGGTGGCTCCAACCGGAACCAATGCTCCCCTTTGGTACCGGTTGGTGGCACCAACCGGGACCAATGCCCCCCCTTTAGTCCCGGTTGGTGCCACAACCCGGGACCAAAGGCCGCCGCTGAAAAGAGGCCTTTGGTCCCGGTTGGTGCCACCAACCGGGACTAAAGGTGGCATTGGTCCCGGTTTGTGCGTCGAACCGGGAATAACGCCTTTGCTATATAAGCCAGCACTTCGGAAATTTTCAGATTTCCATCGCCAGTTTCCCCCCGCCCGACGACGCCGCGAGCTCGATCTACGCCGCCAGGCTGCCCCGCCGCCGTCGCCGTCGCCCGTGCCCCCGAGCCCACGCCGTCGCCCGTCGACGTCGTCCTCCGCCCCCCGCCGCCGTCGCCGTCGCCCTCCGCCGCGCGCCCCCGAGCCGTGTCGCCCGTACGTCACCGTCGCCGTCGCCCTCCGCCCGCGGCCCGCCGCGGTCGCCGTCGCCCTCCGCCAGCCACGCCGTCGCCCTCCACCGCCCGATGTGAGCCGCCGCCACGCCACGGCTCTGTTTATATTTTTTTCATATAATTTGTATTTTTTTGTTCATTGCATTTTTTCATATATATAATGCATATATATATGTATGTGGTAGCTATATGATGAATGGATGTGGCTATGTATGTATGAATATAATGTTCATAGATTTTTTTTGTTTATATACGTTTTTTTCATATATGTATTAATTTTTTATTGAGGTTAATTATTAGTAGATATTGATTTTAGGTTAGTGCTTAGTAGTTGAACTAGTTGATTTAATAAAACTATTTTATTAAATTTTACTATATATAGAAGTAGTTTATTTTTAGTAAGAACTACTTTATTTTATATATTTATAGTAAGTGCTTAGTAGTTGAACTAGTTGATTAATTAATAAAACTATTTTATTAAATTTTACTATATATAGAAGTAGTTTATTTTTAGTAAGAACTACTTTATTTTATTTATTTATAGTAAGTGCTTAGTAGTTGAACTAGTTGATTAATTAATAAAACTACTTTATTTTATTTATAGTAAGTGCTTAATTAGTAGTTGAACTAGTTGATTTAACAAAACTAGTTTATTTTACTATAAAAGTAGTTTATTTTTAGCAAGGACATTAATAGAACTAGTTTGTTTTTTTAATTAAAGCAATTATTCCCGCATCGACGTCGACGATGCCTATCCCGCATCCTCGTCGTCGACTCGGCGGAGGAGGCCGGCTTGATCAGAGGGGCCATGTCCGGGACTGGGCTCCGCCGGGCTGGTTTTGGGAGGTGCTACTTTCCGGTGGGCGTAGGTTGGTAAGGAGCCAGCCCGTCGTTGACCCGATCCTTGTTTGGTGGCGGTCGCGTGGGCCAGTGACGGTGCCGAGGCTTTCGGACACCGCGGAGGTGGTACGTCACCGTGTCAGCGAGGAGGACCATCACGTCCGTCGCTACATGGTTGCGTTGGAGGGCAGGTTCGACAATACCTGGCAGGTTCTTTAGGGATCTCACTGGAGCTATGATCCTGTGATGGTTCCGTCCCTTTGGGTGTCCACCGCCCGCGCCGATACCCGTCGGGCGCTACTGTTCTAGCTGTAGTAGCGATGCTATATGTATGATAGTATTCGAGGTGTATTAGTGATAATATTCGACGATGTACGGACGCATGGAGATGATGTAGTTTTGCTTATAATTGAATGCATCCTAATTTGAATACTACTTTATTTTATGATTTGATTTTGCTTATTGAATGCTCAAAGTGGAAAACTACTCCTACTTTGAATGCTAAAATTCGAGAGCACTATAATTAGTTGATAGCTTATAGGGTTTTTGTTTTCGCAGAAATCTAGGAGCCCCCGGCCCCTCCATCATCCCCGCCGTCGTCCCCGTCACCGCCCCCTCCGACATCGAGGTGAGACCAGCCAAATCCTCTTTTAGAAAGATAATTAAACGATATTTCGGGTTGACTGTAAGTCTGTCAAGTCTCCACCATATATGAGAGGACGAAGAATCCCGACTGTTGTCGTGGGGGTAGCTTCTCCTTCGTTCCCGTGTGCTAGACAATTTGGTGTAATGCACTCGAGAACGAAAGGAGGAGCTACCATCACCGACGGTTGCAAATGTCAGAGAGGAATCAGTGAGGGAGAGTTTCACCATATATATATGAGAGGACGAAGAATCCCGACTGTTGTCGTGGGGGTCGCTTCTCCTTTGTTCCCGTGTGCTAGACATTTTGGGGTAATGCACTCGGGGACAAATAGAGGAGCGACCATCACCAACGGTCGAATGTATACACCACGTGAGCTGAGAGTTTTCAAGAAAAGACTCGACAAACCGATAGTCAACCCGTGATGAATAATAATGATCTAACTTAGGTTTTTTAGTACATATATTTAATTGTAGACGTTTAATATTTGAATTATGAACATAGGAAATGTCGTACTCGGACGACGAAAGTCTCCCGCGGGAGTGCGACTGGTGCCACGACGACCGAGGTCAGTGCGACATGCCTCACCTGGACGAAGATCAGCGCTTCAGTATTAAGCTGGAGGAGACCTTCGATGTTGAAACGGTACGCAACGACGACAAGTGTTATTTTTTCGTAATTAAGCACGACTTCAACTATTTCAACGTGTACTTTTCATCTTTTACAATTCGGCTAGCTTATCCCATGCCATGCAAGACGCTACATCTTGGAGAGGATGGGTTTTGAAGACCATGAAAGTATGGAAACAAAGAAAATTCACCTAAGGACCCATCATGATATAGATTTTGAAGTAAATCTGTATAATTCTGAGAGCGTAACCCATTTTGGTTGCAAAAATTGGAAAGCATTTTGCAAGATGTATGGTTTTGATGAGGGTATGCTTGTCGCCATGGATCTTGGTGATCCTGACATCGAGCAAGACAATATGGACATTTGGGTCCTTGTTGATACGCCTCCAATTCTACCGCTATGTGAGTTTCTCAAACATAGTTATTAGCTAATTTATATTGTTCATTTCAAAATAGTTGACAGCTTATTTTCATTGACAGCTTATTTTAATTGTTCAAACAATGTGCGGAACATGGTAGACAGAACCTACTACACCGATGGCTCTGAGTTAACTTATAAGGAGAAAACTCATCTGGTCAGATTTTGTAGTTATCTTGAGAATTACAATATCTATTGTAAAACTCCTCCACATTATGGTCAATACGTGCCACTAGTGCACGTGTTGAACTACGGTAACTACTATGGAGATAACCTGGCAAGATTTCTTACTATTACGACATCCGTGCATATTTTGAATACTTCTAAAACTAGTACATCATTGCTAACTATGAAGTTATTACTATGTTTTTCAACAGATAATCCCAGAGAATTGTGTGCCTCATTTGATGTATCAGAATGGTAGGCTTGATGTTTTGAACATACAACCAGGTCATCCTACGAATCTCAACTGTCCATACCGGATTTCTAAAAAAGTGGAGACATGCAAATCAAAGATTGGAAAAAATGTATGGACAGTCACAAGGAGGTTCTTGGAAGCAAAAAGAAGCGAAGCGCAAGAATTGAAGACATGATGATCTCCATTCTCCATAATGGAGAGTCAGGGTCTATATTGTTTTATGCTATTTTACCTTAAAGAGGGTATTTCGGTCCTACCTAATACTGATGATCATGTGCTAAGAACAATTAAGTAGGGTTGGTTCGATGACTATGAGGATGATGATCGTATGACTTGTTATTAATAACGAGTAGAAGTTGTATGATGATGATTAGTAGGACTTGTTATTATATATGATGATGCATGATGCGCGCATGAAGAGTTATTATATATCAGCGGGTGAAATGAACATGGATTGGATTGAAGTGAAGGCAACATGCATGTGGTGCATGTCGAAAGTAGTACAATCCAAACTTGATCAAGTTAGGATTAGTATTACTTTCGACATGCACCACATGTTGCCTTCACTTCAATCTAAGCCATGTTTAGGCATAGCAGTATGTAGCGTTGGTAAACCAAGCACGGAGATATAAGAGAGGACACTTCTCTCTAATAGCTACCTAATAACAACCTAAATTAACCCCCAAAACCCCTAAATAAGCCCCTTTAAGAAAAAACAAAACCTCAGCTCCAGCCAGATGCTGGCCGTCGGCATAGCCATGACTAGCCGTCGGGTCAGGCCTATGCCGACGGCCCCCGTCGGCATAGGGCCGTCGGCAACATATCCGTCGGCGTAGCCAGGATGACCGTCGGCATAGAAAAGCCGTCGGCATAGACCCTATGCCGACGGTGGCCGTACATCTATGCCGACGGCCTTGGCCGTCGGCAACGTCATCGCCTAACGGCGGCCGCCGTCAAGTGCTGCCCAATGGCTTCTCGCCACGTGGCGAGACGCCGTTCAGCATGGGCGTGTCTATGCCGACGGCCGAGCCGTCCGTCGGCATAAACGTGCCACGTGTCGGCCACTGGGAGCTCACGCCAGGCCTATGCCGACGGCTTAGCCGTCGGCATAGTTTCCACGTGTCGTCCACTGGGAGCTCACGTCAGGCCTATGCCGACGGCCAGGCCGTCGGCATAGATTCTGTCCAGTTTTTTTTTCTTTTTTTTGTTTCTTCTCAGCTCAATTCATTTGAATATATAACAAATAGCATATAGAACAAAGAGCATATACACAGCATCACACAACAAATTGGCATCGCTAAGAAGCATCGCAAAGCATCACACATATAAGTCCACAAAGCATATAAGAATCTCACAAACAACAATAAGATAAGTATCATCACAAGCATACAAGTATCATAGCATCGAGAACAAGCAAGTATCATAGCATCGAGAAAGGCTTAAGCGCCAGGACGTCGAGCACCGCGGAGGTCGTCACCGCCAAGACCGCCGAAGCCGAGGTCGTCACTGCTAGCGGCAGCGCTACCGCCAACACCGCCTCCGCCTCCGTCTCCGTGGATCGGAGTGGTCGGGCTCCGTGTCTCGGGAGTGTTGCGAAGACCACCGCCAACGGTAGATGCACCTGTTCCCTGGATGTTGAAAAGATATATTAACGGGATATAAGACTGTGTTGAAAGGCATGACATGCTTTGGGTGAATTGATTGGGGATGAACTAACCGGCGAGGGGCCAGCGTTCTGTGCCACAAACTCCTCAAAGGTCAGCAGCACTGGTTGTGCTGGAGGACCCTCTGCTGATGGCCATTGAGGACACCTGCCGGCCGCCATTTCCTGAAAAGCGTGCTGCATCTCGCGATCCCTCTGCTGATGGTATGCATGAAGGCGGTCGTGCCACGCCATGGTCTCCTGGCGTGTGTACTCCATGTAGGCCTACAGTATGACATGACGAGACTCATAAAACTACTAAATGCGGAAAATAAAGGGAACAATGAAGATAAAAGGGAAAATACTTACAGTTTGCTGCTCCTGAAAGAGGGACAGTGACGGTGCACTGCTCATGTGCGTGCTCGTGCGCTGGCTCAGGGTCGGGTCGATCCGACGGTGCTGTGTGTAGGAGATAGACGGAGTGATCACAGCATCGAGAACCGCCTCCCGACCGTGCTCCTTCGGCCCCATGCCCACCACCACCCTTTCGTCCAGATCCGCCGCAATGGGGTCAGGTGTGTCAGGATGTAACGCCAGATACCCTTCGGAGTAGGCCTTCTTCCTCCCCGCGGTCTTCTTGCCGTAGTACTTGGGCTCGCCAGGCTTGGGGTCCTTCCGCGTATGGGCGATCTCCCACGCCTGCATGTGTGAGAGAGGCCGCTTCAGTTTCTCCTCCTGCACCACCAAACAGAGGTTAGTCATACATAAGAAAGTGATGGTAAATAGAAGAAGAAGGATGTTTAATGGGGTTAGCTAGTCATACATTAACTGCCTTGTGGAGATAGTGGTTTCGGTTTCCCTGAGCATGTACTCCCTCCTTCCCTCGGTTAGCCTTGTTTTTGACTCTCATAGCCGCCCAGGCTCCAGCCTCATCACACCAAAGATCCACCAATGCCGCCCAGGACTCGTCTTTTCCATAACACCAATTTGGACACACCTACATAATAAAAGCATAATGGCATGTCAACACGAAACGGTGAAATGTACCACAAGGTAATGAAAGCATAATGAAAAATCTTTTATACTTACCGCCAAGAACTCGTCCCTCTCCAAGGTAATGCCCATCCTCCGCGCTTCTTCCTTGGTCATCTTCACACCAAGATAGTCGTGGTAGTATGTCGAGATGGCCACATAGCGCACCTCGTACTGCATCTGGCGGGCCTTCTTCTTGCATTGGCGTAGCACGATCTGGTCCGCTCTGCCCCTATGCTCCGGGAGAACTCGATAGAATTTCTACAATCATGCACGAAACAAGAATGGAAGAAGCCATGAGTTAAATCATTCATGAAACTAGAATGGACTTGTGCTTCTGAAGAGAACTCACCCAGAAAGTGGTGATCACGGCCTTGGCATGGGTCCCATGCTTCGCGTGGAGGGCCGCTTCCCAGTGCTCCCAGCTCGTGGCCAAGACCCGATGGTCCGGGTGCCTGACTGGATCCGGACAGTACAACCCCGGCCAGTGTAACTTCAGCAGGACGGTGATGAGGCTGTTGGGAATACGGACCCCTTTAGAATATATCCAGTTGCTGCAAAAGAATGAACTATTAGCATGTGACAAGCAAAATAAATAACAACTGGAATGAGCATGTGACAAGCAAAATAATGAAATTATTATAAAGTGGCACTTACTCTTTCCCCGTGGGCTCAATGAGCCACTTCTGCTCCTCAGTAGTAGGAACCTGCTTTGGTAGCTTTGCGTTACCACGCAGCCACCCCTTGTTGTCAACCCCCTCCCCGCCAGCACCATCATCCCCGCCACCACCCTCCTCCTCGCCTGCCTTCCCCTCCCCAACCTCCTCCTCATCCTCCTCCTCCTCCTCCTCCTCCTCCTCCTCCTCCACCTCCTCCTCGGCCCCATCCCGAACCTCCTCCTCCTCGCCTGCCTCATCCTCCTCCTCCTCCTCCTCACCAGAGGAGGGTAACTCACTAGAGGATGGCCTCGAAGACAACACCCCTAAGTCGGTGAGGGTGCGCTCTTTCTGGCCTCGACCCCCTGTAGTGGCTCTCCCCCCACCTCGCCCTCTAGGGGCTCTCCCCCCGCCCCCTCCTCCTCTAGGGGCACCTCTCCCTCGACCTCCCTGTGAGGAGTCATCGTCAAGTAGCCGGGGGGGAGGATTACGTGCTCGACCACTCCGACTAGGCAGGCCAATGACCTTGCGTAGGAAACCCACGCCGTTGGCCTTCCCCTTGCCCATGTTCGACGAACCTGCATTGAAAAGAGAATAAGCAATTAGTAAATTAATGAAATGAAGGAAAATGCATGAAAATAAACACATTAATAAAAAGGCATAAAAGGCATATTCCTAAACTATAGAAAAAAAGACTTGACACGTACATCTGCTAGAAACCATATGAATCATCACTGTTGTAACCTCTTTCTCGGTCCGTCTCATCATCACTATCAATCATATCATCTTCGTTGTCTGACGGAGGTGGAGGCTCTTCCTCGTCGTCAGCGTCTAAGTTTAACTTTTCTAGCATAAGTATGTCATTTTCATTGACAATGGTCTCACCATCATTACGTGCTTCGTCGTCGTTTGGATCCACATCATCATCACCCAATGGTCTAGCGTCATCGTTTCTAACCACATCATCATCATCAGGTTGCTCTTGATAGAACACTCCCTCGTATGTCATGGGGTTAATGTTGTAGTAATCGTCTTCATTCGGGTTCGGTAGCTTACCATGTGGCGACACCTTGAACACAACTTCCCAACCCTTTAGGTACTCTTTCTGGCATGGGTAAGGCAGATAATATACTTGTGTAGCTTGGGTAGCCGCAATGAAGAGATCGGCTCCGGCATAGACGGTTGATGATTTAACTTCGACCAAACCAATGGAAGGCGTATGTTTTACCCCCTCCCGCGGATCGAACCATCGACATTTGAACACAGGCAGACTTAGGTTCTCGCGCCCCTGGTGGAATTTAATCTCGTATATATTTTGTACCCTTCCGTAGTAGTCTACTGAATTTTGACCGGGGGTGTACACTCCGGTATTTATAGTTTTGGGATCAGGCCGGCTGTTCTGGTGATCCTCTGTATGGAAGCGATACCCATTCACATCATACTTTTTACATGTCATGACGGCAGGGTCAAAACCCATGGAAACCCATCTCAATTCATCATCCATAGATATGTTCGGATCTTTTCCCTACAAGTATAATTGAAATTGTTGCGTGCATTAGTTAACTAATAGATGTTGAACTAGGTATTTAATAGGGGAGTGTGGACAATTACTTTCTCCATGAACCAAGCAACAAAATTTTTACGTCCAGGGTTTCCATGACGGAGAAGAGTAAGTGCCTCCGCCTCAGTAGGAGGATTCATTCCCGTCCATTCCTCTTGAACGAAATCACTAAAAAAAGAAAACCGGTGTTAAACCGGGACTAAGTGAACATAAAACATGATGATGTGGAAGACATAAAGGAATGGTGTAGTGGTATTACCTCATCCACACTTCCTCAACTTCCCCGATGTTGTGCAAGATATAGAACATGAGGTCCTCCCACTCTTGTCGTGGCATGTTATAAGGTTTCGAGGCCCCAGCCCTCCCACCTTGCGCGTTGAATAGATATAGCTTGGGTTGATAATTCGGCTCTTCTATATTGTATCGAGGCACCTTGTTATGCAGATGGGGAACGTGGTCTGGATAGTATGATGTCCTGAGGTCTGACACCTCCTCTAGGATAACTGCCTCAGCTATGGAAGCTTCAATCTTAGCTTTGTTTCCACATTTCTGTCGGAGATGCTTGTTCTGTCTCTCAGGGCCGTACTGCCAGCGATTCTGCACAGGCCCCCCTAACAATACCTCGTTCGCGAGGTGCAGAATGAGATGTGTTATCGGTGTAAAGAAGCCTGGCGGAAAGATCTTCTCTAGCTTGACTATCAACTCCGGTGCCTTCTTATGCAATTTTTCAATCACGTCTTTACTTACTTCTTTAGCACAGAGCGTGCGGAAGAAATGGCTTAGCTCGGCAAGCACTCGCCAGACATGCTCGGGGACATAGCCTCGAACCATCACCGGCATTATCCGCTCAATCCATACATGGTAGTCATGACTCTTCAGGCCGGTCACTTTGCCCGTTGAAAGATTGACTCCCTTACTTATATTCGATGCATAACCATCGGTGAACTTCAAAATGTGTTTCAGCCAGATAAGTACTTCCTTTTTTTCTGGCGGTTTAAGGACAAAGTCAGCATCTGGCTTGAACCAGTTTTTTCGACCGCCTGTGGGAGGCTTCATGTTCAGACGTGGTCTATCACAAATTCTCTGTTGATCGGCTCTAGCTTTAACGTTATCCTTCGTCTTATCAGGAATATTGAGGATCGTGTGGAAAAGGGACTCTGCCACATTCTTTTCGGTGTGCATCACATCGATATTGTAAGGAAGTTTGAGGTCCTTGAAATAGGGAAGCTGTGAGAAGGGGGTAATGTGAGTCCAGTTGTGCGTCTCACCATATCCCTCGAAGCCTTTGGCTTTGGCTTTTCCTTTGCCTTTGACTTTAGGCTGGAGAGCTTTTAGCTGAGCAAGAACATCTGCCCCCGAAAATGTTGGAATCTCGGTTACTTCATGAACAACCCGGCCTTCCGTGAAGTTCTTCTTGTCTTCCCTGTCTGGATGGTCTGGAGGGAGGAACTGTCGATGCAGGTCAAAGTCTACATACTTGCCACCCTTACTCAGCCAAATCATTCGCAGAGCCTGCATGCACACTGGGCATGGCATCTTCCCACTTGTACACCATCCGCAGAATAGAGCATAGCCGGGAAAGTCATGCATGCAATAGTGCAACCAAACTTTCATCAAGAAATTTCTCTGCAGATCCCGGTCGTATGTCAACGTCGGAAAGTACCAAGAATGGTGCAAAGCATCCACCAGCGGCTGCATAAACACACCCAATTGCTTCCCCGGATAATCAGGCCCCGGAATGATGAGCGACAAGAACATGGTCTTGCGTTGCATTAGGGCATCGGGAGGAAGATTGAGCGGAATTACAAACACGGGCCAGCAGCTGTATGGATTGGACGACATACCATATGGATTCAACCCATCACCTGATATGGCTATTCTGACATTCCCAGCCTCGGCTGCTTCCTCGGGGTATTCTTCATCGAACGACTTCCATGCTTCCCCTTCCGATGGATGTACGATTTTTTTTGAATTGTACCTTATACCTTCCTTGTGCCACTTCATCATTTTGGCAGACTCCTTCGTGATGAAAAGGCACTGCAATCTTTTTATAAAATCAAGATACCGAAGAACCTTAACGGGGATGGTTAGCTGCTTTTTCTCACCATCCTCACCGACCACCTCAATGTACCGAGACGAACCGCACTACCTACAGTACTTGTCATCCGCATACTCGTGCCTAAACAAAAGGCAATTCTTCGGGCAAACATCTATTTTCTCATAATCCATAGAGAGTGCCTTCATGATTTTCTTTGTATCGTACATGCTTTTCGGCAGTTCATGACCCTCAGGGAGGCTATTAGCCCATACTCCCAAGAATGCTTCGAAGCATTTCTGGCTACAGCCGTACTCAGCCTTGACTGCAATCAGTTGCGAGATGGCATCCAGCTGAGATATTTTCGCCCCCGCATGAAGAGGTTTCTTCGACGAGGCCAAGACCTCCAAGAAGGCCTTTGCGGTTGCCTCCGGCTCCTCCCGTTCATTCTCTGAAGGTGTCGCATTTCCCGTTTCTGCAACAATGATATCATCTAGCATGTCCCTGACCCCGTCGTCCTCATATCCATCGATGCGTTGTCGCATCACCTCCTCTCTACCACGGTCCTGCTCGGCTATGTTTATCGGCGGCATGTCAAAGTTTGGCATATATCCGTGCGTGCGAAGGTGCTCACTCATGTCCGTCTGATTTCTACGGTGACGTCTGGCACATCTCGCACAGGGGCATGGTGGGATAATTCTCATTGGACGACGGAATATCTCCTTCAAATAGACATCGGTTTTCGCGATCCACTCTGATGTTACTCGATTCCGACGGATAAAACCACTGTACATCCACTGATTATCTGCCATCCTCTGCTTTTTTGCAAGCCACACAACATAATTAAGGATTCATTTAAATTAATCACATCAAATTTTCAGTTTCTACCGCGTTTAATCCACCTACATCTCTAATAGGTAAAGATGGGTCCTAATCCCACCCGAGGATGTGTAGATTGAGTACGTTCTCCATTCTACCCCGTTCCGAGACAAAATTTCGGCAGCACCTCCCCGCTGTTCTCCAGATACACGTCTCGGCAAATAGCCGAGAGAATGTGCTCCGGAGAACAATGGGGAGGCGCCGCCGAAATCCTGTCTCGGAACGGGGTAGAACATGGAGAACATACCCAATCTATACATCCTCGGGCTGTCCGTGGAAAACGCTGGACAATCCGAAAGAGCTGCGGTGATAAATATGCAATTGAATGCATATTTATCGATGCAACCCTTTCGGACGGGAGACGCCTAGGTTACGCCAGTTGACTTGAGAATGAAATCTAGTCACATGATTCGTAGCTCACCCTCGGCTGTAGAGGAAGTAGTCGAACAGCGGAGGGACAATCGGGGTCCAACAACTCCTACGACGATCACTCCACCGAGGTGGAACACCACAGAACCTGCACCGTATCATCATCATCATCATCATCATCATCATCTATCATCATGTAACAATCATCGAAGCATAAAAAATCATCATCATCAGCATTTATCTTGATCCAACAATCATCATCATTTATCATCTCTTCCGAAAAAATGGAAATCTATCATCATCATCATCATCATCTAAAAATTATCAAGGCATAAAAAAGCACTATCATCTATCATCAACATCATCATCTATCATCATCAACATCATAATCTATCATCATCAACATCGTCATCTATCATCTAATTTTTTTTGCATTTCTTGCATTTCTCACATTTCTAACTATCATCAAATCATCTATCATCTAACTATCATCATACATAATGCATGCATCCATCCATCTAACCATCTATCATCATACATAATGCATCCATCCATCTATCATCTAACTAAATTAAAAAAATGCTTCCAAGAGGGAGGGAAGGAGCTCACCGTGTGGGAGGGCCGGCTGGGGGGGAGGGCGGGCACGGAGGGGGAGGTGGAGGGGAGCTCGGGCTCGGGCTAGGCCGACCGGAGCATCGACAGAGGAGGGCCGGTGCAGCCTAGCCGCCGGCCGGAGCAACGGTTGGGCGGCGGTGGGTCGGGGCGGGGCGGCCGGCGTGGGGTCGCGGCGGGGAGGCCAGAGGGGGGTCGGGGCGGGGCGGCCGAAGGGGGTCGGGGCGGGGCGGCGCGGGGTCGGGGCAGGGAGGCCGGAGGGGGGGTGGGGCGGGGCGGCCGGCGCGGGGCCTGCGTGGGGCGTCGCGGAGTCGGGGCGGGGCGGCCGGCCCGGGGTCGGGGCGGGGTGGCTCGGGGTCGGGGCCGGGAGGCGCGGGCGGCGGCGGGCTCGAGGTGGGGCAGCGCGGGTCGGAGCGGGGAGGCGCGGGCGGCGGCGTGCTCGGGGCGGCGCGGGCGGTGGCATGCTCAGGGCGGGCAGCGGAGGAGGTGGGTGGCGGCGGTTGGGGTCGGGGTCGGGTGCGGTGAGAGGGAGAGAAAGGAGTGGAGGAGGGTGGTCGCGCGAGGGGATAACGTTGGCCCTATGCCGACGGCATGGCCGTCGGCATAGGCTCGGCCCACATGTCAGCAGCCCGGGGGGAGTGGATAACGTGGACAAGGTGGCTCTATGCCGACGGCCAGGCCGTCGGCATAGAGAGGAGGCCTATGCCGACGGCATGGCCGTCGGCATAGATTGCAACTACTTTTTTTTGAAAAAATAGTCCCACCTCGCCGAGGGAAAAGCAATTTGACCTGTTTAAATAGTTCACTAATCCATACATTATAAGCTCCGGTATTCATTAGACTTATATGAAGAAAATGGACAGTTGTTGTGAACTTTTCAGTGCTCGGGCACCGGGCATGCCCGGGCAGCCGGCCCGGTGCCCGAGCACTAAAAGGTTCACAGCAATTGTACATTTTCAATGATGAATACCGGAGTTTTTAATCAATTCAATTATTACATTTTTAGATTCTTAGTTTACCGTCTGTATGGGACCCGGTACCCGGCACCTGGAGGGGGGAAACGGGTGCGTCGGGTCTACACGGAGGGGATCTTGCCGTGGGTCTGGCCCGGATGTTGCTCCAAAGTGTTCCTATGGGCTGACCTAACACAACCGGGTGGATAGGTCCACTGCTCAAAGGCCGTCCGTGCAAAGTCAAAGGGCTAGATCCCGTGGTCAAACGCTACAGGGTTAGGCGGGACGGGGGCCCTGGGAGGTAGCAATGCCACCCGAGCGTCGCACCGGGCCCTCATACATGCGGGGTGGTGTGGTGGCATGTCCCAAGAGGCGGCACGCGTCTCCGGGGTGTGCCCCCCTCACGGACGGCGCCGCCGCCGGCACCTGGAGGGGGGAAACGGGCGCGTCGGGTCTACACGGAGGGGATCTTGCCGTGGGTCTGGCCCGGATGTTGCTCCAAAGTGTTCCTATGGGCTGACCTAACACAACCGGGTGGATAGGTCCACTGCTCAAAGCCCGTCCGTGCAAAGTCAAAGGGCTAGATCCCGTGGTCAAACGCTACAGGGTTAGGCGGGACGGGGGCCCTGGGGGGTAGCAATGCCACCCGAGCGTCGCACCGGGCCCTCATACATGCGGGGTGGTGTGGTGGCATGTCCCAAGAGGCGGCACGCGTCTCCGGGGTGTGCCCTCCCTCACGGACGGCGCCGCCGCCGGCCCCTGGGGGGGGGGGGAACGGGCGCGTCGGGTCTACACGGAGGGGATCTTGCCGTGGGTCTGGCCCGGATGTTGCTCCAAAGTGTTCCTATGGGCTGACCTAACACAACCGGGTGGATAGGTCCACTGCTCAAAGCCCGTCCGTGCAAAGTCAAAGGGCTAGATCTCGTGGTCAAACGCTACAGGGTTAGGCGGGACGGGGGCCCTGGGGGGTAGCAATGCCACCCGAGCGTCGCACCGGGCCCTCATACATGCGGGGTGGTGTGGTGGCATGTCCCAAGAGGCGGCACGCGTCTCCGGAGTGTGCCCCCCCTCACGGACGGCGCCGCCGCCGGCACCTGGAGGGGGGAAACGGGCGCTTCGGGTCTACACGGAGGGGATCTTGCCGTGGGTCTGGCCCGGATGTTGCTCCAAAGTGTTCCTATGGGCTGACCTAACACAACCGGGTGGATAGGTCCACTGCTCAAAGCCCGTCCGTGCAAAGTCAAAGGGCTAGATCCCGTGGTCAAACGCTACAGGGTTAGGCGGGACGGGGGCCCTGGGGGGTAGCAATGCCACCCGAGCGTCGCACTGGGCCCTCATACATGCGGGGTGGTGTGGTGGCATGTCCCAAGAGGCGGCACGCGTCTCCGGGGTGTGCCCCCCCTCACGGACGGCGCCGCCGCCGGCACCTAGAGTGGGGAAACGGGCGCGTCGGGTCTACACGGAGGGGATCTTGCCGTGGGTCTGGCCCGGATGTTGCTCCAAAGTGTTCCTATGGGCTGACCTAACACAACCGGGTGGATAGGTCCACTGCTCAAAGCCCGTCCGTGCAAAGTCAAAGGGCTAGATCCCGTGGTCAAAAGCTATAGGGTTAGGCGGGACGGGGGCCCTGGGGGGTAGCAATGCCACCCGAGCGTCGCACCGGGCCCTCATACATGCGGGGTGGTGTGGTGGCATGTCCCAAGAGGCGGCACGCGTCTCCGGGGTGTGCCCCATCCAAGTGACGGCGGCACTGCCTTGCCTGCAGGGGGCACACCGCGGAGCCCCAAGACGGGCGTCTACGCATGCCTGAACACTTTCAAATATGCATCGGGACTCGTGCGATGTTTCGGTGACATAGCTACACCCCGAATCCCCCCATCAACTAGAATTCCCTCCGTGTCGACCGTTTTCCCCCTCCGTGACACGGCGATAGCGACGTTCGTAACGGGGGGCAATCGATATACAATCAGGGTATATTTTTTTAGATAAGGCATAATTATCTTATGCAAAAACAAAAACTAAAATAAAGTAAAAATGAGAAAATAAAGTAAAAATGAGAAAATAAAGTAAAAATGAGAAAATAAAGTAAAAATAAAAAAATAGTATGCCAACGGCCTGTGCATACACGGAGGTGCAGTCCCACGAATCGATGACGTGGCAGAGGGGCCTATGCCGACGGCTATAACGTAGGCATATATTTACCATAGGTAGTATAAAGCGAAATTTAAAATAAAACTAAAAAAATGTATGCCGACGGCTAGGCCGTCGGCATATCTGTGCACACACGGAGGTGCAGTCCCACGGATCGGTGACGTGGCATAACACACGGATCGATGACTTGGCAGAGGGGTATGGGCCAGGTCTATGCCGACGGCATGGCCGTCGACATAGGGCTGGCACGGGTATGCCGACGGCCGCCGTTACCACCGTCGGCGTAGGCTCAACGTCGTCAAACGGTCAGCGCTGACGGCAAGGGCTATGCCGACGGCCGCTCCTATGCCGACGGGCCCCGTAGGCGTACCTCGAGCGGTCCCGACGGCCTCGTATATGCCGATGGCCCCGTCGGCATATATGTATTTATGCCGACGGCTTTTCTACGCCTATGGCCTGCCCTTGGCCGTCGGCATAGCCGCATTTATGCCGACGGGTGCCGTCGGCATAGATTTGGCCGTCGGCAAACGAAGTTTTTCTGGTAGTGCGTGGATGCCTATTGGTCCCGGTTGGTGTCACCAACCGGGACCAAAGGCCCCCCGTCCTGCCCTGGCCGCAGCGGCCACGTGGAGGACCTTCTGTCCCGGTTCCATGTAAGAACCGGAACTAAAGGCCAAGGGCATTAGTAACGACCTTTTAGTCCCGGTTCACAAACCGGGATAGAAGGCCCTCACGAACCGGGACAATAGGCGCTTTTTCTACTAGTGTGAAATAGACAAACCCTAGTGCGCCTGCTCTAGCATGTGCACCGACACCGACTTACGTGGAGGAGGCCGCGTCCGTCAACCCGTTCCTCACAATTGTAGTTTCTCCGGACGACCTGTACCGACGCCCATAGAAGCTCGCCACGGGACTCGAGGACATAGCTGGACTGGTATGTGTAGGCTTCGTCCCTCCTTGGAGTCCATGGCTTCGGAACTAGAACGTCCGTGACGACATCGTCTGAGTTGCCATTCAGCATGATGACGCGCCAGAAGGCAGGCTTAACAGTGACAAGGATCTTGCCGGCTTGGTACGCAGCGCAGAACTCGCCACGGTGCGTGGGAGGCGGCGCGAGGGTCCTCTCGATGAGCGTCCACGCGATATCGCCCGGGCGCAGAAGTGCGGCCCTGAACTTGGCCGCCGAGCCTGACCCGACACAGGAGATGCCATAGAGAAGGATTGCACCATCGTCGTACATGATGCCGCGGGGACTCTGACCTTCCCAGTGCTGCCACGTGAAGGGAGGCATGCTTTCTGTGGCAGCGGCCCCGGTCAAGGGGTCGCGTAGGCTAGGGCAGCGGCGTTCATCTACGGTCAGGTACCGGACGGTGGTGCCGTCAGGGGTGGACACCCAGTTCCTGCAGGGCGGCGTCGACGACGGCGGCGATGCGTGGTAGCTTCTCCTGGAGAGGACGCATCTAAACCTGAGCGGGGCCGTCGGGTCTCCGCTGGGCGGCGCCAGAAGCCACGACAAGACCTGGGCCCTCGACACCGGCGTCTGAGACCGTGAGTCGCGCCATGATCTGCAGACAGCGTAGAGGACGGCCATCGGACTCGGTCGGACATCCGATATAGGGCCGGCCAGACTTTTATTTTGAACCATTGCTATCATGGCGTTTTTGTTTTTGCATCGAATATCATGGCGTTGATAATTACTCCGTAACCTTCACAGCCCGTCCAACGCGATCCTATGCCACACGTATACAGTTCAAACTTCAAACGGGTACTTTTTTTTTAAAGTTCAACACGTCCTCTATTTATTTTTTTTGACCGGAACTGGCAGGAGCTCTGCCTTTTTCATTATAGGAGAGGGAAAGCTATACAAAGTTTCTAAGCAATAGAAACAGGATGAGGGGGGAAGCAGAGGGTAAAATTAGCCTGGGCTGCTAAACAGCCCCACTACTCAAAATGACCTACTCCTCCCATGCCTCCGAAAGGAGGCTAATGTCATCTCTAGCTCTAACAAGAACATCTGTTGACGGTTGCGCTGAATCCTTAAAGATCCTTCTGTTTCTCTCGAGCCAAATATTCCAAGCGATGTAAACTGCCGCCGTGCATTCGTCCAGTTGGCGTCCTTTTTTCTTTAGCTTTGCCACTCTGTTCCACCAAGCTGAGATAGATGAAGCGTGCCGAGCAGCCTGGGATGCAAGCGGGAAGAAGGAGCTGGTCTTGAACCATATTTCTTTGGCAAAAGGGCAGTCAAGAATCAAGTGATGTGCGGATTCCAGCACTTGATCGCAACCAGCACACAAGTCATTGTGGTCCCAGTTTCTCGCTTGCAGTCGATCACCGGTCCAAAGTCTATTCTGAAGGAGGGTCCAGATGAAGAACTTTACTTTCTTTTCAGCTGTAATCTTCCAGACCTGCTGCAGGTGTGGTTGAGGGATACGCGTCAAGAACTGAACTTGGTAAGCCGATTTTGCCGTGTATTGTCCGCTAGCCGTTAGCTTCCAAGTGATTGTGTCAGGTCTAGAGAGTAAGGAAACATTCTGTAATTTCATCCAGAGGCTAATAAAAGAGTTCATCAGCCCAGCAGAGTTGATATTCTGCAGTCCTCTCATCCATGCGTCTCCATCAAGAGCCTGACTGACAGTGAGCCCTTTGGACCTTGCCATCCGAAAAAGATCAGGAGCCCAATCTTTTGGAGCTTGGCCCTCTAACCATCTATGACTCCAGAATTTCATAAAACGGCCATCTCCCAGAGAAATCGAAGTGCATGCCGCAAAAAGATTAAGGTCAGGTTGATTGCAAGGCACCAGGGTCCCTTTCCATGGCCTGTCCGAGCTATCCCATTCATACCAAGGCCATCGAAGCCGAAGAGCCCGGCCAAAAGCATTGATATCCTTGATGCCCAGGCCACCCACGCTTAAAGGTGCACAGATTCTCTTCCAGTTAACCAGACATTTTCCCCCATGTGCCTCCTCATCGGCGTTCCAAAGGAAATTTCTCCTTAGCTTATCAAATTTGGTAGTGAACCATCTGTTGGGGGAGAAAGACGTGAGGAAATAGGTGATGGTGGCAGTGAGGACTGAGTTGATCAGGTCAAGTCGGCCCGTTCTATTCATGAGCCTTCCTTTCCAAACAGCTAGTTTGCTTGTACCCTTGTCCAGGAGCGGTTGGAGATCAATTCTCCTCAAATTTCTCAACGAGAGGGGCAGCCCCAAGTACTTGCAAGGGAAAGATCCCACAGATCCCCCAAAGCTGGCTGACAGGATGTTGACATCAAGATGCTGACACTGAATAGGGTAGAGCACACACTTGGTGGGGTTGATTACAAGACCTGAGACACTGCCGAAGATCTCCAGAATTCTGATAATGGTCTCGATCATCGGCAGGCAGGAGTGGCAAAGATTGTGGCGTCGTCAGCATAGAGACTGGCCCTCAATCTAGCCGCGTTCCGGGGGATTGGATCCAGAATGCCATGATTTGTTGCTTTTTCCAGGAGCGAGCCGGCACAACGTTGACCAGAATTGATCGCGTGCTTATATCGAATGAGTGGGAACTCAGTCATCCTCACTATCAGCTCGCACCGGCTTCCTCGGCTGTTTCAGATCACACTCCCTTGCTGCTGGCGAAGATGGATGTCAAAGTATTCAAGGGCTTCAGATTTGAGGCTTACTGGCTCAAGATGCAAGGTCTTGATGATGTGGTCGCTCGAAGCTGGAACAAGAATCTGAGATCTTGTGACTCCGTCAGGAGACTGCATACAAAGCTCGCACGCACGGCTAAGGCCCTCAAGGCTTGGGACAAGAGCATAAGGGCAGCTTCCAACCTGGCTTTCAATGTTGCAAATGAGGTCATTTTTCAGCTCGACCTCGCAATGGAAAGCCGTGAGCTTTCCGAGCCTGAATGGACGCTCCGTAGATTTCTCAAGGCCAGGCTGTTAGGAATTGCGGCTATGGAGAGGATCCGATGGCGCCAACGGTCCAGAATAAACACAATCAAGGCTAGCGATGCTAGTTCAAAGCTTTTTCATCTTAGGGCGAACGGAAGGAGAAGGAAAAATCATATTCCTACGCTTAGAGGACCACAAGGGGATGTGTCTGATCACATGCAGAAAGAGGAAATTCTTCTGGATCACTTCAAGAGCCTGTTGGGTACACCGATGCATGAGAGAAGAGTTTTGAACTGGGACATGTTGCGGCTGCCCTCGGCTAACCTGCAAAGTTTGGATGCGCAATTCACCGAGGATGAGATAAAAGCAGCAGTCTTTGATCTGCACGACGAAAAGGCTCCAGGGCCGGATGGCTTTATTGGCAGATTCTTCAAGCGCTTCTGGGCGCTAATAAAGGAGGATTTGGTAGCTGCGATTCAGCAATTCTATCACCTCAGAGGAGACAACTGCAAACTGCTCAATTCTGCTCACATTGTGCTGTTGCCAAAGGTTACAACTTCCATGCATGCCTCGGATTTCAGGCCCGTCAGTTTGCTGCACAGTTTTGCCAAGATTTTTTGCAAAATCCTTGCAAATCGGTTGGGCCCGGAGCTTCAACGCCTCATCTCCTGCACCCAGAGTGCTTTCATTCGCGGGAGATCTATCCAGGACGACTTCCTCTATGTTCAGAATACCATAAAAGATGCTCACAAGCGGAATATCCCGCTGATATTTCTGAAGCTCGATTTCGCGAAAGCTTTTGACTCTGTTAGCTGGCCATATCTGCTTGATGTTATGAAGGCTTATGGGTTTGGACAGCGCTGGAGGGACATCATTTGTCTGTTGTTAACTTCCTCATCCTCTCGTGTGCTCCTCAATGGCCTGCCCGGACCAGCTTTTGCCCATAAAAAAGGTTTTCGTCAAGGGGACCCTCTTTCTCCGATGCTTTTCATTCTGGCTATGGAGTCCTCTATTTATTCATGGTAGGCAGGGATCTCTGCCGATATAATCTCCAGGATACAATCAGGTGGCTCATGTAGCCAAACCTGACACAAATCATTCATCATACCTACCTTAGCTAAGCTCTGAGTTGCGCCATTTGCAGTCCTTCTAACCCAGCTCACCTTCCATGGTTGGCGAGACTCCCGCAGCAGTTTAACTTCCTCAATCAGTGGCCCCAGTGTAGACAAGTCTCTTTCTTTACTCTGAAAGCTTTGACACAATTTCTTTACAATCCATCTCAATGTGCAGATCGGTGGCATTCACTTCCTCTGCCAGCAGTGCAGCACGCCGGCAAGCCTGAAGCTCCATCTTTGCCGGGTCTACGGACTGATGGAAAGAGTGGCAGGCTCCCCCTAAATAAGCCCCTTCGTCGTCTCTAAAGACCACTCCCACTCCTCCTTTATCTCCATTTTTCAATGCTGCTCCATCAATGTTCACTTTTATCCATCCCAGATCCGGCGGCTCCCACTTCTGTATTACATTCAGCTTTGCACTTTTACTCTTGCGGCCATGGATGTTCTGCCATTCTTCCATAAACTTCACCACAGACCGCGCTATATCAGCCGGTTCTTCTATCCTTTTGCCATCCCGTGCATTATTCCTCGCCAGCCATAGCCCGTATACACCTTGAACCATAGCTGCTTTTTCATCATCAGATGCTTCGGCAAACCAAGTCAACAGCCATCTTGCCAGAACACTCTGGGAGCTAGCGGACACCGGTGGGGTCGCCACCGGAACTCCCAATTCCGAGTGCATGACATTCCAGAAATTCGCTGAGTGATGACAACCCCAAAACCTGTGGTAATTTGTTTCCTCACGACCACAAGCGACGCAAAGTACCCCAGGTTTAATTCTCCTCCTATGAAGCTCCGAGCCTAGTGCCACACCATTCCGAATCAAACGCCATGTGTGTGTTTTAACCTTGCCAGGAGCTACTATATCCCATAAACTTAACCAGGACTTGTGATCTGCCACCGACGACGACGATTCGGGCCGTCCTTACTTGAGTCGTTTTTGTGTCATACGTAGGTGGTAAGCGGACCTGACAGTGAACGTACCATTTTTCGTGTAATTCCATGCCAAGTAGTCCTCCATGCCCGGCCCTCCTACTGTGATCTGCAATATTTCATTTGCTTCATCCGGAGGGAACATCCGTTGAACTTTGCTTACATCCCATGAACGGCCCTGGTGGTCTAGCAGATCACTAACTCGGTTAATCTCATGTACATAGTCCTGGCCCAGTGGCTTCAGGCTACCTTTCCTTGGGATCCAATTGTCATGATGTATCCTAATTCTTGACCCATCACCGATCCTCCAGATTAGTCCATCTAGCAGAAGATTTCGGCCATGCAAAATACTTTTGAAAGTGAAAGATCCTCCTCCTGGACATGTAGCATTCAGAATTGATCCATCACTGAAATATCTAGCTTTTAGTACCCTTACACATAGCGATGATGGAACCTGCAAAATACGACAAGCCTGCTTCGCTAGCAGAGCTTGGTTGAATGCTTCCGGATCACGAAACCCAAGGCCTCCTTTATGCTTCCTAGTGCACATCTTGTCCCATGCAATCCAGTGCACCTTCCTTTCACCATTCACTGCACCCCACCAGAAGTTTGAAGAGATCGATGACAGGTTCCCGCACATTTTCTTTGTGAGTTGAAAACAGCTCATGGTGAATGTTGGTGTGGAAAGGAGACCAGATTTAACTAATACCTCCCTCGCTGTCTTGGATAGGCCTTGTCCCTTCCATCCTGAAACTTTTCCCCTAGCACTCTCTTTAACATATTTGAAAGTTCCTGTCTTTGGATCTTCCCACCACCGTGGGGAGTCCCAAGTACCTCTCACTCAGGGCCTCTGTCTCTATGCGCACTGCTTGCTTGAGAATTGCTTTATCCTCCTCCTTACTACCCTTACCAAAAAAGATGGAAGACTTTTGCAAATTAACCTTTTGTCCTGATGCCACCTCATAGTCCTGTAAGATCGTACGGAGTGCTTCAAAGTTTGATTGGGACCCCTCTAGAAACACCACGCTGTCATCCACAAACAGAAGGTAAGTGACCGTGTGGCCAGTGCTCCCAAAGGAAACTCCTTTAATCTCCTTTGTCACCTGAGCGCTTCTCAAGAGAGCCGAAAAACCTTCCACACAGAAAAGAAAAAGGTATGGTGACAAAGGATCCCCCTGTCGTAGCCCTCTGGTTGGTACAAAACTTTGAGAGAGGCCACCATTCGTCTTAACTGAAAATCTTGCTGACGTGACGCACCTCATCACCATCTCTGTCCAGTGACTAGAGAAGCCAAACGTCGTCATCATTTGCTCCAGAAAAATCCATTCAACTCTATCGTATGCCTTCATCATTTCAAGCTTTACTGCACATAGGTTTCTTTCTCTTCCTTGTTCTAATGGCGTGTACGCACTCATAGGCCACCAATACATTATCTATGATCAACCGGCCAGGGACAAAGGCACTTTGCTCCTCTGAAATCATAAGCGGCAGCACCACTTTCAACCTATTAGCCAAAGTTTTTTTGGCAATTTTATACAAGACGTTACACAGACTAATGGGTCGAAATTGCGAGAGTAACTCCGGTGAGTTAACTTTCGGAATCATAACAATGATAGTGTCATTAAAGCCGTTCAGCGCCGCCTTTCCTGCCAGAAAATCCCGAACAGCCAAGCAAACATCATCCTTTACCAACGACCAGTGTCGTTGATAAAACATCGCCGGGAACCCATCCGGACCTGGCGATTTGGTTGGTCCCATCTGAAATAATGCCGTCTCGATCTCTTCATCAGTGAACACAGTCGTGAGCCTAGTATTCATCTCCTCCGTCACCACTGGGTCAATATGTTGTAATAATCTCTCGCCTTCATTGGATCCTTCTGATGTGAATAAATTAGCATAAAAGCTTGCTGCCATTGCACGCATACTTTCATCATTAGTGCACTTCACTCCATCCTCCTGTAGCAACGCCTTGACAGTATTCTTGTGCTTCCTGTGTGACGCTCTATTTTGAAAGTATTGGGTATTCTGGTCGCCCTCTAGTAGCCAGTCCACTCGGGATCTCTGCTTGTAGAATATTTCCTCTCTTTCATATACCTCATGGAGCTGGTCCTCAAAGTCCTTGATCTCTTGCCTGTACCCAGTGTGCACAGCTCTCTCTTTAGCCTCACGGAGTTGTCCCTTCAATCAAATGAGCAATCTGGCGTTTAATAGAACCAAAAACTCTCCGGCTCCATTCACGCATGGACTTGGACATCAACCCCAGCTTGTTGCATGCTGCACCCAGTCCCGCCTCCTCCTGATTGGCTGCATGTGCATTCCGCCAAGCATCCATCACCATTTCCTCATATCCAGAATGTCTTGTCCATGCAGCCTCGTACATAAAGGCTCTTTGCACTCTATTATTGCTTGCAGCCAGTGCCGCCAATACTCTAATCACTAGCGCCTGGTGGTCAGATTCTTCTGTTAAAATATGTTGCACCTCAGTCGCAGGGTACATCTGCATGAAATCACAATTGCATGTAGCTCTATCTAGTCTCACTTGGATGTCCTCGTCTGCTTCAGGCTTGTTGTCCCAGGTATACATATACCCTGAGTACCCAAGGTCAGCCAAACGCAGTCGGTTAGACATTCTCTGAAATCCTCCATTTGCCTCAAGCTCCTAGGATTACCGCCAAGTTGTTCATTTTGGAGTAAAGCTTCATTGTAATCACCTGCACATATCCAAGGTAAATTATCTTGGCCTCGAAGATAGCGCAGAACATCCCAAGTTTTTTCCGCATGTCAACTCGAGGCTCCCCATAGATTCCAGTGAACCTATAGGTATTCCCGTCAGCTTTGACCACTGCATCAATATAGTACTGGCACCATGGTCTCACCGTAACATCCACATAGTCTCTCCACCACAAAGCCAGCCCCCCACTCTTCCCCGTGCAATCCACCGCAACACCTTGCCTAAATCCCAGGCTCCACTTCAACCTCTCCATTGCTCGCTCCTTATTTTTTGTTTCTGATAAGAACACCACCGCTGGGTTGTAAGACCATATCAGGTCACGAAGTTCGCCCACCGTCGAGTCCAACCCCAATGCTCGACAGTTCCAGGCCAGAATATTCATTGCTCCCGGCGGCCCTCCTCCCTGGCAGGGTCCGCCGATCTATCATCTACCTCCGAGATACGATCAAACACCATAGACGTCTTCAGTCTAGTGTCGTGAATGAACGCATCATTAACTATCCTCCTGTCATTATCATCCTTGCCACCCACCTGTCTTCGCCCCCTCTTTCTAGTGGTGAAGGATGCATGAGAGCTTTCCCCCTAGTCCTGTTAACTTCATGATCTGGACGGGGCTTCCTGACATAAGTGCCTTTCTTTCTCTCCGTGGACCTGTACCATCCTGATTCAGCATGACCTTCTCAGCCCCTAGACACCTGCGCATGCTCTCTTCTACTTCTTTCCTCATATCTCTGCTGAGCATATTCCTTTTGCCTCTGTTGCTCCTTCAGCTTGTTTCGAAGGTCCCATTCCTTTTTGTGTTCTAGCTCATGCCTCAGGTCTCGCTCGGTTGTCCATTCTCCTCTATAGCGGTCCTTGATGGGGCTATTAACCTCTCCTCTCTCCGGTCTGATCTCCACGCCAGTGTTGGAGTTTGCCCGGCGACTGAATTCTACATTCAGATTACGCTTTGTTGGGAGTTCTCTAACCCTCGCTTGGCTGCGCTGACCTCTATCACTTTCTGTTGATTGCGAACTTGCAAAACCACGGTTGCTGGTTGCCTTTCCATCATATGATCCTTCTTTGGTCCAGAGCTGCGCCCCGGTGAGGCTCTCAGCCAACCTCCCCATTGTGAAGATGCATCAGTAGGGGGATCACACCTCCCCCCAACGTGTACAAGTCTTCCACATTCAAAACAAAAATGAGGTATTTTCTCATAATAAAAGTCAAAACAGGTGCCAACTTTATCTTCCTGTAAAGATTTAAGCTGGAATCCTCGAACCAGAGGCTCATAAACTGAAATTTTTGCCCTCACTCTCAGCTGGTTGCCTCTTGCCACACCATCCTTGTCAACATCCACCTTGACTACCTCCCCTAACTAGTTCCCAAGGGCTTTCCCAAACGTTTCTGTTCTTTTTCCCAGTGGTAAATCCGTCACACGAACCAGACTTCAACCTTATCAAATATCATCTCTGAAGGTCTGGTGTTGATCTCATATTCCTTAAGGATAAGTACGTTGAAATCATACTGCCATGGACCATTGTTCATTGCGTGCTTCCAATCCCCTTCACTACCAAAGTTGACTGCAAAAATATTGGAACCCATATCTATGAAATCTGCCTCGCGATGTAGCCCCCATGCCCTTTGCATCGTTCGCTCCAGAACACCTTTGTTGATCGGCCTTGGTGAAAAGGACTTCCCCACCGTAGAACACTTCGACTTCTTGGACATGATCTGATCTGGTTCCTCAAAGACAAACCCCTGCACTTCCTTATCTAGCAGCACCATCCCTCCCAGCCTCGCTGAGAGACTTGCAGTTGGATCCGGCGTCTTGCACTCGGCCGGGGAATTGGAATAGCCCCCGCTTCCTTGTTTTCCCGGCGTCCTCGTCGCCGCCGGGATCGCCTCCTTCGTCGGAGTCACTGCCTGTTTTCCGTTCATCCTCCCCGCCATAGCTCTGCTCCTTGGAGAGGAGAAAGACTCGCCGATCAGCGTCCAGGGATGCGCCGTCGCCGCCCTAGTCACTATCGGAACTACAACACCCTCATGCAAGAAACCCTAACCCTATTGAAAGGAGTCGGTCGCCTCGCGATCGCCTCCAAATCACCTTAGCGTTCCTACCCGTGGTGGACCCTCCTACGGGTACTTTCTTTGTTGAAAGCCTTCAAACGGGTACTTGATATGATGCACTATGTCACATAATTATACTACTACCACCATTACTAAATATAAGACGTTTGGGCAGTTTAGTTAAACTGGACAAACGTCTTATATTTAGGAAATGAGGTAGTAGTTTGTACGGAGAAGCGATCGCACTTGAAGAAAGTTTACTCCGGTTCTCGACTTCATTGAAAGTTTAGTTTTCATCCTGAATCTTTGTTTGCTGCAAGAAATCTTCAACTTTATCAATCGAGGTCTTAGGTGGTTTTCTGGTTTTCATGCTCACTTCGGCAATCCAATAAAATTTCACTTCCGTAGAATCTTGTGCCACCCCAAAACGTCGACCACCATCGTCCACCTCCGCTGTTGAGGCAACATCAAAGAAAGAGGGGAACTGCCTTCATACCAAGAACTAGAGCAGCACCTTTGCATACATGGATACTTTTTGAGCCGATGAAACAGACCACCTCAAGCGATGAGACCATGACTTTGTGGCATGCCGGCCGGGGTTCTTACCCGTGTCCGCTAGATCCCAGTTTAGGGTTTACCGGATATCAAGCCCGGCAAGAAGACCGATCAACCTGCTCCCCATCACCACCCGTTAGAGCGCGAACGAGATGGAGCAAGAGCATACACAAATTATTTTGACGCGGCGCCGTCTCCACCATTGATGCAACACTTCTGAAAACAAACTATGTATATTCTATACCTCTACCGAACAGAGCCTGCCGGGGTCCCCGCCCGCTCCCGTCGCTAGAGAGGCAGACGGAGAAGGTCGAGGACCCAGAGTTGCCGGCGGTGTTGCCGTGTTGAGGACAATCCTTTACTTGTGGGAATGTGTGACAATAACGTAATAGTGACCGCGATCACAACAAAACAGTCAACTCGTTACCATTGCTGAAAATGACAACGACCCTGGTGAAGAAAGCAAGAAAATAGGGATGAAGATGTGACGTTGGTCCGTACAATATATCCAACTAAAGATCTAAACATGCTTTTAGGATATAGCAGAAAATAAAGTGAGTGACATTCTATTGAATCTTTGCTACCGTGGGCACCTTTCGTCGCAGATACTTTCTCTGTAAACAAATATAAGATCGTTTAGATTACTACTTTAGTGGTAAATAGATCTTATACTATTAGTTTATATGGGGAGTACTTCAAAACTCCAAAATGCAACAGGATTTCATTGCACGATCTCTAGTTTCTGCTCTATGCACAAAACAACAATTTGCGATCTACAAATCCTCTTTATTCCTCAACTGATATATAGAAACAATCAAATGGAAGCAAACATCTGCAGCTCTGTGACATCTATTGTCATATTCGGATCACATTGAGAGGTAGGTCACATACCAACAACTCTTTTAAAAGGGAACAAGCACCATTATTTTAGAACGGGATTGTTAAATCTCAGTCAACTGGGACTTAACCAAGTCTAAGTCAATTTTATATTTGTGAGATCTTATGTGGAGATCCGTGAAAAAAATCGCCTTTCTTCTTTTTATATGTTTTGTCAGTTGACTAAGACTTGGATTGAGATCAAGCCACACCCTTTTTATAAACATATTACAAACACAGATGCTCATATACGCGCATGTACACCTCACCCTTATAAACATACACACACATCCTACACCTATGAGCACTTTCAAAAGACTAAGCCAGCAAATCTTGAGATTGACAAAGTCACCCACCAACACCCTAAATCAAGGGCAAAGTGTTTTGATGTGAATCATGTTATTACTTCTTGGAGTAGTAACTACAACCTGATGAATTGGAGCAATGGTGGGCTGGGGTATGAGCCACGTGCACATTTCCTCGTCCCATCCTTGGGGTAGCCACTCGATGAACTCTGTCATGTTGTCGATGAGGTTGTACTTAAACACACCCCACCGCTCATGGGGCTGGCGGTGGCCCTGGTCATCGCAGTACAAGAAGTAGGCGAACCCGCCGCTCACGCCAAGCTGCGACGCGTCCATGGTGAAACTGTTGGGCCACCCGAGAAAAAACAAGCGATCCTTCAAGCTCTTGGCATCCTTCCTCGCCCACTGTATTTCCTTCGACCCCTCGCTAACCTTCTCAAGCACATGCATGGACATCCACAGTGCGCGAACCAGGCCGCAGACACCCTTTCCATCGTCGTCCTGGTACGGGTAATCCATCTTGATGTGCACCGATGCCCAGAGAAGCTCGCCGCGAGACTCGAACACATAGGTGTACTCGCAGAAATAGCCGTCACACTTGCGCGACGTCCAGAGTGGCGTGGGGACCAGCACATCATCCTTGTTCGTTGCTGCTGTGGATGGTGTCATCATCACGAGCCAGAGGTTGTTGTACATTGTCACAATGATCTTGCCGGCATGATACATGGCATAGAACTCGCCGTAGCAGGGCGTTTCCAGAGTCCTCTGGACAAACGTCCACTCATCGTTGCCAGGATGCAGGAGCGACGCGCTGAACTCGATCGTGTAGAGGTCGCTACTGTTGCATTTGCCATATTTGCTGTATAAAAGGAGGGTACCGTCATTGTGGATGATGCCACCAGGGTTCTTCCCCAACCGTTCGATGTGTGGGGAGAGAGGCAGGTGGGCGACGGCCCCTCCGGCGACAGATTCGTGAAGGGTTGGGCCCAAGGGAGAATCGGTGAAATAGCGGATGTTGGTGTTGCCGGCGCTTGTCACCCCGTTCGTCATGGTGGCAGATACTGGCGGCGGCACGTGGTAGCTTATGCCCGAGAAGACGCATCTAATCTTGAGAGAGTCGTCACCAGGCTTGCTAGGCGCGAGGAGCCATGGCAGGAACTGATAATCAGTCGTTGTCGGCTCGTGTGAGCCGCGCCATGGCTTGCAGACCGCGTGGAAGCGGACGAAGTCGGCGGTGTCGTGCAGGCGGCAAGAGATCTCGCGGAGCAGTTCCGGCGGGAGGCCCATTGACCACGACGTCCCATGCATGATGGCAAGTCCGTCGGAGATGGAGGTGGATGTTTGGCCTCGTGGAGAGAGATTAACTACGCGATTTGCACGATGAAAGTGGACTACCTTCCGACGTGCACGATGAAGCAAGAGATGGCTGGGACTGGGATATGTACGTAGACACCACGGCGACACGCTTGATTAATCCATCGATATACACGGCAAAGCAGGGCAAATATAAAACCTAGACGGTGATTAATTTGTCTACTACTCGGATAGGACAGAATACGTGATGGAACCGAGCACAAGACGTGCTTAATTCTAGGGAAGCATCTAAATCGGCCGACCTGGTGTCCGTCGTGTGTGTTAAAGATATATTTGAGATACATGTATTTGGTAGTCTAGAATTTGTAATATGTCTCCTATCTTATCTCCAGGAATGATGTCTTGCCCTTCAAGTCTTGTACTCGATATATGCTCGCCATTAAGGCTCAATAATACATTCATCATATTCCGCAACAATCCATCTCTCTTCTTTCTAATATGGTATCAGCCGTACCTCGATCCTAAACCCTAGCCGCTGCCGCTTCCGCCCTGCACGCCGCCCCCGGGGAGGTCGGCCTCCATGACCGCCGCCGGGGGCCGTGCGTCCAGTACCTAGGGTTTGTCCGCCGGTCGTGTTGGTCGGCTGCCCTAGAGTCTTTTTTCCGAGCTCTTGCTCCGGATTTTTCTCTCTCCCACCGGTCACCTTGATCGACGTTTTTCTTTTTAGTTTTCCGATCTAAGCTTGATCGGTTTGCGGCGCCTGCTGCCGCCATCGAACCCCGTCTCGTGCCTCTACTCCAACACCGTCGCGACCTGCTGGCCTCTCTTCCGACCCCGCGGCCACGCGCGCCGAGGCGGCCTGTCTGGGCCAGCCGTCGTCCGCACATCGGCCTGTCGCCGCCCTGCTCTGACCGGACCCCCGCATCATCCCGACCCGGTGGCCTTGCGTGATGCGGCGGACTAGCACAGCCGCCGTTCGCGCACCGGCCCGCCCGTCGATCCACGCCGTCCATCGCCACCCGCCTCCGCCGCGTCTTCACGGAAGGCCCTACGGTGTGCCTCGCTGGCATCGTCCCCGACTGCGTCGGGCCGGCTGCGTCAAGCTCATCGGCTGCCTCGAGCTCGGGCGCCACTGCTCCGTTGTCGCTCGGGCCTCGCTGCCCGGGCGCCGGCTCTGTTTTGGCAGCCCAGTTGCTGATGCCCTCGTCTGCACGTCGTCCGACACCGTCCGTCGTCGTCGGGTTCATCTCGGACTCCGCCGCCAACCCACCTCCACCGAGCGGCGTCCCCGACATCATGCGCGATCGGCTTGATCACCCGCTCACATCCGCGATCCGCCCCATCAACGCCACGCGACCGACCTGGCCGATCGGTTCCGCGCACCTCCGCAGGTCCCGTGAAGACCGTCCCGAGTACAACGCACCTCTCCACTGCGTCGCCCCGTCGGGCCGCAGCGCCGGCACCCCATGGTTCTCCGCGCGGCTGCATCGACTCGCATGTAGCCGTTGCGTCGCCCCTTCGGGCCGTTGTGCCGCGATACGCGGTCCCTGCTGAATCAAACGCCACGAATCCAATGGGACCCTCGACGACAGGCCGGGATGCTGGGAGTGGCAGGCCGAGATGCTGCAACCCCCGGCGTTGAAGAGTGTGAACTGCCATCAACGACGTGCAACCGAGCAGTGGCGATGCTGGGACCGGTAAGCAGAGATGCTACAACCCGGCGGCAACTACTTCTGTTCTTCCCCGTGTTTCTATCGCTTCAGGCTTCCCGTGATAGTGTTGCCCGGTTTGGACTTGAACATCTCATGGCACGGCATGGTTTGAAAGTTTATATCACGGGAAGACTGCCATGACTATTTATCTCGCTTACTGGAAGCTAGAAGTTTTTTTTTTTTTGAGAATCACCACACCTTCTCTTTATTGCATAATGTTTTGGGGTATAAACAAGTAATTGCCGGCTGGGACGGCCACCCCAAAGACGACGCAACTTTTACTAAATTGTGAGCCTCTACATTTGCATTTCTACTCTCATATGATAATAAGCACTAGCGAACATCCTCTGCTTGGTGAAAAACTCCTTGACAATGGTGCCATAGCTGCACAGATTTACTTTTATGTTTCGCATCACCTCCCATGCAGTCTATCGTGACCTGAACATGTGATAAGTTGAGACTCCCAGACGCCTCCTTGACAATGGTGCCATAGCTACCCGCAAAAAAACAAGACAATGGTGCCATAGCTACCCGCAAAAAAACAAGACAATGGTGCCATAGCTGCACAGATTTACTTCTTGTATGTTTCGCATCACCTCCCATGCAGTCCGTCGTTACCTGAACATATGATAAGTTGAGACCCCCATAAGAGGACAGTGAAGAGGAGCTGCCCCCCCCCCCCCCCCCCCACCCACTCCCCAAGGCTCCGCAAGCTGCCATCAAGACAGTTGACTCCAGCAGATTGTGCCTGCAACACGAGGCGGATTCAGGAGGGGGTTGGCAGGAGGTGCTGCCGCGGCTCCCGTGCCATCCCCGCTTGGCTCAAAGGTAGTTGCTGCAGATGTCTCGTTCCTGGCCATCACGCCGCTGATTGTAGAGATCTGTTTCGATGCTCCCACTGCCTCGAGAATGGTCATCGGTCACGTGGGTGTCGTAATGCTTGGCATCCGCTCAGCTTACTGTCAAAATCTGTCATGCCGATGCTGCCTGTCCATCATCAAGCTTCAGCTCCACATCAGGCCCATTCCGAGGTGATTCGGTGTGATTCTTGGGCGTCTATTGTTGCTGCTCCCACAGGCTCGCCAACCAGTAATTTGGCCATGCAGTATGGTCTTGCTGCACAAGTCAAGCTGATGCACTCTAAACTACAAGATTTGGCTTCATTTTAACTGAAGGAGGTGGTCCAGCCTCTACGTGATGTTGCTGAAGGACTGTTGTCTGCCTTGGTTTGAGACCTTTCTGGAGCATGCTCGAATACACATGTGCGGGTATTTGGATTAAAAAAAATCCAACCGGGCTCTCACCCCTTTCCATTAATCAGTTAATGGAAATATTCAGTACAAGTCTCCTAAAATCAACCATCGACAACTAAAAACATAGGAGGCAGGAAAGGGGAGAAGTGAGTTGGGACATTAACAGGAAACCCACTGCAGATGCTTGATGTCGAAACATCTGCTATGGAGCGGAAACCTTAACACCATCAACCAGCGAACAAGTAGCCACAATGAAAGACGACAAGTTACCAAAAGCACCAAAGTCTCGGCGGGCATCAAACTTCAGAGAAGGAAAATGAAACACCCAACACTAGTGAAATCAACACGAGGAAACCACCACGAGTCTTCCCCGAGCAGCAATACAATTGGCTAGGGATGAACAAAATGAACCGCATTCTTCACACCAGCCTGGAAGTCGGACTCTACCATCCAACTTCATCAACCCTGCCCAGTACATCATAAATAAATATGCTATGAAAACAGCTTCCAAAAGAGAATGCACCATTCTATTTCTACTCTATGGGATCTTACGGAGCCTGTACATGGATGACATGGTGTGTTTCTCAAATGTGATTTTGTTCCGAGTGCACCAATGCCCCAGCAGATTGCAGCCACAATCATCATATAGTACACTTTTGTCTCCAGGGAGGATACAATAAAGCCAAGATAAACTTTGCCAAAGAAATCTAGGACTACATGAAGCACCTAGAGCCAAACCAAAAAACCCGAGACAGAACGAGCAAAAGAACAAGTAAAGAAAAGATGATTAGTGGTTTCTACTTCTCGACAAAAACAGCAAGTAGGGTTCCCTAACCAATGGCAGTTGTGCATGTTATCATGAGTAAGGACATCATTTTGGAATAGCCTCCACATGAAGATCCTAATCGATATGTTACTCCGGCCTGACAAATCTTTTCCTAACCATTCATTCACAGATTTAACAGTAAATACCCCTTTAATCATCAGGGCCCGAGTAACCCATTCAGGAGATCATTTAGCGACACTCTATTAGCCTCAACACAATCCTAGACCAGCTACCAGCCAAATGCCCAAATAGTCTACGACGAAAGGAGGCCACACAACCTTTAGCCACCAAGTCAGCCACAAATGTCAAACATGACCGGGAATTCATTCTTTAAAGGATGATACAACATCCAGGGATCATGCCATTTTCTGGTAAGCCCATCATTATTCATAATAATTTTTATAATTGCCTTCCAACAAGGGGAATCATTGAGACAAGGATGAACCGTGGCAACAATACGACGCTTCAAATTCCTGGTACGAACAATTTGTTGGCACAAGTCATTACTAGTCTTGAATTTCCACCACCACTTCACAGGTATTCGGATAAATGTATGCATATGCGTGGGTATTCAAATACGTGTACATGTTCCTACCTTCCGTCCGGTCATTCCACGAAATGAAATTCACTAAAACCAACGGTGTGTTGCTACCCTGAAAAACGATCGTTGTTGCCTCTTCCGCTGTCGCCGCCCCTCCTTGACAAAGCTAATTTCTAGATCGCAACCATCCAAAACCAGGCCACTGAGATCATCTAGAGCATCATCAGGATGGGCATGGGAAGTCGACATGGTAACGTGGCCGATACATTGGGAGCGCTTGGTCTTCTTGTAGCGAATCACCTCAGCGCTGGACACTTCGCCGTGGTTGTTGAAGAAGAGTTGCAACTGACAGCTAGTCACTGTGAGAGGTAGGTTGCGCACCAACAACTTAAAACAAGGCTCATAATGTCTCTCGATGTTAATGATGCATGTTGGGCTCGTAATCTGCTGCTTTTGCTGCATCTTATCATGAGTCTCGAGAGACCTCTTAGTAATTTCCTGATAGAGCAAGATCAATGTTAATCAGTCATCACAAATACTTTGAATCGATTGTATCAGACTTATTTGATGATGGAACTAACAAAATTATTATGTTGAAAATAAAACTGGGATGTTTTGCAAGTGTTTACCTGAATTTGAGCCATGGCAGGCTGTGGGATGAGCCAAGTGCACACTACCGGACTCGGGCACTATGCCTACAGCCCAGGGCCGTCGGCATAGGTCCTTTGCCGTCGGCATATCCCCGTCGGCGTAGATCCCGTCAGCGTAGTCTTGTCAGACCGTCGGCGTAGTATAGCCGTCGGCATAGGGGCCTATGCCGACGGTCGGGCGTCAGCCGTCGGCATAGTTTAGCCGTCGGCCGTGTTTTTCGCCTGACGGCAACGGACGGCGCCGTCAAAAGCGCTAACGATTCACGGAATGCCACGTGGCAGAGGTATGCCGACGGCTTGGCACTCCCTGGTGCCTCCTGGTGGCAGGGCTATGCCTACGGCAAAGCCGTAGGCATAGATGAAATCTATGCCGACAGCTTTGCCGTAGGCATAGCCGTGCCACGTGTCGTCCCCTGGTGTCTCCTGGCGGCAGAGCTATGCCGACGGCTTTGCCGTAGGCATAGCCGTGCCACGTGTCGTCCCCTGGTGCCTCCTGGCGGCAGAGCTATGCCTACGGCAAAGCCGTCGGCATAGATTTTTTTAATTTTTTTTTAATTTTTTTTTATTTTCAAATTTCTGAATTTTTTTAACCTCTAATCTCTAATCACCACTCATCACTGCTCAATTTATCCTCTAATCTCTAATCACCCCTCATCATTCCAAATCATCTAACTTCCCGAACGGTCACCCATCCTCCCACTCCCCCAGCCTGAGGACGCTTAACTTCCGGGTTCTATTCTCCCTCATTTCCAAGTCTGCACTTGTTGTTTTCCTGACAATAGTAAGACGTCAATCGTATTAACCCTCAGGAATTTAGCTTGAGCATGAAGTGACACATTTCACTGTTTGAGTTTGAAACTATTGTTTTAAAAAGCAATAATTATTTAGTAACACTAATATTTCTTGAATAATTAGTTTGACCACAGTTTGACCACAGTTGACCAAAATTCAAAAAAACTGAAATAATTATTTAGTAACACTAATATTCTAGAATAATTAGTTTGGCCACAGTTTGACCAGACTGCACCACATTTTTTCCAAATATAAAGGGCAATCCGGGTAGAGGGAATTGTTCGGATACTCTTCTCCATAACCAAAATTTATGAAAAATTATCATCGTTCCTATAGCACATGTTCCCACGTCTTGTAAAAAAACTCATGATTTTATCGCGATCCCAATATTTAATAATATTCACGCCGCACCGTTACCGCAGAACGTCTACTACTCCGTCATCGCCGTCCGTGAGGGGGGCCACACCCTGGAGACGCGTGCCGCCTCTTCGGACATGCCACAACACCACCCCCATGTATGAGGGGCCAGTGCGACGCTTCGGTGGCATTGCTACCCCCCCAGGGCCCCCGTCCCACCTAACCCTGGAGCGGTTGACCACGAGATCTAGCCCTTTGACTTCCCACGGGCGGGGCTTTGACCAGCGGACCTCTCCACCCGGTTGTGCCACAACACCACCCGGTTGTGGTAGGTCATCCCATAGAAACACTTGGGAGCAACGTCCCCTCCGTATAGACCCGATGCGGCTGTTTCCGCCCTCCAGATGCCGGCGGCGGACCGTCCGTGAGGGGGGCACACCGCGGACGTGAGGGGGTCACACTCCGGAGACGGGTGCCGGGCGTTTGCAACCGCCAGAAAACTTCTGTCGGCATAGCTGTTTTTTATTTTAATAAAATATAAGGACCTATATTCAAAAGAACATGACGGCACATTATTAATGTGCTCGAAAAAAATACAAACTATATATATTCATAATCTATGGAAAAAATTACAAACTACATATATATTCATATAATACATAAAAAAGCATAAAAACATATGTAAAAAAAGCAGAAAAACAAATGTAAAAAAACACATATAAAAAGTAACTATGCCGACGGCATTGCCGTCGGCATAGAGATGTCAGGGTTTTGGGTGGGCGCCGTGCCGCGGATCGGTGACGTGGCGCCTATGCCGACGGCTGCCGTCGGCATATCTACGCCGCGGATCGGTGACGTGGCATGCGGAGATATGCCGACGGCCGCCCATTCCGACCGTCGGCATAGGTTTGACGGCGTTAGCCGCTGGTCACGGGCGGCGTCGCCGGGCCCACAGGTATGCCGATGGCTGATTTATGCCGACAGCTGCTGTCGGCGTGTCTGCATCTAGGTCGACGGCCGTTCTGTGCCGACGGCTGCCGTCGGCGTAGATCGGGGTAGCCCGACGGCCAGGACTAGGCTGTCGGCATAGCTCCAAGTATGCCGACGGCTGCCGTAGGCATAGTTTTGGCCGTCGGGGTAGGACCGTTTTCCGGTAGTGGCACTTCTCTTCATACCATCCTTGGGGTAGCCGCTCAATGAGCTTGACCTTGTTTTCAATGAGGTTGTATCTGAACACGCCATATTGGTCGATTGGCATAGCATAACCATTACGTGGAAAGGCCTTACCGTTGGGGTAGACAAAGTAGGCGCAACCTCCATGGCCACCGAGCAGGGAGGTGTCGATCGCAAAGGTGTTGGGCGACCCCAGGAACAGCACACGATCGGCCAAGCTACGACCGTCCTTTTTCATCCACCGTGTCTTTTCCGGTGTTGCTGACGTCTCCCCATCTAGCTTGTATACCTCCATGAAGACCCCGCCATAATCATAGTATATCTTGAACTGGACGGTGACCCACAGAAGCTCACCACGGGACTCAAGGATGTAGCTGTACTGCTCGGAGGAGTAGCGTTCGCGCTCCCCCGGCTTCTGCAACAGCAGGTCGCCAGCGTCCAGCGTGATGACGTGCCAGAGGCTACCGTTGACAGTTACCAGGATCCTACCGTTACGGTACACGACGCAGTGTTCTCCGGACGTGCCTGCTTTCCAGAGGGTCCTCTCCACTATCGTCCACTTTGTGTCGCCAGGACGCAGGAGCGCCGCCTTGAACTCGGCTCTGACGCTGCACTGGGTACTGACAAATTCGGTGGAGATGCCCTAGAGAAGAGTGGTACCATCGCCATAGACAGCGCCGCGGAGGTTCTCCTCCTGGCCGTCGACGCAGCATGCATGCGGCAAGAGAGGCAGGTGGTTGATGGCTCCGGTGAGGGGGTCGTGGAGGCTAGGGCGGAGATGTTCGACGGTGAGGTACCGGATGGCAGCGACGTCGGCAGTAGACAGCCAGATCCTCCTCCCGGCTCCGGAAATAGAAGGCTGGGCGCGGTAACTGGACTTGGCGAACATGCACCTGAACCTGAGCGGGACCGAGTCTTTCTCCGGTGCGTCAAGGAGCCACGGCGGAGACGATTGGATCGGAGTCGACGTGTCGCGCCACGGCTTGCAGACGGCGTGGAAGCGGAAGAAGTCGGCAGCGTCGGGGAGGCGGCCGGAGATGTCGCGGAGCGCGTCAGATGGGAGGTCCGGCCACCTGGACTGCTCCATTGCCGCGGGATCGAGCGAGAGTTGGAGATTGATGGATCGAGGAGCAGATGCAGTTGAGACGGGCGTGCGTACGTTTGTTGCGGATCAGCCGCTAGGCCGGGTCATATGTACCTACGTACTTCCGTGTCATGCTCTAATACCTAAAGATACTCATCGAGTTTTTTTGTTTTGCATTTATGCCACTCATCTTGCATAAACTTCATCCTGATTTGGGTCGAACATAATAAGATTATACTATCGGCAATCGTTGTTTGCTCATGTGTTGGATGATTTGTCGAGTGTATTTCATCAGGGAAGCAGAAAATTGCGCATTAACGCTAGGTACCGGCAGATCACTAGCCGTTCGCTATGTTGTAGAGACGCGTGCGTTCGATTGCTGTATAAGTTCTCAATCGTTTCCTATTTCATATGCATAGCAAATACAGACTCCATTTTTCAGACAGATACGTAGATACTGTGCCAGGGTCGCATTCAGTTAATGGCCCGTGTGCGGAAAATATCCTATCCCCATCCGCATTCTTCTTCCTTCATGGTCATTCACCGGCGACCTTGTCTAGTTCTTTGATTTAAACCATGGCATCTCAGAAATTCTCAAAATCCACCAACATTTTATTGCTTCACTAGATCTGCCTTAAAGATGATTGTTCGGCGGAAGAAACCTCTCCTGCCTTTCGGTCAAAAAGAGTGGAAATCTGAGATAATTGGTCCTTATTGCCAAAGGTATGATTTTGTTCTCTAAATTTGTGTATTCTTCTTTCTGGATTCACCATGCGATATGTTGATTGGCACAAATCCAACCTTGGATTCGATTGAAATCCAGTTTTCAGAAGAACAAAAAGTGCTCTTATTATAGTATATTCTTACCCCAAGCTAAACACTTGGTAGTCCGGACCCAATTTATCTTACAAGCGTGATATATCAATTTACTAGCCATAGTCATCGATTTTCAGGCTAAAATTATCCTGTATATGTGTAACAGATGCTTTGGTTGTGAAATATATGTCACATACCGAAATGAACTATGTAATGTTTTTTCTGCTGCATGTTAAATGAACCATGTAGTCTTTTATTGATAAGTATTATACCACTCAACTTTCATTTAATTAATCTTGATTTGGGTTGTACATAATAAGATTCTACTACGCGGAAAATAATGTTCGCGCCTGTTGAATGATTTCTCGAGGGTATTTCATCAAGGAAGCGGACAATTGCGCGTTAATGCTACATGCCGACAGATCACTACCCGTTAGCTGGGTTGTCAAGATGCGTGTGTTTGATTTCTATATGACGAGTACTACGTGCCGGTTGACCGGCCCAAATTTGGGCGGGACACCGCGGAGCCGCCGGATTTCAGCGATAACAATCGTTGGATTTGGCGCCCCCGTTTGGCCACCTCCCCTTGCACAGGATTGACTCTGCCTCCGCCTCGGCCTCCCCAAGCATCCTCCGACCTCCCTTCGCCTCCGCCTGTGTTTGTTTTTTCATCAGTGTTGCAGGATATGCAGGCACACCTGGGTGCTTGCATGGACACAACTTTTTTTCTCTAGTGAGAGCAATATGAGCGCCCAATCAACATCTACGGGATTATAAAAGGAGAAGATTATTTCTTAAGAGGACTCTATTGCCTTTTCAATTCTTTTAGAGATTGTTAACACTACTGGAATCGTCACGTACGCCGAGTGCCAAGAACACTCGGCAAAGGGCCAAAAACCCTCGGCAAAGTCTTTGCCGAGAGTTGCACTCGGCAAAGCCCACCCGGCGTACACCTCTTTGGCAAACAGATTTTTGCCGAGAGCCATTTGTCGGACACTCGGCAAAGAAATTGCCGAGTTTCAAATAGAGGCGCTCGGCAAAGAAAAGTGATCAGAAGAAACAGAGCAAACGACGCTATAGCCACATGGCGCAGGAGGTTTGCCGAGAGCGCCACTCGGTAAAAGTAGTGAATAAAACAAAAAAAATTGCACCGCCCGATCCCGTCCCAGATTTAATCGTGGCCAAATCCAGTTGCCGGCGCTGCTCCCATCGCGTGTGCCCCGCCCATGCACCCGTGGTGGTCGCCGTAGTGCCGCAATGGCCGCGTTGGTGAGCTGCGCATAGGCCTCCGACGTTCAGGGAAGGCACAGATCGAGAGGAGGACGGCGAGATGCAGTGTTGCACGGAGCAGCCGCCTCCTCACGCCTTGCGTCAAAGCCACCGGACTGATGCTGCTTGCACACGTGCTTGACCACCTGTTGCTGTCGTGGCAGAGGAAGAGGAGCAGCAGCGGCGGCCGGGGCTGTTGTTGCTTGCGCGTGCTTGTTGCTGCTTGGTGCTTCGGCCGATGCTTGCGGCTGCGCCGCTGCTGTCCGGCGAGGAGCAGCGAGTGTACCCTGCTGCTGCTGCTTGGGTGAAGAAGAAGAAGAAGAAGAAGGGACAGGACCTGTGGCGGTGCGAGGAGCGGCGTCTCCGGCGAGGCAGCGAAGAGATGAGGCGTGAGGTGCTGGCTGCGGCTGTGCACTTGAGGAGATAAGGAAGAGAGACATGAACCAGGAGCACCAATCAGGACATGCCATGTCATCGATCCATGACTTCAAGCATTGGCCAATCAGAAGCAAGCAGCTGAATGTGTGCTTCTTTGTCCATTCTAAAAATTAAAAAAGAAAATGAATAAAATTTCAAAAAATCAAATCCTTTGACACTGAGTCCTTTCACATGTAATAGTTGCCACGAAAATTTTGAAACTTAGAATAAAACAATTTTCTTACTTCATTTGCCTTTTTGCAAATAAAAAATCTAGTTTTTGACACATAGAAAATGAAAAAAAATGATCTTTTGTACAACAAATTCTAAAATCTATTTGGCAACATTGTTTTTTATTGGCGAGGTGTACCTATGTGCCAATTTTCAACACATTATCACAAATTTTGCAATGAATATGGCCTTCGCCATAGTCACTTGGCTTGAAAGTCATAAATGTTTATACTTGCTATGCCGATTTGTGAAGATTTTTTTTTCAACATTGTCATATTGCAAGTTTGAAATTTTTCCTCGCTACTACACATAAAATGACTCCATGGGAAATTATTGCATTTTTTTAACTTGTATTCTTTTTCTTTTATTTTCTCCAAAACGGGGTCAAAATGGTCGGCATGACTATTCATGGAAAGGGGTCGAATCTCTCAAAACTCTAAGTGGTTCTTACATATAATGACTACTTATGTACCTAAAAATATTTTTTTAAATTTTTAGGACATAGCTATCACACACTTGTGGTTCAAATTTGAATTACTTTCGGGAAATCAACATAAAGTCGTTTAAATGTGTGAAAGTAGCTAGAAAACTAGAAAATTCATGAAACTTGGGAATTGTGCATAAAGTATGGTCTTCTTACTGTGATAATTGGAGTGCTGCAATTTTGCACGCTGTTTTTTGTACTTGCTTCACAAAAAACACCCATTTTTTACACTTAGAAAATGAAAATTTATTCTTTTGTAAAAAAAGTTGAAAAATCGATTTGGCAACATTGATTGTAATGTCAGATGCGCCTATGTGTCTAATTTGGGAACATTAGAATAGACTATGCAATGAATATGGCCATCACCTTGGTCCTTTGACTTGAAAACCACGAATGTTCATACACGGTAGTCCGTTTTGTGAAGGATTCTTTTTTCAAATTTGTTATATTGAAAGTTTGGTATTTTTCCTCGTAACTAGTACACATAAAAAGACTCCATGCGAAAGGATTGCATTTTTTAAACTTGTATTCTTTTTCTTTCATTTTTTTCCAAAACGGGGTCAAAATAGTCGACATGGCTATTCATCACAAGGGGTCGAAACTCTCAAACTCTAAGTGGTTCTCCCATATAATGACTACTTGTGTACTTAAAAATATTTTTTGCCATTTTTTATGACTGAGCTATCACACACTTGCAGTTCAATTTTGACTTACTTTCGGGAAATTGACATAAAGTCATTTAAATGTGTGAAAGTAGCTAGAAAACTAGAAAATCCATGAAACTTGTGAATTGTGCATAAAATATGGTCTACTTACTGCAATAATTTGAGTGGTGCCATTTTGGTCCCTATTTTTTGTACTTACTTTACAAAAATTACCCAATTTTGACACTTAGAAAATGAAAAAGGATTTTTTTGTACAAAAAAGTTGGAAACTCTATTTGGCAACATTGTTTGTAATGTCAATAGTCACCTTTGTGTCTAATTTGGGCATATTATAAAAGATTATGCAATGAATATGGCCATTACCTTGGTCATGTGACTTGAAACCATAACTGTTCACACACGATAGCCCGTTTTGTGAACGAATTGTGCATAAAATATGGTCTACTTACTGTGATAATTGGACTAGTGCCATTTTGCACACTATTTTTGTACTTACTTCACAAAAAAATACTCATTTCTTATTCTTAGAAAATCGAAAATGGTTCTTTTGTAAAAAAAAGTTGGAAACTTTATTTGGCAACACTGTTTGTAACGGCAAGATGCACCTATATGGCCAACTTCACCACATTATCATAAACTATGCAATAAATATGGCCATCACATTGGTCATTTGAGACCAAATATTTACATGGCAAAAAGTGTAATTAATATGACCTCAAATGAAAAATTTCTCAACATGAAAAATTTAGGTCTCGTCAAAATGAACAACTTTGATTTTTAGAACATCTTCATCCGAGGTCGTATGCAACCTGTACAGTTAAAACCGTGCAGCGTAGTGAAGACCCACTTTTGCCGAGTGTAGCACTCGGTAAAGACCCTGTTTGCCGTGTTTTATTGTTTTACCGAGTGTTTTGTCCACGACACTCGGCAAAGTACCTGTTTACCGAGTTTCGCTATTTTGCCGAGTACTTTCTGCTTGGGACTCGGCAAAGATACTATTGCCGAGTGCCCGACATAATGCACTCGGCACAGAGCCTAACACTCGGCAAAAAGAAAAATTCCAGTAGTGTAATATAGATGGAGTACAAAAGCTAGAAAGCCCAAAGCTTGACAACGCTCGCTGTAAGCCTTAAAAGGTCAGTGCACGTGGGCTGGGTGTACAGATGCTAGGTCAAATTAATGATCCAGTGTAGTACTATATAATGTGGCAACCAGAGCCGATCGAGTAACCAGCTGAACCACCGCTCAAAAAAAAAAGAGTAACCAGCTGAACCCATCTGCTAGTTCCCCGATCACGCCGCCATGCGCTGGAGTAGGTGGTCTGATCTGCCGCCGGATCTGGCCCGCGAGATCTCCGGCCGCCTGCACGACGCCACCGACCTCGTCCACTTCCACGCCGTGTGCAGGCCATGGCGCGGCTCATGGTCCCCGGCGGCGGCGGCGGCGACGACGACAGCCCGATTCGTGCCGTGGCTCCTTGCGGCGGTGAAACAAGCGGAAGACTCGACCCGCTTCGAGATGAGATGCGTACTCTCCAACTCCATCTACCGCTCGCAGCCGCTGCAGTCCGAGCCCTGGGGAAATTGGGTGACCAGCCCCAACGGCACCGCCCTCCGGTGCCTCACCATCCAACACGTCCGCCCTAGCCTCCATGACCTTCTCACCGGAGCGATCACACATCTGCCTCTACTCCCGCACGACCTTGGCCGGTGGGAGAAGATCAAACCCCGCGGCGTCATCTACGGCAACGGCACAACGCTTCTCTACAGCATCTCCTACTCGGTTGGCCCGAGGACCACGGCAAGGTTCAGAGCGGCTCTACTTCGACCCGGCGACGCAGAGTGGACAATCATCAAAAGGGCCCTCGAGGGAATCACTTGGTTAGGCTGGTCACCCCAACATGGTATGTGCGTCGCTTATCACGGCGGCAAGATCCTGCTCATCATGAAGGCTGGTATATGGCGCCTCATCACCCCAGAAACCGATGACGTGCTTGTCAGGAGCCAGGGGTTGCCGGTGGTGCAGCTGTGCTTCGGTGAATCCACCTGCAACTTTGTCCTTGAGTCCAGGGGCGAGATCCTATGGGTGTCGATACAGACCCGGGAAAATAACTCGTATCAGCCGACGCCCCATGCTTGCCTTCTCGACGTCACGGTGTCAGTACAAGCACTGGAGGAACCGCTATTGTCATCATCACCGGGACCTGAGGAGAAGAGGAGATGGGTGAGAAGGGACGGCTATAGTCTGGGCGACCGCGTGTTGTTCCTGGGTTTGCGCCGTAGCTTTGCTGTGGACGCGGCGTGGGTCCCCAACGGCCACGGCGGGTGCGCCTACTTCGTCTACCACAATAATGGAGACATTACATATGGAAATTGTGGCGTGCTCAGGTGCAGCCTCATCGACGGTAAGACCGAGCTTGTACAACGGCTGCCTCGATGTTGGGACGACAAAGATGTGCACATGGTTCAACCCTGAGTCCGTCATTACTCCTCCTCAGGTACCTAACTACCTATACACTACTAAACACAACACAAATTTCTCTAAATTGGATTTCTCTCTTAATAAAATCTCCTACGTACAATTATTCATCTATTGCCACGTCAAGCTAATACACCGCAAAAAGAGTTTACCCCAGAACACTGCATAAGAGATATATACGCGAGATATATCATCTATCGCGGATATGCAGCGATGGAGCAGGGCTGTGTTTGGGTCTATCCGCAGACAAATATCAAAGCTCAAGAAACAGCTTGAGGAAGCAAAGCAGAGAGCGCTGGCGACGGGCATCTCACTGGAGGTACGCGATATTGAAGGCCAACTAAGAGATATATACGCGAGAGAGGAGGTATACTATAGGCAGTGTTCGCGTGTGGACTGGTTGAAGGATGGTGATCAAAACACCAAATATTTCCAGGGCCGGGCCTCTCACCGTAAAAGAAAAAATACTGTACGAGCCCTACGACGCGACGCTGGGACGAAATGTATGGTTGATGAGGAAATGAGGGGGATGGCAGCGACTTTCTATGAGTTGTTGTTTACCTCCGAGGGATCAGAGGGCGCGCAGGAGCTTCTTGAGATAATTAACCCGGCTGTTACAGAACAAATGAATGAAAAACTGGTACAAAGTGTGACAGATGCAGAGATTGAGGAGGCGTTGTTTCAAATGGGGCCAACAAAGGCCCCGGGGCCGGACGGTTTACCTGCGATTTTCTACCAAAGGCACTGGCCGATGGTACGGGAGGACGTATGCCGGGCGGTAAGGGATTTTCTTGAGGGTGTTGCTGCTCCAGACTCGTTCAATGCAACGACGATTGTGATGATTCCGAAGGTCAACTCACCGGAGTTGCTTTCTCAATTCCGCCCAATCAGTTTGTGTAACGTTTTGTACAAAATGGCAGCGAAGGTTCTTGCGAATAGGCTAAAGGTTATTTTGCCCGTGCTTATCTCTGAGGAACAGAGCGCCTTTGTACCGGGCAGGCTTATAACGGACAACGTCTTGGTGGCATATGAGTGTGTGCATGCGATCAGAACCCGGAGACGAAAGAAACCTTTATGCGTAGTTAAGCTCGACATGACGAAGGCCTATGACAGGGTGGAGTGGATGTTTCTTGAACAGATGCTGTCAAAGCTTGGGTTCGCCGAGGGTTGGATCGCCATGGTTATGAGATGTGTGACCTCTGCCAGATTCACGATGAAATTGAATGGTGAGCTATCTAGAGGTTTTTCACCATCCAGAGGGCTGAGACAAGGGGATCCTCTACCCCCCTATTTATTCTTATTCTGTGTGGAGGGATTCTCAGCTATGCTTAAGAGGGCTCAAGAAGAAGGAAGTATAAAAGGGGTGGGGTTTGGGGGCACTGGCCCCCAAGTCACACATCTCCTGTTTGCAGATGATAGTATAGTATTCATGCAGGGCTCCGTAGAAAATCTTCAGGAGCTAAAGAACATATTGGCTAGATATGAAGCGGCATCGGGACAAAAAATCAATCTCCAAAAGTCTTCAATTTTCTTTGGGAAAGGTTGTGAACAGCAGCAAAAGGAGGTTTTGAAGCACACTGTTGGCATTGAACAAGAGGTGCTCAATGAGAGATATTTGGGTCTACCAACACTGGTTGGGAGATCTAAGGACGGGACTTTCAAATATCTAACGGAATGTTGTAAGGGCAAGGTAACGGGATGGAAAGGACAAGGACTGTCGAAGAAAGCAAGAGAGGTATTAGTTAAGTCTGGGCTACAGGCAACACCAACTTTCACCATGAGTTGTTTTCACCTACCAAAGAAGATGTGCCGGAAATTGACTTCAATCTCTTCGAAATTTTGATGGGGTGCAATAAACGGTGAAAGGAAAGTGCACTGGATCGCATGGGATAAAATGTGCAACTCAAAACGCACTGGAGGGATGGGCTTTACGGACCATGAAGCTTTCAACCAGGCGCTATTGGCGAAGCAAGCATGGAGGATTTTGCAGGTACCGGACTCCCTCTGTGCTAGGGTACTTTGTGCGAGATACTTTAAAGACAGCTCAATTATGAGTGCAACGTGTCCGTCTGGTGGATCATACACCTTCAGAAGCATCCTCCATGGGCGTGACCTACTTCGGGAGGGTATTATTTGGAGGATAGGAGATGGATCGTCAGTGAACATCCACCATGACCCGTGGATTCCACGCCAAGGAAGCCTGCTACCACTGGGTGCAGTGTTCCAACAGGGAGTGGTGAAGGTATCGAACCTGCTGGACCATACTGGTACTGCATGGGATAACCGTAGGATTGAGGACATGTTCTCACCGGATGATGCAGAGGATATAAAACTGATTGCAGTGGGTGGCCCAGGAGTTAATGACTATATTGCATGGAATTATACTAGGGACGGGAAATTCATAGTGCGCTCTGCCTATCACCTGAAGATGAGCCTGAATGCAGCGAGGGCCGGACGGGCGGGGCCATCCTCGGATGCCTTTACTCACAGGGGCTGGCTGTCTATGTGGGACACGGCCACGCCGGGCAAGGCAAAAGTACACATGTGGCGACTGATGAGGAACGGCCTGGCTATAGGTACAGAGTTGCTGCGCCGGCGCATCAAGGCTGGAGTGTTTTGCATAGCTTGTGGACGGGAAGAAGATGGATATCACAGGTTTTGGGGATGCCCGCACTCCCTATGTTTTTGGATAAAGCTGAGCTCGGAGTTGGGAATCTCGGTGGCAACCCCACCACGCAACATTGATTCCCAGAGCAAGCTAGAGAAGTGGTTGCTGGAATGGTTCGCTCAGGCGGAGGACCTGGAGCGATCGGTCATGGTGCAGGCTGTATATACCCTTTGGCTAGCGAGAAATGAGGCTAGAGATGGACGCAAGATTACAGAACCTCGCGAACTATCAACCAGGGTAGCTACTTATCTCAATGAATGGGCCGAGGTGCATAAGAAGGAGGCGAGGCAAAGGGAAGCAACGGTGCAACAAGTCTGGGAGACGCCGGAGGACGGCTGGACTAAGGCCAATGTTGATGGCTCTTTGTGCAAACACAGGCAAAAGGGAGGCGTGGGGGTGGTGCTGCGTGATCATCAAGGTGCGTTCAGAGCGGCTTCTTGCCAGTTTCTCGGTGCGATGGTTGATCCGGAGAGAGTGGAGTTACTCGCATGCAAGGCGGCAGTACAACTGGCGACAAGCGTGGGAACGACACAGCTTCATCTGGAGAGCGACTCGGTTCGAGTCGTCGCGATGCTGAAGAAGGAGGAGAAGAATCTGTCTACCCTAGGACCGATTGTGGAAGAGGTTAAAGCTATGCTAGGTGCTTTCGCTTCTTTCCGTGTTTCGTGGGTGCGACGTAGTGCAAATGCCGCCGCAGATAGGTTAGCTAAGGTGGGAATGGGAGATGAACTTTCTCAAGTATGGCTCTCTTCCCCGCCAGAATGCATTTTGGACATTGTATCGGATGAGATTCCGAGTTTCATTTCATAAGTAAATAAAGCGGCGAGAGTTCCCATCAAAAAAAATAACACTGCATAAGCCAACTCAAATTTGTGTTCTGATAAGACAAATAATTATGTTCACCTTATCATCACATCATCAAGCCAATAAAACCGTACAAGTGCTAATATATGTTGATTTTGCTCCGCTAGGAAATCAGCAAGAGGTCACAGGAGCAGCAGCCACAGATAGGTCGAACAATTTCTGGTCCCCCGACACACACACTCCGCATCGAGAGACATCGTGTGCCAAGTTATAGGTTGGTGGTGTGCAGTCTGCCTCTCACAGTGAAGAGCACTCAGCTACGACTTTTCTTCAGCGAGCATGGCGAAGTGTCTAGTGCCGAGGTGATCTGCTATAAGAAGACCGGGGCGTCACAGGGTATTGGCCACGTGACCATACAGATGACACATGCCCACGAGGAAGATGCGCGTGCTGCTCTTACTGGACTGGTTTTGGATGGATGTGAAAGCTGAATAAAACTGTTGCTTATTGATGATTTGGTGCGGCATACAAGAGTATATAAGAGGGTACAAACCGACTTGGGGTAGGGGTACAAAACTGACTTGGACTAGAAGTCGTATACCATAATGACTACTCTAACATCCCCCCGCAGTATCAACGGCAGGCTCGACGACGTTGAGACTGAAACAGATATCTTGAAACGGCTTAGTAGGCAGTGCCTTGGTGAAAATGTCAGCAAACTGAGCCGTAGAGGGAACATGAAGCACCCGAACCTGACCAAGAGCAACCTTTTCACGAACAAAATGAATATCAATCTCAATATGCTTTGTGCGTCGGTGTTGAACTGGATTGCTGGTCATGTAGACTGCTGATATGTTGTCACAGTAGAAAATAGTGGCCTGCTCAATAGGCCTGTGTAGCTCGGAGAGTAACTGCCGAATCCAGATTGTATCTACAACGGCATGTGCCACAGCGCGATACTCAGCCTCGGCCGACGAACGTGAGACTGTAACCTGTCTTTTCGAAGACCAAGAAATCAAATTGTTACCAAGAAAAACACAAAAACCGGAAGTGGACCTTCGAGTGTCAGGACAACCAGCCCAGTCTGCATCAGAGTATGCGGTAAGCGAGTTTGGAGAAGAATTATTGAGGTGGAGACCATGATTGAGAGTTCCTTTTAAATACCGAAGAATGCGTTTAACATGATTATAGTGAGGAACCCGGGGATCATGCATATAGAGACATGCTTGTTGAACAGCAAAAGAGATTTCAGGACGAGTAATGGTGAGATATTGGAGAGCACCTGTTAGGCTACGATAGAGAGTAGGATCGGAAAAGGGTTCACCGGTAGCCGAAAGTTTAAAACTAGTATCGACAGGAGTGCGAGATGATTGACAGTCAAGCATACCAGCACGATTAAGAAGATCAAGAATATACTGGCGTTGGGAAAGAAAAAGGCTGGAGGAATCGCGAACAACAGCAATGCCTAAGAAATGATGAAGGTGTCCTAGGTCAGTCATACAAAATTCAGATCTAAGAAGAGAGACAATATGATCTAAGAACTTTTGAGAGGAGGCGGTAAGAATGATATCATCTACATAGAGAAGTAAATAGGCAGTGTCAGAAGTTTGATGATACACAAAAAGAGAGGTGTCGGAGAGAGATGGAGTGAAGCCTATTGTTTGAATGAAGGAGGAGAAGCGTTGAAACCAAGCTCGTGGGGCCTGTTTAAGACCGTAGAGAGATTTCTGAAGAAGACATACATGAGTTGGAAAGGATGGATTTTCAAAACCCAGAGGTTGCTGGCAGTAGACAGTTTCTTGAAGGGAACCATGGAGGAAAGCATTTTTAACATCAAGTTGGTGAATGGGCCATGAAGAGGAGACAGCAACACTAAGAACGGTGCGAATGGTGCTAGGTTTAACAACAGGAGAGAAGGTTTCTTCGTAATCAATTCCTTGTTGCTGAGAAAAGCCACGACAAACCCACCTGGCTTTATATCGTGAGAGGCTCCCATCGGAGTGGAACTTTTGGCGAAAAATCCATTTGCCAGAAACAATATTTGTATTGGGAGGACGAGGAACAAGTTGCCAGGTGTTGTTTTGAAGTAAAGCATTATATTCTTCTTGCATGGCAGCGGCCCAATTGGGATCAAGTAGAGCAGTTTTGTAATTGTTTGGAAGAGAAGTGAGAGATACGGAGGTATGAAGGTTTAGGTGGTCTTGGGGTTGATGAAATCCTGATTTGGCCCTAGAACGCATGCGATGATCATTAATCGGGGCTGCTGTAGGAATAGCACGAGGGGGTAAGGTGGGTACTGGTGAGTCCGGCGCAGCGGAAGAGTCGGACGAAGGAGTAGGGCTGGGTGGTGGAGTGGGAGCAGGGCTGGGTGGTGGAGTGGGAGTAGGGGCCGGGGGTGTTGGGGAGGGAGCAGGGGCCGGGGGTGTTGGGGACGTCTCGGGTGGGGTGAGTGTATGGTTGGGATTCGCTATGGTGGGTGTTAATGGTGGTGGTGATAAGTTGCGTTCGGCAGGTAGGGGAGTATATAGTTGGAAAGGACGGGGAGAGGGGGTGTTTGCGGAGCTAGGGGTGTTGGATGGTGTAGTAGTGCGTTGTGAGAAAGGAAAAATGTGCTCAGCAAACGTGACATGACGAGAGACACGAACGTGTCCGGTGTGAAGGTCGAGACAGCGATAGCCTTTGTGCTCGTCAGAGAAGCCGAGAAAAGCACATGGGATAGAGCGTGGTGACAATTTATTTGCAGAAGTGGCGTAGGAATTGGGAAAACAGAGACAGCCGAAAACACGAACCGCGGAGTAGTCGGGGTGGGAAAGAAAGAGGGAATAATAGGGAGTAGTGTTGGGTTTAGTTTTAGAAGGTCGAATATTTAGAAGGAAGGTGGCCATGTGTAGGGCTTCAGCCCAAAACTTGGGAGGCATAGATGATTGAATGAGGAGAGTGCGAACTATATCATTGAGGGTGCGAAGAGAGCATTCTGCTTTACCATTTTGAGGGGATGTGTAGGGACATGAGAACCTAAGCAGGATGCCATGTTGTAAGAAGAAAGTACGATTAATGTTATCAAACTCGCGACCATTGTCACATTGGATAAAGCGAATTGGGAGGAAGAAGTGAACAGACACATAGCGTTGAAATTTAAGGAAGAGAGAATGGACCTCGGATTTGTTGCGTAGAGGAAAAGTCCAGACAAAGTGGGTGAAATCATCTAGGATAACAAGGTAGTATTTAAAACCCGAAACACTTGCAATGGGAGAGGTCCATAAATCACAATGTATTAATTCAAAGGGATAAGTGCTACAAGAACTAGAGGAACTAAAGGGAAGACGCACATGTTTGCCTAATTGACAAGACTCGCAAAACACAGAATTATGAGAGTCCCTATTACATGGTATGGTAAATTCACTAAGCATAGAAGCTAAGACGGCGGGGTTGGGATGGCCCAAGCGACGATGCCAGAGATCGACGGAGGCCAGCATGGATGTTGGAGGGGTGGCGGCAGGAACTCCATTAAGAGAACAAAGATCACCAGAGCTATTGAAGCGAGCGATCTCGGCCTTGGTCAGGTAATCCTTCACAGATAAACCAAAAGGGTCAAATTCAGCCGAAACTAGATTGTCGCAAGTAAATTGGCGAACAGAGATAAGATTATTAATGAGGGCGGGTGCAACTAGAACATCGCGAAGTAAAAGAGGTTTGGTGGAAGAGGGAAGTTGAGCCTGACCAACACAATATATAGGAATAGATGATCCATCTCCAAGGATAATGGAAGGGAAAGGAGATTTAGTGCAAGAAGATAACCAATTACTAGATGCAGACATATGACTAGAGGCCCCTGAATCAAAGATCCAATCCGTACCTGAGTTTCCTTGTGCAGCAAAGTTATTCATGGCCTGGAGAAAGGCAGCTTGATCCCAGCTCGGCGTCGCAGGTGAGGGTGGCGTCGGAAGCAGTGCCGGCGGATACGATGGTGAAGGCAGTAGGGCCGGCTGGGGAGTGTAGTAGGCATTGGCCGGCTGTGGTGGGGGTGGCGTCGGGAGCAGGGCCGGCTGAGGTCTGTAGTAGGCGCCGCCGTCGCTGGTGTAATGACCATAAGGAGCATACGTCGGGGCGGCGTGATAGGCATTGGCCGGCTGTCGGGGGTTGAGAACCCCGGGAGCACCAGTAGGCGGCCGAAGGCCGGGTTGCCAGGCACCTGAGTATGCCGGCGGAGCACCGAGGGTGGACGGAGCGGACCAGGGCATGGGCCATGCTTGAACAAGCCCCGTCCAAGGATCATGAGGAGGCCACCATGCAACCGCAGATGGAGAACTGGTGGGTGGTGCAGGACTCGGTGTTGGTGATGTCGTAGGCGAAACCGAACGAGTCGACGGCGGCCTGTAGATAGGGTTTTTGCCGCGGTAGTTCGGACTAGGACGCCAGCCTGGGGGCGGTTGAACAGATGACGATACGGACGGCCCGGCGGTAGGAGCCGGCCTGGAAGGCGGAGCTGGTGTAGACGACAGAGGAGGACGAGCCGCAGCATGAAAGACCTTGGGGCGAGAGTCCTTGCGAGCTTGTGTTTCCGCCGCGAGTTGTAGCAAGGAACGAACTTCAGCGATGGTAGGAGGGGGCCGTATCATCGGTATGAACGAGGCTTGCTTGTCAAAGTCTTCGCTGAGGCCGACGACGACGATATTGATTAGCTGTGAGTCGCTAACTGTATCGCCGAGTTCGCGGAGCTCATCACCAATGGTCTTAACGCGCTGGCAGAACAGGTTCACCGGGGCGTCTCCTTGCACCATATTGCGAAGCTCGGTGTGGAGAGCGTTTTTCCGAGCGTCGGTGTTGCTTTGGAAGAGCTGACGGAGGGAGTTCCAGATGTTGGCAGCGGTGGCGCCGTCGTGATCGAGCATGTTGAAGATCTCGGTGGTGATGCGGGTGTAGAACCACTGGACGATCGCGAGATCGTCTTTCAACCATTGCAGATCGTCGGGGCGGGGAAGACAATTGGCGGCGACATGCGAGCGCAGGTTGCAGCGGCCGAGGTGGAGATCGAAGAGATGTCTCCAATGGTAGTAGTTGTGGGTGGCGAGATCAAGAACTATGGGGATGTAGGGGCTGACGTCGGAGATTGTGTCAGCAAGAGATATTGGTGCGGCGAGGATGGGTGCAGGGTAGTTTTGTGGAGCTATGGTGAGGGCCGAGAGAGAAGCGGCCGCGGCGTTGGCAGCCTTGGCGATGAGGGCGGCCCGGCGCTCGAAGTAGCCGGGCGGCGGTGGCGTTTGCGGAGCCATACCCTAAACCCTGGGACCGGTATCTGATACCATGAAAGCTGAATAAAACTGTTGCTTATTGATGATTTGGTGCGACATACAAGAGTATATAAGAGGGTACAAACCGACTTGGGGTAGGGGTACAAAACTGACTTGGACTAGAAGTCATATACCATAATGACTACTCTAACAGGATGTCGTCTCGAGGTTAGATTGGTCAAGGAAGGGCAGCCACGGCGGCGTCATCGCAGACATGTCTAAAAACCTATATTTTCATTTTGTGTGTTATAAAAGTCAATATGGATTGCGCATGCTGTATGTGTTTCTGCTCCTAGACCGCCTTGCCGTACAGTTCCAGCTTTTTTTTGGGTGGAGTGGTAGATCAAGTTAGCCAGGTAGTACTTCTTTTATATATATATCACAAATAAATAATGGCTTTTACACCACTTATTAAGTCAAACATTTAAAACTTTGACTAGGAATATCATTCTGATTATTTATTCAGATAGATTGGAAAACTGGAAACAGTATGTATATGTTCTTGCAAAATTTATGTCTAGAATACTATAATTTTCTCGATTTCCTACATATGCTAGTACGAATTAGTGGTCAATGGTACATCTTGAAGAATATCAATTGTGTGGCATAGTGTGCACGAGTTTCTTTTTGATGATTGCCGGCTCAAAGTTAGTTTGGTCAAGAAGAATATCAATTGTGTGGCACAGTGGATCACCACTTATGCAATGTTCACTCCAGAGGGTTGGTTAGAGCTCCCAGAGTTGATTTAGGCACATGCAAAGGACGGATTTCAGCCAGTCTGCCTCTTGGCTCGCCGGAGAAGGAGGAGGAGGAGGAGGAGGAGCAGCGGGAGGCGGTCTTCTAGCAGGAGGCAAAGTCCGCATGGCACTGCCTGCACGGAGGTTGTCTACATCTCCGACAATGAGTGGAAGTAGGCTAGGTTTATCTATATACTACGTAGCTTTTGGGTTGCATGTGTAGTATGGATTTGAGATATTCGTTTGCACCAGACACAAAATAAGGGGCGACCGGGCCCTTTCTGCCGATGCATCCGTACACATATGATGGGCTGAATTTGCTACTGTATCCGGCTGTAGATGCTCTAGCATGACGGTCTAACATGACCAGGCGTGTGTGCAGACGACACCAGTATGGAGTCGTACGTATTGCTTTACAACAATACAATCAATGGCGGCCAGCTCATATAACTAGGGAAAAGATGTGGCTAAACTTTGTGTAGTACACCCTCATGGGTAGTAAATTCAAACAATATAGCAAACAAAAAAAATCTGAACTTCTTTAGCATCAAAGATGCTCAATTGTTTTAGGCGATCACAAAAATATGTTCATTAATGACATAGTAGGATCTCCACATAAGGAGAGCAAAATCTGTGCTTCAAAACGTATGTTGCTGGGAAGTCGAAGTTTAACCTTGCAGGATATTTCCCACAAGATAATTGTAGCGAATGATTCTTCCATGCTGATGTGGCGGCGAGGTTCATTACGAATGAGTTTTGTTGAGTGTGTGGTGATCAGTTCGGTTGCATTTTTTTTTTTGCGGGTAGTTGCATTGGTGCCACAAGAACTGGTTTTGGCCTTGGCGCTCTTGTGTCTGGTTCAGACGATGTCCCATGAGGTCGCATCTATGTTTTACCTACCCCCAATCTCTGGTGTCTTTTTTTTTTTTCTGTTTTTGGTTTCACTCGGTTTTCCTTAAGGAACCGGGGAATGTTAGGTTTTTGGGTCTGGTTTCCTTATAAACTGGATCATCTCTCTTCTTCTTAATAAAATGCAGGAACGCCCTGCCCGTCTTGAGGTGTCCTAAAAAAATATTGAGTACTGATACTGTTTTTTCTTGTGTAAAGCTCCTAGAATGCCATTTTGCCATCTAAATTAAGTATTATTTTTGGTAATTGTTTTTCAACTTTATTGTTCGGAGGGGTACAGTACACCCAGGATTACAAAACGCAGTCTTTGTCCTGGCTGACATGAACACTGAATAACACAATATTTTGGTAGTTGGATTTATATGCTTTTTTGTGTTTGAAGTATTTTTTTAATCCTGTGTGATAAGAGATATGTACGTTTGCAAAGACTAGTAAAATAGATATATTCTCAAACATCAAATATGGAGAGAAAAAAAGTATTTCTGATCCTAGCGATATGAGGCAATATAATGTGACAATACACCCGCTCTCGTTCCTTGTTTCATCTCTTTCTGTTTGGTCACAACAAAATCAGTCTGCTACGGCTAGGAAGATCGAGCTACTTATATCCAAGCTGATGCCGTCGCTTCTCCTTCACCAAACTAACCTTTAGGCGGCACCCATCAAAAAGTAGACCATCAAGAGCAGCGAGAGCATCGTCTTGATGGCAATGCCCTAGTGACGAGGCCCATACATTGCGCCCATACATTGCGAGCTCTTGGTATCTTTGTAGTATATCACCTCGGCGTTGGAAACTTTACCATGCTCACTGAAGAAGAGTCCCAGCTGAGTACTATCCATTTGTTACTCAGGCCTAATAAATATTTTTCAAACCATTCATACCTATTTAACAGTAAATACTCCTTTAATCATCAGGGCCCGAGCACCCCTATCAGGATAGTCATTCGGCGACAATTTATTAGCCTTGACACGATACTAGACCAGCTATCCGCCAAATCCCCAAACAGTCTACCACGAAAGGAGGACACACATCCTTTAGCCACGAAGTAAGCCAGAGTACAGTCCTGGTTTGACAAATGTCAAACATGACAGGGAATTCATTCTTTAAAGGATGATCCAACATCCAGGGGCATGCCAGAGTCTGGTCAGCCTGCCATCATTGATAATAATTTTTCTCCCAAGAAAATACACCTCCTTAACTTTTATAATTGCCTTCCAACAAGGGGAATCATTGAAACGAGGTTGCACCGTGGCATTGGTTCGGCGCTTAAAATACCTGGCACGAACAGTTTGTTGCCACAAGCCGTTATTAGTCTCCAATTTTCATCACACTTCACGGGTATTCGGATAAATGTATGCATATGGATGGGTATTCAAATACGTGTACACGTTGTTAGATAATAACGAGAAATAAACGAGACAGAAAGACACAGAGATTTTTACGTGGAAACCCTTGCGGGAGAAAACCACGGACGCACGAAGGCGCAATTACTATGAGGAGGAGTATTACAAGCACGAGACGACAGACCGTCTGAGGTGCGACTACATGGGGTATATATGAGGGCAATACATGAGAGTCCTTGTAGGACAAGTAAACGAGTTGTACTCGTACGCGTCGGTACCAACGCAAAGGCCCACACCGTTTGTACTACGTCTAGTCCAATACGGTATAATTTGGATCACAATTTAACAATCTCCACCTTGATCCAAATTCCCTCCAGTAGTCGAAGAAAGTAAATAACTCCATCCAAATCAGCATAAACACCTTGTGCGTCAAAGTCCATAGGACTAGTGAGAAATACCAACTAAGCCTGAGCAAAGCTCAAACTTATTGGTCGGAACTGGCTTTGTCATCATATCAGCAGGATTATCATGAGCACTTATCTTGCATACCTTCAAATTGCCTTCACCAACAACATCTCGAATATAATGAAATCTGACATCAACGTGCTTTGTTCTCTCATGATACATTGCATTCTTTGTAAGATATATGGCACTTTGACTGTCAGAAAATATGGTAGGGCAAGATGAATCTCCACAAAGCTCAGTGTACAAACCTCTCAACCAGATAGCTTCTTTGCATGCCTCGGAAATAGCCATATACTCGGCATCAGTAGTGGAACAAGCCACAATAGACTGCAAAGTTGCTCTCCAACTCACAGCACAACCACCAATGGTGAAAACATAACCTGTGAGTGATCTTCTCTTCTCCAAATCACCAGCAAAATCAGAATCAACAAAACCAACAAGTCCATCTCTAGTTTTCCCAAACTGTAAATAAGCATTAGAAGTACCTCGCAGGTATCTGAAAATACACTGAACTGCTCTCCAATGCTCTTTTCCAGGATTAGCCATGTATCTACTGACAACACTCAATGCATATGATAAATCCGGATGAGAACAAACCATGGCATACATAAGTGAACCAACTGCACTTGAATAGGGAACTCTAAACATGTACTCCATATCTGCATCTGACTTAGGACATAAGGTTGATGATAACTTGAAGTGTGCAGCTAACGGAGTACTCACCGGCTTGGCATTATGCATATTAAAACGACGAAGAACTTTATCAATATATCCTTTTTGACTTAGATATACTTTTCCAGATGGTCTATCTCTGGATATTTCCATGCCAAGAATTTTCTTTGCTGCACCCAAATCCTTCATCTCAAATTCATTACCCAATTGCTTCTTTAGTTCATTAATCTCTGACATACCCTTTGCAGCAATAAGCATATCATCAACATAATGGAGCAAATAAATAGTTGAACCTTTGACAGTTTTCAAATAAACACAACTATCATGATTAGACCTTTTGAAACCTTGAGAGAGCATAAAGGTGTCAAATCTCTTGTACCACTGTCTAGGGGATTGCTTCAATCCATAAAGAGATTTCTTTAACTTACAGACAAGCTTTTCTTTTCCAGGAATAACAAAACCTTTAGGTTGTTCCATATAAATATCCTCTTCTAATTTTCCATGTAAAAAAGCAGTTTTAACATCCAATTGTTCAAGCTCAAAATCATGCATGGCAACAATACTGAGTAAAGTGTGAATAGAGCTATGCTTCACAACAGGAGAAAAGACTTCGTTATAGTCAATACCTGGAATCTGACTGTAACCTTTAGCAACTAACCTTGCTTTATATCTTGTCCCATCATTAGGAGAAACACCTTCTTTCCTCTTGAAAACCCACTTGCAACGAATAGGTTTCTTCTCTCTAGGTAATCTTACTAAATCCCAAGTGCCATTCTTTTCAAGTGACTCCATCTCATCATGCATAGCGGTCATCCACTTATTACTATCACCAGAAATAATAGCCTCGGAATATGAAGAAGGCTCAGCATTACCTTCAATTTCTTCCGCAACAGATAAAGCAAAAGAAATAATATTGCACTCTTCAATTAACCTGTCAGGTTTATTAGTACCCCGCCTAACTTTGTCACGTGCAAGATTCCAACTGGGCGGAACAATAGGCTGATTTGGAGTGGGAGTGACATTATCATCATTAACGACGGGTTCATCACGTGCATCAACAATTTCATTACCAGATGTATCACCTGAATCAATAACATGCTCCACCTGAACAGTAGGCTCCTGAACAATAGGCTGCTGTTCACTCTCAACGGGAACATTAGTAGATGAAACATCATGTAACATAGCAGATTCATTAAAGATAACATTTCTGCTAATAACAACCTTCTGGGTTTCAGGATTCCACAATTTAAAACCTTTAACACCAGACTTATAACCAAGAAAGATGCACTTAACAACCCTAGGCTCCAACTTTCCATTATCAACATGAGCATAAGCAGTGCAACCAAAAACTCTCAATTGTGAATAATCAGCAGGTGAACCAGACCATACCTCAATTGGAGTTTTCTTATTAAGAGCAATAGATGGTGAACGGTTAATGAGATAACAAGCAGTGGAAGTGGCCTCAGCCCAAAAACGCCTATGCAAACCTGCATTGGACAACATGCAACGGGCTCTGGAAATAATGGTCATGTTCATACGCTCAGCAACACCGTTTTGTTGAGGAGTATAAGGAACGGTGTAATGTCTGACAATGCCTTCAGACTTGCAATAATTCTTAAATTGCTTAGAACAGAATTCCATACCATTATCAGTGCGAAGTGTTTTTACCTTCTTTTCAGTTTGTCTCTCAATCATAATCTTCCACTCCTTAAAAGCTGAGAATGCTTCATATTTATGCTTCAAGAAATAAGGCCAAACTTTTCTCGAATAATCATCAATTATAGTCAGCATGTAACTAGCACCACCTAGTGACTTTCTGCGAGATGGTCCCCATAAATCAGAATGAACATAATCAAGAATACCTTCAGTTGTATGAGTCGAAGTGTTGAACTTCACCCTCTTATGCTTGCCGAAGATACAATGCTCACAAAATTTCAATTTACCAGGTTCATATCCATCAAGAAGACCTCTCTTATTTAACTCTACCAAACCAAGTTCACTCATATGTCCAAGACGCATATGCCAAAGGTTAGCAGCATCACAATCAGAATTCTTTGAAATAACTGGAGTAGCGTTACCTGAAACGGTAGAACCTCGAAGGTAATAAAGACCATTGGTCGAACTCAAATCACCTTTCATCACAATAAGGGAACCTTTGGTGACCTTCAAAACACTATCTCCACCTGAATACTTGTACCCCTTTGCATCAAGGGCACTAACAGAGATAAGATTTCTCTTCATCTTCAGAATATATCGAACATCTGTCAAAGTTCTGATTATGCCATCAAACATCTTGATTCGAATAGAACCTATGCCTTCAATCTTGCATGGTGAATTATCAAAACCCAAAACGGAACCAGCAGCAGTAGTGGAATCAAAAGTAGAAAACCAATCTCTATGTGGACACATATGAAAAGTGCATGCGGTGTCAAGTACCCACTCATCATTGGTCTCAGCACATCCAGCAATAATGACAAGAGCATCATCGGAGCTATCATCACGAGCAATGTTAGCAGAATTTTCACCTTGTTTGTTACCTTTCCTCTTTTCTTTATTCTGCAACTTGAAACACTCAGAGATGTAATGCCCGCCTCTCTTGCAATACCTGCAATACTTCTTGTCTCTAGATTGCGACCGGCCCCTGTAGCCGTTCTTACTTTTGCCTCTGTTTCCATTATTGGAGTTCTTCTCTGTCCTGCCACGAACAGATAATCCCTCGGCTTGGGATGAACTCGAACCATCATGAGGCACCATTAATTTCATCTTCTCCTTAGAGTTCAACGCTTCATAAACTTCATTAAGCGTGAGACTATCACGACTGTATAATATGGTGTCTCTAAAATTGGTATAAGAACTTGGCAGTGAACAAAGTAACATTAAAGCAGTATCTTCCTCTTCATACTTAACCTCCATTGCAGCTAGATCAGATATGATCTCTTTAAATTCAGAAATATGATTCAAAACATTACCTCCCTCGGGTAACCTGTGCAGGAATAATTTTTGCTTCAAATGCATCTTGCTGGTGAGATCTTTAGTCATGCAAATCTCTTCCAACTTTAACCATAGAGCGGCGGCAGTTTTCTCGCTCAAAACTTCCTGCAAAATATTATTATGCAAATGGAGTTAAATTTTTGACAAAGCCTTAAGATCAATTCTTTTCTCCTCATCAGTCCAGTCCTCAATTCGGTTCTTCCCAAAACTATCCAGTGCTTCATCATAGTCAGTCTGTGCCAACAACGCCCGCATCTTGACTTGCCATAGGGTAAACCTTGTGTCACAGTCCAGCGGCGGAAGATCGTACTTCATGGATGCCATGAGTCGATTAAATCTGTGCACAAAGTAGTACAAGTCCAAAGAAAAAATTCTTGACAGAATTTAAATTACGCGGAACAAAGAATTAGGAACAGTAGCACCTGGTAGTAGTTGGCTGGACGTAGCAACGGACAGACGAACGCAGAACAAAAGTTGAACTAGCACAGCCTCACGTCACGTGAAGTAGCAACAGCGGTAGTACTTTTCAATTAGATCTCGAAACTTGTGCTAATGTATCTCTTCACGTGGACAATACTCAACTAGTACTCGTAGATGAACTTGATTTGGCCTCTGTCTCCACGCGACGAAGCAACGGCTGGTAGATCGCTTGCTGCCAAATACCTTGGGACTTGGACCCTTGCACTGCTCGACCTCGGACGCGGATCTCTGCGGTGGCGCGCGCAGCGGAAAGTTCTCTGTGTTCGGAACGACGGGTCGTGTGCAACGTCTCGGCGATTCGGGACGGCGGCGGCGGAACAGACCGCAACCCTAACTCTGGTCTCAAATCTCGTATCTGTAACTTGGCTCTGTATATCACTTGTTAAATAATAACGAGAAATAAACGAGACAGAGAGACACGGAGATTTTTACGTGGAAACCCTTGCGGGAGAAAACCACGGACGCACGAAGGCGCAATTACTATGAGGAGGAGTATTACAAGCACGAGACGACAGACCGTCTAAGGTGTGACTACATGGGGTATATATGAGGGCAATACATGAGAGTCCTTGTAGGACAAGTAAACGAATTGTACTCGTACGCATCGATACCAACGCAAAGGCCCACACCGTTTGTACTACGTCTAGTCCAATACAGTATAATTTGGATCACAATTTAACACACGTCCGCATCATCGGCCACGCTAAGTCTTGCTAAATGGATGTGCTAGGCTGATCAAAACATGCTTTCTTATCACAATAGCCTGCATCAAAACTCATCAAACATGTTGTATGTGTAGTGATGGATCAAAAATCCAAAAAACTCATCAAAAATCAAAAATCCTTACATGAGTGGGTTTAATTAATAAGTCTTGCTAATACTTTGATCCATCACTACACATACAACATGCACTTGTGTTTTACTGCTACCACGCACACGTAACAGAGATCCAGGTTTCCCTTTCCTACCTTGCGTCCGGTCAGTCCACAAAATGAAATTCACTATAACCAGCTCTGTCCTGCTACCCTGAAAAATGGTTGTTGTCGCCTCTGCCGTTGTCGCCGCCCCTCCTTACCAAACCTAACGTCTAGAGTGCAACCATCCAAAACCAAGCCACTGAGATCATCTAGAGCATCATCGGGATGGGCATAGGAAGTACACATGGTAACTTGGCCGATACCCTGGGAGCGCTTGGTCTTCTTGTAACGGATCACCTCAGCGTTGGACACTTCACCGTGGTTGTTGAAGAAGAGTTGCACCTGAGAGCTATTCACAGTGAGAGGTAGGTTGCGTACGAACAAACCGCGTACGAAAAATTTAAAACGAGGCTCATAATATATCTCGATGTTAATGATGCGTGTTGGACTCATAATCTGCTGCTTTTGCTGCTTCTTATCATGAGACTTGAGAGACCTCTTAGTAATTTCCTGATAGAGTAAGATCAATGTTAATCAATCGTCACAAAAACTTTGAATCGATTTTATTAGATTTATTTGATGCCACGATGAAACTAACAAAACTATTATGTTCAAAATAAATCTGGATGTTTTGCAAATGTTTGCCTAAATTTCAGCCATGGCAGGCCGCGGGACGAGCCAAGTGCACTTGTCTTCACACCATCCTCGAGGCAGCCGCTCAATGAGCTTGACCTTGTTTTCGATGCTGATGTATCTGAACACGCCATACTCTCGATTGGCATGGCATAACCATTACATTGAAAGGCCTTACCGTAGGTAGACAAAGTAGGTGCAACCTCCATGACCACCGAGCAGGGAGGAGTCCTTCGCAGGGAGGCGGCCAAGCTACGACTATCCTTTTTCGTCCACCGTGTCTTTTCAGGTGTTGCTGACGCCTCCCATCTAGCGTGTATACCTCCATGAAGACCGTGCCATTTTTCGGAAATTGGTGGAACAATTTTTAAATTCACAAACATTTTTTTATTTAACTAACATTTTTTAAATGCATGATCATTTTCCGAATCCGCGAGTATTTTATGAATCAATAAACTATTTGGTAAGTCCAGAGCATTTTTTTAATTTTTATGATATTTTTCAATTCATGAATTTTTTTTTGAATTGGCGAAATTTTTTTAAATTGCATTAACAGTTTTTAATACACAAACTTTTTAAAAACATCATGATTATTTTTTAATATCCTAAATATTTGTTTTCAAAATTGCGAACATTGTCTGAATCGACAAACATTTATGAATTCATAAACATTTTGTTTCAAAATTCTCATTTTTAAAATTTTAGGAACTTTTTCAAAGTCTCAATTTATTTAAAGTAGAAAAAATGAAAAAGGAAAATGAAAAATAGAATACAAAATATAAAAAACAGGCCGCCCGGACATGGGCCGGCCTGAGCAGGCATGCTGTGTCGACTGTATGGGCCAGCCCAGCGGGGATTCCCCTAGGTGAAACATCTTTTTATCACATACGTGGCATCGATGGCTAATATTTTGCAATTTTGGGAGCAATTTCGGTGACGTACTGTCAAAAGCAATAGCCCCTTTATTATTATTACTAGTTAATAGATATAAATATGCATTATTAGGTCCTTACACATTCAAGATTTTATAAGATTAGTTTGCAGTTCATCTCATACATTCAGAATATGGCATGTTTGAATACACCTTTGCCCCATACAAAAGAAATCCTTTGCTATTCCTTAGAGTTCACCATCTCGCTTTGATTTACGTATCAGCCAAATTTTCATCAAATTCATAATAATTCCAGCGGCAACACACGTGGTGTGCTTCTAGTTTCTAATCCCGGCCTCCTTCCCAAAATAAGTATCTCAACTTTAATACAAAGTTATCCAAAAGTTGAGACGCTTATTTTAAGAAGCAGGGAATACTTTGTTATAATAAATTCCTAAGTACAACTCTTGTACATAACTATCTCGTAGTAAAATAAAGAATAAGCATATTTCAAAATATAAGGTACTCCATCCGATCCAAAATAAGTGTTGCAGCTTTGAACTAAGGTTGGTCGAACAAATTTTGGAGGGAGTGGACATTAAACAAGCCAAAATAGTTGATATCAATCATTTTCGTAGTCACCCTGTTTATTTTTTCAAAATTACCATAATTGGTCGCCGAATATAATAAATAATTAGCTCAGAAAATAGTTTTGCAGAAATTAAACCACACAAGCCTTCGACCTGTTTGGGCATGTAAAAAAAATCCAGGATAAGATGACAAAAAAAAAGATGAATAGCACGGGAAAAAATAACTAATAGTCATTGCTGTATACTATGATTGTGCAAACGAAAAACCCTCACCCACAAAAATATCATCCTAACCTAGCACGGAAAATCAACTTATTAGTATTGACCCATGCATGGTATCTGAAAATGAAAAACACTGCAAAAATCACTGGAAAAACTGATGGAAGCACATAGAAGAGGTCGCCATTTTTTACCATTTCATCACAAGAAATGTTTCAACAGAAGGGGGTTGATATAACCCTACAAATTTTGAATATTGAATAGCACAAAGAAACATTCACAAGAACTTGTATATTATCCACACACAAACAACACACAAAGCTAGCATAAGTCGTTCACTGATGTGATACAACTAAGAGAACATACAATACACAAGTACACAAGCGGGGAAAGGATAGTACGACAGCGCTCGCCAATGCAGTACCATATGTGACCTCCCCCCCCCCCCCCCCCCCCCCCGACATTTGTCCATGTACCCGCAACCGGCCCTCCGATCCATTACAACGCTAGACCCTGGCCGCAAATCCGATGCCTTGAGGAGTGGAGAAGGATTGGGGGAATGGAATGCGGGGGGGGGGGGGGGGGGGGGGGGGGAGTCAAAACCCTCAGGAGATTTATGACATGCCTGTGTGACCCACCAGCCCACGCGACCCAAACAAAAACTTAAAAAAGGCCAATGAAACAATGCACATGGGCGAGAGCGTGTGCGCTAGGCGATGGCCACTGATTCTCAAAACGTGAATCTTGGAGCAAAAGGATCATATGATTCAGGGTTAGATGTGCTCTAACTAATTCACACTAGATGAGAATTAGCAAATCCGTTCTTACTAATATATTTATAAAATCAAGATAATCCTAGTACTCACGACAAATCTGTATATATGATTTTCAATATTCGAATATAAATAATTTTTCGTAGTCAAATTTTAAAAGTTTGACTTGTGACATAAAGGGGTACTAAGCTAGCTAGCTGGATCTATCACTACATTGAAAAATACTAATAAGCTAAGGCGATCTAGGAGAAGCAACACATACAAACATGCACAATCCATGTATATTCACTTTTATAATGATCAAAATGAAAATCCAAGTTCTTACATCTATCTGCTTCGACAACGACGTTGTGGTGGCTGCCCCTCTTTAATCAAGCTAACTTCAAGACGGCATCCATCCAAAACCAGTTTACTGAGAGCAGCAAGAGCATCTTCCTGATGGGAATGTATCGTCTCTATCATCACATAGCCAATACCCTGTGAGGCCCTGGTCTTCTTATAGCAAATCACCTCAGCACTGTACACTTTACCGTGCTCACTGAAAAAGAATCGTAGCTGACTGCTCTTCACCGTAAGAGGTAGATTGCACACCATCACCCTAAAACAAGGCACACGATGTCTCTCGATGGGAATGGTGTGTCTTGGAGAACTAGAAATTGTTGTGGCTATCTGTTGTTGCTGCTTCGGTGACCCCTCACTATTTCCTGGCAGAGAAAAATCAATGGCATATTAGCAGATGTACGGTTGAATTTTACTAGTGGTTGGCGCGCCACCTGGTGGTGCCTCTTAAAGCGGATATGTGTGCACTAATCTAGTTGTCATATTTGTTAACGTGTATATATGACAGTAGGTTTAGTTTAGTGAGAAGGCAGACACCTTCAGCAACAAAAATCTGCTACGCGCAGTGCACATGCAGATATGCAGGCCTCCTGAGAGTGCTCCTTTGTGTTGCCAATGTTGGTTGTGTACATTAGGCTGACTTGTGTTGGTGCTATGTTGGCTCTTCACATTGGGATGACTTGCTTGTGTTACTCCTACTTGTTTTGACTAATGTTTCATGCCCAGGACCTGGTCACTACCGGAATAAACCTCTATGCCGCGGCATAGGGCCTTCCATGTCGATATCGACGGTGTAGTCTTGTCAGGCTGTTGGCATATATATGCCGTCGGCATAGACCCCTAAGCCGACGGCTTCCGTACAACCATCCGCACAGAAACATCATGGCGGCAACTGGCGGCGCCGCTGTTAAGTCAAACCAACCAAAAGAGGCCATGTGGCAGGGGGTAAGCCGACGGCCAAGCCGTCGACATAGGTGGAAACTCTATGCCGACGGCCTGGCCGTCGGCTTATATATTAATAGGCTATATTATTGGTTCTAATCAATAAGACAATAAAACAAAAATCTTTGCATTTCTACAAAAGAAGAGTTATTTATTCAACACACTTGTAAGAGAATTGCTTCAATCAGGACTGACCATTACATAATCTAGTTATGACCAGGCTGCAACAATACAAAAAGCTTTCATCAACTTATGAATAAATTCAGAAAGAAACATGAAGAATCAAAACATGTAACAATGGACATGCTCCTTGGTCCTCATTTCAGCAATCTGCCTGTTTGACGACGTGATCGACTGCAGCCCTGGCATCATGTCCAGGCTCCAGGGGATAAGTACCCAAGCAGACGGTCGTGGAGCAGTGATGGCGCCCTTCGAACTCGCCGACATTGATGTAATTTCTCCCAACACCAGCGAGGGACAGTACAAGAAGCCTGTGATCAGCAACATTTGTCAGAAGATAAGGTTCGAAATTTTCCAATAAACATCTTGATTAATGTATTCTTGTCTTAATTCAAATGTAGTATGTAGTTGTTACCTTTTCCTTGATATATATTTGCATTTCAGGTATCTCACCAATTAATTGCAACTTGTATACATATGTATACATCGTACAGGAGAAACAATGACAAGCGATCAAGATCTCTTGTAACAATTGTTCCACATTATGATTGGAGAAAATAAGGGAAGAGCATTAGCGGGAGGGAACATGATAGGTATCTATATTACTACTAAGCAATTCATTCAAGCATATCATCACATTGGTACTAAAAAAACCCAACAAAACAAAACATATATAATACTTCTTTGTTTTGATCTGAATATAACTGGCAATAAGTTCCGTAAATGCCTGATAGGAAAAGCACACAACTTGAAGTGTGGAAATAAGAAATCATCTACAACCATTCATCATTCATGAACCAGTGCCGTGCCAACTATGTTCAACCAATTCAAAATAAGCTGTCAAAATAAAAAAATATGTAAGGCTGTACAGATTATGTCTTGTTTATTCGTATCTCAACTAACATACTTCCTGATCATCAAGTGAGAACCCGCTGTTTCAGCAACTCAAACAAAGAGGTGTTGGTGGTTACACATTATTTAATCCACGAAACAAACAAAGGTAATTGGCTGGGCTTACGCTCCATATATGTTGATTTCAGTAGCTGATCCATATTCCCTCAAACAAATGGAACCATCAGTAGAAATTCAACCTACCTACATGGGGGACAATTTTGTATCGATGAGGCCTATGATGCCAGGCTGTGGTTTAGGATCATGCAGAGCCACATGCTGCCCAGAAACTAAACAAGCTGGTGTAACCCAGAACAAATCTCTAAAAATCAGCACTTGACTTACATATATATGATTTGATACAGAACTCACACATCAAGCAAATTTGTTTTTTTTACAAATTTTTACTCTAAGCCATATAACGCTCTACAGTTAGCTCAAGTAGCATGAAGTTTGAACACAAAACATATGGAGTTAAGCAACCAAAATAAACTATCTGACAATACTAGTCAAATTTGCAAATCAACCAAAAGAAAAGGACTCTATTAGGCTCTGCTCGACAGATTAACATTGAACTCTAGTATACAACATCAGCTGTTAGAAAAGGTACATAATCCTTCATTTGTTCTTAAACACAAGCAAGATTTAGCATATAATGACAAATATAGCTCCAGAGTGAAGAGTAGTACCATGTTCACAAACATACCAGCATGTGAATAACTGAATACCAATCCTTGACATGTAATCCTGGGGGAAGCTTCCTTGAGCTGAGATGTTAATTTTTCAGCTGTTGCACTCCAAAAGCATAGTCGGAACCACATTATTGTGCCACACTTCGATCATATTACCCATCTGCGTGAAAACAAGCTCGTCACGCCGATTCCCCACTTCTGGAAAATACCGGATATCGTGTAACGAGTCCAGGTACCAGTCCCTAAACTCTAAAATCGTGAACAGACCAATCATCAGTTTGACAAAAGGACGATTAATTTGGAAATAATTTATAAATCCTGCTATGAGATTTCTTCAATAAATACTTACTCTTCATTGCATTCAGATTTTCTAGTATTGATTGACGTGATAAGGTCAGCAAAACAACACGCCAAAAGCATCAAGCATACTAATGGAAAAAACGTGTGAGCCCCCTACCCAACTCCTATATAGGAAAAAAGTAAACAAGTTAGCAAGAAAGACTCTCCAAAATTTCCTACTTATCCTATACAATAACTTTGCACTGAAAAATAAAATAACACAAGAGCACAGCTATCCTATTTTAAATCAATATGTAATAGATCTACCTTTAGAGAATGACCATATATCATGTAACTTGAAAGCGTTATGTCGCAATAAAAAGATCACCAACAATCCTCATGCATGGCGCTACTCTTTGAACCTGAAACTACATGTGAACCAACATCAAATTGGTAAGATAAATATTTCAGATTGGAGGATGTCCATGGGGGAAAATTATGGAGCAAGCAAGAGTGCATACAAGACCACTACTACCCACAACTCCAGAAGTAAATCCCCTATTTCCATACAACTGTATCCACATAGACTTTCCTAGCTTAACATGACAATGAAACAAGTTGAGTAGTCCCTACTCAACTTAACCGAACAATACGCCTCCATAGACCATAGCCCATACCACGGGTACCAGGGATGATGTACTCTGGAGGGTCCTCATCATTGTGTTGTGGAGCATGTGTTCAGAGAATCTGTAGTTAGAGAAATAAGGAAGGTATGGGTTTCCGATAGACATGGCACATATGAATTTCAATAGAATCGAACATAATACCGAAACAACTAAATTATGCAGTTTGAGAGGAAAATAACTGGGTAAGCAGCAGTAATATAAAAAAGAAACTTTCACACAGTCTATTCCTTCACAAATCTACAAACAGGTAATCCGGTATACATCACGGACTAAGAGGTATTAGGTAGGACTGCAGTGCCTTTAGAAAATGCTACATAGAGGTAGGTAGTAAGAGAAATTAGCTAATACTGCAGTGGATGAATTTAATTGTAACATCGAAGATGAAGATACAGTGGAGCGTATGAAAATGAAATGCTCTGACTTTATATCATGTTGACGCAATAAAGATATATGTAAAATTGTCAGCAAGCACATGTTCCGTGTCAGTGTGGGAACAATTCCTGAAATGGAAGTAGTTTCTTTTGGTTCAATTTTATAAAAGTATGAAATGGATCAGATTAGTTTCTTCTGCCAGCTCTGGAAATTATATATGAAGAGAAATACACAAAGGACCAATACTAAATTTGGCCTTAGAGTTGTAGAGTTTGTAGCAACGAAAAAATAGCGCGCTACAAAATATAGCGAGGCCCTTCTCCAAATGCTACACAAGTTATAGCGTGCTATATTTTAAAATAGCGTTTGCAAAAAATTTCAAATATATCTAGAAATAAAGTATTTAAGCAACTAAATTTTTGCTAGGAGCAAGCAATATATGCATAAGGGCCAAATCTAGGACATAAAAATTGTAAGTCTCAAACAGTTTCAAGATAAAAAGAGTGAGAAAGGTAGTGGTCGTGGGTTGGTTTTGGCCTGCTGGGCCTGCTGGGCTGTGGTTGTTTAAATTTTGCATGGTCTGCACGTTAAAACGTGTAACGCTACAACGTTATAGCGTGTGTAGCGCGCTAATTACGCAATTAGCGCCGTAGCGGCCGATTTTGCCAAAACGTAACGTCTCCCTTCCGAATATGCTATAACCGCGCTATAACGGCGAAATAGCGTGCTATTTTTTTCGTTGGTTTGTAGTAGGTACAGAAATTTCAGTATGAAGTAGCGTTACCACTTTCAGACATGGGGGATGTTAAAATTATTGAACTGTTGAAATTATTTTCATGTTGTACTCTTATCACCTATATTATACCAGGTCGTGTGCCTAATCCGATATATTCTGCTCATCCTCTCACCACCAGGTCAACACAGAAGCATTATAGCCCATCATTGCCTTCAAGGGCTTTGAAACATAGGTCCAAGTTGGTACAGCCATAATGTATGCATGACCAGCACACCTTTTCTTTCAGATAAATAAAGTATCACACGGTAAAAGTTCAAAGTAATCTGGACAATGATTACAAACAATGCAATAAAACTTGTGATGAAAGAAAGAATAAACAGAAATGACCATTGGCATCTAATCGCAGTTAACAGCTAGAAGCATCGGCACTCATAAGGAAAAGATACCTGTTATTTTAGCCCACACTACATCATCTGGATCGAGACCTTGGTAGTCATGAAAGCTGACAACAAGTGCAAGTAGCTCATCGTATCCCTTCTTATCCAGGTTAGATTTTCCAAATTTCAAGTTCAGGCACTTCATTTCCTCGGATGAAATGGAAAATTTAACCCTTTCATTAGCTAGGGTAAGGTCTTCATACTTCACTTGCAGTTCGTCTAGCTTTAGATATCAACTACACGACATTTCACATGGCACTCTTCATAGTGCAGACATTACATGGAAAACAGGGTGGTACATAACAGGCCTTTTAATTAGTAAGGAAAATGCAGAAAAGGTTATCAAACTCTACTGAGGATAATCCACTCAGCCACATCAATTTTTCATCAATAAGAAAAATAAGAACCAGGGATATAGAAATCAGATAGAATTCTTGGTTAGTTCCATGTAGGCCGTGATGGAACCCTTGTGCCAATCATCATCTTGGGGCCAGAAAACCTGCATTCACCATCAAAATTTAGGCCCCAGTTTTGCTGCATTCCATATAGTGACGAAACAAACACATGCTCAGAACAGACGTCATCAAGAACTTACCTTGCACACTAAACCGACCAACGTCTGCGGATTGGCACCCTGAGTTCCAACTTGCGACAAAGCCAGCTTCAAAATTACACGGAGAACAAGTATTCTAGCTGACCGTTTCTTGTTGCTGAAGCCGTGAGGATAGTTTCATTGCGAAGCAAGCACAGATCCAACTTACTCTACCCATCTCCTCTCAGATGGAGAGGCCGCCTCCAGCTGGCTGCTGCGACGCCGCCGCCTCTGGGGCGCCGAAGTGCTCTCCTTCTACATTCCCCCTCTGCGCCTTGGCTGCCATCGCCCCAGAAGCTCCTCCCCGTCTCTAACAGCGCCCAATGCAGGCGGGGCAAACCCCAGGCTGAGCAGCTCGTGCTTGAGCAGGCGCTTCCGCCACGAGACCCTGCCCAGCGCCTCCTCCTCCAGCTGTCGCGGCGCCAGCGAGGACGGCCGTGGCTCCTCGAGCGGCGGCTTCTTGCGGCGACGGCGGTAGTAGACGATCACGGGAGGCTTGCCATCCGCGGCGGCGGACGCAGAGCTGCGGGGCTTCTTGGGGGCGGGCAGGGAGCGGTGGAGGAGTAGACGCGGCTGATATCCGATGCCGGGGGAGCCAGGATGGGATGACCGGATGGTGGAGGCGCGTCGCCGGCGCGGACGGGCGAGCCCTAGTGCGGTGGATATGGGGGCGGTGGCGGAGATGCAGGGAGGGGATGGGGCGTGGGGCTGGAGGGGATGGAACGAGAGAGAGGTCGCGTGCGGGTTTCCTTTCTATCGTGACCCTCTCATTCAATTGGCCAGCACGAACCTTTCTCGTCATTGCCCATCACCCACAGTGCTCATGTGATGACGTGGACACGGCACATTGCGCGACTGTTAATGGGTTTGATTTATCTATCTATCTACTACCCCTATAAAAGAAAGAGAGGGCGGAGAACCAAATCATCCTATCCATCCAAACCTGCAATCTGATGGTCTACATCGTTTCAAAACACCAAACGCGTTTTACGCTTAATTACCCATCATGCCATTATGTTTAATTAATTACCCACCATGCCATTACCTTAATCCTCTCCTCTTTCATCACGCACGAACAAAACCAAAACCGCTGCCCATGCCTCACCCCCAGCCACACCCCACGCCTCGGCCCACCTCTTTCCCTACAACCTCGCCGCCAACTACCGCCTCCACCTGTGCCTCGATCTCCATGCGCCGCCGCCCGCCGGACCGCCTCGACCTGTGCCTCTCCGTGCGCCGCCGGACCGCCGGGCCCACGCGCCGCCGGCTTGCCTCGACCTGTGCCTCTCCACGCGCCGCCGTATCGCCGCGTCCACGCTCCAGCCGCCCGGCCGCGTCGTCCACGCGACGCCTGGACCGCCGCGTCCACGCTCCAGGCGCACGGCAGCGTCGCCGTCTACGCTCCAGGCGCAGCACCGGGCATCCACGCTGCAGGTGCCTTCCCCTCCGATTCATCCGCCGCCGCCGCCTTCGTCCCCATCCCAACTCGCCGCCTCGATTTGCTCCGCGTCTCCAACCGTACCAAATCTCAACCCCATCGTCCTCTCCGACCTCCCTCTCTTATTCCCCTGTGCCTGGGCGAGGTGGGCCATGACGTGCACACGGCAAAGAGCGGTTGCGGCTCCGGCACCGGTGGAGCTCCTGCGGCTGGTGGTTGATTGCCGCGACATCGACGGGTGGCGCCGCCGTGGAAAGCCTCCACGCTCTACAGCCCTTGCACGGCGAGACTTCCTTCTCCTCCCGCCTTGCCATGATGCGCGGCTCCTCGGCTGCGCGCGCCCCGGGGACTCCCTCTTCTTCCACTACAACGGCCATAGCCTGGGGTTGCTGCCGCCTGAGACCCGCCAGGACGACCACAAGGGGTTTGACTCCACACCAATGTCATCAAGGTAAGCTGGCTTGGTACACGAATTAGACTCACAGATTAGTTCAATATACAGTGAGTCAGCAAGCAAGCGATTCCCAGGTTCCTGTTTCAGACAATCCTGATGTTGCTGTTTTTTAGAGCAATGCTATTGGCCTATTGCACAGTACGGTATATATTTGAATCCAAGTTTTATTGATTCCACACTGCCTAAATTAACCACTATTTTCTTTTCTTCCTTCAGTTGCTCGCTCAAAGTGTGACAACCTGCTATGGGGTGGTTCTCTTATTGAATATGTGAGTAATATAAGTACTCCTATCGTCATAGCTGAGCAAGCTTTAGTGCATATTTGTTAATAATGGATGGACTTTGCTGCCACAGAGGTTGGTCAAACTATCACAGGGTGGTTGTACCTAAGGCATGGTTTTATGAGTTACAGTGCCCATGTAAGTGTATATATTAGATATCAGAATTCGTTATGTTCAAGCATTAGAACACTGGAAAATTCTAACATTTACCACTACAGCCTGAGGAATTCACCGTTATTGGATTAAAGAGAAAACACCGAGCCTTTGTTTGAGCAATACAAATAAATTATTATGGAATATACTATAAACTCTAAAATCATGATTCATAAGCAGCATAGAATAATTTACCTATAGATTCAGGTGTGTCTATACAGGTGTGAGGGGGTTATTTACCTTCCACTGAAAGAATAGGTTCCCGTGAGCTTCCACTGGATTTTTCTTAATCTAGAATAGAGTTGGCATCTTTAATCCCATCGAGTCGATGTGCTGACACTGCTCATAATCATGACACATTTGTACTGTTTACAGAAATCTTCACTTTGGAAGTGGAAGTAATGATAGTGAGGAGAAGTCAACTAAACAACAGAAGGTTAAGAGTTCAACTTGAATTATGTATCAAATTAATTATGTCATCAAGATGTCTTAGATTTTAATTAGATGAAATTTTATTACCTTGGCCATCTGTTGGAGTAGAGTAGAGTAGTCGGTGACCACAAACCCCCCTCGCTATTTTTAGATATTGAGGATCTTTAGGATCTTTGAAGAACAACGTGACTGTACATCTACTCTAGCAATTTTTCATATTGGTTGTATGTGTCCTATAAATGGCTTGGATTCCTATAATAATAAGGAGATCATATGTGGCTGATGTTTTCTGAAATGACCAATTAGTTGTGTTGTTTATCAGATATTCCTAATATTGGTGTTATTGCAATCCAGGAACTTGCCTGTATGGTGTTTGCTAGAATAGAAGAATCTGCAAAAAGGTTGGTATAACCTGTTTATCTGCGGGGATTACATCTTCTTTCTTGTTAACTGTGGTAACAATCATTGATTACAGCTAAACTAATTATAACGCGAATTGTTTCTTTCTGTGTATGTGTGCAGAGGTCGGATGTGGGCTGTACATGGGCATTAACTCGTTTCCGGGATTCGGGAGGGAGCATGTGCCATAGAACTTCAAGAAGACAAGAACCATGCGTACCTCCACGTCGTGCAGCGGCAGAAGCCGGATCACGATGAGCCAGAGCGCCCGCTGATGAAGTCACTCTCCTCACCATCAGTATGACAAACTTGTCGCTCATTAGATCATGCACGTATTGTCTACATCTATCCACAGCCTGTGGCCTACGTGAATGACATGCTTTGGTTGGCAACGTAATATCTTCTGTTTGGCTCTGTTTTTTTAATAATGATGACAGCCAAAAAATACATTATCAATGGATTCACATCATGTGTTATTCTGGAGCAGGTTACCATACATGACTGAAACTGTGCAAAGTACACACGATATGATGTGTTCTGTCGTAGCTGATTGTTACAAATGATGTATTATTGTAATGTTGACATTTGGATGCCCTCGCTCCAATAAACTAATATCTAGCAGGATCATACGAGATATTCGAAAAAGACAAAAAGTTAATGTTTTACAAATCATGTGGCATTAGCTCTTGTTTTGTCCATTTCTCTTCCTTTTGAGCATTTAATCCCTTCCTCCTACGCAATATGACTTATGTACATGATTTGGCAACCATGGACTGTTTGTCTTAGTAGGAGGGAGGCCTATTCTATATTCGCGTTTACCTTTTCCTGCTCATGGAAAATGTAATAGTTAGGTTTCTCTAGCCCTATAACAGATTCTATATTTCCACAAGGTTTGCTATAGTTATGTGTCTGGATCTATTGATCTCAACCAGGTATGCTCTTTCCCTGCCTGGCATTTTACTTGGTTATATCATCATTAAACATGCTTTCTTTTGGAGCCCTGTTTCTTGATGTTTTGTACTCAGTCCCAAAATAAGTGTCCTGTCCTGAGCTCCACCTTATCAGCCTCATCTCCCTCGATATTCTTGATTTGGATCGCACATGAGGGAGGTGAGGTGCCATTGCCGCGACAGGGGCGATGAGGAGGCTCGGCCCTTGAATCATTGCATATGCTTCTTCAGCCCTTTCTTTCTTTCTTGCTTGTTCTTTAACATTTGTGTTTTTCCGAACAGATGAGGAAGATTAATCCAGACAAAGTTCCACAAACGTCTACGCATCGTTCCCCATTTAAAGACATAACAAATTTATCTATGATTGAGAATGCAAATGTCACTCCTAATACTCGGGAAGCAAAAAAGAATAGTACTCAGTCATGGTATGGCCGATTGTCTGGCGAGAAGAAAGCAGCATTCCTTGAAAAGCGTTGTATCGCCTGACAACAAAAGAAGGCTCAGGCTCTCAATATTTTTAATTGTCAACAACCAGCTGAGGCACCTGCTTCGTTAGGATCCAAGGAGTGTACCCCTTGGAGCAACATAACCAACATGCACGCACGCACGCAGTGTTACTGTCGAAGTACCTCAGAGTTCTAACTCGCTATGTTCACCTGGTAAAAACACCTTCAAATACTACTACATTAATGAGACATCTTCAACTTTGTTTATGAGTTTGTCAGCTCTTCTTCTAAACAGGTTCAGCCTCTATGGTACCAATCTCCGAGAGTACTTCTCTTCCGGTGGCTCAACACAAAACGACAGCTGCAACCGCCGGTGTGAGTGTCGAAGAGTGTTAACCATCTACCGAGGAAGCGTCATTTGGTATGAAGGTCCAACCTTCTGTTGTAAGAAAGGTAAGGTCAAGGTATTTATCCCAGAGGTTCCTCAAGAGATGCAACAATTGTTTACAAGTCAGGTAGATAAGGATGAAAGTACTTTAGACAACATATTAGATATTTCAACTCCCACTTCTCCTTGACAGGTCTTGGAGTTATCCTTGACCAACGGGTCAACGCCACGGCAAGAACCGGCGTATGTATATTTCGTGCTCATGGTCAGTTGTACCATCGTTCTGGACCATCTTGTACCAGGTAGTCATAGACCCAGACATATGCAGCTATATATTTATGATATGGATGAAGCCTCGGAACATAGGGTGAAGCGCTCTCCGGATATTGATATCAATCTCATACGAAAGATTCTACGTATATTGGAGAACAACCCGTATGTTCAGTTGATCACATGTCAGATTTTTATCTTTCTTATTATTCTATATACAACCATATTCTTTGAACCTTCACGTAGTATAAGTTTTCTAAGGTTATATTTTTATGGCTACACAGAGGTTCTCATCACTGATCTACTACTTGAAGAAGATAATGGAGGTAACACGATGCGAGAAGAAAATACTATACCTGTTGTGCTTCGCTTGGCCTTCAGTCAGCAAGATCAGCAGCCAGCTCCTACCTGTAGTTCAACCTCTCAGGATTCAAAGACTTCCGCAAGGATTGGTTACAAGAGAGTCTTTTCCTTCCTATGATCTTGTGTATATCTTGTACGGTTCTGCTCAATGTTGCGCTTGAAATATGGCATTGGATTGAGCTCATGTGTGAGACTTATGGATTCTGAACCTTTTGCTTTGCAATGTGTGATAATGATGTGTGAGACTTATATATTGTGACACCAAATTTATGTGATGTGTGCAATTCTGTAATGTGAGGCCAAACTAAGTTCTGTCCATTTTATTGGATTTTCAACATATGGTATACCCATGGTGGTCTAACAATGCCTAAATGATGCCAATTTTGTTTGTCTAATATACTACTGATAATTTTGGATAAGTTTAAGACATTTTGTTCAAATTTGTGAAGTCTGAACACACTTTTGGGTGTGGTTAAATGTACCGAGTTGTTTTTTGCTTTACATGCTGAACACACTTTTGAAGTTCCTTTACATATAGGCCTTATTTTTCTTTTTTCCAAATACACTCTCAGCAAATGCCATGGAAACCTAGCACGTAAGCAGGCTTGTTTGCCTAAAACATTTAAAAGAAACTGCATGTTAATTCTCACATATATTTGTATATTAGCCGAGACGTGCATTTGCACGTGCACGCTTACTAGTCTCATGATAAGGTCAACACAAGGATTTTTGTTATAAAAAAACGAATTTGAGAAGGCTTATGCACAGTTCCAGGTTAAACTATCTCACGGTATATTAGCTTGATGCAAACATTACATCAACAGCACGCTTCCCATATGTAAAGGCGTTATTATTGTGGTAGACGAAGTAGGCACACCCACCATGGCCGTTGGGCACCCGCTCCGCATCCACAACAAAGCTATGGCGCGTACCAAGGAACAGCACGCGGTCGGCCAGACTACGGCCATCCCTTTTCACCCATCTCATGTTCTCCAGTGCCGACGATTCTGACAATAGAGACTCCTCGAGTGCCAGCACTGACACCTTGACTTTGAGATGCCTGTCATATTCCCAGGTTTAATTGACACCCATAGGATTTTGCCACGGGATTCAAGGACGTAGCTATAATCACTGGTGGATTCGCCAAACCACACCTGCACCACTGGCGTCCCCTGGCTATCGACAAGCTCATCGCGGGCAACATTGTTGTTTGGTGTGATGCGGCGCCACCATTTGTCAGCCTCAATAAGAGCATCTCCAGCTGCGCCCCCAACAGGCCCTCCCCAGGCGTTTTTGCCGCGCCGCCGCCGAAAAAACGGCCCAGTCCTCCCCCCCATCCCAGAAGCCCGTTTTTCGCCGGCTCGGGCCGAAACTGGTGCCGGCGGACCCAGGCAGAACCCGGCGCCCTGGGGGGCGTCTGGGGCGCCGGCACAAGCGAAAAGGGCGCGTGGGTCCGCCCTGTCGGCGAGTCCAGCGCCTATTCCCGCCGTTTCTTCCCGCTTTTCCCCCACTTCCCTCCCATTTTCTCTTTTCCTCCCGCCAATCTCCTGATACGTCTCCGTCGTATCTACTTTTCCAAACACTTTTGCCCTTATTTTGGACTCTAACTTGCATGATTTGAATGGAACTAACCCGGACTGACACTGTTTTCAGCAGACTTTCCATGGTGTTATTTATGTGCAGAAATAAAAGTTCTCGGAATGACCTGAAACTCCACGGAACATCTATTTGGAAAATAAGAAAAATACCGGAAAAAAAATCCACGTCAGGGGGCCCACACCCTGCCCACGAGGGTGGGGGGCGCGCCTGCCCCTAGGGCGCGCCCCCTACCTCGTGGGCCCCCTGACGCTCCACCGACCTCAACTCCAACTCCATACATTCACTTTCGGGGAGAAAAAAATCAGAGAGAAGAATTCATCGCGTTTTACGATACGAAGCCGCCGCCAAGCCCTAAAACCTCTCGGGAGGGCTGATCTGGAGTCCGTTCGGGGCTCCGGAGAGGGGGATTCGTCGCCGTCGTCATCATCAACCATCCTCCATCACCAATTTCATGATGCTCACCGCCGTGCGTGAGTAATTCCATCGTAGGCTTGCTGGACGGTGATGGGTTGGATGAGATCTATCATGTAATCGAGTTAGTTTTGTTAGGGTTTGATCCCTAGTATCCACTATGTTCTGAGATTGATGTTGTTATGACTTTGCTATGCTTAATGCTTGTCACTAGGGCCCGAGTGTGCCATGATTTCAGATCTGAACCTATTATGTTTTCATGAATATATGTGAGTTCTTGATCCTATCTTGCAAGTCTATAGTCACCTACTATGTGTTATGATCCGGCAACCCGGAAGTGACAATAATCGGGACCACTCCCGGTGATGACCATAGTTTGAGGAGTTCATGTATTCACTATGTGTTAATGCTTTGGTCCGGTACTCTATTAAAAGGAGGCCTTAATATCCCTTAGTTTCCATTAGGACCCCGCTGCCACGGGAGGGTAGGACAAAAGATGTCATGCAAGTTCTTTTCCATAAGCATGTATGACTATACTCGGAATACATGCCTACATTACATTGATGAATTGGAGCTAGTTCTGTGTCACCCTATGTTATGATTGTTACATGATGAACCACATCCGGCATAATTCTCCATCACCGATCCAATGCCTACGAGCTTTTCACATATTGTTCTTCGCTTATTTACTTTTCCGTTGCTACTGTTACAATCACTACTAAACACCAAAAATATTACTTTTGCTACCGTTACTTTTGTTACCGTTACCACTACTATCATATTACTCTGCTACTAAATACTTTGCTGCAGATACTAAGTTATCCAGGTGTGGTTGAATTGACAACTCAACTGCTAATACTTGAGAATATTCTTTGGCTCCCCTTGTGTCGAATCAATAAATTTGGGTTGAATACTCTACCCTCGAAAACTGCCCCTATACTTGTGGGTTATCAAGACTATTTTCTGGCGCCGTTGCCGGGGAGCATAGCTCTATTCTTTGAGTCAATTGGGATTTATATCTGCTGGTCACTATGAAGAACTTGAAAGACGCTAAGATAACAATTTATCCCTCAACTACGAGGGGAGGTAAGGAACTGCCATCTAGCTCTGCACTTGATTCACCTTCTGTTTTGAGTAAGCTTGCGACACTTAAACCTGCTTCTGCTATTCGTTCTGATATGTCGCATATTATTGATGATGCCACTTCTGCTATGCATGATACTTATGATGAGACTACTTCTATGCTTGATACTACTGTGCCACTTGGTGAATTTCTTGATGAACAAATTGCTAAGGTTAGAGAGAAAGAAATTATTGAAACTGATTATATTGATGAAAGTGATGATGAAGACTTGCCTGTTATTCCTGAGGGTTATGTTTTTGATAAAGAAGCTACTTTAGCTATTTTAGCTTGCAAAGATAGATATGAACTCAAGAGGTTATTAGCTAAATGGAAGCAGCAATCTCTTAATGATAGAATGAAACCTGACCCTGCTTTTGCTACTTCACCTATCTGTGTTACTGATAAGGATTATGAATTCTCTGTTGATCCTGATATAATTACTTTGGTTGAATCTGATCCTTTTCATGGCTATGAATCTGAAACTGTTGTGGCACATCTTACTAAATTAAATGTTATAGCTACCCTGTTCATTAATGATGAGAAATCTCGCTACCTATATATCCTTAAAATATTTCCGTTCTCTTTAAAGGGTGATGGTAAGATATAGTTTAATTCTGTTGATCCTGGTTGTGTGCGTAGTCCCCAGGATATGATTTATTACTTCTCTGCTAAATATTTCCTTGCTCATAAGAAACAAGCTGCTTTGAGGGAAATATACAATTTTGTGCAAATTGAAGAAGAGAGTCTCCCACAAGCTTGCGGGAGGCTTCTCAAGTTACTTAATGCTTTGCCTGATCATCCTCTTAAGAAAAATGAAATACTTGGTATCTTTTATAATGGACTAACCGATGCTTCCAGAGATTACCTAGATAGTTGTGCTGGTTCTGTTTTCAGGGAAAGAACACCGGATGAAGCTGAAATTCTATTGAATAATATGTTGACAAATGAAAATAATTGGACACTTCCTGAGCCAGCTCCTGAGCCAGCTCCTGAGCCTATTCTTAATCCAACTCCGAAGAAGAGGGGTGTTCTATTTCTCAGTCCTGAAGATATGCAAGAGGCAAAGAAATCTATGAAAGAAAAGGGTATTAAAGCTGAAGATGTTAAGAATTTACCTCCTATTGAAGAAATACATGGTCTTAATTTACCGCCTGTTGAAGAAGCATATGATCTTAATCCATCACCTATTGAAGAAACTCATGGTCTTGATAACGCGACACAGGTAGTAAAGGTAAATTCTCTCTATAGATATGATAAAGCTGAAATCCCTCCTACTAAGATTGCTAGCCAATGTTTGGATGAGTTTGATAACTTTATGGTTAAGCAAGAAGATTTCAATGCTTATTTTGGTAGACAATTAAAACAAAATGCTTATATGATTGAACACTTGGGTGATTATATGGCTAATGTTAAAGGTGAACTTAAACTCATTAGTAAACATGCTTCTATGGTTACCACTCAAGTAGAACAAGTACTTAAAGCTCAACATGATTTGCTCAATGAATTGAATAGTAAGAAAAATGATTATGCTGTTAGAGTGGCTACTAGAACTGGTAGAATGACTCAGGAACCTTTGTACCCTGAAGGCCACCCAAAGAGAATTGAGCAAGATTCTCAGAGAAATAATATTGATGCACCTAGTCCTTCTAAAAAGAAAAAAAGGAAAAATGATAGGACTTTGCATGCTTCTAGTGAATCTATTGCTGAACCACCTGAGAATCCAAATGATATTTCTATTTCTGATGCTGAAACACAATCTGGTAATGAACATGAACCTAGTGATAATATTAATGATGATGTTCACATTGATGCTCAACCTAGTAATGACAATGATGTAGAAATTGAACCTGCTGTTGATCTTGATAAGCCACAATCAAAGAATCAATGTTATGATAAGAGAGACTTTGTTGCTAGGAAACATGGTAAAGAAAGGGAACCATGGGTTCAGAAACCCATGCCTTTTCCTCCCAAACCATCCAAGAAAAAGGATGATGAGGATTTTGAGCGCTTTGCTGAAATGATTAGACCTATCTTTTTGCGTATGCGATTAACTGATATGCTCAAAATGAATCCTTATGCTAAGTATATTAAAGATATTGTTACTAATAAGAGAAAGATACCTGAAGCTGAGATTTCCACCATGCTTGATAATTATACTTTTAAGGGTGGAATACCTAAGAAACTAGGAGATCCAGGAGTACCCACTATACCATGCTCCATTAAAAGAAATTATGTTAAAATTGCTTTATGTGATCTTGGAGCCGGTGTTAGTGTTATGCCTCTCTCTTTATATCGTAGTCTTGATTTGAATAAGTTGACACCTACTGAAATATCTTTGCAAATGGCTGATAAATCAACTGCTATACCTGTCGGTATTTGTGAGGATGTGCCTGTTGTGGTTGCAAACGTTACTATTTAACGGACTTTGTTATTCTTGATATTCCCGAGGACGATAGTATGTCTACTATTCTTGGAAGACCCTTTTTGAATACTGCAGGGGCTGTTATTGATTGCAACAAAGGCAATGTCACTTTTCATGTTAATGGTAATGAGCATACGGTACACTTTCCGAGGAAACAACCTCAAGTTCATAGTATAAATTCTATTGGAAAAATTCCATCGATTATTTTTGGAGGTTTTGAATTTCCTCTTCCTACTATCAAGAAGAAATATGATATTCTTATTATTGGGGATGTGCATACCCCCGTTGAGGTAACATAGTGTTATTCGAAATTTCTCCGGTTCCATGTTATTAGGAATGAGTTTGTTAACAAGACTTGATCAACCTTGTTAGTGGATTCCTTTTGATGAGCATGAGATGGATGAAACTAGAAGGCACAACCTTCTGTACCCTCTCTTTACTTTCTGTTATTTAGTTGAAATAAAGTAAAAATAGTATTTTCCTGTCTGTTTTCTGATTTATCCGTGCAATATAAAAATACCCCGAAAATAAAAGTTCTCCAAATGCCCTGAAAATGGAATATGATTTTTTCTGGAATATTTGAGAATATCTGGCACTGAGAACACAGCAGGAGGGGCAAGCACCTGGCCACGAGGGTGGAGGGCGCGCCCTACCCCCTGGGCACTCCCCCCTGCCTCGTGGGCCCATGGTGGCTCCCCTCCACTTATTCCTGCACCCACACACTTCGTCTTCCTCCCATAAACACCAATATCCAGCTCAAGCATGAGTTCTAGCTCATTTTGCTGCGATTTTCGATCTCCTTGCTCAAAGCACCTCTCACAAAACTGCTTGGGGAGATTGTTCCTTGGTATGTGACTCCTCCATTGGTCCAATTAGTTTTTGTTCTAGTGCTCTATTCATTGCAAATTTGTGCTGCCTAGGTGACCATGTTCTTGAGCTTGCATGTCAAATTTATATGGTTTCAAGTAGTTCTAATGCTTGATATAGGCTCTAGGCACTTGTAGGAGTAGTTGCTATCAATTTTATTGAGCTTGGTTCACTTTTGTTGAAGTTACTAAAAATTTCAGAAATTTTTCAGAGGAAGAAATATGCTTAGGAAAATGTTCCAAGGTGGTTCTCAAGGAAGCAAGGACCCAGGCTTGCAATGCGTGATGCTGACGATGAGCCACCAAGGGACGCTCCAGTGCGGCCTTGTGAGTGGCCTTCAGAAAACTTTATGGATCGAGCGGGAATCAAGGAAGAATTTAACGCATATTTGCGTAATGCTGATCTTGTGAGCTTCGAGGCAGACAAATGCCGCCAGTACCACTATCTCACTAGTACATTTGTGTGGAGGTTTGAATTTTCATTTTCACGTAATTCTCCAACTGTCCTGTTTGATCTTTATGAAAAATCTTATACCATGGACTTAGAGGATTTTACCGCTGCTTGCAAACTTCCACAATAGGGTAGTGCTAGTGAACCTCGCAAATCTGAATTTAGTAATGTTCTTGCTAGTATAACTGTGGAGGAATCTAGAGATATAGCACAAGCTACCATAGGGAGCATTCATTTTCCCGCTATACATTATTTTGCTCTCTTCATAGGTAGGTGCATAAATGGTAAAGATGAAGCATTTCACATGTGTGTCCCTGATCTCAGTATTCTTAGGAGTGCTGTGTTAGGAGACAAAACTTATAACTTGGGAGCCATTGTTGCACGTAGGTTGCACCATAATAGACTTAATGGAGATTTCTTTGGAGGAATTTATGCAACCCGCTTAGCTGATTTTCTTGGTGTGGACATTCGTGAGGATGATATTGAGTTGCCTCTACTTATTTAGACTATAATGCTATGGTCCACTACCAGTTTATCGAGAGGAATGAATCACCTCTCCGGTATCGCTTAATCTTTGACAAACGTCGTGCTGTCCGTATTACTCTCCCTGCTCCTGCCTTCTTTGATTATCAGGCAAAAGGAAGATATGTTATTACCAGAGAGGAGGCAGATGAGTACGAGAGGAGGGCGGAGGCAGCTCGCCGCCACGCTGCAGCTCAGGAGGCAATAACTGCCGCAGCTCAGTACGACCCCGGCTACAACTACGGATATCCGCCAGGCCATCCGTGGCAATAAACCAACTTAGGCCAAAAGCCTAAGCTTGGGGGAGTACGTATTTCCCACCGACATTACATTTATGTTCACACACACTCATTGCTAGATGTCGGTGCTCATACTCTTTCACTGTAATATCCATGCTAGTTTATTTTCTTTTTCTTCCTTTCTTCTTGCGTGTTTGTTAAGCCTTAAGAAAAAACCAAAAAATTAGTGTAGCTTTTAGTTAGTTTACTTTTCTTCCTGTAGTAGTAATAATTAAAAAGAAAACCCAAAAAGATTTCTTGTTCTTCTTTTGCTTGTTTGGAGCTTTCCCGTGTAAATAGTTTTATTTCTTTTCTTTTTTGGGGGGTCGATAGGAGATGACCATGATTAAATTGTTGAAGTGGCTCTTATATGCATTATTGTTGATTTAACCAAGAGCCCATATTGCCTTGTCTTCTCCTGTTTATTGAATGCTCGCAGATTCCAGCTTAGTCCAATGCACGTGCACTCTTATTATTATTCACATTATTCGGTCGTGCAAGTGAAAGGCAATTATGACGATATATGAGGGACTGACTGAGATGAGAAAAGCTGGTATGAACTCGACCTCTCTTGTTTTTGTAAATATGATGAGTTCATCGTTCCTGATTCAGCCTATTATAAATAAACATGTTTGCAATGACAATTAGAGATCATAGTTGCTCATGCCATGCTTGATTAGCTATGAGTTATAATGGTTTACCTTGCGTGCCAACATGCTATTAAAATGGTTGTGATGTGGTATAGTGGGGTGGTATCCTCCTTTGAATGATTTAAGTGACTCGACTTGGCACATGTTCACACATGTAGTTGAAACAAATCAACATAGCCTTCACGATATTTATGTTCATGGTGGATTATATCCTACTCATGCTTGCACTCAATGTTTATTAATTTTAATGCATGCTCATGACTGTTGTCGCTCTCTAGTTGGTCGCTTCCCAGTCTTTTGCTAGCCTTCACTTGTACTAAGCGGGAATACTGCTTGTGCATCCAATCCCTTATACCCCAAAGTTATTCCATATGAGTCCACTATACCTTCCTATATGCGGTATCTACCTGTCGTTCCATGTAAATTTGTATGTGCCAAACTCTAAACCTTCAAATAAACATTCTGTTTTGTATGCTCGAATAGCTCATGTATCAACTAGGGCTGCCCTTATCTTCCATGCTAGGTGGGTTATTCTCAAGAGGAGTGGACTCCGCTCCTCACTCACGAGAAAATGGCTGGTCACCGGGATGCCCAGTCCCATGCTTTATGCAAACTAAATCAAAATAATTGCAAACAAAACTCCCCCATGGGACTGTTGCTAGTTGGAGGCACTCGTTGTTTCGAGCAAGCCATGGATTGATGCTTGTTGGTGGAGGGGGAGTATAAACTTTACCATTCTGTTTAGGAACCGCCTATAATGTGTGTAGCATGGAAGATATCGCCATCTCTTGGTTGTTATGTTAACAATGAAAGTATGCCGCTCAAAACATTATTTATCTCTATTTCAAAACCGAGCTCTGGCACCTCTACAAATCCCTGCTTCCCTCTGCGAAGGGCCTATCTATTTACTTTTATGTTGAGTCATCACCCTCTTATTAAAAAGCACTAGCTGGAGAGCGCGGCTGTCATTTGCATTCATTACTATTAATTTATATTGGGTATGACTATGATTGGATCTCTTTTACCATGAATTACAATGTCTAGTCAGTCATTGATCTTTAAAGGTGCTCTGCATTTATGTTTTGCGGTCTCGGAAAGGGCTAGCGAGATACCATCTTGTTATATCATATTATGATTGTTTTGAGAAAGTGTTGTCATCCGAGATTTATTATTATGGCTCACTAGTTGATTATGCCATTGATATGAGTAAACATGAGACCTAAGAGTTATTGTGAATGTGGTTAGTCATAATCTTTGCTGAAAACTTAAATGCTGGCTTTACATATTTACAACAACAAGAGCAAACAGAGTTTGTAAAAGTTTTTTTTATCACTTTCAGTTTATCAACTGAATTGCTTGAGGACAATCAAAGGTTTAAGCTTGGGGGAATTGATACGTCTCCGTCGTATCTACTTTTCCAAACACTTTTGCCCTTGTTTTGGACTCTAACTTGCATGATTTGAATGGAACTAACCCGGACTGACGCTGTTTTCAGCAGACTTTCCATGGTGTTATTTATGTGCAGAAACAAAAGTTCTCGGAATGACATGAAACTCCACGGAACATCTATTTGGAAAATAAGAAAAACACCGGAAGAAAATCCACGTCAGGGGGCCCACACCCTGCCCACGAGGGTGGGGGCGCGCCTGCCCCCCTAGGGCGCGCCCCCCTACCTCGTGGGCCCCCTGACACTCCACCGACCTCAACTCCAACTCCATATATTCACTTTCGGGGAGAAAAAAATCAGAGAGAAGGATTCATCGCGTTTTACGATACGGAGCCGCCGCCAAGCCCTAAAACCTCTCGGGAGGGCTGATCTGGAGTCCGTTCGGGGCTCCGGAGAGGGGGATTCGTCGCCGTCGTCATCATCAACCATCCTCCATCACTAGTTTCATGATGCTCACCGCCGTGCGTGAGTAATTCCATCGTAGGCTTGCTAGACGGTGATGGGTTGGATGAGATCTATCATGTAATCGAGTTAGTTTTGTTAGGGTTTGATCCCTAGTATCCACTATGTTCTGAGGTTGATGTTGCTATGACTTTGCTATGCTTAATGCTTGTCACTAGGGCCTGAGTGCCATGATTTCAGATCTGAACCTATTATGTTTTCATGAATATATGTGAGTTCTTGATCCTATCTTGCAAGTTTATAGTCACCTACTATGTGTTATGATCCGGCAACTCCGAAGTGACAATAATCGGGACCACTCCCGGTGATGACCATAGTTTGAGGAGTTCATGTATTCACTATGTGTTAATGCTTTGGTCTGGTACTTTATTAAAAGGAGGCCTTAATATCCCTTAGTTTCCATTAGGACCCCGCTGCCATGGGAGGTTAGGACAAAAGATGGCATGCAAGTTCTTTTCCATAAGCACGTATGACTATATTCGTAATACATGCCTGCATTACATTGATGAATTGGAGCTAGTTCTGTGTCACCCTATGTTATGATTGTTACATGATGAACCACATCCGGCATAATTCTCCATCACCGATCCAATGCCTACGAGCTTTTCACATATTGTTCTTCGCTTATTTACTTTTCCTTTGCTACTGTTACAATCACTACAAGACACCAAAAATATTACTTTTGCTACCGTTACCACTATTATCATATTACTCTGCTACTAAATACTTTGCTGCAGATACTAAGTTATCCAGGTGGGTTGAATTGACAACTCAACTGCTAATACTTGAGAATATTCTTTGGCTCCCCTTGTGTCGAATCAATAAATTTGGGTTGAATACTCTACCCTCGAAAACTGTTGCGATCTCCTATACTTGTGGGTTATCATCTCCCTCCTGCTCGCCTCCCAGCCGGCCGCCATGCCACCGAAGAAGTACGTCGTCCCCCGCGCGGCGGCAACCGCGACCGCCTCCATCGCCCAGCCGAAGCAGAGGAAGCCGAGGGCGCCGCCGTCCAAGCCACCGAGCATGCCAAACGCCGAGTGGAGGGCGGAAGTTCACCGACGAGAGGCTATCACCGCCGACCGGCGGAACAGGGCCATCGCCAAGAAGGCCCGTGACAACGCGGCGCATGCGGCTGGGGCTGCCGCTTCAGCGGACCAAGCCGAGGCCGAGGCGACTCGCGCGGGGATGATGAATCCACCCGGCAGCCACGCCCAGTACGCTCCCTGGGGCCAGCAAAGTGTCGGCTCTCCGTCGCCGCAGCCATGGGGATCGCCCTCGCCGAGCTACGCCGACCGGGACGCGCACGGTGGGTTGAACCCAAACGTCACCTTCCCCCATGGACACCCGGACTAGCGCACGTCCTGGCCCGCCTTCGCCGGCGTGCATTACCCTCCATACAACTACTCGCCGCCCGCCTACCCGTCCTCTCCGACGCCCCAACTCCGCCATTGCGCGCTGCCCTTCTCGCACCTCAGCGACACCGACGAGACCGAGGGCGACATGGACGACATCATCGCCGCAGGTTCGGCCGCGGCCGCCGCGTCTCCCGGGTTCGACACCCCGGACGAGACGGTGGATCTCAGCGGCGGCATGGACAACGAGCTCGGCTACGTCTACGGCGAGGAGGAGTAGGAGTAGCAGGAGCAGGAGGAGGAGGACAACGAGGAGGAGGAGGTGGAGGAGGAGCCGGCGACTGTTCCGGCGAAGAGGCGCAAGAAGAAGAAGCGGGCGGCCAGGTCAGGCATGCCGCGCATCAAGTGGGAGTCCAAGGAGGAGGAATGCCTCGCCGAAGCATGGAAAGTCGTCTGCCTCGACCCGACCACCGGCACGAATCAGAGCATCGAGACGTACTGGGAGCGCATCAAGGCCGAGTTCGACGAGCGCAATCGACCCCTACTTCAAAGGCGCCTACATGCAGCGCGGCTCGAAGGCGATGGCGAACCATTGGGGGCGTATCCAGGGGGCGTGCACGCCCGCCAACTGTTTGTTCCTCCGCACAGTTGCTGCGCATGTTCGCCCTGTACCGGCAGAGCAACAGCGACGCCGAATTCAAGTACCTCCATGTTTACAAGCGCATTGACAAGTGCGAGAAGTGGGCGGAAGTCCGGCACACCCTCGACAAGGCCAAGCAGACCTACAAGCCGCAGGCGCCGACTCCTGGCGCATCGGAAGGGCGGCCGGACGGCAACAAAGGTGCCAAGAAGGGGAAACACGCCGACGCAGCCACCGCTCGAGTGCAGGAGTCCATCGAGCACTGCCTCGCCGACGCGCAGGCCCGGGCCGTCCTTCGTGAAGAGAAGACCGAGGCGCGGTGGTCGGCGTTGATGTCGAGCAGCGCCGTCAAGCTCGACCTACTCCGGACCAACATCGCCGCGAAGAAGAGAAACACCGACCTGGCTTTCCTGCTGGGCGGGGCGGACATGCTCCAGAGCACCGACGAGGCGGTCAAGGCGTGGTACTTGGTGGAGCGCAGCCTCATCCTGAACCAGCTTCCCTCGACGACGCCGCCGACGCCCACGCGCACGCCGACGCCGCCGCCAAGCCCGCGTGATGACGCCTCCACCATGCCCAGCAGCACCGAAGCCGCGCCGACACCGCCCAGCGCAGAAGCAGCTCCGACACCGCCAAGCCCGCGCACGCCGACTCCGCCGACGCCTGGGGCCGACCCCGCCGAGTGATGCGTTGCGCACGCGAACTTGGGCCGCTCTATTTTTTATAAGCCTGACTATATCTGATCGCCGAACTGTGACTTGTGATCGCCGGACTTGTGGCGTCTTTTGTGAGCGGGAACGACCAAGTTCGAATTTTCCGCGTCCTGGGGCCGGCGTCGGGGGGTGACTGGGAGCTAGGTCGCCCCCAGGGGCCGAACTAGCGCCGGTTCGCCCCAGACCTCTCTTTTTTAGCGCCCTGGGGGCCGAACGGCTGGAGATGCTCTTAGCATCATGGTATGTGACGCACGACAGAACAGGTTGATGAGGTGACCCACCCCAGAACCGATGCTCATACTCGAGGGTCCTCTCAAGGATTGTCCAGTCTGCGTCGCCGGGGCGAAGTAGAGCAGCCCTGAACCTGGCCGTGGAGGTGATGCTATAACAGGTGCAGATGATGCTATAACTGGCGCAGGTGATGTTGGAGATGCTGTAGAGAAGGGTCGTGCCGTCGCCGTAGATGACGCCGTGGGAAAAGATCCCCTCCGGCAGGCCAAGGGATTGTGGGAGTAGAGGCAGATGTTCGGCGGCCCCTTTGAGAGGGTCATGGAGACTAGGGTTGAGGCGTTCGATGGTCAGGCACCGGAGGGCGGTGCCGCCGGAGCTGGTCACCCAGTTCCACCAGGCCGGCTGAGACAGCAGCGGCTGCGAGCGATAGTTGGACCCGGAGAGGACGCACCTCATCTCGAGGCGCGTCGCGTCTTCCTTCACCGCCGCGACGAGGCAGGGCAGAAACTGGTCTGTCGCCGTCGTCGTCCGGGAGTCCCGCCATGGCTTGCAGACGGCGTGGAAGCGGACTAAGTCGACGGCGTCGTGCTGTAGGCGGCGGAGATCTCGCGGGCCAGATCCGGCGGTAGATCAGACCAACCTCGTGCGTGCATGGCGGCGTGATCCGGGAGCAGACGAAGGAAAAGTGTATAATCCACCTAAATACACCAACGTAGTACGTACTACTTTTTGTTTTGAGCCACGTACTACTTATCGGGTCAGTTCGCCACGTTCTAGTATTTCCTAGTCGGAAAAAATTGGGTGGAGATCGGCTCGAGGAAAGAACTAGGGCGTGTTCAGTACCGGAAAATCTACAAATCCGACGCCACAAATCCGGCGACAGCTTCTCGCAATCCATCTCGGATTGAGCGATCCGTTCGGCGTCACGACTTCTCTCTCGCACGAGGTAGCGAGCGTGAGAGCATCTCCGGCAGAAGCGCTATATAAGCGACGCGCGGTATAAAAATTGCTTTTAGCGCGCGCGGACCTGATTTAAAGTCTCCAACAGCCGGACAAAAAGCGCGCGCTCTATAACTAATGCAGCGCGCAGCATATTTAGTGTGTCCGGTCGCGCGCGCTGCAAACTCTGGGCTGCTGCAGATGGGACCGCTTGATTGGGACCGCTGGACTCGCACACGCTGCATATTTTACAGCGCTTGTTGGAGCAAACGTCTTCTAGCGCCCTAAAAAAAACTACTTGCGCGCTGTAAACCCATTTTTTGGGCGCCACACATTGGGCGGCTGTTGAAGATGCTCTGAAGCCCATAAAATCACCCCTTTGTGGCCCATCAGGAGCAGACTAGCAATCCAAGATGTTTGTCAAAGATGGCCTGGGCCATAAGCGTCGGGGAGAGACTGCTCGTGGAAAGAAAACCTAAAAAAACATCCCCTCTCGTTAGGGTTTAGTTTTCCTCTCATCGCCGGCGGCGACGTAGAGATCGTGCCTACCTCCTCCGCCATTATCCTCCGACTCCCTCCTCGGGCTGAATAAGGGGCAACTCAGGTTGCTACCCAGCCTTGAGCAGGATCTAGGAGACCGGCAGAGTTAGGGTTTCTCGGAGCGCTCCGGTTCCTTCTTGGGCCAGGGGCGGCTACAATCTGCGATCTGTTTCGTGGGAGCCATGGCACCTCAGGACAAACCCGCCGTTGGGGATAGCAAGGGCAAGGGGAAGCCGGAGGACTTGAAGGAACTAGCCTTAGAAGAGGGCCATCTGGATGATGTGGTCTTCGACGATGAAGACGAGCTGACGGCGGAGGATCTCCGTTGGATGATCTTGGTCCGGGTTCACATGGACAAGGACTTCAGCAACTATTGGTTTTTTCGCACTATGCGAGCAGCGTGGGATCTGGCCAGGCAGGTTAAGATCAAAACCCTAGAGGACAACTTGTTCATCATGCAATTCGACTGTCTTGGGGATTGGGAAACGGTGACGCAAGGAGGGCCGTGGCACTTCAAGGGCAACCCGGTGATCATAGCCCCGTACAATGGGTTCACCAAGCCGTCCACCATTGAGCTGTTTAAGTTTGAGATATGGGCTCGCATCATCGATCTATCACCGGCATATCATGGAAAGGTGAAGGCTCTGGCCTCAAAACTTGGCGAGTTTGTCGACTCCGAACCCTCTTCCTTTGATTTTGCGGGAAACTTCTTCAGGGTCAGGGTTAGATTGGATGTGCGCAATCCTTTGAAGAAAGCAACCTCCATTGTCAGGGGAGGGGAGCGAGAGATCTTTGCAGTTCGCTACGAGAGGCTGCCGGATTGGTGTCAGGTTTGCGGAATGATGGGACATCAGTTTAAGGAACACGGTGATGGGGTGCACCCTCCGTCAGCTCTGGTTTACAAAAATCTTCGTGCGCCCGCTACCACTAGTTGGGGTACAAGGAGGAGGAACTACAAGCAGCAACGTCAGCCAATGAAGGGGGACAAACCTGTAGCCGGTGATGAGCAGGCACGAGAGGCCGAGACTGAGGATATTATTGTAGATGAGACGGACCTGAGCCGCAAACGCTCGTCAGATGCAGTAGTTACAGAAATCCCAGAGGCCGTGATTGGTATGGAGCTTATTCCGGTGGCCAAGGGTGGGGGAGGAGCAGAGACTGTCCTGCCAAGTCCACCGCCGAAACAGGATCCTAAGAGGACTAAAACTTTGATGCAGGTGGACAAGAGCATCGGAAGTGGAGGAAGGAAAGCCCCTGGTGGTAAAAACAACAACGATGCGCGTGTGGCGGCCTCCTCAGGGGAGGACCGCCGGGCGCAATGAATCTGCTAAGCTGGAACTGTCGAGGGATTGGCAACGCCCTGACAGTTCAAGAGCTACGCGAGATCGCGACAAAGTTTGCCCCTAGAGTCTTATGTATTGTTGAAACCCAAATTAGTGGGGAGAGAGCAGAGAAAATAAAAAGTACTCTAGGTTATGACAATTCTTTTGCTGTTGATTCCTCCGGTAGGAGTGGAGGTTTGGTCATGTTTTGGAATGATGAAATAAAGATCGAGATTTTAGGTTACTCTAAGTATCATATAGATGCCAAAATAAGTATGCTTGGAGGTGACCCATGGAGACTTTCTTGTTTCTATGGCGAGGCTCAGACACATCTTCGCCAAAACACCTGGGACACAATGATGAATCTGGCATCTCTCCATGACATACCTTGGATATGTCTGGGGGGTTTTAATGAGGTATTACGGCAGGATGAGCATGACGGGATTGGTACAAGGAGCCAGTCTCAGATACAGAGCTTCAGGGATGCGGTGGACGTCTGCGGGCTGCTAGACCTTGGGTTCACAGGCAGAATGTGGACTTTTGAGAAGAAAGTAGTAGGGGGTTCTTACACACGGGTACGGCTGGATAGAGCACTTGCGACAGCCGACTGGTGTGCTCAGTTCCCAAGCGTTGTGGTGGAGCATCTCTCAGCTGCCACATCGGACCACTCACCAATTCTAGTACAACTGGCACCGCAGGTTCCAAAGAAGATTCAGAAGCGTTTTCGGTATGAAGTAATGCGGGACAACCATGACGAGCTGAAGCCTACCGTCCGATCTGCATGGGAGTCAGAGGGTCATAATCTGACGGTGAGTGAAGTTCGAGCCAAGTTGGTCGCATTAGCAAATAACTTGGGGGACTGGTCAAAGACCATGTTTGGCAGTGTACGTGGGGAAATACGAAGGCTAAAAAAGGAGCTTGAAAGGCTGCGTAGTGAGGTGCCGAGAGCTGGCCCAACTCATGCCGAAACAAAGATAAATGACAGACTTATCGAATTGTATTTGCGGGAGGAACTCATGTGGAGGCAGCGCTCACGGGTGGAGTGGCTCTCGGCCGGAGACCGCAAATACTCACTTTTTTCATATGCGAGCATCAATGAGGCGGAGGAAGAATTTGATTAAGGCGTTACAACGCTCCGATGGGCAGCTAACGGAGGATATGACCGAAATGCAGCAACTTGCTCTTGATTACTATAAGAATCTATATACTTCCGAGGGAGTGCAGGGTATCGATGCGGTACTTGAACATGTACCTAGGAAGGTGACGCCGGAGATGAACGCAGTTCTGACGGCACCATATGATGAGAAGGGAGTAAAAGTGGCTTTGTTCCAGATGTGTCCGTCTAAGGCACCGGGACCGGACGATTTTCCGACTCACTTTTTTCAGAGGCATTGGGATGTATGTGGGGAAGCAGTCACACGAGCAGTGCTTGGTATTGTCCGGGGAGAGGAGAGCCCGGCATGTCTCAACGATACACTGCTGGTTCTTATTCCCAAGGTATCAAATCCAACTTTACTGTCCCAATTTCTCCCCATTAGTCTTTGCAATTTATTCTACAAGATTGCTTCGAAGGTGCTTGCGAACCGCCTAAAAGTAATTTTGCCGGAGATCATCTCCGAGGAGCAGTCGGCCTTTGTTCCAGGACGGCTCGTTACAGACAACATTATATCAGCGTACGAGTGCCTACATTTTATGAAGAGAAATAGGTCAAAAAACAACAGTTTCTGTGCACTCAAACTGGACATGATGAAGGCCTATGACAGAGTGGAATGGACTTATCTCAGAGCTATCATGGAGAAACTTGGCTTCGCTTCACCGTGGATTTCAGTTATCATGAACATGGTGAGCTCTGTTTCTTTCTCGATTATGTTTAATGGAAAAAAGTCAGAGGAGTTTATACCTACACGTGGCATTCGACAGGGAGATCCCATCTCTCCGTATCTTTTCTTGTTGGCAGCAGAGGGCCTTTCGTGCCTCTTAAAATCTCAAAGTCAATCATCCCAGCTCGGCGGCATTAAGGTGGCACCATCGGCTCCGCCGGTGAACCATCTTTTATTCACGGATGATAGCCTGCTGTTTTTCAGGGCAAGTATTGATGGAGCATAGGGCGTATCAAACCTATTGGAGTCATATTGTATGGCATCTGGACAGAGAATAAACAAAGACAAATCATCGATTTTCTTTAGCAGGGGGACCCCGGATATAGTACGGACTGCAGTAAAGGGTTTCCTTCACGTCCCTAACGAGTCTTTGAGTGACAGGTACTTGGGGATGCCCACTGACGTGGGGCTTTCAAAGAATGGAACATTCAAATATTTGAGTGATCGGGTGTGGGACAAAATTAAGGGATGGATGAGGAAATGTTTGTCTGCAGGGGATAAGGAGGTCCTCATCAAATCTGTAGCCCAAGCGATCCCGGTATACTCAATGTCTTGTTTTAAACTTCCGAGAGGTTTATGTGATCATATAAAGTCAATTATAAGGAAGTTTTGGTGGGGTTGTAAGCAAGGAGAAAGGAAACCGGCTTGGGTTTCGTGGGACGTGATGACACGACAAAAGCATTTGGGAGGACTTGGATTTAGAGATCTAGAGCTTTTTGACCTTGCGCTGTTGGCAAGACAGGCATGGAGAATTTTTCATGAACCATAATCTTTGAGTGCAAGAATCCTCAAGGCCAGTTACTTCCCACAATCATCCTTACTTGAAGCCGAATTGGGATCTAGGCCATCTCAGATTTGGCGTGCGATTCTCGAGGGAAGGGACGTGCTAAAGCAAGGGATCATAAGGAGGATAGGTAACGGTCACACCACTGACATATGGAGTGATAATTGGATTCCTAAGGAAACCTCGCCAACACCGATTACATCTCTTGTACAAGATCCTCCAAGGAAAGTGTCCGAACTTTTGTCACCAGCGACGGGATCATGGAATGAGGAGTTAATCCGGTCGGTGTTCATCAGATTTGATGCGGAGGCAATTCTGAAAATTCCGGTCTGCACTCGTAACACGAAAGATTTTTGGGCCTGGTATCCAGAGAAGAAGGGAAGATTTAAAATTAGCTCGGCATACCGTTTTCTGGTGAGCACAAAGATACAACGAGAAGAGTGGTTAGAGGGTAGAAGTGGGACGTCTACCCGGGAAGAGGAAGAGGGATGGACGGCTCTGTGGAGGATGTCTATTCCTTCGAAGATAAAGGTCTTCCTTTGGAGGCGGGGATGTCATTCTCTGCCAACAACGGACGTGTTACATCACAGGAACATGGCACAGCAGGATGTATGCCCATTGTGTGGTGGCCAGGATTCATGGCGACACGCTTTAGTGTCATGCACTATGGCAAGGTGTGTGTGGGCATTGTCAGATGATGAGATAGTATCAAAAATGGCTGAAGGCGAGAACCCGAGTGCCAAGAACTGGATGTTTTATATGTACAGCTTGCTTGATCGGTCAAAGTTTACACAGATGGCTGTCACTTTATGGGCATTGTGGTATGCCAGGAGGATAGCGATATACAAAGCGATATTCCAGAGCCCACAGCACACTGTTTCCTTTGTGAACAATTTTCTTGCAGAGTTGGCACATATATCAGCTGCACCGGTGAGGCCGGTGGGGACGAACGCAGCTAGCACGACAGCCCAGCGATGAATTGCACCAGAGGCGGGTTCAGTCAAGGTTAATTCAGATGGTGCCCTTGCGCGGAACAGACGAGGCGGGGCTGTGGCTGCTCTCTGCCGTGACCACAATGGGGTATTTTTGGGGTCCTCAGCGGTGTTCTATCAAGGGATCAGAGACCCGATGATTTTGGAGACATATGCTTGCAGAGAAGCACTAGCTTTGGCTGAGGATTTAGCAGCCCAAAACATTGTGGTGGCCTCTGATTGTCAAGGAGTAGTCAATGACATAAACTGTGGGATAGGCGGTCCAAACGCGGCTATCATACATGAAATCATAGCCCGTAGTTCTAGTTTTACCTCTTGTAAGTTCTTGCATGAACGTAGGAACTTTAATTTTGAGGCGCACAATCTCGCCAAATTTGCTTGTAATTTACCTATAGGTAGACATGTCTGGTTGGGTAATCCTCATGACCCAAATCTTGTACCTATGAACATTGTTTTGAATCAATAAAGTTTGCGAGATTACTCAAAAAAAAAGAGAGACGACCTGGAGCGAATCGGTACGTGACCGAAATCAAATTGGTTCGAGTCCATCCACTAATCCCTTAGCGAAAAACCTAGGGTTTCTCTTGTCCTCCGGCGACGCCGAGAGTTTCTCTTGTCCACTGGTAAATCCCGCAGCTGATTCCCACCTCTCCGTTTCGGGCTGACAAGGCGTACTGCACGCCTGCCCGGTCTTGATCACGGGAGTTCTAGGCTTCAGGCTGTAAACTTCGGTCCGATCTAGGGTTCGCTCCGACCTCTGCTTCGTGAGGGATCGCTGAATCCGAAGGATCATGTTCAAGGCGGATTAAAGAAGTATTCCTTCCAAAATCACTCTAATCTTCTCAGATTGTGACAAGTGGCGCACTCGCAATCTCAAAGTTTCATTTTTTTTCCTACGTCTGTTTATTCAAAGTGTTTTATCTCTTAAATCATGCGTCCAAATCTCGAACCGTTTTCACTATTGGTTTTCTCACGTCAAGATCTTTAAAATTAGAGCCATGTTGATAGGCTTTGACGAACTTTTTTCACAAAAAGACCGGACGGAAAAAATCGGACGAAAAATCAAAGAGGGACCACTTTTTTTTCCTTTCGCAAAAAGACAAGGCCATGCCTCTCATTTAAGCACAACCGTGCCTCTCGCAAAAGCAAAACCATGCCTCTCGCGGAAAAAAACACGTTTTTTTTGTTTCCGAGAGGCACGGCCATGCCTCTCGCGAAAGCAAAACCGTGCCTCTCGTGGAAGAGAAAACAGAAAACACATTTTTTTTTTCGTTTTCGACTCGCGAAAGCACAACCATGCCTCTCGGGAAGCAAAACCATGCCTCTTGTAGAAGAAGTAAAAAAGAAAACACTTTTTTTTGTTTTCGAGAGGCACGGCCCTGCGTCTCGCGAAAGCAAAACCGTGCCTCTCACGGAAGGAAAAAAATAAAATTCATTTTTCCCGTTTTCGAGAGGCATGATTGTGCCTCTCGCAAAAGCAAAACAGTGCCTCTCGTGGAAACAAAAAAACACGTTTTTGCGCAAAAAGAAATTCTAATTTTTTTTGTCCACAAGCTAAGGAAGACCGGTGAAAAACCAAAAAGTCAAAAAAACCAAGAAAAAACCACTTAAAAGGCGACAACGCGTGTGGAAAAAACCCAGAGGGGCATGTGGCGGCGGCCAAGTGGCGCGCTCTCAGCCCACCCCAAGTGATCGTTGTGAGGCTCCCGAAGGAGCGCTCGTCAACTAATTGCTCTCGTACGTGATGCTCGGTCGAGCGAGTCACTTGGCGAAATCACTAATCGAGGAGTACTCCTTCCAAAGATTACTCACACCTTCCCGGGTTGTGACAAGTGGCATGCTACATGTGCGCAACTTGTCGCAATCTGGGAGTTTTCCCTTTTTTCGCGTCCAAATCTCGAACCATTTTCACCGTTGCATTCCTCGCGTCAAGATCTTCAAAATTAGATCCCATGTTGATAGGTTTTGACGAAGTTTATTTTCATGAAATAAATCGGATGAAAAAACCGAACCAGGAGAAGTTTTTTTCCTCTTTCCAGAAGCCGTTTCCGAGAGGCACAGTCATGCCTCTCGCGGAAGCAAAACCATACCTCTCGTAGAAAGAAAAATAAAAGAGAAAACACGTTTTGTTTCATTAGAAGCAAAATTGTGCCTCTCACGGAAGAAAAAAAGAAGAGAAAACACAATTTTCCGTTTCCGAGAGGCACGGCCGTGCCTCTCGCGGAAGCAAAACCGTGCCTCGCATGAGAGAAAAAAAAAAGAACGTGGTTTTTTTCGTTTCGGAGAGGCACGGCGGTGCCTCTCGCGGAAACAAAACCGTGCCTCTCACGGAAGAAAAATGAAAAAGAGAAAACTCGTTTTTTTTTCGTTTCTGAGAGGCACGGCCGTGCCTCTCATGGAGAAAAAAAATAAAACACGATTTTTTTCCGTTCCCGAGTGGCACGGTCGTGCATCTCGCGGAAGCAAAACCATGTCTCTCACAGGAAAACATCATGTTTTTTGCTCAAAAATATTTTTTTTGAAATTCTTTTTTGTCGAAAAGTTAAGAAAGACTGGTGGAAAGCCGAAAAGTCGAAAATAAAACAGGAACAAAACCATCTAAAAAGCCGAAGATGCATGCGGAAAATAAATGTTTTGTATATCCAACACGTTTTTGCTACACTAATAGCTCACTGGAGGATGGGATATCTATTTCAAAACTTATTTTCCTTTTAATTCAGAACATTGTTTGTAAATGCTAGCTGATAAGCTTTCTCATCTGGAATTTCATAGATTATGTATTTCCATTCCTAGCCATTAATTATATGGTCAATGCTACCTCCCAACACAAAGTCTTCAGGGAATTGTACTGTGAACAAAACTAAGTGCAATCATCTGTACAAAACGGCAGAGATGCAAGATGCTCTATCAATTTCACCCTCGCTGTTTACAATATTTATTTGCTTGCACATGCGTGTACGACCTGAACAAAATGCCCATGATTTCTACAGATTTCAAGCATTCTGATCACACACACACACACAAGCAAGTGCATCTATAAATTCAGAAAACTTCTAGTAGTTTGTAGTATACAATACATGGTTGTGCAGTATAGAACATAGCACAAGGCTGTGTTTTCCTTTCAGCGTCAGATGAAGAATAAGTGACAGATATGATAGGCTAAGGCGCTCTGTGCCTTTGCTCTACAAAGGCACTGAAGCTGAGTCCGGAGGAGAGAGATAGAGAGAGGAACATTTGTGGGGTCTACCCAGATTTGAATTAGTCTCATATACGAAAAGTGGCTGTAAAATACTCCCTCTGTTTCTTTTTATTCTGCATATAAGATTTGGTCAAAGTCAAACTTTGTTAAGTTTGATCAACTTTGTAGGAAAAAATATCAACATCAACAATACTAAAACTATATGGTATGAAAATTAATTTCACGATGCATCTAAAAATATTGATTTCATATTGTGAATCTTGATATTTTTTTCTATAAACTTAGTCAAAGATAACAAAATTTGACTTTGACCAAATCTTATATGTACACTAAAAAACGGAGGGAGTACAAAGCAATACAATGAAGTGGGCCTACAACCAACACGAATCACATTTCACTTGGACGGTAGATGATTCACCGCATCCTATTATTCCACGATACGATACCCTTTTTCTACTCTCCACTAATCTTCATATTTCTACTCCATGGGTATAGATTTGTGAGCTTTCTCTCATGCCCAACCATTGTAAACCCGTCTAGCACCGGTGAGCTCCTCACTCTCCCCATCTTCCTCCACATGTTTTCCCTTCAGACTTCTCTCCGGCTTCTTCTGATGAATATTAGAAGACGAGAGATAGAAACGGGGCAATTTGATCGGCAATGATTGATCACATGATGCAGTGCAGTGATGTGCAAGTCTCGTTTATCTTTTTTTGTGCGAACATGCCTTGTGGTTTTTTACCTAGCTAAGCGATTAATATAACATTGCATCTTGTAATACACTGAGTGAACTCCGGCGGGCTATATACCGAGCCGAGCTAATGGATAACTTCGCTACATATTGGACAAATTAAGCAAAAAAAAAGAGATAGTCCTACTCAATAACTGGACCATGATAACTATTACAGTAAATCAATTTAGACAATTATTATAGTCCAGCACCCCAACTACACATCTTCCCATCCTCTGGGTGGAAAGTACTTTACTACGTCGACGCCTCTGTTCCACCATGCTCACCTCTTCAGGGCTTATATAGCGATGATTCCAATACCCTGTGAAGTCTCGGTCTTCTTCTTGAAGTAGGTTGGGCATCAACACCCCAGCACAAGTGTTATTGCTTCTTGAAGTAGTAGCTGGACCCTGGTTGACTGGAGCAATTGTGAGCTGGGGGAGGAGCCACACGCACATCTCCTTGTCCCATCCTTGGGGCAGCCACTCGACAAACTCTGTCGTGTTGTCGATGAGGTTGTGCCTGAACACGCCATGTCGCTCGTGCAACCGGCAGCCGCCCTGGTCGTCGTAGTACAAGAAGTAGGCGAACCCACCGCTCATGCCCAGACGGGACGCGTCCAGGGCGAAACTATTGGGCCACCCCAGGAACAACACGCGGTCCTCCAGGCTCCGGCCATCCTTCCTGGTCCACAACAACTTTTCTGTCTCCTTGGTGACCTCCTCAAGCGTGTGCATGGACATCGAGAGTGCGTCGACGAGGTCATTGACGCCATTCTTACCTTTATCGGGGTAATGCATCAAAATGTGCACCGACACCCACAGCAGCTCCCCGCGGGACTCGAGCACATAGCTGCGCTCGTACAAGTAGCCGTCGCACTGGCGTGGCATCGATCGTGGCCTAGGAACCTGTAGGTCGTCGTTGTTGGTTGCGGCTGTGGACTCCCCTGTCACACTCACGACGTGCCAGAGGCTGTCCTCAACGGTCACATGGATCTTGCCGTTGTGATAGGCGACACAGAACTCTCCGTCGGAGGGGGATTCGAGGGTCCTGTGGATAAACGTCCACTCGGTGTCACCGGGACGCAGGAGCGCCGCCCTGAACTCGGCGGTAGATGTGTCGAAGCTGTCGTGTTTGCTGAACAGAAGGACGGCGCCGTCGCTGTGGATGATGCCTGTGGGATTCTCCTCCAACCGGCGGTGGACGTTCTCGTCTGGCAGGTGGGTGGGGGGCCCTCCGGCGAGAGGGTCGTGGAGGGTTAGGCCGTGGGGGTCGAAGGCTATGAAGTAGCGGACGGCGGTGCCGTCGGCGCTGGCCACCCAGTTCATCCCGGTGCCACTGCCATCAGATATGGCCGGCGGCGTGACGTAGCTTGTGTTGGAGAAGACGCATCTGAAGTTGAGGGAGTCCCCGCTCTTCTTGCTGGGTGCCAGGAGCCACGGCAGGAGCTGACAGGTGCCCGTCGTCGTCGATGGTCCGTGTGAGTCGCGCCATGGCTTACACACGGCGTGGAAACGGATGAAGTCGGCGCCGACGTGCAGACGGGAGGAGACCTCTCGGAGCAGTTCCGGCGGGAGGTCCGGCCACCACGTCCCGTGCATCGCGGCAGGTTGGTTCTAGATCTATAGCTGCGGATCAATCAGATATATAGCTGGCACCTGTACGTATCGGTACCTAATCCGATTCGCTCTGGTGTTAAGTACCAACACGTCTATATTTTGCCGCTGGAATTACCAAAGTAGAGAAGAAGTGTTTTCGGACCTCTCCAAGTTTTCCGAAATTATCTCCAAGTGTTTTCGAACCTTTTTTTTTCAGAAAAAAAAAAGACTGAAAAACCGAACCAGGAGCATGTTTTTTTCTTTCTGAAAGACGCATGGCCGTGCCTCTCACGAAAGCACAACCGTGACTCTCGCAGAAGCAAAACTATGTCTCTCACAAAAGGAAAAAACTTTTTTTTTCGTTTCCGACAGGCACGGCCGTGCCTCTCGCAAAAGCACAACCGTGCCTCTCGCGAAAGGAAAAATACATAAACTTGTTTTTTTCGTTTTCGAGAGGCATGGCCATGCCTCTTGCTGAAGCAAAACCGTGCCTCTTGCGGAAGGTAAAAATTGTTTTTTCGTTTCCGAGTGGCACAGCCGTGCCTCTCCCGAAAGCACAACCATGCCTCTCGCGAAAGCAAAAACCGTGCGTCCGGCGAAAAAAATAGAAAACGCGTTGTTTCCTTTGTGAGGCTCCTGAAGAAGCGCTCGCCAACTAGTTGCTCCTGATTTCGAAATCATCTATTAGGCTGTTAGACGATTAGATAGCTGTACCGTCGGCCCGTTAATTAGTCCGGACAAATTCCCTTGTGCTTATCTTACATAGGATCAATACCCTAATATTTTATTACAAATGAAGCTTCAAAATGCAATTAGTTGGAACAACAAATCCTATATATGAGTGAGACAATATATAATTAACTTCATCATGTACAATTAACAATTTTTAATATACAATGATATTTTTAAATATATGGTGTATATTTTTTATATACGGTGAACTTTTTTTACTCCCTCTGTCCCAAAATAACTGTCTTAACTTTGTAAAGGCTTTAGTACAAAGTTCTACTAAAACTGAGATACTTATTTTGAGACGGAAGGAGTATATGATAAAAAATTTAAAAATTATTGGTGAAGATTTTGAAAATATATGCTGAATATTTTTATACAGTGAACAATTTTAAATTATACAGTGAACATTTTTTTATATGATGAACGTTGTTTAAATAAACACTGAATATTGTTTTAAGTGAGCAAAAAGACCCGCTCAAGTGAGCTGCCCTATTAGGTCAGCCCATTTGCACTTTCGTTCACCTGTCGCCTCGCTTATTAGCCCGAAATCACTAGTTAAGGATACCCCTTGCAAACGTCGCACCAACCTTCTCCTGCGCTCTAACAAGTGGCACACTGCATGCCACTTGTCGCAACCTAGTTGTTTTTTCGTATATTCGTGTATTTAAAACGATTTATCTCTTAAACCGCGCATCCAAATCCCGAACCATTTTTACCATTGAATTTCTCGTGTCGAGATCTTCGAACTAGATCCCATGTTAATAGATTTCGATGAACTTTTTCTACAAAAAATACCAAAGTCAAAAACCACGAAAAAAACGAAAAAATCCGCTAAAAAACGAAAACCAGAAAGAAAAAACTGGCAACCGAGAAAAATGAATAAAAAAGGAAAAGAAACGGAGCCCAAAAGCACGGTTGTAAACTCTATTTCCCCATTATCATGATTGGCTTATTTTGCAGATAAACCTAGAAAGACAAAACCTGTTGCGGGAGGGCATCAATAAAGTTGAGTTCATCGGGTTTTTTTTTGCGGGGTAAGTTGAGTTCATCGTTGTCGAGGTCTTCAGAGCTGCACTAGGATGGAAGATAACTCATCGTATTGTTGCAACCTAAAATGATGCATTCTATCAGTAAAAGCTCATTTCGACTTTCTGCCGAAACCTATTGGACTATCTTATACCTCCCTAGTTTGGGGCTTCTGTTCTTTTCTATGTCGTTAAAACTATCTACAACTAGGGCGAGTAAACATCCGTTATGGAGATCTGAGTTGTTGAAGTCCCATGAGGATGAATGTTGAGGTTTAAACTTTGACCTTTGGGTTATCGGCAATACTATGTTGATATAGCCCCAGCCTATGTGATGTGGATAGACAGATGGGGCTAGGCCATGTTGTTTTATCCAGATTGTGCATCGCATCTTTTTTAGTTTCCCTGTTGTTTATCATCGTTTCCTACGTTGTCAACTAGGTCGGGACCTGTACATGGCGATGTCTAAAGTATGGAGGCAACCGAGCTTATCTTCGGTGGTTCATTGTGGGAAAGAATGGCTACTCCATGCCCTAGCTCCACTGAGTGAAACAGAACGTTGCATGATGCTTATGACCTTTTGAAGAGCAGGGCATGTGCGAAATGAAGTTACCCATTACTGATATGCATTAAGTTGAACTCACATATTGCTCCGGCGAAGGGGAAGGTGGTAACTTCATGCATACCAGTTGCACCTATAGTTAGACGTTCTGATGCTGACCCAGCTTGGACGCCACCGATGCAAGGCTGGGTAAAACCGAACACTGACGGATCATATGTTGCCAGTGAATTGGTCGGTGCTGGAATGATCTTGCTTGATTTTGTTGGTGCCATTATTTTCTCGGCATGTCGAGACCTATTTGCACGTAGGGATGCTTTGGAAGCGGAAGTGACCACCCAGTGGCCATCTAAATGGATTAATGGATGGCGGTTTGTATGAGCACTAGTAGCGAGGTGGATCGCCCAATTTTTATGCTTCCTTGGTTAATGAGATTAGATATCATATTAGTATTCGACTTACTTGTATTACTCATGTCTTTCGTTCTCAGAATAAAGCTAATGATAGTTTTGCAAACTTCGGTAGAACTGAAGGCCGCACTATGACACCAGTAGAAAAAGGCCCATTGCCCCGGTTCCAGAGGCCCATTTGTCCCGGTTCTGGAACCGGGACTAAAGGATCTGGACTAAAGCCCAATACCTTTAGTCCCAATTCGCTTACGAACCGGGACAGATGGGGCTCCACGTGGTCGCTGCGGCGAGCCCAGGCAGGAGGGCCTTTAGTCTCGGTTGGTAACACCAACCGAGACCAAAGAGCATCCACGCGTCAGCAGCTCAAGAGCTGGGATTTTTGTTTTTCGTTTTGAAAGAGGGGGGGGGGGGGGGGGGGTTAGGGGTTTTGGTGGGTTAATTTAGGGGTTTCATATATTGTGTTAGCTAGCTAATAGAGAGAAAGTGACATCTCTTATCTCCGTGCTTGGTCGACGCTACGTACTATACTTATAGAGAGGACCCGACACGCTAGATAGTAAGCAAATGAAGAAAACCATGAAGTACACAAGATCGTCATGCATGAACATATACAGAGAGAAGTGATCGACCTCTCCTTCTCCGAGAGATTGGTCAAACAACAAGTTTTCGTATATCTATCCGACGCTACTAGCTACATATATACAATATAAGATCTTTTACAATCCCTAACATCTGAAGTCAAGTTCCACATGGTATTCTTCGGCTGGATTGATAACGTGGTCAAGAAAGAATCCCGCCAATTCCTCTTTAATTGCTTTTATGCGATCATGTGGTAGGAGTTCATCCCGCAGCTGCCAGAGCTAATTTAAAAAAGGGGGTCAATACATATATATGAATGAAACTTAACACAAATGATGGTAATAAAATAAAATTGTGAATATTTTTGCTTACACACTTCACATTGTTTTTTAGAGTAGTCCCGCTTCTTATTAGACTCCGTCACATTGTAGATGAACTCGCAAACGTAGTATCCACAGAAATCATTCCCGACTTCCTGCCACAAGCACTTTACGAGAAATAGAGGTCAATTAAACTGATAAGCAAGCATGCTAAATGGTATTGATGAAACTAACTAGAATAAATGGGAGATGCGCGGAACTAGGTAGTAGTACTTACTTTCGGGTGTTTAAATCGCAGCTCGGTCGGCAGTCCTGGAGAAATTGCAGTGAACTCTTTTCAAACCCTGCCTGACAAAGAAAATAATTACTTGATATCAGGAAATGAACAAAGTTGCCGATATGGTGCGATAATGATCGATTGAACTTACGTTTGGAGCATTCGAGTCATGTTCGCATACTCCTCGGGATCTTTTCGTCTCGAGTCTAAGACGGTTGCTACTTCCTGCTCAAGCTTAATCTCTAGGAGAATAAAGTGGAAGTTGTGCACGCAAGCATAACTCATCAGTTACATTATTATAACCTCGAGTAATAAGGGAAACCGAATATGCACAAGACAGTAACACTCACTTGAAGTTGTAAGGAAAGAGTATTTTATCTTTGCTTTGATTTTTGAGCAACGATTTTAGTAAGTTGTCCTCGGTTTCTGTGACATTCCTTTTAACCGTCCATTCATGTATGATATTTGGGTTAATGAACCCAATGTCATAGATTTTTTTTCTACATTCGACGATCTTCAATCTGCATAATATAGTGAGGATAATTATATATGCATGCAGTGCAAGAGCTGAGTTATATATAGAGACTTAATGATAGAAGTAGTACTTACAAACAATAGCAAGCCACGAGTGATTTGTCGAGGGCCTTTTTATTGTAGAACTGGAAAAACTCATCAAAATCAACAGTAAGCAGATCTTGTCCAACGAAGTCATGCTCGTCTTTAATTCTCATCGACAAAGCATCCTTCCTAGACTCGCTGCAGGTTTCCAAGTACCATTCATGGAATCTTCGCATCATCATTGTTAGAGCAGGACTTCCATCTTTGACGAGAGGCTTCCCATACTGGTATCTGAATTCGTCCACCTCTATTGTATCAAAATGTGCATCGCCGAGCAGGTAATCACCAGGATTGGTACCAGGCACCATCCCCTGCAGAATTGCAACGATATCGCTAGACACCTTGAGTGGGGGGCACGATTGGTTCGCTTGTTCGTCGAGCTGGGGAATTTTTTTCCCACTTCTTCGTTCAGCTAACCTTTTGTCAGTAGAAGTAGTTCCCGAGTCCCGCGCATCTCGAAGTGTCTTTTTAAGACAGCGGACATGGTTTTCATCCGGCGGAGGCGCTGGTGGTCGCTTCTGGGCATTGATAGTGCGCTTCGCTTTCACTGGATCTATCTTCTCCTCCGGAGGTGTATGTTTCATAGCTCTTTGCGTTTCAAAGAAGTCCTTCACTTGGGCTTCACAGATTTCGCGTTTTCCTCCACGGTCATCTCATATGGTAACTTCTCTAGAGGCTTGAGAGATGGACCGAATCTGTATTGCCACCCGCCTTTGGCTATACTGCTAGACGTTGGAGCAGTGGCGTCTTTCTTCCGTTGCTGCTGACGAGTAGCAAAAGGAGGAGGAGTGCTCCGACACGCCGGAGCAGCCGGAGCGGCGGCTTCTGTCTTCTGCCGTTGCCAATGAGGCGGAGGAGGAGGCGGGCTGCTCGGACGCGCCGGAGCGGGCGGAGAAGGAGGCGGAGTGCCACCCTCGCGCGCCGGAGCATCCAGAGAAGGAGGCGCAGTGCCCTGATCACTCGTTGGAGGAGGAGGCGGAGTGCCCTGACTCGCCGGAGGAGGGGGAGGAGGAGGCGGAGGCGTCCAGTGCGGAAGCTTGATGTGCTCCTTCCGCCATAGACATGGAGTCTTCAAAGCAAGACCCAGCTGAGTCTCCCCTTCACCTGTAGGGTGGTCAAGCTCGAGCTCCTCAAATCCCTCCGCTATTTCATCCACCATCACAACAGCATAACCTTGTGAAATCGGACGGCAGTGAAAAGTTGCATCGGGTTCAGGAGGTGCAACAGAGCAGACAACCGCCTTGACTTTGAGGTTCTGCTATTGCGTCATAAGCTGGCAATGTTGAGCCTCTATGATAGCATCCACGGGGTAGATAGGAGCCGTGAAGTCAGGCTGCTGAACGAGCTCGGCGGAAGCCATGCCGCTTCTCCGCTGAGATGGCGGGGTAGCTTTTGGGGTAGCTCCGGCACCTCGCTGGCTCTCAACTTGTTCCTCTAGCTTTCGTACTCTTGCATTCAGCTTCTGAAGTTTGCACTGCTCCAGTTTCCTCCTCCTCTCCCGGGTTTTGTAACCGCCTGCACCGGAAAACCCAACCTTCCACGCAATGGAGCCTAGCTTGCCTCGTGTTCGTCCAGGGTGCTCAGGATTCCCGAGGGCCTCGGTGAGCTCGTTATTCTCTCTGTGGGGAATGAACGTCCCTTGCTGCGCTACGGCGATACACTTCTGAAGCTTCTTGACGAGTGTTGCAAGTTGCTCGTCCGTCCAAACGCACTTCCCTGTTTCAGGGTCCAAGGTTCCCCCAACCCCGAAGAACCAAATGCTTGAACGGTCTGGCCAGTTCAATGTCTCTGTTTCGACCCCTTTAGCAATCAGGTCATTCTCAGCTTTGTCTCACAATGGCCAGGCTTTGAGGTAGCCACCTGACCCCGTGCAATGGTGAAACTTCTTCTTTGCAACATTGTTCTTGTTTGTCTCTGACATCTTACTCCTCTCCGATGTCTTGTAGGCCACAAATGTGGGCCAGTGATCTCTTATCTTCTCAAATTGGCCGGTGAATTCTAGAGTCTTCCCTTTGTCGACATACATTGATTTCAACTCATTCTTCCACCTCCTGAATAGATCTGCCATCTTCTTAAGAGCATGAGCCTTGACCAATGGCTCTATAACTGGCTTATCCGGATCCTCCTCTGGCGGTAGGGTGAAATTTGCCTTCAGCGCGGTCCAAAGATCATTTTTCTGTCTATCGTTGACATAAGGAACTTGAGGGTCTTTGTTCTTAGGCTTATTCCATTGCTGGATGCTGATCGGGATCATGTCCCTAACAATAGCCCCGCACTGAGCAGAAAATGCTTCCTTGGTCCGCCTGGGTTCAATCCGTTGGCCATCGTCCGCGATTGTTGTGATCGTGAACCTTTCATCCCGGCGCAACCTTTTCTTCAGGCCTTGTCTTGTTACCGAAGTTTGGCTCGATCCAGAGGGCTAGAAAAGAAGGAAGAATAGTTAACATGTCTACATACCAAAACAATTAATGCATCAATTAGCTAGTCAGCACAGGCTTAATTAATATATATATCTCGCTAGACTTTGCAATAGCTCCCTCCTCCGTTCGGTCACCGGAGCCGTCATCACGGTCTCCTTCTTCCACCGGCATTCGGTCACCGGAGCCATCATGATCATGTCCTTCCTCCTCCATTGTTCGATCACCGGAGCCTGCTTCACCCTCTCCTTCCAGACCATGCCTCTCGCGAAAGTAAAACCGTGCCTCTCCCAAAAAAATAAAAAAATAATACGTATTTTTTTCCGAGAGGCACGCCCTGCCTCTCGCAAAAGCAAAACCGTGCCTCGCACGAGAGAAAAAAAAGAATGCGTTTTTTCTATTCCGAGAGGCACGACGGAAACAAAACCGCGCCTCTCACGGAAGAAAAATGAAAAAGAGAAAACTCATTTTTTTTCATTTCCGAGAGGCACGGCCGTGCCTCTCACGGAAGAAAAAAAAGAAAACACTGCCGTTTCCGAGGGGCACGGCCGTCGCTCAAAAATATATTTTTTTGAAATTGTTTTTTGTCGAAAAGTTAAGAAAGACTGGTGTGACGGTGTCCTGGACCAGGGGGTACTCACCACGTCGTCTCCCGATCAGTTGGATTGGGCCGAGGACCCCCATGGCCGTTTACTCATGGGCCAGTTCGGACAGCCGAAGTATACACGAGGAAGATTCCACAAGACTTGGTTATCAAGACAAGGACTCCTCTCCACCGGCGTATTCGACTAGGACTCTTGTTATCCTAGGCCTCTGGTACATTATATAAGCCGAGGCCAGGCTAGTCGATAGATCATTATGACATTACTCATCATACGCTTAGGTCTTAGACCACAACATATGATCTCGAGGTAGATCAACTCTTGTAATCTCTATATCATCAAGATCAATCAAGCAGGAAGTAGGGTATTACCTCCATTAAGAGGGCCCGAACCTAGGTAAACATCGTGTCCCCTGTCTCCTGTTACCCATCGATCCATGACACACAGCTTGGGACCCCCTACCCGAGATCCGCCGGTTTTGACACCGACAATGGTGCTTTCATTGAAAGTTCCGCTGTGTGATCGGCAAAAGGATCAATGGCTCGCCTGCAGATCAACTGCGACGTCGGCGTCTTCGTCGCCTCCTCGACTGGTCACCTTGGCTTGACCGAGGACTGTTCCCTACCTCCAATCATCATGTTCGGACGAGGGCCTTCATCAACATCAACTCCGATCTCTATCAAGATCATGGAGGAATCATCCATGGAGCTCGGGGGCTCAACGTCAACATTGTCCTCGGGCGACCGTGCTGTTTTTCTGGACAGCGTACTTGTATCCGCCGCCACCGCCTCCTCGAGTGTCGTTTTAACGATTGCTTCGGTGGAATTGTGCAGAATTGAGTCTACAACAACCCTGGAAAGTTTCGTCGAGTTCTGATGGAGGAATCTCTGGCAATCTACGATATACCGGAGCCCTGTCAAATCTGGACGGGAATCTGGACGAGTTTAGGGTGTGGTCTCCAGAGCCCAGCTCGGAGGTCCTTTGGAAGATCCAACCATTCATCTGCTGCAGAATTCTCATATCTACCATCCCTCAACATTTCAGCTCGATCCGGCCGTCCAAACTCCGGGAACCTTCCGATTAGTGCATCACTTTTCAGATCTGTTTTCTGCGCGAGGACGAATCCGACCCGAGTTCATATTTTTTATGAACGGGATTTCGGACATCCTTTTTGAAGGAAGTTTTGTATGGGGTATTGTGTTTTGTTCCCAAACACATCCCGCTAATGTTAAAGTCTTTTCCAATATTATCTTCACCATCGCGCCGGTGTCAAACCAGCCCGACAACATTGCTCTACGGCTGCCGACCTGCGCTAGACACGTCGTCGCTTTATTGAGCCGAGCTCAACTTCTTCGGATCATCATCTCGGCAAGCCGAACAAGAGTTCGGCATCGCGAAGGATAAATCATCACCAACATCGCTGCCCCACGGATTACACGAAGCGGGCACACCGGCATCGCCGCACGGTCACTTCATCAAGCCAGGCTTTGTCACGCCTTCACTTCGTCACGCCGACGCCCTGCATCGACATTGTCTTCGGCGCCAGGCCACATCTCTTTAAATAAATTATTTTTGCGTAAAGCAATTATGCAAGGATTATATATATATATATATATTATTTTTTGGACCGCACTATTTTATGTGTGCAGGTAATCGATTTTGACTGCGTTACGCGGTCACTTTGGCATCACCAGCCGACCCGTATTAGACTTCAGCATCCGACGCTCACAGCTTCGTCATGTTAACTGGACCGAGAACTTCATCTCGCCACATCGGCCGCGCAACGTCGTCGCTTCGTCAAACTAACGTCCACCATGCCGAACAGGTCGGCTGGCGTGGGGGCTTCATTGTCACCTTGCCAACCAACTCCGCCAGCTCGGCTAGACTGGGGGCTTCGCCTTACCACATCGGCCGAGCCGTGTCACTACTCCGGAGTGCCAAACTCCTTGCTCGGACACCTCAGGCTCGGGGGCTTGGACCTCGGCCATGCCGAGGACTGCGAACCTTGTCGGATCTGTCACGGATCAATGGGCGTCTTCGTCCCGCCACAAGCCCGAATCGCGTCATCAACACCGAGCGCGGTAACCAGCTAAGTCGCTTTCATGCTCAAAGACTTTCAGTTTTAAATTTTGTTTGGTTCGACCAAGCATTATACTTTTTTGGCAAAACGTTGTTCATAAAAAACTTCCTTGTCAAAACTTTGTTTGTGACACACAAATTCAAATACCCCGTTTACTTGGGGGCTTTCTTTATGAAGCCTTTCCTCTTGCATATGATTATACTTGTATGGCTTCGTTCCTTGTTCGTGTATTACGCCATAGTATGTACCATATTGACTTAAGTGTTCCGCAAGCTGTGTTGCCTTGCTCCTGTGTTTACCACTACATTCCCGATTGTTCGGCTAGGGAGTAAAGGGAGCACCTCTGCGATTGTCATGGTCGGGTTATCCAAGCTCGGACCTCAGACTGGGTGAAGTCGAAAGCTAGCGCCCTTATTGTTTTCAATCATGGTCGACACACGACGGAACTCATGAGTACAAAAAATCTATTGCACAAGTCTCATAATAATAATGAGCAACCGAAGAAAGGTATCGGTGGGGTACTATTTTCTTCGAAGATGCTTCTTACACTTCGTCAGTAATATAGCATAAGTTCCCTGAGCACGCTTTGTCTGTTACAGCCTTTTGGCCTGATTGCCTGGTTATCGGAAACACCGTCGGTATTCTCGACAGGTGGAGTACATAACACTTTTCGGCCCTTGACCGAAGAGGAAGAAGCCGACGGTCGGTTAAGACGCGTTTAAAGTTCGGGTGAATACATATATGATATAAGTACTTCGGTACATACAATCATTATACATAAAAATCTTTTACCCAAGTCACTTGGGGGCTCTTAAATTAGTATGAACCGTTTTAAAGTAAATGTGTTTTCTTCTTGGTCGTTGCAAAGTCTTTTTCTACCGCTCCTTTTTTGACTCGAGTGTATGGTCAATAGCCGGATAGCCTGTTTTCTCTCTAAAAGCCGCTCAAGTTTAGTTCGTTGAACTGGCCTCGGAGAAGTACTCCGCCTTCGGGATAAGGAGCTTGAAGCCGTAGGCTAACCCGCTTGAAAGTCTTGAGATCGGATGTGTCATGTTAAAGCACGATAGAAGCACAATTTTTTTTCTTTTTTCTCCAATTTTCGGATTGGCACCGAACACTTGATCTAGTTCGGTCGTCAAGTTTTTACTGAAGTTTTTTGGTTTTCCAAGCCTATGGCACTTTTAAATTATTTGTGTGTTTCCAGCATAAGTCTCACAGTGCAACGCCGGACACATTTAGAGATTCGGCAAAAACATTCTCGGATATTGCTATATATGCATCGGTTTCGAATTGTGTCTTTGGTCAATAGTTGGGTTACCCGGCTCCTGTGCTTGCCTCCTATGTTCCGCTTTGTTCGGCTAGGTGCGCAAAGGGAGAACCACTGCGATTGTGCTTCCAGCTAGCATAGTTAAGCGCCTCAGTGGAGAAAGCCAAAAACTGACTGTCACAATAAGCGTAAACTGGTCAGCGATCCGATGACTGTATTAAACTATAAGATCGATAGAAGTCACCCCGTGTTAAATGACGGCGTTCATAACATTGGCCGAAGTGTTTACGGCTTGACCTCGACTGTCGCCGAACACTAACCGGGGGCTAGTTACCGGCCTCCCAACTTTAAGCTCCTATGACTAAGTGAAAGTTATAAAGCCCGCATATCTGATTGCCTCGTTTCCGCTAACACAACCGCCTTCGGGCACCGAGACGTCGGCTAAGGGTTATTTTGTTATTGCGGAAACACCCTGTGTAGCATCTACAAGAGGGTGGAAGCCGACGATGGGCCACTTTCAAATGATAAATGATCGCAACGGAGTCAAAATAAATATATCATCAGCGTTTCTATTTAATATACAAGAGCCGCCTTCCACAATCATCGTTATAAAGCCATAAATATGCATCAATTTGACTTAAGATTTTGGCCAAGCTGGGTTGCCTGGCTCCTGTGCTTACCCCTACGTTCCTGATTGTTCGGCTAGGCGGTAAAGGGAGCAGCTCTGTGATTGTTACTACCGGGTCATCCGAGTTAGTACCTCAGACAGGGTGAAGCCGAAAGCTAGCAATATTAAAGGATCACATTGGTCGGCAATGATAGAAGTGAAAATTTTGGTTCATTAATACCATAGAGTTCGGGAACTTTTCCCGAAATAAATCCTCAATATTTTCCTCCCACATTGATCGGATCGGAGGTGAGGTTTCATGATCATGATAAGCATGACAACCCAAAGAAAGGAACCGATAGCGGGACTATTTACTTTGGAAGATGTTTCTTACGTTAAAACGTAATATAACATATCTCTCCGTGTACCTTTGTTTATAAAACCGTATGGCCGGATTGCCTTGTTTTCCATAAACGTAATATAACATATCTCTAACGGCTTTATAAAGTAGGAAAACACTCCTCGGCTACTAGCCGAAGAGGTTGAAGCCGATGGTCGGTCAACAAAGTTTTGTACAATGCGGATCCGAGCATTAATGATGTAAAGTACTTGGGTACATAGAGTCATTACACATAAATTGTGAGCAAAAATCAATTTTTTCGCAGCCAATCTTTTAAAGAGTCAATAGCACAGTCTCTTTGAGACAACCGATCAGTTGACATAACACTCTCATAGTTCCCTATTGGCATTGATTTCCTATCTATTAAGCCCCTTAAGGCCGAACTTGGCGAGCTCAACTTTCGTTAGCTTTAACTCCCTTTTGAGATCTTTATTCTCTTTCCGAGAAGTTTGTGTTAAACACAACAAAATTTTCTGTCAAACGGATATCGATCCTTAATTCGGCCATCCGTGCCCACATTAAGGCTCGGGGGCTACTGGGCTTCGCGCTTATTATTTACAAATATTACAGGGGCACATCGATCCCCTGATCTGGTGTTGCCACCAGACCAGTGTCTTGGGGGCTACTGCATTGCCTATTCAATGCAGAAAACTCAAAGTGCTTAGTGTTCGGCTTGACCGAACTATGGGCAAACGCGTCTTCGGACAACAATAGGTACCATCTGGACCTATCTGGCATCAAGCTAATATATTGCGGCAACTTCTCAAGACCCTCTCTCAAGGGCACGTTCGCCGATCACTATTATCTCTAATATATTACACTACGTTTATATTCCTACGTATGCTGACGAGCTAGGAGTTGATCCTCAGGCCGATTTCGCGCATCGACCTGAGTCCAGGGGCTACTAGGATCAGCGGTTCTATGTTTTCCTTCAGGTGCATCTCGGGTTTTAGACTGACACACACCTTGAGGGCTACTGGATATACATATACTGGCCATATATCTCGGGAGAGAATAAATTGCACCAATAAAAAATATTCACAAAAATCAGCCCGCGGTCGGGGTGGTGCACCACCTCGGAAGTAGTCCGGCATAAAGCTCGGACGCCAGTGGCTAGCTCCATAGAGGGCATTTCCGGTATTAAGCTCGGCAAAACTCCTTCAACTTTTTTGAACCAAGGTGATCTATGACACCTCGGATATAGTCCAGCGTTGGAGCTCGGATACAGTCCGGCGTTGGAGCTTGGACACAGTCCGGCGTTGGAGCTCAGATACATTCCGGCGTTGGAGCTCGGAAGCAGTCTGGTGTTCGTGCTTGGCTGCAAAAGATACCTCGAATGCAGTCCGGCGTTGGGGCTCGGATGCAAGAGGACACCGCCACACGGGAACAACTTCAAACCTGAGGTGTGGCGTAAAAAATAACAAGGCATTGACAAAGGCCGAGAACTTAAATGGGCTCCTCGGATACCCGACGTGTAAACTCTTCGGATTCACCTCGGCGATCCTCAAAATCGAAGAGAAGATTTGTTGAACCAGTTTTCAAGACCGACGACTGAAGACGAAGAACAGTTCAAAAGAATAGAGGAGCGTCCCCAACTTGAAGACCGGTTCAGGGAGGCTACTGACGGTGTCCTAGACCAGGGGGTACTCACCACATCGTCTCCCGATTAGTTGGATTGGGCCGAGGACCCCCATGGTCGTTTACTCATGGGCCAGTTCGGACAGCCGAAGTATACACGAGGAAGATTCCACAAGACTTGGTGATCAAGACAAGGACTCCTCTCCACCGGCATATTCGACTAGGACTCTTGTTATCCTAGGCCTCTGGTACATTATATAACCCGAGGCCAGGCTAGTCGATAGATCATTATGACATTACTCATCATACCCTTAGGTCTTAGACCACAACATATGATCTCGAGGTAGATCAACTCTTGTAATCTATATATCATCAAGATCAATCAAGCAGGAAGTAGGGTATTACCTCCATTAAGAGGGCCCGAACCTGGGTAAACATCGTGTCCCCTGTCTCCTGTTACCCATCGATCCATGACACACTGCTTGGGACCCCCTACCCGAGATCCGCCGGTTTTGACACCGACATGGGGGAAAACCGAAAAGTCGAAAATAAAACAGGAAAAATACCATCTAAAAAGCCGAAGATGCCTGCGGAAAAAATAAATGTTTTGTATATCCAACACGTTTTCTCTACATTAATAGCTCTCTGGAGGTTGGGATAGCTATTTCTGAACTTATTTTCCTTTTAGTTCAGAACATTGTTTGTAAATGCTAGCTGATAAGGTTTCTCATCTAGAATTTCATAGATTGTGTATTTCCATTTCTAGCCATTAATTATATGGTTAATGCTACCTCCCAACACAAAGTCTTCAGGGATTTGTACTGTGAACAAAACTAAGTGCAATCATCTGTACAAAACAGCAGAGATGCAAGATGCTTTATCAATTTCACCCTCGCTGTTTACAATATTTATTTGCTTGCACATGCGTGTACGACCTGAACAAAATGCCCATGATTTCTACAGATTTCAAGCATTCTGATCACACACACACACACACACACAAGCAAGTGCATCTATCAAATCAGAAAACTTGTAGTAGTTTGTACTATACAATACATGGTTGTGCAGTATAGAACACAGCACAAGGCCGTGTTTTCCTTTCAGCGTCGGATGAAGAATGAGTGGCAGATATGGTAGGCTAAGGCTCTCTCTGCCTTTGCTCTACAAAGGCACTGAAGCTGAGTCCGGAGGAGAGAGATAGAGAGAGGAACATTTGTGGGGTCTACAAAGATTTGACTTAATCTTATATACGAAAAGTGGGCTGTAAAATACTCCCTCCGTTTCTTTTTAGTTTGTATATAAGATTTGGTCAAAGTCAAACTTTGTAAAGTTTGATCAACTTTGTAGGAAAAATATCAACATCTACAATGCTAAAACTATATAGTATGAAAATTAATTTCACGATGCATCTAACAATATTTATTTCATATTGTGAATCTTGATATTTTTCTATAAACTTAGTCAAAGATAAAAAAGAATTGACTTTGACCAAATCTTATATGTAGACTAAAAAGAAACGGAGGGAGTACAAAGCAATACAATGAAGTGGGCCTACAACCAACACGAAGCACATTGCACCTGGACGGTAGATGATTCACCACGTCCCATTGTTCCACGATACAATGCCCTTTTTCTACTCTCCACTAATCTTCATATTTCTACTCCATGGGTATAGATTTGTGAGCTTTCTCTCATGCCCAACCATTGTAAACCCGTCTAGCACCGGTGAGCTCCTCACTCTCCCCATCTTCCTCCACATGATTTCCCTTCAGACTTTTCTCCGGCTTCTTCTTCTGATGAATATTAGAAGACAAGAGATAGAAATGGGGCAATTTGATCAGCAATGATTGATCACATGATGTAGTGCAGTGATGTGCAAGTCTCGTTTAACTTTTTTTGTGGGAAAATGCATTGTGGTTTTTAACCTAGAGCTAAGCGATTGATATAACATTGCATCTTGTAATACACTGACTGAACTCCAACGGGCTATATACCGAGCCGAGCTAACGGATAAATTCACTACATATTGGACAAATTAAGCAAAAAATATAGATAATCCTACTCAATAACCGGACCATGATAACTATTACAATAAATCAATTTAGACAATTATAATAGTCGAGCACTCCAACTACACATCCCCCGTCCTCCGGGTGGAAAGAACTTTACTTCTTCGACGCCTCTATTTCACCATGCTCACCTATGTAGGGCTTATGGCGATGATCCAATACCATCCTAGGTCGCGGTCTTCTTCTAGTACACCTTGCCACCAAACAGTCTACTGAACATGCTGAACAAGTGTTGCCGCATGCTGAACAAGTGTTGCAGCCAAGAGCTATTCGCACTGAGAGGTAGGTTGGGCATCAACACCCCAGCACAAGTGTTATTGCTTCTTGAAGTATTAGCTGGACCGTGCTGGATTGGAGCAATTGTGAGCTGGGGGAGGAGCCACATGCACATGTCGCTGTCCCATCCTTGGGGCAGCCACTCGACAAACTCTGTCGTGTTGTACCTGAACATGCCATGTCGCTCATGCGGCAGGCGGCCGCCCTGGTCATCGTAGTACAAGAAGTAGGCGAACCCACCGGTCACGCCCAGACGGGACGCGTCCACGGCGAAACTATCAGGCCACCCCAGGAACAACACGCGGTCCTCCATGCTCCGGCCATCTTTCCTTGGCCACATCAACTTTTCCGGCCCCTTGGTGACCTCCTCAAGCGTGTGCATGGACATCGAGAGTGCGTCGACGATTCTTACCTTGATCAGGGTATATACTTCAAAATGTGCACCGACACCCACAACAGCTCCCAGCGGGACTCAAGCACATAGCTGCGCTCGTGGAAGTAGCCCTCTCACAGGCGTGGCATCGACCATGGCCTATGAACCAGCACGTCGTCGCTGTTGGTTGCGGCTGTGGACTCCCCTGTCACACTCACGACGTGCCAGAGGCTGTCCTCAACGGTCACATGGATCTCGTTTGTCTCTGACATCTTCTTACTCCTCTTCGATGTCTTGTAGGCCACAAATGTGGGTCAGTGATATCTTATCTTCTCAAATCGGCCGGTGAATTCTGGAGTCTTCCCTTTGTCGACATACATTGATTTCAACTCATTCTTCCACCTCCTGAATAGATCTGCCATCTTCTTAAAAGCATGATCCTTGACCAATGGCTCTATAACTGGCTTATCCGGATCCTCCTCTGGCGGTAGGGTGAAATTTGCCTTCAGCGCGGTCCAAAGATCATTTTCTGTCTATCGTTGACATAAAGAACTTGAGGGTCTTCGTTCTTAGGCTTATTCCATTGTTGGATGCTAATCGGGATTATGTACCTAACAATAGCCCCGCACTGAGCAGAAAATGCTTCCTTGGTCCGCCTGGGTTCAATCCGTTGGCCATCGTCCGCGATTGCTGTGATCGTGAACCTTTCATCCTGGCGCAACCTTTTCTTCGGGCCTCATCTCGTTACCGAAGTTTGGCTCGATCCGGAGGGCTAGAAAAGAAGGAAGAAGAGTTAATATGTCTACCTACCAAAACAATTAATGCATCAATTAGCTAGTCAGCACAGACTTAATTAATATATATACCTCGCTAAACTTTGCAACAGCTCCCTCCTCCGTTAGGTCACTGGAGCCGTCATCACGGTCTCCTTCTTCCACTGGCATTCGGTCACCGGAGCCATCATGATCATGTCCTTCCTCCTCCATTGTTCGATCACCGGAGCCTGCTTCACCCTCTCCTTCCAGACCATCGGTGTCGTTGAGTTACGATAAGATATCACCTTGATACGTCTCCATCGTATCTATAATTTTTTATTGTTCCGTGCCAATATTATACATCTTCCATATACTTTTGGCAAATTTTTATACTATTTTTGGGACTAACATATTGATGCAGTGCCCAGTGCCAGTTCCTGTTTGTTGCATGTTTTATGTTTCGCAGAAACCCCATATCAAAGGAATCCAAACGGGATGAAAACGGACGGAGAATATTTTTGGAATATTTGGAAAATATGGAAGAAGAATCAACGCGAGACGGTGCCCGAGGTGGCCACGAGGTAGGGGGCGCGCCTGCCCCCCTCGTGGGCCATCCGTAAGGCGGTTGCTGCTCTACTTTGGCCGCAAGAAAGCTAATTTTCAGAGAAAAATCTGGCGAAGGTTTCAATCCAATCGGAGTTACGGATCTCCATATATATACGAAACGGTGAAAGGGCAGAAGACCAGAACGCAGAAACAGAGAGAGACAGAGAGACAGATCCAATCTGGGAGGGGCTCTCGCCCCTCCCATGCCATGGAGGCCAAGCACCAGAGGGGAAACCCTTCTCCCATCTAGGGAGGAGGTCAAGGAAGAAGGGGGCCCCTCTCCCCCTCTCTTTCGGTGGCGCCGGAACGCTGCCGTGGCCACCATCATCATCACCGCGATCTTCACCAACACCTCCGCCATCTTCACCAACATCTCCATCACCTTTCCCCCTCTATCTACAGCGGTCCACTCTCCCGCAACCCGCTGTACCCTCTACTTGAACATGGTGCTTTATGCTTCATATTATTATCCAACGATGTGTTGCCGTCCTATGATGTCTGAGTAGATTTTCGTTGTCCTACCGGTGGTTGATGAATTGCTATGATTGATTTAATTTGCTTGTGGTTATGTTGTTGTCCTTTGGTGCCCATCATATGAGCGCGCGCGTGGATCACACCATAGGGTTAGTTGTATGTTGATAGGACTATGTATTGGAGGGCAAGAGTGACAAAAGCTTCTACCTAGCATAGAAATTGATGCATACGGGATTGAAGGGGGACCAATATATCTTAATGCTATGGTTGGGTTTTACCTTAATGAACGTTAGTAGTTGCGGATGCTTGCTAATAGTTCCAATCATAAGTGCATATAATTCCAAGTCAGGGATGACATGCTAGCAGTGGCCTCTCCCACATAAAACCTGCTATCAGTCTAGTAAAGTAGTCAATTGCTTAGGGACAATTTCACAACTCCTACCACCACTTTTCCACACTCGCTATATTTACTTTATTGTGTCTTTATCTAAACAGCCCCTAGATTTTATTTACGTGCTCTTTATATTCTTGCTAACCTATCCAAAAACACCTACAAAGTACTTCTAGTTTCATACTTATTTCCGGTAAAGCGAACGTCAAGTGTGCGTAGAGTTGTATCGGTGGTCGATAGAACTTGAGGGAATATTTGTTCTACCTTTAGCTCCTCGTTGGGTTCGACACTCTTACTTATCGAAAGAGGCTACAATTGATCCCCTATACTTGTGGGTTATCAAGACCTTTTTCTGGCACCGTTGCCAGGGAGTCATAGCGAGTGTGTGCTTGTCTGCTTTATCACTAAGTAATTTTTATTTGCTGTTCTTAGTTGTTTTCTATCTTTAGTTATGGGTAGGAAGCAAAATACCAAAAAAAATAGTTGTACCTACTGAACCAATGGTTGAAGAACCACTCAAAATCTATCACACTCCTGAAGCTTATTACTTGGATCATCTTCGATCCCTATGTGCTCGTGCTGAAACCCCAACTAGCTTAGTTGAGGGCAAATCTTTAGATGAGCATGCTTGTTATGTGCGACACCGCATATCTGAAAAAGGGAAACATTTACTGGATCAAATTCATCGTTTGCAATGCTATGCTTGGAATTTATGCGAAATATATGATATTAGTAGTTGTTCTGAAGACCCTAAGAAACACCTTCCCTACCAATGTTTGTTTAGTGATAATGGAATCGTATCTTCTTATGCTAAGGGTGTTTATAATTACTATGATGTTCAACAAATTGAAGAATTTGTTGCTTTTAGGATGCTTATGAAATTGATTCTTTGATTGAAAAGTATGATGCTACTCTTTACAAATCTGAAAATTTTGCCATACTTGAATATTGCTATGATAATTATGCTTCTAATGCCTATGTTAAACCATATATTGAGGACTCTTCCGTTGTCCAACAAGAGACTAATATTTTGCAGGAGTCTATGGAAGAAGAAATTGATGAAACTGTGAGCTCATTGGATGAAAAAGATGATGGGGAGAGCGAAGAACAAAAGGAGGAAGAGCGGATTAGCTACCCGTGCCCACCTTCTAATCAGAGTAACTCTTCAACTCATACATTGTTTAATTTCCCTTCGTGCTTACCGAAGGATGATTGCTATGATGATATTTATGATCCCGTTGATTCTTTTGAAATATCCCTTTTTGATGATGCTTGCTATGCTTGTGGCCAAGATGCCAATATGAATTATGCTTATGGAGATGAACTTGCTATAGTTCCTTATGTTAAACATGAAATTGTTGCTATTGCACCCACGCATGATAGTCCTATTATCTTTTTGAATTCTCCCGACTACACTATATCGGAGAAGTTTGCCCTTATTAAGGATTATATTGATGGGTTGCGTTTTACTATTACACATGATGATTTTGATGAATATAATATGCATGTGCTTGCTGCTCCTACTTGCAATTATTATGAAAGAGGAACTACATCTCCGCCTCTCCATGTTTCCAACACGAAAAAATTGCAAGAAACTGTTTATACTATGCATTGGCCTTTACTATGTGTGCATGAATTGTTCTTTTATGACATGCTGATGCATAGGAAGAGAGTTGGACTTCGTCATTACATGATATATGTTACTTTGTGCTCACTACTAAATTACAAATCATTGTTAATTAAAATTGGCTTTGATATACCTTGTGATCCGGGTGGATTCACTACTTGAGCACTATATGCCTAGCTTAATGGCTTTAAAGAAAGCGCTGCCAGGGAGACAACCCGGAAGTTTTAGAGAGTCATTTATTTCTGCTGTGTGCTTTTATATAGTTTAAAAACAAAAAAATAAAGAGGGGAACCCAAAACTTTTCAAAAAGAAAAGTGAAAGTGAGATAGACGAGCATTGTGAAAGTGGGGGACGTCCTTGAACTTTGTTCATGCCCATGGAAACTTTGTGAATCTTAATTACAGAAACTTTTCAACAAAAATAATTATCCCCTTGTACAATTCCATTGTATTATAAAAATAATGTGCCAAGGTTTGCCTTTAGGATGTTTACAATGCTTGTTGGTTTGTACGGTGCGGGACAGAAACTTTGGCTGTAGTGCGCGATTTTACATTTTTTACTGGAACGTCAAATTGTTCTGGAACTTTTTGCAATGTCTTTATATACAAATATTTTATTTTTCCTAACTTTGGAAGAATTTTTGAAGTACCAGAAGTATGGTTAATTTTCAGATTATTACAGACTGTTCTGTTTTAGACAGATTCTATTTTTGATGCATAGTTTGCTTGTTTTGATGAAACTATCAATTTATATCAGTGGATTAAGCCATGGAAAAGTTATATTACAGTAGCTATAATGCAAAAACAAAATATGAATTGGTTTGCAACAGTACTTAGAGTAGTGATTTGCTTTAATTATACTAACGGATCTTACCGAGTTTTCTGTTGAAGTTTTGTGTGGATGAAGTGTTCGATGATCGAGAAAGTCTCGATGTGAGAAGAAGGAAGAGAGGCAAGAGCTCAAGCTTGGGGATGCCCGAGGCACTCCAAGTAAATATTCAAGGAGACTCAAGCGTCTAAGCTTGGGGATGCCCCGGAAGGCATCCCATCTTTCTTCAACAAGTATCGGTATGTTTTCGGATTCATTTCGTTCATGCGATATGTGCAAATCTTGGAGCGTCTTTTGCATTTAGTTTTCACTTTTCTTTTATGCACCATGCTGGTATGAGATAGTCCTTGGTTGATTTATAGAATGCTCTTTGCACTTCACTTATATCTTTTGAGTATGGCTTTATAGAATGCTTCATGTGCTTCACTTATATCGTTTGAAGTTTGGATTGTCTGTTTCTCTTCACATAGAAAACCGCCATTTGTAGAATGCTCTTTTGCTTCACTTATATTTGTTAGAGCGTGGGCATATCTTTTGTAGAAAGAATTAAACTCTCTTGCTTCACTTATATCCATTTAGAGAGTTGACAGGAATTGGTCATTCACATGGTTAGTCATAAAATCCTACATAAAACTTGTAGATCACTGAATATGGCATGTTTGATTCCCTGCAATAGTTTTGCGATATAAAGATGGCGATATTAGAGTCATGCTAGTGGGTAGTTGTGGATTAGTAGAAATACTTGTGTTGAGGTTTGTGATTCCTGTAGCATGCAAGTATGGTGAACCGTTATGTGATGAAGTCGGAGCATGATTTATTTATTGATTGTCTTCCTTATGAGTGGCGGTCGGGGACGAGCGATGGTCTTTTCCTACCAATCTATCCCCGTAGGAGCATGCGCGTAGTACTTTGTTTCGATGACTAATAGATGTTTGCAATAAGTATATGAGTTCTTTATGACTAATGTTGAGTCCATGGATTATACGCACTCTCACCCTTCCATCATTGCTAGCCTCTTCGGTACCGTGCATTGCCCTTTCTCACCTCGAGAGTTGGTGCAAATTTCGCCGGTGCATCCAAACCCCATGATACGATACGCTCTATCACACATAAGCCTCATTATATCTTCCTCAAAACAGCCACCATACCTACCTATCATGGCATTTCCATAGCCATTCCGAGATATATTGCGATGCAACTTCCATCATCATCATATACATGACTTGAGCATTTATTGTCATATTGCTTTGCATGATCATAAGATAGCTATCATGATGTTTTCATGGCTTGTCCGTTTTTTGATGTCATTGCTACGCTAGATCATTGCACATCCCGGTACACCGCCGGAGGCATTCATATAGAGTCATATCTTTGTTCTAGTATTGAGTTGTAAGTAAATAAAAGTGTGATGATCATCATTATTATAAAATTGTCCCATTTGAGGTTATCAAAATAAAAGAGGCCAAAGAAGCCCAAATAAAAAAAGAGGCCAAAGAAGCCCACCAAAAAAATATGAAAAAAATAAAAAAATAAAAATAAAAAAATAAAAAAATGAGAGAAAAAGAGAGAAGGGACAATGTTACTATCCTTTTACCACACTTGTGCTTCAGAGTAGCACCATGTTCTTCATATAGAGAGTCTCTTTAGTTATCACTTTCATATACTAGTGGGAATTTTCATTATAGAACTTAGCTTGTATATTCCGATGATGGGCTTCCTCAAACGCCCGAGGTCTTCATGAGCAAGCAAGTTGGATGCACACCCACTTAGTTTTCAGTTTGAGATTTCATACACTTATAGCTCTTAGTGCATCCGTTGCATGGCAATCCCTACTCCTCGCATTGACATCAATTGATGGGCATCTCCATAGCCCATTGGTTAGCCACGTCGATGTGAGACTTTCTCCTTTTTGTCTTCTCCACACAACCTCCACCATCATATTCTATTCCACCTATAGTGCTATGTCCATGGCTCACGCTCATGTATTGCGTGGAAGTTGAAAAGGTTTGAGAACGTCAAAAGTATGAAACAATTGCTTGGCTTGTCATCGGGGTTGTGCATAATGTGAATATTTTGTGTGGTGAAGATGGATCATAGCCAGACTATATGATTTTGTAGGGATAACTTTCTTTGGCCATGTTATTTTGAAAAGACATGATTGCTTTATTTGTAGGCTTGAAGTATTATTGTTTTTATGTCAAATGATAGACTATTGCTTTGAATCATTTGTGTCTTAATATTCATGCCATGATTAGATACATGATCAAGATTATGCTAGGTAGCATTCCACATCAGAAATTATCTTTTTTATCATTTACCTACTCGAGGACGAGCAGGAATTAAGCTTGGGGATGTTGATACGTCTTTGTCGTATCTATAATTTTTTATTGTTCCATGCCAATATTATACAGCTTCCATATACTTTTGGCAACTTTTTATACTATTTTTGGGACTAACATATTGATCCAGTGCCCAGTGCCGGTTCCTGTTTGTTGCATGTTTTATGTTTCGCAGAAACCCCATATCAAACGGAATCCAAACGGGATGAAAACGGATGGAGAATATTTTTGGAATATTTGGAAAATATGGGAAGAAGAATCCACGCGAGACGGTGCCCGAGGTGGCCACAAGGTAGGGGGCGCCTGCCCCCCTGGGCGCACCTGCCCCCCTCGTGGGCCACCCGTAAGGCGGTTGCTTCTCTACTTTGGCCGCAAGAAAGCTAATTTTCGGAGAAAAATCTGGGCGAAGGTTTCAATCCAATCAGAGTTACAGATCTCCATATATATATACGAAACGGTGAAAGGGCAGAAGACCAGAACGCAGAAACAGAGAGAGACAGAGAGACAAATCCAATCTCGGAGGGGCTCTCGCCCCTCCCATGCCATGGAGGCCAAGGACCAGAGGGGAAACCCTTCTCCCATCTAGGGAGGAGGTCAAGGAAGAAGAAGAAGAAGGGGCCCCCTCTCCCCCTCTCTTCCGATGGCGCCGGAACGCTGCTGTGGCCACCATCATCATCATCGCGATCTTCGCCAAGACCTCTGCCATCTTCACCAACATCTCCATCACCTTCCCCCCTCTATCTACAGCGGTCCACTCTCCCGCAACCCACTGTACCCTCTACTTGAACATGGTGCTTTATGCTTCATATTATTATCCAACGATGTGTTGCCATCCTATGATGTCTGAGTAGATTTTCGTTGTCCTATCGGTGGTTGATGAATTGCTATGATTGATTTAATTTGCTTGTGGCTATGTTGTTGTCCTTTGGTGCCCATCATATGAGCGCGCGCATGGATCACACCATAGGGTTAGTTGTATGTTGATAGGACTATGTATTGGAGGGCAAGAGTGATAGAAGCTTCTACCTAGCATAGAAATTGATGCATGCGGGATTGAAGGGGGACCAATATATCTTAATGCTATGGTTGGGTTTTACCTTAATGAACGTTAGTAGTTGCGGATGCTTGCTAATAGTTCCAATCATAAGTGCATAGAATTCCAAGTCAGGGATGACATGCTAGCAGTGGCCTCTCCCACATAAAACCTGCTATCAGTCTAGTAAAGTAGTCAATTGCTTAGGGACAATTTCACAACTCCTACCACCACTTTTCCACACTCGCTATATTTACTTTATTGTGTCTTTATCTAAACAGCCCCTAGATTTTATTTACGTGCTCTTTATATTCTTGCTAACCTATCCAAAAACACCTACAAAGTACTTCTAGTTTCATACTTATTTCCGATAAAGCGAACGTCAAGTGTGCGTAGAGTTGTATCGGTGGTCGATAGAACTTGAGGGAATATTTGTTCTACCTTTAGCTCCTCGTTGGGTTTGACACTCTTACTTATCGAAAGAGGCTACAATATATCCCCTATACTTGTGGGTTATCACACCTCCACCGAGGATTATGTCCCCCAATGACTGTTCTGTTTCCAAGTCTTTGTGCTCCATAGTTTCTGCAAATATTACAACATGGAAATTAATATACAAACATGACAAATGGATATATTAGTGGCAAACATAGACCTAGCTAGATAACCACAACAAGGAATATTAATTAGTGGCATCGACGCTTCTACGGTTTGGGGTGGCCTGGACAACGCTTCTAGGGTTTGGGGTGGCCTCGGCAACGCTTCTAGGGTTTGGGGTGGTCTCGACGCTTCTAGGGTTTGGGGTGGCCTCGACGCTTCTAGGGTTTGAGGTGGCCTCGCGGCAACGCTTATAGGGTTTGGGCCAAACCGCCTCTCTCATGAATGTCCGACGTCCGGACCGACAAGGGATTTAAGAAAATGGCGCTATTATGGATGTGCAGAAAATGGTCCCTATTTTTCCTGATCTCATCTACCCTTCTATATGTGACGTTGTCTAGTGTCAAAAGGATTCAAGAAAACCATGGCTTCATCATTAGTCGGAAGTAACAGGCGCATGATGGTATGAAGCTCTCCAAAGTTATTTTGGAACGGAGTCCTGATAGGATAATTCGCTTTTTGGTACGAAGTTCAGCAAGAGCCTTTCGAATGTCGCTATTTGGAAGGCCTTTGCTGAACTTCGTACCAAAAAGCGAATTATCCTATCAGGACTCCGTTCCAAAATAATTTTGGAGAGCTTCATACCATCATGCGCATGTTACTTCTGGCTAATTATGAAACCATGGATTGCTTTAATACTTTGACACAAGAGAACGTGCACGTGTAGAAGCGTAGATCAGATCAGAAAAAATATGGATCAACTTAATTATGCACATCCATAATGGGGGCATTCTTGATAAATCTCGAGAGAGTTTGTCGGGTAGGGGCGGGAGGGGGTAGGAGGTTTGGGTGTCCTCGAGAGTTGGTCGAGCGAGAGGGGGTTGATCGACGTACCCCTCTCGACCACTCGGCGATCCTCGACCCTCGACCCTCTACCCTAGTTCCCGACCCTCGACCACTCGGCGATCCTCGGCACCCTCGTTCCCGATAAAAATAAGAAGAGGAAGAAGAAAAAAAGAGGAGAAGAAGAAGGAATAGAGGAGAAGAGGAGAAGAAGAAGGAATAGAGGAGAAGAAGAACTTCTCCTCTATTCCTTCTTCTTCTCCTCTTTTTTTTCTTCTTCTTTCTCTTTTTATTTTTTTCTCCTTTTCTTCCTCTTCTCTTCTTCTCTTCTTCTCCTTCTTCCTCTTCTTATTTTCTTTTTTCCTCTCCTTCTTTTTCTTCCTTCTTCCTTCTTCCTTCTTCCTCTTTTCCATACATATAAAAAGTTTAAAAAAAGTTCTCTTCCATTTCATCTCATCTCCACAAAGCATCTATCTATCACATCTAAAAAAACAAAGCACATTTAAAAATTTAAAACATCATGCATATTACAATTGAAAAAATACATACAAAAAATACATACATACATACAAAAAATACATCTAAAAAATACATATATCTAAAAAATACGTACATACATACTGTGGGTCTACCTGTACCCCGCCTCCTGACAGATTGACCCATTTGCACTGAAACAAAGGGACCTTAAAATCATGCCCGTAGTCAAGTTCCCATATGTCCACTATATAACCATAATATGTGTCCCTTCCCCTCTTGGTTGCTGCATCAAAGAGGACACCGCTGTTTTGGTTGGTGCTCATTTGATCTTGGGCGATCATGTAAAATGTATTCCCATTTATCTCGTATCCTTTGTAAGTCAATACAGTCGAAGATGATTCCCTGTCCAACGAGTAGAGCTCATCAGAAACAGTGTTGTCACCTCTGAGACGTGTTTCCAACCAACTGCCGAAAGTCCTGATGTGTTCACATGTAATCCAGTCGTCACACTGCTCCGGGTGTTTGGAGCACAGAACGTTCTTGTGTTCATCGACATACGCGGTCACCAAGGTAGAGTTCTGTAGAACTATGTAGTGCTCTTGAGACCAAGAATGCCCGTCCCTACATATTATTGAGTCCCCTCCTAGCGTGCCTTTTCCAGTCAGTCTCCCCTCATACCGCGATTGAGGGAGACCAATCTTCTTAAGTTCAAGAATGAAGTCAAAGTGGACACCGCTGTTTTGGTTGGTGCTCTTTTGATCTTGGGCGATCGTGTAAAATGTATTCCTATTTATCTCGTATCCTTTGTAAGTCAATACAGTCAAAGATGGTCCCCTGGACAACGAGTACAGCTCATCACAAACAGTGTTGTCACCTCTGAGACGTGTTTCCAACCAACTGCTGAAAGTCCTGATGTGTTCACATGTAATCAAGTCGTCGCACTACTCCGGGTGTTTGGAGCGCAGACTGTTCTTGTGTTCATCGACATACGGGGTCACCAAGGTAGAGTTCTATAGAACTGTGTAGTGTGCTTGAGACCAAGAATATCCGTCCCTACATATTATTGAATCCCCTCCAAGCGTGCCTTTTCCAGTCAGTCTCCCCTCATACCGCGATTTAGGGAGACCTATCTTCTTAAGGCCAGGAATGAAGTCAACACAAAACCCAATGACATCCTCTGTTTGATGGCCCATGGAGATGCTTACTTCTGGCCGAGCGTGGTTACGGACATATTTCTTTAGGAATCCCATGAACCTCTCAAAGGGGAACAAATTGTGTAGAAATACAGGGCCCAGAACTGTAAGGGAACGCAGCAGAAAACAAAAAATTTCCGACCTACGCACCAGCCCAGGACCACTATGGAGACTGCATACATGGTTTGATCTTTTTTCGTTACCGACTCGTAGCGCAGCGGGAAGTAGAGTCGATGACGATCGGCGGTGCAGATCCCCGCAGCTAGGATTTACAACCTCCCAACCGCGAGGATGTGTACCCTCATCTGCTCCTCAGACAGCCCTCCGGGAGGCGGTCGAACAGCCCCCCCGGACGGTGTCGCGGACAGCCCTTCGGGAGGACCTTCGAAACTCGAACGGTCACTCGGACAGCCCTTCGGGAGGACCTTCGAAACTCGGACGGTCACACGGACAGCCCTTCGGGAGGCACTCACGAACTAAGACCGAAACTACGATCTCTCTACAGAGTTGCACACATACGGTGTCATCTATCCAGCAGGGCTTCGCCGTCCAGAACTAGTTCCTGCCGGAACCCAGACAGCCTTACGGCTCTACGAAACTCTTTTCGTGGGAGGGAGAGAAGAAGCCAGATAATGCATGGCATGTGTATGAGAGCAAGGGATGAGTGTGGAGGGCTGCCCCTCCACCTCTATTTATAGGAAATCCCAAGGGGGTAGGGTAGTTTCACAAAAAACCCAAAATGCACATGAATGAAGTCCTTCCACAAGGACCTAGGAGTGAAACCAAGGAACAAGAGGGTCCCCAAGGGGGGATACCTCATGTGGCCGGCCACACCCCCATGAGGGGCCCAAAAAATGGCTCCTATCCATCCATGTCATCCCCAAGATCTTTTGGAGCAAAGCCCCAAAAGGTGGCTTTCCATAAAGTAACCATAAAGCTGATTTTCACTATTCACGACGACATTTTTCAGCGTCTGATCGAACTGAAAATATTTATGTGGGCTAAGAACATTTCCAGTACCCACTAAAATGATTTTCAACGCGTTCCGAAACAATTCCGGTTTTAGTGATTTTCATCTGCGAAACGCATCTGAAGTGGCTCCGGCAGCTCCGGAACATTTCCGGTTTTTATCTCAGAAAATTCCAAAAAGCTTCCAGAATGATTCTGGCATCCTCCAAGAATTATCAGGCATGTGCCGAAACCAATTTGACTTAATGGTGTATCCCGAAACAACTTTTTGGTATCATCGAAACTTATCCGATGACCTCTCTCTGCGGTACGATTCCGCTGTCCGAAACTTTTCGGTGTCCGAAACTTTTTCGGTGATTTTCTCTCAGACTCCCTGTCTAGTATTCAGCAGATAGATGACCCTTAAGCGTGTGACCCTATAGGTTCGGTGAAGTATAGACATGACCCGGAACCCCTTCCGATCAATGATCAACATCGGAGCCGTGGACACCCATATTGACCCCTATACCCACACGAATAAATATTCGAGTGAACCTCCAGTTACCGTGTGCTATTCCTGTTGCTTCGCGATATGTTACAAATACCCGAGGTGAGACATGTTGGCATTCCTGTGGATCAACAACTTGTCCACTATGCTAGTTACCTCGTTACCGGTATTGTTCTCTTTTCTCGTTATCGTGTTCCGGCATCCCCGTGATCAAATCACAAAGTGTCTGGCCAGACGATGATGGATACCGTAACACCGAGAGGGCCCAGAGATATCTCTCCATCGTCGGAGGAGCAAATCCCAATCTTGAGCTATCAAGTTACTTGACACACTTTTCCATGAACCCGTAAGCCGCCGTAATAGCCACCCATTTACGGATGACGTTTAACAAACCCCAAAGTTCATGAAGCAAGCATGAAGAAACTCGATACTCTCATGGTCTAAGGAATCATGCAAACGTTAACCATCTCTGTGTTATGTACCAATAAACTTGTGACGAATGAATCTCATAGCATAACATCAATCCGGGTCGATTCAACACAAATGTTCTCTTAACATTGTGCCCTCAAAGTTGCTGGCATAGACATGCCCATGACCAGGAAAACAGAATCATCATGCAACACTTGAGCTAGTCTTAGAGGCCAGACTAGGAATACTTTTTACCGTTTATTATTCCACACGTGCATTTGAGTCTTCCTCCGAGCCTCGTGGATATTGCAGACTCGAGAATCATTTCAGTTATAGCATGGAACATAAACATAATTATGAACTCGGAGATAAATAATATCATTTATTATTGCCTCTAAGGCATATCTCCTACAGACTCCCACTTGCACTAGAGTCAATAATCTAGCTTATGCTAATGCACTTCACACCTGTGGAACACCGGTGTAAATATGCTTCGCTTGTGGTATAGCCTGATGTCCAACGGATCTGACGACTTCAGTTCCGTGTGTATCTTTGTATGTCCTCGCGTTTTCACGTTTTCACAAAATTCATATTTTGTGTGGACTTGGCTTTGTATGTATGTGAATCACAGGTCGAACCTGGATTCCTCAGACTGAGTTATGGAGCAACTACCTGCAGTAGTGTCCCATTGTCAAAAGCCATCTTGGAACTATACTAAGTTCATGAATGAACTATATGATTCAACATCTTCTTTGTCGCTTCTAAAGCATCAACATACTTAGCCCTTGTTATAGAATTCGCCACAGTAACTAGTTTGAACAAATTCCAACTAACTGTGCCACCACATTGTGTGTTACACAAAACCCTTAACTTAAATCGAAAATCGCACGGTGAAAAGATGAAGACTATCGATGTAACATTTTACAACGAACTCTTCATGATCTCCGCTTGCAAGAAAATATATCATCAGTACTTACTCTAGTACTCAATGACATCTTTCACTGTTGTCCCACGATCAGTACTTTGATCACTTTAGTATCCATACTCGCAACACCTTGGGAGTATTGGACATATCTGGTTGTTTTACATACCATGGAATACATGATTAATCCAAACACAAAAGTGTGTGGAATCTGCATCATGTATTTTACTCATCAGTGTTTTGGGACACCGAGTCTTGCAAAAACTCCTTCCATGTGACTTTGGCAAGAATCACTCCTTGGCGTTTTAAATGCTAAAAGGTTTTAGCATCTTGTCAATATGTATTCATTGCTTAGCCCCATTAGGTAAATCTATCTCCATAGATCATCATGCCTAATATTGAGGCTATTTAGCCTAAGCACTTCATCGAAAAACTATTTTCAAATGAAGTCCTAATTCGTGTCAAGAAATTTATTTCCAATTACCAATGTGCCAAGCACATAAGGTTTTTAGAAATATTATTACGCTCCCACTTACTTTCTTGAATTACAAGCATCTTCGTTACCCATTGATGAAGTCAAAACCCCTTTGACCATTTCTTCAAAACACGAAGATTCCAACTCCATTTTGCTCTCTTCTGTCCATTGCTGGAACTCTGAAGTTTGCATACCTACTAGCATCCTCTGGATCGACAAATTACTTTGGACTGTATCATATACAAGTCCTAGCTTTCATTTCCATCAGATTGAAATGCTTTTATCATCCATGTTTCATATCTCATGATTGAAATATGTAATAATTGCTAGTTCAACCCGAACCGACTTTAAGCATCGCTACGATGAAAACAACCTCATCGTAGTCAACTCTTGAACTTGTTATTTCAACAAGTCGAGCTTTATGGATAAAACATTTTATCCGTATCAGTTTTAAGTTCCATAAATATTCGTTAGACTCTAAGTCTTCCGAAAGGTGTATCAAGGTTTTAATCTTGAATCACTTATATGGAAACTAACTCGGGTTGTATTGGCATTTAGCCAATTCCAGAGTCAGGGCCCATCAACGCTTCCTTGTGTATCGTAGGTATAATGTTGTCTAACAACAATATCTCGTTTGCGCACCTGAGAGGTTTGCACGAGCCTTGCCTACGTGGTTCAGCTGCAAGTTCGACCGAAGTTCATACATTTTATTGTAGAGACTTCCGTATCAGTCGCAGTAGGAAACTCTGGAATTACTTCCAAGGTCTCTTTCCTTTGATCTGATGAAGATACTGTTTATCTCGTCGAGTTGCACTATTCTCCCACTCACCTTTTAGAAAGAACCATTCTCTTTTAAAGCATACCGTTCTTTGTGGCAAACCTATTTGCCTCGGTATAGTGAGGGAGGAATACCCAATGACTTGGGATAACCTACAAAGTAGCACTTGTCTGATTTGGAATAGGTTTGTAACCTTTTACACAAGCCCCATATTCCAAATGTTAAGAAAAGATACAACATGGTTGGGCGTACCATACCATGGCTTCATTTCAACAGACCCGATGTAGCTCTTTTCAGTGTAAAAGCCGCAGTCTCTAAAGCATCACTTTAAAAGGGATAATGGCAAATTTATTTATGTCATCTTTGACCTTACCATGTCATAAATGGTTTGATTACATCTCCACGGACTTTCCACTTGCAGTGGTGTTCCGGGAGGTGCAAGTTATGAAACCCCTTTCACAACTCATCAGACATTCGCTAAACATGTAACTCAAATATTCCTTTGTGCAATCAAATTGCAGAAGCATAATTTTCTTGTTACAATAACTTCTACTTTATTTTTGAGAACCTTTTGAATGATTTCAAAAGATCCAGACTTACGTCTCATCAAGTAAATATCCACATATCTACTTGAGTCATTTCTGCAGATAAATAAATCCACCACTAACAACACTTATCGAACTACACACATCAAATGTATGATCACTAATAAGTTTGTTGTTCGTTCCTTATGGCCTGTGAACGGTATTTTAGTCACTTCACTTTTCGGAGGAAAGTTGCAAGTGTCAGATGATTCAAAATCAAAAAGACTTCAAAATCCATCATAATGGAATTTTCCATGCGGGTTTCTCAAATGTGACCAAATGTAGTGCCACACTTGTGTGGTATTCTTTTAGTCTTGCGACATTTAGCGTCAGTGTTATGGATGTATCATATTACCCTCAATATTCATAACATACGTCCCATCGATGATGGAAGTATGGCCCTTATGTTATTCATAATACTTAACAACAATTGTTGTTTTTATGAACAACTCTTTTGCAACAAACATTGTGCAATGGGCTAGAGTGTATGAAACTCTAAAATGAATTATGAAAGTAAACCCAGAGGTATTGTATTATTATCAATATTCATAACATACATCTCATTCATAATGAAAGTATGGCCCTTGTGTTATTCATAACATCGAACATAAAAAGTTCTCTTATGAACAACCTTCTTGCAAGATATCTTATGCAATGGGATAGAGTTTGTAAAACTCTAAATGAATTATGAAAATAAATACAGACGGCAATACACCGATGGAAGGTATAGTAACATTTACTATGTTCCCTGTGTATACCTTAACCTCATTTCTGGCTAGTCTTTTTAGGCCACAGTAGCTCTTACAGTGATTCGCAATTGAATGCAATCGAGCGGGTATCTTTGTGATTAACTCACAATACCCAAGAATTAGTGATTAACATGTTTAACCAGAATTCCCAAGAACTATATCTTTGACCAGCCTACTATACAACAAAAACTTGTATGACATTCATACATGAGCTGGATATTCCAGTCATCTTTCTTTGTGCCTTTTTACTTCTAACAGTTTAACTTTTAGTATTTCTCCTACTCGCAAAAGAAGCACCCAACTTAAGAGTGGCGTTAGCCCCGGACTACCTAGGCGTGTAAGTCATACTAACACCCTTTGGACACTTCCTTTCTCTTTAAGTTGTTGTTTTATTCACCTTTCATTATATGATAGGCGTTCTTCTGGATCCCTTTCCCAACAGTCAAATGCATAGTAAACACTTTTACTAATACTTGCAAACAAACATTGCTTTGTTTGTATCTGAAAATAATTTTCAGTTCCATGAATATCATATAACTATCCCAACTTTCGAAGTTTGGGTTTCATGGAAGCAAACATATTGCACTTGACTGAAACGGAATTATAGCTTTTGGATCGAAGGACGAGAGTCACATGATCCATAGCTTTAGCGGGAGGATACGGAAAGCATGCGATAAGACAAAGTCCTTCTCGGCACTTTTGAGGACAATCCTCATATTACGTTACCAATCGTAAAGTTTTAACCAGATATTTAACAGTTATTCAATTTTAATAGGGAAGGTGGAAACGCGAGCCATTATTCTACAACTATTTTGCAAGAAACACTTAGACACTGTTCATAATTAATTGCACTGAGAATTAAACATGTTAATTCAACAGTGCGCTCCCACTCAAATCAATATCTCTCACAATTAATTTTGAGTGATACAAGATCCAGACTTCAATTCATCGCCATAGAATCATCATCTCATAACGGGAATTTTAATCGGTAGGCCAACTTGCCGATCACATCTCTATGTGACTCTTGCTCATCTTTCGATGCGTGTGTTCCGAGCTCAGGACGATCCTGCCATGAACGTCAAGACAACCAAGTGATCTTGCTGCGAGGTCTGACCTCACCCGCCTCACACTTCTCTAATCGTTCGTACCCATGCATCCATGGCGCACCCCGAAAAGATAGGTGCCGTGACGGTGCTACACTTGGGAGAACACTAACTACTTGATATTTTAAGTGAGAGATCACCCTAATAAAAGCGACTACCGCGCAATCAAGAAGGGTGCATCATAAGGGATAAACATCTCAGGCAATTCATAATAGCATGATATGGTATAGCCCTTTCTGACGGAGAAGTATTTCATTTCTTCGTCTTCGGCATTCGCGTCGGTGGTCACCTTCACGAAGATTGCCACCACCTTGTCGATGCACCAGATAATATTGCTATCTCTATAGCTAACAAAATAATGCATTACAACAAGGTTGACACGCAGGTCATTAAAATGCAATCATATGGCTCCAGCCATCATGCCGAATCATGACACGTAGGTCATGTAAATCAAATTACATCATATAGTCATCTCATACATAATCGAATTAGTATGAGCACTGCTATACCACATCACATGCACATCCTGCAAAACCAAGTTAGACGCCTCTAATAGGTTTATGCAAAATTTTATTTTACGTGGCTTCTAAGGTTTTGACTTAAACCGCAGCTACCAACGTTTTATCATCAAGTATGATTATTCAGGTTGCTAGATTAACATCTCGGGGTGTATGAAACACGGGATAATTAAATCTCGAGCCCCATACTAAACTTCGTCATACGCATGACCCCCGTGCAGATCATATCTGCAATGCCCTTTCATCTGCGAATTTCATCTTTCTTTTGACTACGGCAGAACCCAAAGAACTGATAGCACTTCCATGATCAATCAGGATCACGGATTGCCAGAACTTTGTCAAATTCCACCATGCTGTCTCGAGATTGAGCAAACGCAAATTCTAGGGAAGCAACAAGAACCTCGGGTAACAGATTTCATCTGTCACCCGCATAAATAATTTTCAGCAATAGATCTCATCTACTACCTAATTATATTATGCAATACCCATACATCTCCATGTATTCTAGATCGAAACCTGCATCTACGCATAGCACGGCTCTTGATGCCACTGTAGGGGAACGCAGCAGAAAACAAAAAATTTCCGACCTACGCACCAGCCCAGGACCACTATGGAGACTGCATACATGGTTTGATCTTTTTTCGTTACCGACTCGTAGCGCAGCGGGAAGTAGAGTCGATGACGATCGGCGGTGCAGATCCCCGCAGCTAGGATTTACAACCTCCCAACCGCGAGGATGTGTACCCTCATCTGCTCCTCAGACAGCCCTCCGGGAGGCGGTCGAACAGCCCCCCCGGACGGTGTCGCGGACAGCCCTTCGGGAGGACCTTCGAAACTCGAACGGTCACTCGGACAGCCCTTCGGGAGGACCTTCGAAACTCGGACGGTCACACGGACAGCCCTTCGGGAGGCACTCACGAACTAAGACCGAAACTACGATCTCTCTACAGAGTTGCACACATACGGTGTCATCTATCCAGCAGGGCTTCGCCGTCCAGAACTAGTTCCTGCCGGAACCCAGACAGCCTTACGGCTCTACGAAACTCTTTTCGTGGGAGGGAGAGAAGAAGCCAGATAATGCATGGCATGTGTATGAGAGCAAGGGATGAGTGTGGAGGGCTGCCCCTCCACCTCTATTTATAGGAAATCCCAAGGGGGTAGGGTAGTTTCACAAAAAACCCAAAATGCACATGAATGAAGTCCTTCCACAAGGACCTAGGAGTGAAACCAAGGAACAAGAGGGTCCCCAAGGGGGGATACCTCATGTGGCCGGCCACACCCCCATGAGGGGCCCAAAAAATGGCTCCTATCCATCCATGTCATCCCCAAGATCTTTTGGAGCAAAGCCCCAAAAGGTGGCTTTCCATAAAGTAACCATAAAGCTGATTTTCACTATTCACGACGACATTTTTCAGCGTCTGATCGAACTGAAAATATTTATGTGGGCTAAGAACATTTCCAGTACCCACTAAAATGATTTTCAACGCGTTCCGAAACAATTCCGGTTTTAGTGATTTTCATCTGCGAAACGCATCTGAAGTGGCTCCGGCAGCTCCGGAACATTTCCGGTTTTTATCTCAGAAAATTCCAAAAAGCTTCCAGAATGATTCTGGCATCCTCCAAGAATTATCAGGCATGTGCCGAAACCAATTTGACTTAATGGTGTATCCCGAAACAACTTTTTGGTATCATCGAAACTTATCCGATGACCTCTCTCTGCGGTACGATTCCGCTGTCCGAAACTTTTCGGTGTCCGAAACTTTTTCGGTGATTTTCTCTCAGACTCCCTGTCTAGTATTCAGCAGATAGATGACCCTTAAGCGTGTGACCCTATAGGTTCGGTGAAGTATAGACATGACCCGGAACCCCTTCCGATCAATGATCAACATCGGAGCCGTGGACACCCATATTGACCCCTATACCCACACGAATAAATATTCGAGTGAACCTCCAGTTACCGTGTGCTATTCCTGTTGCTTCGCGATATGTTACAAATACCCGAGGTGAGACATGTTGGCATTCCTGTGGATCAACAACTTGTCCACTATGCTAGTTACCTCGTTACCGGTATTGTTCTCTTTTCTCGTTATCGTGTTCCGGCATCCCCGTGATCAAATCACAAAGTGTCTGGCCAGACGATGATGGATACCGTAACACCGAGAGGGCCCAGAGATATCTCTCCATCGTCGGAGGAGCAAATCCCAATCTTGAGCTATCAAGTTACTTGACACACTTTTCCATGAACCCGTAAGCCGCCGTAATAGCCACCCATTTACGGATGACGTTTAACAAACCCCAAAGTTCATGAAGCAAGCATGAAGAAACTCGATACTCTCATGGTCTAAGGAATCATGCAAACGTTAACCATCTCTGTGTTATGTACCAATAAACTTGTGACGAATGAATCTCATAGCATAACATCAATCCGGGTCGATTCAACACAAATGTTCTCTTAACATTGTGCCCTCAAAGTTGCTGGCATAGACATGCCCATGACCAGGAAAACAGAATCATCATGCAACACTTGAGCTAGTCTTAGAGGCCAGACTAGGAATACTTTTTACCGTTTATTATTCCACACGTGCATTTGAGTCTTCCTCCGAGCCTCGTGGATATTGCAGACTCGAGAATCATTTCAGTTATAGCATGGAACATAAACATAATTATGAACTCGGAGATAAATAATATCATTTATTATTGCCTCTAAGGCATATCTCCTACAAGAACGACAACTCATCGACCAGATGAACTAGGACATGCGTCATGATATTGAAGAAGGATGGTGGGAACACCAGCTCGAAACTGACAAGACATTGTGCCACATCACTCCTTAACCTTTGTAGGATTTCTGGATCGATCACCATCTGAGAGATTGCATCGAGGAATGCACATAGCTTCACAATGGCTAATCAAACGTTTTCCAGTAGAAGCCCCTTCAATGCAACCGGAAGCAGTTGCGTCATAATCACGTGGCAGTCATGAGACTTTAGGTTCTGGAACTTTTTCTCTGCCATATTTATTGTTCCCTTTATATTCGACGAGAAGCCAGACGGGACCTTCATACTGAGCAGACATTCAAAGAAAATTTCCTTCTCCTCTTTGGTAAGAGCGTAGCTGGCAGGACCTTCATACTGCTTTGGAGGCATGCCGTCTTTTTGTGCAAACGTTGCAGGTCCTCCCATGCCTCCGGTGTATCTTTTGTCTTCCCATGCACGCCCAAGAAGCCTAGCAGGTTCACGCAAAGGTTCTTCGTCACGTGCATCACGTCGATTGAAGAGCGGACCCCTAGGTCTTTCTAGTAGGGTAGGTCCCAAAATATAGATTTCTTCTTCCACATGGGTGTGCGTCCCTCAGCGTCATTCGGAACAGATAGTCTGCCGGGACCCTTTCCAAAGATTACTTGTAAATCATTGACCATAGCAAGTACGTGATCACCGGTACGCATGTCGGGCTTCTTCCGGTGATCTACCTCGCCTTTGAAATGCTTCCCTTTCTTTCGACATTGATGGTTGGTCGGAAGAAATCGACGATGCCCCAGGTACACATTCTTCCTGCATTTGTCCAGGTATATACTTTCGGTGTCATCTAAACAGTGCGTGCATGCGTGGTATCCTTTGTTTGTCTGTCCTGAAAGGTTACTAAGAGCCAGCCAATCATTGATGGTTACAAACAGCAACGCATGCAGGTCAAATTCCTCCTGTTTTTGCTCATCCCACACACGTACACCGTTTCCATTCCACAGCTGTAAAAGTTTTTCAACTAATGGCCTTAGGTACACATCAATGTCGTTGCCGGGTTGCTTAGGGCCTTGGATGAGAACAGGCGTCATAATGAACTTCCACTTCATGCACAGCCAAGGAGGAAGGTTATAGATACATAGAGTCACGGGCTAGGTGCTGTGATTGCTTCTCTGCTCCCCAAAAGGATTAATGTTATCCGCGCTTAAACCAAACCGTACGTTCCTTGCGTCACCTACAAACTCCTCCCAGTACTTTCTCTCGATTTTTCTCCACTACGACCCGTCAGCGGGTGCTCTCAACTTCCCGTCTTTTTTACGGTCCTCTCTGTGCCATCGCATCAACTTGGCATGCTCTTTGTTTCTGAACAGACGTTTCAACCGTGGTATTATAGGAGCATATCACATCACCTTGGCAGGAACCCTCTTCTTGGGACGCTCGCCGTCAACATCACCAGGGTCATCTCGTCTGATCTTATACCGCAATGCACCGCATACCGGGCATGCGTTCAAATCCTCGTACGCACCACGGTAGAGGATGCGGTCATTAGGGCATGCATGTATCTTCTGCACCTCGAATCCTAGAGGGCATACAACCTTCTTTGCTGCGTATGTACTGTCGGGCAATTCGCTATCCTTTGGAAGTTTCTTCTTCAATATTTCCAGTAGCTTCTCAATTGTCAGGCACACCATTCTCTGCCTTCCACTGCAGCAATTCCAGTACGGTACCAAGCTTTGTGTTGCCATCTTCGCAATTGGGGTACAACCCTTTTTTGTGATCCTCTAACATGCGATCGAACTTCAGCTTCTCCTTTTCACTTTCGCACTGTCTCTTTGCGTCAACAATGACCTGGCGGACATCATCATCGGGCACATCGTCTGGTTCCTCTTGATCTTCAACTTCCCCCGTTGCAGCATCACCGTATTCAGGAGGCACATAGTTGTCATCATCCTCTTCTTCTTCGTTGTCTTCCATCATAACCCCTATTTCTCCATGCTTGGTCCAAAAATTATAGTGAGGCATGAAACCCTTATAAAGCAGATGGGTGTGAAGGGTTTTCGAGTCAGAGTAAGACCTCGTATTCCCACAGCTAGGGCATGGACAACACATAAAACCATTTTGCTTGTTTGCCTCAGCCACTGCGAGAAACTTATGCAGGCCCTCAATGTACTCGGAGGTGCGTCTGTTACCGTACATCCATTGCCGGTTCATCTGCGTGCATTATATATAATTAAGTGTGTCAAAAACCATTACAGAACATCATGAATAGATAAGTGACCAAATTAATAGAAGTTCATCATCACATTAAAACCAAAGTACATACATAGTTCTCCAGAGCATCCAATTAAACCATACATTGAAACTATGTAAAACATTTCAATGCAACAACAAATGCGATCATAATCGCAACTAAGGTAACAATTGATCCAACGGCATAATGATACCAAGCCTCAGTATGAATAGCATATTGTCTAATCTTTCTAATCTTCAAACGCATTGCATCCATCTTGATCTTGTGATCATCGACGACATCCGCAACATGCAACTCCAATATCATCTTCTCCTCCTCCATTTTTTTTATTTTTCCTTCAAGTAATTGTTTTCTTCTTCAACTCAATTTAACCTCTCGACAATAGGGTCGGTTGAAATTTCCGGTTCACATACCTCCTAGATAAATAAAATCTATGTCACGTTGGCCGTATTTCCGGCATAATTGTCATAAACAATAAATGAACCAAATAGTTATAAAAGATAATATATACCACATCCGAATCATAGACAGGACGAGGGCCGACGGAGGCGGATACCAAAACCATTGCACTATATAATAACAAACAATAAAAGTAACAAAATTACACAAGTATCTATCTAAATCATACACGTAAGAAATTTTCTTTGAGAAAGAAGATAAGATCAAGAGGCTCACCACGGTGGTGCCGGCGACGAGATCGGCGCGGGCTATCGACGGCGGCGAGGACGGGGACGGGACAGGACGGACCGCCAAACTTAGACAAATCTCGAGAAAAATGGAGCTTGGACAAGGAGCTTCGAGAGGAGAAAGCTTAAGTGTGGCTCGGGCATTTCATCGAACACCTCATGTGCATAGGAGGTGAGCTAGAGCACCACAAAGCTCTCCCCTCCCCGGCCAGAAAAACAGAGCAGTGTGGAGTGCTCTGCTCGCTGGCGAGGGGGTATATATAGGCATCTCATTGGTCCCGGTTCGTGGCTGGAACCGGGACTAAAGGACCCTCTTTGGTTTCGGTTCCAGTCATGAACCGGGACCAATGGTTGTGGGCCAGGAGCGAGGCCCATTGGCCCCGGTTCATGTCTAGAACCGGGACCAATGCCCCACAAGGCCCGGCCGGCCCCCTGGCCTCACGAACCGAGACCTATGCCCCCATGGGTCCCGGTTCGTGACTGAACCAGGACTAATGGGCTGGCCAGGCCTGCACCAAAGCCCTGTTTCTATTAGTGTGACTTGGTTAGGGCCAGGCACTGATATGGTCTTGGAGTTAGTTCGTGATGATTATAAGGACCATGTGATTGAGTGATACAAGTATTTCTCCCGCAAAAAAATCCCTCTAGAATCTGGGTGGTTTGTAACAGATATGTGGTTTCTAATAATAGAAATCGGAGAGAGTGCTCTCTTTATAAAAAAACAGAAATTTTGAACTACAACCACGACACTAATTTTAGAACGGAGGGAGTATAATCGATCAATAGCGATACACATATGTATTCAGATACGATCCCTAGCTATGATGCTAGCTGTAGTTAGTATGCTGAGTTAGCTAGCGTAGCTTGATTAGCATAACCTTTTTTCATGCAAAACGCGTGAACTTTGTTGGTTTATTTGATGTTTTTTATTGCTTTTCTTTGTCTCCTTTGTTTCTTTTTCAGTTTCATCTTTCTTTTTCTTTTTCCTTTTCCTTTATGGTATAGAACATGAACATTTTTCAAATACATGTTGTTTAATACTTACATTGTTTTCATATACATTGTATATTTTTTGTGTACATCCATAAAAAATGCCTTTAATATTTTTCATATACACGTTTGACATTTTTCCAGTACATGGTTAACATTTAAAAAGAATGATGTCTACTTTTCTCATACACATTCTAAATTTTTGTATACATCAGAAACATTTTTTATACATGCGTTTAATATTTTTCATGCACACATTTACCATTTCTCTAATAAATGATTAACATTCCTTAAAAATCTTTTTTTATGTGTACTTTTCTTATACAGAATCTACATCTTTGTATACATCAAGAACATTTTCTATAAACACGTATAACATTTTTATATACAGGTGTAACATTTTGCTAATACATGATTAACAATATTTAAAAATATTTTTATATCTACTTTTTTTCTTACAGAATCTACATTTTTCTATACATTAAGAACATTTTCTATACACACGTATAACATTTTTATATACATGTTTACTATTTTGCTAATACATGATTAACATTCATTTAAAACATATATTTTCTACTTTTACCATACGCATTATAAATTTTTATATACATCAGGAATATTCTTTTAACACACGATTAACATTTGTAAAAAGCACGGTTAACATTTTTTTAATTTTGTATGTAAAGTGACTTTTTAGAAGATATATCTAGAATTTTTTAGATACCCGATTAACTTTTTAGTGCATTGTTTATTTTTAGTATGTATCATAAACTTTTTTTTAAACATAATTAAAAAATTTACATACATGATTAACATTTTTCAAAAAAAATTATTTATTTATGTCGAATATTCTATAAGCATTGTAAATTTTCTGTATACATGAGAAATGTTTTTTATACATGATTAACATTTGTAATATGCAATGTCACATTTTTGTACTTTTGTATGTAAAGTGATTTTTATAATGAATATATCTAGAATTTTTGGAAATATAAGGAAAATAGCTAAATTGTGAAGATAAAAATGGAAAAAAGAAAGGAAGAACTACCTACAAGCGATACATTGGCAGCCTAACTCGACCGGCTCATGGAGTTCTCACGCAGGACGGAAAAGATAGCACAAAAAGTAAATGCGCGCGATCCCACGTATTGAAGAGGTGACCCAATGCTTATTATAGTGGGCCCCTAGCCACTCCAGCTAACTAGTATTGTTGATATTAGAACAGCACATAACTTAAAGAACTATTATAAATTTAGAACTGGAACGGTCTAATGCAGCGAACCGGAACTGGCACTGTAGCAAACCGAAACCATGTCTGTGGCGAACCGAAACAAGCTATTGTAGCGAACATGAATTAGTTACTGGAATGAAATTTTTTTAATATATATGTTGAAAAAGTTCCTACATAAATTGAATTACTGAACAAATTTTTGGAGATAGGAACTTTTTTTGCATATGTGAACAAAAAAGTATACTTTGAAGGAAATAAACATTTTTTTGAATTTGAGAACACATTTTGAAACCGCGAACATTTTTTGATTTTCTAAGAAATATTTGAAAAGTGCAACATTTCACGATATTCGGAACATAAGTTTGAAAGCACAAACATTTATTTGAATTTGTGAACAAAAAAATATAAAATCAAGAAACTCTGAAGAAAATAGTGAACTTTTTCAAAAATTCTAGAATTTTTTTTGAAACATCAACTCTTCTGGAAATTCCAAAAAAATTGAAATAGCAAACATTTTTTGGAATTCTTGAACATTTTTCTAAAAAGTGAACAGTTTTTGAATTTCTGACCAAAATTTGAAATTGTGAACGTTCCTGAACATTTTCTCAACAATGAATATTTTTCCAATTTGTGAACAAATTTCTTTAAAAAGAAACATAATTTGGAATAGATGAACAGTTTTTTGAAACTATTAACAAATTTTAAAGACAAGATATTTTTTGAAATTCATCTACATTTTTTGATACTTGGGTTTTCAATTTGTAAAAAAATTAATATAGGACCATTTTTTAGAAAATCTGAACAAAATTTGAAAAATTGGAACAAATATATTAAAAAGAAAATCAACTTGAAATTGGAAAAATAGGAAAAAATAGAGAAAAGAAAATGTAAAAGGAAAAATAACAGACAAACGAAAAAAATGAAGAATAAAAACCAAAACTAAAGAAGAAATAGTCATTCAAGAACCTTCTAGATGGTTCCTAAAACCCGAAAAAACTGGAGTTTGAGCCTTCTAAAAAACCGGGATCTCTGTTCGCGCTAAACAGCTAAATAGGCCCACTGTGATCGGTTCGTAGATAGCTAGTATGAAACAGCGACATCTTGACGCAATGAGCGTTCACTAGGGAATTCCTTGTTTTTCTATGTTCTTTTTCTTCTTCTTGCAATGGAGCCGGGGGACGGAGCCCTTTCCTTCTTAAAAATATGTTGTTTTTCTTTTCTTTTTTTGAAATTTCCTGTGTTCTTTTTCTTTGGCTACGCGTTTGTTGATTTTTCGGTATTATTTCTTTTTTTCCTCCCCCCCCCCCCAATGTCTTTCTTAATTTTTTTTATGTTCCTTTTCTTTTATTTTTCTCCTTTTTAATCTTATTTTTTCCTATTTTGAAATACATGTTGTCATTTTTTAATACTTGCCATTAATTTTGTAAATACACATTGGATATTTTTCTGAATACATGACGACCATCTTTTAATACACGATGAATAATTTTATATTGGTATAGATACTGTGACATTTTTTCCAATATTGGTCGTCAATTCATAAAAAGTACACCCTTCTGGGTTTTACTCTCGTCCCTGACGACTTGAAACCCTAGCTGCCACCAGCAGAGGGTAGCCTTCCGGCACCATCCTACGGTGGCTCTCCTCCGCTGACGGCCTCTCCGGATGTCAGTGATGAGGAGGTCGTCGGATCCCGTGCGTGCGCATCATGTAGCTTACGGTTTTTAGGGACCAAATAGCTTAGGTTTGGGTTGTCGGATCCCCCCCCCCCCAAGGTCTTGGGATATGTCGTGGCGGCGGCATCCTTGGAGTAGACTTGTGTCCCCGGGCTCTGCTGTTGCGACGTTGTCTGCTCAAGCACCCATGCGGAGTTTGGGTTGTAGTCAGGAACGATTGCATATATGGTCTGCTTCGGAACATTTGGAATATGGATAGTTCGTTGGGTTTTCTCCTCCGGTGTCTTAGTCGTGCGGCGGTGCTAGAACTGGGGTTCAATGGTGTGTTCACGGTGTTGTCCCGGTCTAATTCATTCAGCAACCATGGCTTCGCTCTTGGTGAGCCACGTCGGAGGTCCGCAAAGCTGCATATAAACGATGGAGTCGCGTTGAGCTTAAGCGAGGAGGTGATCCATCATTTTTTCCTTTGGTTGCTACTGTGGTAGTGCTAGAAACATGTGACGGGTGTTGGTGTCAAGCTCAGGGATTCTTTCGTCTTTTGTAATTTCCCTTCTTGACTAGTCTTATTTTGTGCAAAGGCTAGCATTCTGTTGTCTTTTCAGTTTTTTCAGGTCAATGTCTACGTGACTTATCATTTTATATGAATAAGACATGTATTACCATGCAAAAACAATTTTTAGTACGGGATGAACATTGTCTAAACACACATTGAATATTTTTCAAATACATCTCGATTTTCTACATACATATGAACATTTCTTTAATACATGGTGAATAATTTTAAATATATATTCAGCCATGGTGAGCAATCTTCAAATCATTCAAAAAAATATTTTTCTGAAATACATGGTGAATATTAAAAAATATGTTGAACATATTTTCAAAAACGCATAAACATTTTTAACATAAATAATTATTTTTATAAAATACCAGAAGAACATTTAAAATTACATGAGCAATTTTTCCAAATTAATTTATCTAAAATACTAGCTTATTTGCCAAAAAAATCTAGCAAGAATTTTTAACACAAAAAATGAAAAAAATGCTGGTACTTTGGGCACGACCCAAGTGCGGAGAGCTGTGAGCGACACTTCCTTAGGCTGGTCACAATGAGAAGTACCATAAACTAGTATCATACATATGATACTATCTCTACAATGCATAGTATCATAACTTAGTATTATAGTGACCTCACTTATTGTCATGCATGACACATACTACTAGTACAGTATGATACGGTATCATATCATGATATTCAATACTCTCATTCCTCATTTAATTGTGTCTCACCTCTCAAACAATGCTTAGTTGGGTTGTATGATCCTACTTATGATATCTCCATTGCAACCAGCATCAGCGCTCGCAAGAGTGAGACATAGATGCGATGGAAATGATATGTACCGTTTGTTGAAAACGCTACGGGCGCGTCGCCCATAGGGCTCCCCAATGTGGGTAGGCCTTGGAATGCACTGAGTTTTTCATGCTGTTTCTTTCGGGGACGATTTTCTATGTGGTTTTCCGTGGTTGTCTCTAGTTTTTCAGTGTTTTTCCAATTTTTCCATTATTTATTTCTTGCTTAGTTAACTTAAATGAAAACATTTTTGTCTCTTTTTTTAAATTCATGACCACTTATAATATATATGAATATTTTCCAAAACAAATTGGTAAAAATAGATAATTCTGGAACATTTTTAAATTTATGAAACTTTTCAAATTCATAATTTCAAAAAACAATTAATCAACAATTAGTAACTTCTGGATATATTTTTCAAATTAATGAACCATTTTGAATTAGGGAACATTTTTTAAAATTCTAACATTCTTAAAATCCAGGTACATATATCTTAAGTTGTGGACATTTTCCTTAATTCAAAATTTTCTAATTTTTTTGAATCAATGAATGTGTTTCAAAATTCATGATCATTTTTGTAAATTGAAAATTAGTTTTAAAAATTGTTGACATTTTAAAAATTGTGAACATTTTTTTGAGAATCGCGATCATTTTAGTCAAATTTCCAAAAAAGAAAAAAACGACTTGTTTTAAATAAAATTAACAATCCTTAATTTCAAAGTGAAAATAGAGTTTTTTTAGGGAAAAGACACTTGGCGCATTTTAGTCGAGATAATAACATTTTTTTGAGAATCGCGATCTTATAGTTTTTTTTAGGGAAAAGACACTTGGCGCATTTTATTAACTCGAACCAAAGTTACATCATCCACAATGTCAGGTAGTAACAAACTGGGTGATCACCATCCCAAACAAGAATAGAATTCGAACAAAACTATGTCTAGCTAGATTGCGCGTCAATCTATTAGCATACCTAGGACAATGCATGAAAGAAACAACACCTATACAGAGAGCCTTTTGGAAGCAATCCGTTAAAATAGTTGAGTAAGGGCTCCAGATTTCGGTCACACCATTGCAAGCTTGAATAATTTCCAGCGAAACTGATTCAACAATCAACGGTTGACATCCTAGGTCTTCGAACAGTTCTAGTCGTCGCTGAAGCGCGATCGCCTCCGCAATTGTCGCATCATGGATAGAGTTAGTAAACTTTTGAACATTTATAGAGGACAAAACAGCAATTTCTGATAAAGTGGCCGCATGCATCGCCCAGTTGCAGAGGCCAGTGGTCATTTTCCTTTTCTAAACAAAAAACTATAGTCTTGGTCTAGGCAGCCTGGCAGGCCTTGCTCGTTACAGTTACGCGCTGGGCCTGGCCCATATGTGGGGTGCTATAAGTGACGCTGCCATCGCGCTCGCTCCCGTTTAAGCAAGCCCTAGGCTCTCAACTCAAAAAAGCAAGCCCTAGGCTCCTACTGCTGCAGCTGCGTGTCTTCTTCTGCTCCGCACCGCCGCCTCTGCAGCCTCCCCGACGAGAGACCGAGCGAGATCCTCCTCTCCCCTGCGTCTGCCCCATCACCCGTCCTCGAGGTGCTCCGCCCCCAGTCAGTACAGTTCTCTTCTCCGTGGTTGGATCAGCGCGATGGGTTCCTGACATTTTCTGTCTCTGTGTCTGTGGTGGTTGGGCAGATGGAGAGGGTGCTCAAGGATGACGCCATCCAGGAGAAGGCCGAGCGCGCCACGATGGTAACCACCCCCCTCTCATCTGATCTACGTACTTGTTTTCCTTTTTGGTCTGTCTGCCTCGGTTCGTCGTCAGTTAGTTTGATGGAGCTGTTGCAACCGTGGGCAATTAGTTTACTGATCTCATTTAGACTGCAAAATCCATATATCATTAGTTCGACAAGTACCAGATCAACATTCTGGCCGTTAACTCCGCTTAGTATAGTATAAGATCTGTAGGTCTCCACGGCGCGCACACGCACACGCACACACACACTCATGCTATATTGCTGTTGCATAATGCGCTTTTGAAACTGTGCGCAATGAGTTTACCGGTCTCCTTCAACTGCAGAAGCTGAATGTTACTCCCTCCGTTCATAAATAAGTGATGTGGTTTTACTTCACTTATTTATGAACGGAGGTAATACTTTGTAGAATCATTGTTCAGCCTCTTTGTTTATGTGGGGTTCTTATTCGTTTGATTTCATCCTCCTGGCAGGGATCTTTTCTACGTGCCACGGCAATCGCAGACTCAGTGAAGACCACATTGGGACCAAAAGCAACGGTACAAGCTGCTCACGGAGCAAAAAATGTAGTTGGGCAAAAGACGGCGCCAGCCATTCGAATGCTAGAGGATTTTCCTTGAAAATTACATGTTACCTTGTTTCTGTCCAGGACAAGATCCTTCAGTCAACTGGCCGAGGGCGGAGTGTCACCGTTAGAAATGATGATGGTGCTCCCATTTTGAAGTCACCTCATATCGACAACCCTGCTGCCAAGGTCCTTGTTGGTATCCTTTTGTTTGAATCTACTGCTTGATGATTTTTCTGTTTGATTAGTTGGTTGTACGGATGTTCTCCCTGATTGAAAGAAAATGTAGTAGTCCTTAAGGATTGTTAGACATCCCAAAAGTCCAAGATGATGAAGTTGGTGATGGAACAGCTTCTGTTGTTATTTTGGCTGGAAAACTGTTGAGGGAAGCTGAAAAGTTGGTTAACATGAAGAATCATCCCATGACTATTGTTGCAGGTAATCCTCATTTTAGACCCAGTTTATTCAACATGTTCTCCCTATAACATTTAAAAATTGTCCAACTCTTAGTTACCACCTCAATACATGTTACAAGGTCTTTGATGAGTAATGATACACCAACAACATCTCTAGATCAGTAAGACATGTGAAGTCTGCAAAATGACATCTCATGCTTACATACTTCTTTTCTGAATATCTCACACTCAAATGATCAAAAAGCAGCTTACTCAGTTTTTTTCTTTTCTAGTTCCTTTTCTTCTTATTTTTCTTTCCTTTCTACATTTTCATATGCATGAACCTTTTTCAAATTTGATTTTTTTATTTTTCATTTTTATACGCATGAACTGTTTTCAAATTCAAAATATTTCTTCGATTAATTATTTTTTTTAAATTCATGAACATTTCTTCAAAGCTCGTAATTTTTAAAAAAATTTGTGCACTTTTTTCTGAATCCATAAAGTTTTGCTAAATTTGTGAACTTTTTTTTTCAAAATCGGTGAACTTTTTCCCAACCCGCGAATCATTTTCAAATCCAGGATTTTATTTTAAAACTCCATGAATGTTTTTTCAAATCCGTGAACTTTTTCCAAATTTTTGATTTGTTTTCAAAATCGATGAATCTTTCAAATCTGCCAACCTTTTCCAAATTCGTAAACTTTTTTTTCAAATCTGTTAACGAATTTCAAATTCCTGAGTCTTTTTCAAACCCATGAACATTTTCCAAATTTGGGAACTTTTTAAATTCTGCCAAGTTTTTTCAAATCTATGAACTTTTGGAATGCTAACTGATTAGCGCTCAACGACATACTGCATCAACTGGTTATCGAAACAAAGAAATCCGGCCGAGCGTCTGAGCTGCTTTGCTTTTGTTGGGCCAGCTCAGAAAGGCGGGGGCGCAATTTGAGGGACAAACTTTTTCGGACGGAAGGAGTACTACTAGATAGACACATACTTTTTTATGCAATTCTTAATTTATAGAAGCAGAAGAACTGATTATGTGGATTGAATATATAATCCCATGTGTAGGTGCTATCCAAGTGTTGTGATTATTTAGCACACACAACTTGCAGGGAGATAACTCTATAGTATGAAGACTTTAAAATACGAGTGCGTGTCGTTGGTGTTTTTGAAACCATCTTCCATCACGTCTAATATTGTTGTATTTCATAATAGTAATTGTTCAGCCTTTGACTGACATATGGATGATATTTGTAATATATTTCTTTCTTCCATATTACTAGGAAATATGTCGAAGCACAGAATATATTCCATTTGCAGTGGACTAACAGAACAACACAACACATAAAAAGAGGAGTATAAGTGGAAACCTTTCTTTCTCTTTAAATTCTTGAGGACGGTAACATTATGATGAAGGTGGAACCATAGAGAGATGTGTATTTTTAATTGAGATATTTTCAGGATACCTTTGCAAAGCTGATATATCTTTCTTTTACAAGATATGGTTGCACTTGCTTCATCTACATAGGCCGTCTGGAATGCCATGAGGCCGGGATTGGTGTAGGAAATCTTCAAAGCTATTATATTGGTCTCAAGAAACTTGCAATACATCAATGCATTTTTATTTTTATTTTTTTTGCTGACACCACAGCTACCACCTCTTCACTAAATGACAGAAGTTGCCAGCAACTGCACATGGAAAGATTGAATGTTATATTCTGTCTACTAATCAATAAGGAGGGAGATCAAATTACTGCTCTCAAATATTCACCTGATTGATTTTGAAAAGAGGGTTAAAAATGGTGTTATGAATGAAGATGGATGGGGGTGAGGGCTGGGAGAAAGATGTTGTATTGCAAGAAGAAGTTGGTTAAGAAGACTGATGATTATGAGAATGAAGGACACAAACTTTTGAATTAGACCAATTGTTTGATCGATCATTTTTGTTCTCTTGAAAACGATGTATGGTCAATTTTAGTATTCTGATGTGATTGAAGAATATAGGAGGGACAAAGAGATGTGCTATTGCCAGGACAATTATGACTCTCTATTCAGGTATTCAGGTATGGTTCTCCATGGTCGTGCTTCTCCTGTTCACCTGGAAGTTTATTGATGGGAGGGAAGCCACTTCTGCTTTGATGATTTCTTGGATGTTCATGTTAAAACACTTTTGCTCTTAAAGTCTGTTTATCAATTCTTTGGATAACCTATGTAACGATTGGTTTTGATTTTCATACAGCTAGGTGAATTTACAATCAGTATATACAAGTCAGGTTGTTTGCGAGAGAATTTCATTCCCTAGAATCATTGTCATTGTTGTTGCCTACAAGCTACTTGAAGAAAATGCCCGAGACATACTTTAAGGAGTATAATTCAGCACTAAGGCTATTATTACAACGATGGAATCTTTGTTGTGGTAGTTATGTCTCCAAATGCGTCGATCCCTATCGGCTTACTGAAGTAAACTTTTTTTTGTGTCGATTTCTATTGGCTTACTGACAGCTTATTTATTCTTTTCAAATTTTAATTCCTTGATCTTTGCCTCTGCCCATCTCCATATCACACAGAAGGTGCTCAATGCAATGCATCATGCAGTGATTCCATGATAGCTAGGAATTAGGAAGTGCCCATCATTTGTATGTTTCTACAATTTTCCTGCTTGTTGGAACATGTTTGATGTACTTACACATTAACAAAAATGATCTGTAACATTCATGAAAATATTTGGGTTTGGTCCTCTGCTTTTTTACTCCAGTTGGTAGAGATCAAAGTATTAACTCGCCGATGTAGGGAAAAAGAGCTCTTTTATAGACACTACTAGCAGTGGATACAGGGTGAGCCGTTTTGAAATTGTTTCATAGAATAACTCCCGTATAAGGTCTGGTCTTTTGGGTATACAATCCTTTCTTGAGATGAGCATTGGCAGCTCACATAAGTATACAGTAGTATATTTGACAGATGATGATGATCATTGGCAGCTCACATAAGTATACAGTAGCATATTTGACAGATGAGCATTGGCAACTCTTCTAAATCTGTGTTTACCATTTAACAATGAACTATGTAATTTAATCAATAGACTCACTTCAGTTGCCATGCTAACTGAAAATCTATATGTCAAATGATGCGACTGTCAAGTGGAAGTTACTTATATTTCTTACGTCACATGAGAAGTTTCTTTTTAGCAAGCTTATTTAAGTGCGGCCAAAGTGTACTCTGTTTTTAGACGATCTCCATGTTTTCTATTGAGATCAGAGAGCAGCTGAAGTAGTGATGGGACTATACCATTTTTAGGTTCTGAAGGCAAAGCTTCTTACAGAGTTAGTCACATTTGTCAGTTCTGTGAGTAGAAGAAATCTTGATAGCTTGTTGCTTCTGCTCAAGGTGCTTGGTGCATAAATTGATTGCTTGCTGCAAATGTTGTTTAGTGTCCTATTTCATGGTAGCTGCGGATGCTATATATTTGGAGATTTTGTTGCCGGTATTTGGAGTGCTAGGAGAGTTTCTAAACTACTGTCACGGCATCATAGATAGGATAGTGAACCAATGTGACATATGTATAACATTTCATGTGAGATTCTTTGCAGCAAACTGCATGAGCGAGCGGTCCATAAGTATCGTGTGAAAGGGAGAGGGCGCCATGGCGAAGATGAGGTGAGCGTTATCCGGTTTTAAAGGAGAAGGCCCCAGTGAGAAATGTCCTGCTAAGATGGGAAACTGAGCGATAAGGCAGGAAAGGAAAGTGTGCGTCGTGGGGTGGGGTTTTCGTGTTGGGACCGCATGTTGGGATAACATATGGGTTGGATTTGGGGGCGTCCGGAGTATCCATACGGTTAAATTTTGAGGAGCTCGCTTAATGTCCTAACATGTTCGGACGTATGAGGGAGAAATAAGATTTGACCTTGGATATGACCATTTGTGTGATTTATTTGCATGGATCGTAGCCCATAGCAACGCACGGGCGTTCTACTAGTGGGTATAGATTATATATGCAGGGCTTGTGAGATCTTTCACTCTTGGACAACGAAAGCCCTGAGGACTTAATAATGTAATTTCGACAATCTGTAGTGTACGTCAGTGATTGATTAGCATAATGTAGACATGTAGTTGCGATGTCTGGAACAATATCACTCCCTTTTCTTTGTGTAAGTCGAATAATATCATTCAGGAACCTAGTTAGCCGCAGTAAACTGCGAATAATATCAAGAGAACTTAACTAGCCATACATATAGTAGCGGTAGTACATATGTTTGGTGCAGCGAATTTTTAAGAAGAGGGACATTATGCTTATCTTCAACGGGCCTTTAATTATCGGTTATCGGTCAGCTTGATGCTAGTGCTCCTCCTGTGGCCCCGTCACAAATGCATCGACCGACCATACGTATAAAATAATACGGGTCACATGCAAGTCCACCAAGCAAGCATCGGTGGGTGCATGGTGAAACGAGGTATCTCATTCGCCATCATGCATGTGGAGTGGGGAGATATGTATGTGCAAGGTGCAATCAATCAATCCTTTTTGTCAGTCAATCAGCACCGCTGGCGAGGTGAGTTGAGCATCTACCGTGATGTCGACGATTCGGTAGCTGTACCCGTCGGCCCGTTAACTAGTCCGGCCAAAATCCCCTGTGCCTATTATATTTTACGCAGGATCAACACCCTAACTTTTTGGCCAGTGCTACAAATCAACCGGCTGATGCCAGGAAGATTTAAGCTGCCTCCCTGACCGTTCCATCGGCCCCATCACACCCGCCGGATCCTTTCTCTCAGCTGGTCTGCATGGTCAACGCACGCATGATCTCTTCCTCACATCGTACAACAGGCCCCTCTCTTGCTTCGACCTCGCAGCACCAGCAACCGCCGGCGAGCGCTGCATCGGAGCCCAGGTAACCGCCGCGACGCTTCACTGCAACGACAACATCGGCGAGGCGGCGCTTCACCACAGCACTTGCCGACGCCGGCGATGTTCCATTGAAACACATGCCGCTTCGATGATGCTTCATCCCAGCCCGGACGGCTACCGGCGAAGCTCCATTGCAGCACTGCTGGCCCGCCGGCGAAGCTCCATTGAAGCACTGGACGGCCTCGACGGAGCTTCATCGCAACACCGGCTCCCCCGGCGAAGCTCCATCGACGGCGACGAGTGCTGCGATGCAGCATGGCGGCCATGGCGGAAGTTGCAGCGCAGCAGGCAGCAACGACGGCGGAAACTGAGATGCAGCGCTGGCGCCAATGGCAGAAGCTGCAACGCAGCAGGCAGCGACGACGGCGGAAATTGAGATGCAGCGCTGGCGGCCATGGTGGATGCTGCGATGCAGCGTTGCTCGGCGACGTAGCAGGGCGGCCATGGTGGAAGGTTGCGACGCAGCGCGAGGCGACAACGGCGAAAGCTGCGATGCAGCGCCGGCGGCCATGGCGGGTGCTGTGTTGCCGGCGACGGGTGCTGCGACGCAGCGCGGTGGCCATGGCAGAAAGTTGCGACTCCGACGACGGAAGATACGATGCAGCGCGGGGGATACTGCGGTGCAGCGCCGTCGGCTACGGGAGTGCTGCGACGCGACAACGGATTATGACCGCGCAAGAGCCGTAGGCTACGGCGGATTGCGGCGGCGCTAGCGGATGCTTCTAGCGGTGGAGGAGAATGAGATACAGGAAAGAGAGCGCCCGTGGTCGTGCGGCTGTGAAGAGATAAGGTGGGACGAGAGAGAGAGAGCCGATATGTCGATCCACAGAGGGACACGTGGTTGGCGAGCGACGCGGTTTACGCGAGTGAAAAATCAGCCGGATGTTTTTAATTGTTTTCCTAATTTTTTTCTTATGATGAATGAAGCTTCAAAATGCAATTACTGGCTGGAACAACAAACCCTACTTCCACCGTTTCAAAATAAGCGTCATGATTTTAGTTTAAATTTGAAATAAAACCACAACACCGATTTCGAAAAGGAGGAAGCATATATGAGTGAGACAACGCTAACCATTTCGTAGCACGGATCGAGTTGGACACATACCGTGATACCCGACGGCGTAATCGATGATTGACGGATCGGCAGGGAAGGAAAAAAAGATGATCTCCACGGAATGGAGTTGGAGGCATTGGATGCACGGATGAAGGACAGAGCTGATCAACGAACGATCCGTGGCAATGGCATGGCAGCAAGGAGAGGGGCGAAGTTCCAAATCCAAAAAGAAAGAAGCGGGGAAGATGGGGGAGAGGGACAAAACGAGGTGGGCGGGGCCGGCTTCGTACTAGATTATTTGAGCTGGCTGCGTCAGCCATTTGCAAGTAGAAGTAGGAGTAGTACAACAAGGAAAGGAAATTACGTACGTACCCACACACACTTTTCGCGTCTCCTTGCCCGCGAAGCAAGCCGTGGCCTCGCCGGTGCAATCACGACAGCCGGCCGGTCGCCGCAGCGCACGTCGGGGAGGACGGGCCGGAGGGGGCAGGAGAAAACACGGCAGCCACGTCCTGGGGCCCGCGCGACAGGTGGGTCTCTGGCTAGCTTAGCTCGAAGAATAAGCCTAAGTAATCCCGTTCCCAGGGTACGCTCCGTCTCGCTGGCTGTCTGGTGGGACCGGGCCCGCCACAAGCAACAGGCTGTCCGAATCTGACGTGGCCTAGCTGCCCTCGTGCCGGGTCCGAGGGCATTCTCGTCCTTCCGTCCAGAGGGCCTTTGACTCCATGGCTTCCCAGCCAGGTTTTATCAACGCAATTGGGCGGTACTGAAAGCTGAAATTATTGCAGCTGTTTTGAGTTTTTTGTGACCGGAATAATGCCTCATGGGGCTAATGATGCAATTATTGTTCTAATTTAAAAGGTTTCTCGCCCAAAGAAATTGAAAGATTTTAGACCAATAAGTTTGTGTAATGTTATTTATAAGATCGTCTCTAAGTGCTTGGTTAACCGTTTGCGGCCACTGTTAACGAAACTTATCCTGAAAAACCAGAGTGCTTTCATTCCAGGAAGGCTTATTTCGGATAATTCTATAATTGCCTTTGAGTCTTCATTACATAAAACAGGGGAGGGGGTGATAGCTATCTTTCGTCCGGGAAGAAGACAATCTAGGAAACTCATCCGATACTTCTTTTGGCTCGCCAAGGTCGACTTGTTTGCTTCGAGCAAATGACAGCTCAAAACTCTCGGTCGGCGTGTAACACGAACGAAAGTAACTACTACTTCTTCCGGTGCATAATCTGTGAAGCACAACTCTCCAGCGGCATGTGCATATAAGCTAGACCTCTCAAAGGCATATGATCGTGTGGATTGGGACTCCTTGGAGCAGACTCTAATTAAATGGGGCTTTTTTATGGAGTGGATTTCTTGGATCATGTCTTGTGTCAAATCGGTTAAACATTCAGTGAAGTTCAATGGAAAATTACTTGAGCCATTTACCCCATCTAGGGGCCTACGCCAAGGTGATCCACTATCGCCTTTTTTATTCCTCTGTGTAGCTGATGCACTGTCTGCTCTCATTACTAAGTCAGTTGCTGAGGAGGGATTGCGAGGAATTACTATATGCCGGGGGGCTCCTATGATATCTCATCTTTTGTTTGCGGATGATATGATGCTGTTATTTGAGGCTTCAGGCCAACAGACAAATATTGTTAAGGGTTTGTTGAACACTTACACTTCAGCGACGGGTCAATTAGTTAACCCAGCAAAGTGTTCCACCCTTTTTTGGACAATTGCCTTGATGAAGTGGTGGATGAAGTGAAAAGTACCTTAGAGATTTCACATCAAATTTTTGAACCAAAGTACTTTTGGTTGCCGGTTCCTGAAGGAAGAATTCATAAAGGACAGTTTGAGACACTACAACAAAGACTCAGCAAAAGGCTTGTAGATTAGAGTGAGCAGTATTTATCCTCAGGTAATAAAGAAATTCCGATAAAGTCTGTCGCGCAGGCAATACCCACATATGTCATGAGTGTTTTCAGATTACCAGCTTCTGTTTTGTGATGACTTAACACGTATGATGAGACAATATTGGTGGGGTGTGAAGAATGGGAAGAAAAAGATGGCTTGGCACAGTTGGGAAAAGATGAAGTTACCCAAAGCAATGGGCGGTATGGGGTTTAGGGACATGAGAGCTTTTAACCAGACCCTGTTAGCTAAACAGGCATGGCGTCTGTTGGATACCTTGATAGCCTCCCGTCTACTGAAACCAAAGTATTACCCAAACGGGAATTTATTGGACACTATTTTTTCATCTAGAGCTTGTCGGTTGTATGGAAAGGAATTGTGCATGGGCTTGGTCTTCTAAAATAAGGTACTATATGGTGGGTCGGAGATGGCTCCTTAATTAAAACATGGCGGAATCCATGGATACCGCGTGATCATAATCTCCGGCCTATAACGTCGAAGCGAAATTGCAGATATAATTGGGTTGCAGATTTCTTGGATGAGCATGGAGCTTGGAGCGTGCAGAGGCGGGGAGAGCACTTCTAGGAATTGGATGTTCATGAAATTGTAAAAATTCTAACTTCTCATAGAAGGGGACATGCTTTTATTGCGTGGTTCCCAGAAAAGAACGGGCTATTCTCAGTAAGAAGTGTGTATCGGTTAGCAACTAGAGAACAAAATATGATGGCCGCGAAGGGTTCTTCAAGCTCGCACCCGACCGGAGAAAGACCGATATGGCAGTGTATTTGGGGATCTAAAGTTCCTTTAAAGATGCGTATTTTGGCTTGGAAAGTGGCTTCTGGTGCGTTGGCGACAAATGTGTGCAAAAAAGTTTAGACATATTTAAAAAAGAGAGACATGTCCGTTATGTGGAACGGAAAGGTGCCATAGCACCCGGGTGCCCCGACACCCTGTTATCCTGTGCGTCCAACGATTTGAAGATTCGTGCTGATGATTAGACAGCAGCAGGCCACTTACATCTGCATGTTAATTAGGCGGTTGTTTTACAGGGTGTGAACAGGGTCGCTCGACCGCTGCAGGAGACAGAACAAGGCTGGTCCTAGGCACCTTTTTTATGGAGAGAGAGATGATTTGACAGCACTGTTGTAGACCTGTCAGGGAGGTGCTGCTTGTCCATATTTTTTTTGTGCATGCGGTGAAAGGACTGGTCATGGGCAGCGTGCATGTGGTGCAACCAATGCTGCACCCTAGGTTTCACAACAGAGCTTTTATAACAGGTGTTCATCTTCTTCCTTCACATCAGAGAGTGGCCACCAAGGTGTCAATAGGGAATCTTCAACCTGTATAGTCTAGCAGAACGACAGGTCATCTCCATCTTTTTTCAGTAGGTGGAATCCTGCCACGAAGGGCAGGGCTAGACTAGACCCGTGTAATATTTTTTGGTACACCCGAGCTTAAATGAAAGACATGAACTGCTAATGGATTCTATTGCTACCGTGCTTGGCTCAAATCTCTAGGCATTATATTTTGAATGGATGGTACGGATAAGAGGGTGCCTAGGCACCCGGGATCTATAAGTCCATTCTCTATGTGGAATGGAGAGGGAGAGCAGTTTTCATGCACTGATCACATGCGATCATGCGCGCCTACTTTGGGAGCGCATGCGTCAGGTCTGGTTGCTACCTTACCGAGAGTCTCTCGTTGATACAGGCTCGGACTGGCTTCTGAATGTACTGGCCAACTATCAAGAGGATATGCGCGATCGCATCATTATGTTGATTTGGATGATATGGTCATTCGGTCAGAGTTAGCACATGGGAAGGATGTATCATCTCCTAATGTCTCGGCTGATTTTCTCCAAAGTTACTTGAGGTCACTTGATTTATCAAGGAGGTATAGTACAGAGGATATCATTAAGGGGAAGATGTCGTTGAATGAGGAAGGTCCAGTAATATATGAGAGTGTGGTAACCTCTGGCTTTGCCATGGCCACCACCGCCGGCGAGCAAGGACGCCTTATCCATGGATGGGGCATTCTCCGTGGCGGATGGAACAACGGCGGCCGGCATGGTTCTGAGGAGGCACGATGGAAGCGACATTTTTGCTGCATACCGATGTTTATCTAACTGTAACGATGCACTTGAAGCAGAATTACATGCTATCATGCAAGGTATGGCATTGGCGGTCCAACACTGCAATGATCGTATTATAGTCCAATCAGACTCTTCAGAGGCATTGACGGCGATGACCGAAGATAATTAAACCCGGTCAGCATATGGGCATTTGGCGGCTGAGACCAATCATCTTATGGTAGATCAAGAGATTATTCCTATGAAAATTAAGCATGAGCAAAATAGGGTAGCAGATGGATTGGCATTGTATAGTCGTGCTGAGAGTACTACTGCTCTATGGCTAGGTAGGGGTCCACGTGTGTAGGGGAATTTGTGCCTCTTGATTGCAACCCTATTCATATAGAATAAAACTCTTTTACCCTCGCAAAAAAAAAACCTTGGCCTCTACGTCGAGCGATGCACACACACATGACTTTTATTAGTAGGTATAAACGTATTTGGTATAGATATATGTGTTTATTATATATGCACGGCTTGTGAGATCTTTCACTCTTTGGCAACGAAAGCCCTGAGGTCTTAATAATGTAACTAGAAGGGTTGGACGCGCTTTCCTGCGCCGTTGGTGTTGTTGCGTTTCTTAAAATGAATTACTCACTCTTTTTCAGAATATAAGGTGTATTACTTTTGTTTTTAAAGTCAAACCTTTTAAGTTTGATCAATTTTAAGAAATATATCAAATTGGTATGATTAGATTCATCATCAAATGAATTTTCATACTTCTTTTGTTCAATATTGTGGGTCTCGATATTTTTTCTCTGAACTTGATCAAAGTTAAAGAAATTTGAGTTGCCAAAAACTAATACCCCTTATATTCTGGAATGATAGAACATTTAGTTTGGCGGGTGGAGGAGATGCAGTGTGTTTTATTTATTATTTATAATGCGGTGATTTGATGGGCCTTTCGTGGTGTGGTTTTGTGTTATCCGCTAACCAATGTATATATATGGAGATATTTCGGCATAAGTGACTGCATGTATTATATTGATGGTACGGTATCACACAGTGGCACTTTATTTCTGGGTGGTGGAAGGTCGCGCGGGATTGATATATTTTTATAGGCCGGTTGCTCCTGACTGATTTGAGAAATCTTGGCCCAGTCAAAATCGTAAACCAAATTTAAAACTGAATACTTCAATTGAATGAAAACACTTTAAAATTAAAAAACATATAAAATTAAGAAAATTGAATAGAAATTATTGACCCGGTCAAAATTGGGTGACCCAATTCTAAATTGAAGACCTCAATTTTTTGTGAAGACTTAAAAATTAGGAAGTATAGTGTATAGTATAATAGAATTAAATGAGAGAGTTTTGAAAAATTGTTGGCCCGGTCAAAATTGGGTGGCCCAATTTCAATTGAAGATCTGAATTGAACGTGAGCTTTTTAAAATTAGGGAGCATAGTGTTATAGGGGATTGCGACAATCCATAGTGATCGAGTAGCATAATGTAATTGCGAACAATATCATTCCCTTTTGCTTTGCGTAAATCGAATAATATGATTCAAGGGAACCTAGTTAGCCGATGTAAACTGCGAATAATTAATATCAAGAGGACTTAATTAGCCATGCATACAGGTAGTGGTGGTAGTCCATATGTTTGGTGCAGCGAAAAGAAGTTTAATACGAGGGACATTGTGCTTATTTTCAACGGGCCTTTTATAATCGATCGGTCAGCTAAGCTTGATGCTCATGCAAGTGCTCCTGTGGCCCCGTCACAATTGTGTCGACCGACCATACGTACAGGTCCGATCTCACATGCATGCATGCTCACCAAGCAAGCATGGGTCTCTCTCTGCGTGGTGAAACGAGGTATCTCATTCGCCGTGATGCATGCATGTGGAGTGGGGAGATGATGTATGCGCAAGTGCAATCAGTCAATCCTTTTTGTGAGTCGATCAGCACCGCTGGCGAGGTGAGTTGAGCATCTAACCTAACCGTGATGTCGACGATTAGGTAGCTGTACCCGTGGGCCCGTTAATTAGTCGGGCCAAATTGGCTTATTTGTTCTGGTCTTGCGCACGATCGATGCATACCCGAGTAGGAGTATTTTAATTTCCCTTGGTCGATCAAGCCCGAAACTGAAAATGCAACAAATGATGATCTCGACGAGCTGATCAACGAACGAACAGTCCATGGATACGGAATTCCGAATCCAAAAAGAAAGCTCGTGCTCGTGCCCGTGCCGGGTCCTTCCGTCCAGAGGGCCTTTGACTCCATGGCAGCCACTCCCTGTGACTCCGTTATCTCACGTTCACGGGCCGGGTTTCTTTTCGTGGACCGGATCTGGCTCGGCTGGCTGGATCATGGGCGCCACCAAAAGATTTGATTTCGGAACAGGGCATCTGTCTGAATCCCTGCTTTTTTCTTCTTTCTTTCTTTCGGCCAACTGGTGACAGATGCCGCTGCTGGGAATCGGGTCTACTCGCTGCACACCAAAGCTGGCCACTCCTTTTTCCATGGCTCAAACATTGGGTGCTTAATTATGCTGTCTTGAAATTTATTATTGGTGGAAAACCACGCAACACGATACATATATTGGCTCTCCCTCTACGTTGACACCTATTCAAAACATTTGTCATACACACCTCACGATCAACTAGTCCCGCGGTGGCGCCACCCAATGTTCTTCCTTGCTTTTCCTCTTTCTCCTTCTCCACGTCCCGGCCCCTCCTCCGAATCAAACTCGATGGAGACGGCCGATGTAGCGACGTCCATCCGTTTTAATTTCCCATTAGAATTCCCAGTAAAAGTAAATAAATGGTTGAAAAAGAAACGAAGAATCATGAATCAATCAATCAAGAAAACAAAAAGCAGAATGGCGCGTGGTCCGGGAACGGAACGGCGTTAGGATATCAACGGCAGAGAGGAGACGACAAGGAAGTGAAGGAAGCGTCCCCGCCACGCTGCCGCTCTGACAGCCCGGCCCCACGCGCTTCCCCCGCCGCTGGGGTGGAAATATTCCCATTCCCCGTTCCACTCGGCCCGGTCTGGTCGCCGCCGGTTAAAACGCCACCACCTACCACCAATCATCCCCAACCTCCTCCCCCATCCCCCCGCGCCGCCCTCCCTCCCTGCCCCGATCCACCGCCCAGCTCCAGCTCCAGCTCCTTCTTATCCAGCTCAGTTGGATCTGGTCCTGCGGAAAGCCCGCGCCTTTTCTCTCCCCATGGATCGGTGGGCGGCCACGGCTGCCGGCCCGGCGGCGCCGCCGTCCTACTGGTGCTACAGCTGCGAGCGGTTCGTGCGCACGGCGGGGGACGCCGGGCTGGTCTGCCCCGGCTGCGACGGCGGCTTCCTGGAGCAGATGGACGCGCCGCCGCCGCGCAGGGCCGCCTCGCCCTCCGCCTTCCTCCGCCGCCGCGCCGCCGAGGCGCCCACCGAGGTCCGGCCCCGCCGCGGCAGGCGTGGCGGCGCCGCCTCGGGGGACCGCTCCGGCTCGCCGTACAACCCGGTCATCGTGCTCCGGCGCTCCGCGGCCCCGCCCGGCGACGAGGCCCCCGGCGCCACCAGCAGCTTCGAGCTCTTCTACGACGACGGCGCCGGATCCGGCCTCCGCCCGCTGCCCGAGAGCATGTCCGACTTCCTCATGGGGTCCGGGTTCGAGCGCCTCCTCGAGCAGCTCGCCCAGATCGAGGCCGGCGGCTTCGGCGCCGTCCGCCCCTGCGACAACCCGCCGGCCTCCAAGGCCGCCGTCGAGTCCATGCCCACCGTCGTCGTCGCCGCCTGCCACGTAGGCGCCGACTCCCACTGCGCCGTCTGCAAGGAGGCCTTCCAGCTGGGCGACGAGGCCAGGGAGATGCCCTGCAGCCACATGTACCACCAGGACTGCATCCTGCCGTGGCTCGCGCTGCGCAACTCGTGCCCCGTGTGCCGGCACGAGCTGCCCACGGATGTGGCGCGGCCTGCTCCGGCCAGCGACCTGGGCGCCGCTGACGACCAGGGCAGCAACACCGGGGCTGAGGCTGGCAGCGAGGAGGAGACGACGGTGGGGTTGACGATTTGGCGGCTCCCTGGAGGAGGCTTTGCCGTCGGGAGGTTCGCTGGTGGCCGGAGGGCCGGCGAGAGGGAGCTCCCAGTTGTCTACACCGAGGTGGACGGCGGTTTCAACAATGGCGGTGCACCGAGGAGGATCTCATGGTCATCAAGAGGGAGCCGTTCGTCGCAGAGGGGAGTTATTAGACGCATGTTCGACAACATGTTTGCTTGCTTTGGGCACACCCATTCGACCAATGTGACTCGAGCCTCATCCTCGAGGTCAGAGTGGAGCTCGGTTTTCACCCGTGGTCTGAGGAGCCGCAGCACAAGCTGGAGATCCCAAGATAGCCACGCCGATGCGGTCGCCAGGTGATGACTGCATCACGCATTGGGGAATATTACGACATTAGATGTTGGAGAGCCGCATATGTTTGCTTCCGTTTGATGTTTTCTATATATAAGTCAGCTGAGAGATAAAGAGAATTTGTAGAGCGCAAATTGCATGCTGTTTTGTACATAGAGGAGCAGAACTAGAGATGTTGCAATGGAAATGTCCTCCAGTTTGCGTATTCAAGATGGCCTTCCTGTTGCATTTTGGAGTATCATTCAGCAAGACAAGTTTTGTTACTGATAGATGCAAGCATCTGGACAGTGAGCGCTTAAATTGCTGGCAGCACTCAATTGTTTCTTCTAATTCCATCTTGCTCAATGCGACGGGGTTTCGTCCTTTGTAACCATGACTTGTTGGAAGGTTTAGACCGTAGCAAAGATTCAATAAAGCATCACTCAAGATATTTTCTGCTCTTCAATTGGATATATCGTTGTACCGATCAAGCTCACCCTTTCATCCTTGTTTTCTTGCTTTCTTCACCAGGTATACTGTCTTTTCCAGCAAAGGCAGCTGAGTTGACTGTTTTGTGTGTGCTCTGTTACTGTTGTCATCATCTTTACGTTCTTGTCAGGCTTTCCAATCCAAAAAAGGGAAAAATGATCACCATGTGTGGAATATCTTCATCAAATCTGTTGTTCCAGAAAAGAAAGATCCAAGAACCTTTCTGATTTATGTGAAGCAGAGCTGCACAACACTCATCATATTATGATACATAGATTGTTTTCAGCACCTCAATTATTTCTTCAGGGCTCGTTGATTGTACCCACGACCTGTTAGAAGAAGGTTGTAGATGCTGCAGCAGAGATTCAACAAAACATCATTCAAGATATTTTCTGCTTGAGCCTACAGTTTTTTTTCCAGCTATTTAGTTGGATATGATTGTATTGCTCATGGTCACCTTCTCATCCTTCTTTTCTTGCTTTCTTCACCAGGGACAGGAGGTCATATTTTTTGTCTTATTCAACAAAGCCAACAAGCTGACTGTTTTTTTTATGCTCTCTTACTATTGTCACCATCCTTACATTCCTGTCATAGTTTCCAAAAAAATGATCACCATTTGTGAAATATCTTCATCAAATCTGCTGGCATCTCTCCAAGAAGAGAAAGATCCAAATAACCCTTTTGTTTTATGTGAAGCAGAGCTGCCCAACACTCATCACATTAGGATAGTAAAATCATTCCAGCTCTATGTAATAGAAAGTCTGCATAACTACAATTCCATTCTGGTATCCAATTGTTTTGCAATCAAAGTTGTTATTCTAGAAACGGTCCATGTAGCTGCTGCAGTGCCTTGTGTTTCCCTGATTGCCAATGATTCATGTCCTGTCCTAGTCCTGCCATTCTTTTTTGCTCTGGTTGCTGAGCTGCAGTTGCAGAGTTCTGTTGGTTGTTGGTTTTTTTTTTTTGACAGAAAGACTGTAAGGGAACCCCCTACAGTATAATGGGTGCAACAAACCCAAATTGCAAGTACCATGCCTTGAACCTGGGTGGGTGGGAAGGCATCAACCCCTTCCCACCACTAGGCTATGCCTTAGTCTGCTGTTGGTTGTTGGTGAAGGAAGATACCAGTCTGTTCTGTCTTTTGTTGCTGGTGCATGTGCTACCACTCTACTCTTTTTATATGTGCAGGAAAGATCTCATGGTCATTTCCATTGCATATCATAGTTGTAGGCTGTCATCATGATCTCATTTGTTCCAAGAAATTTTCATGATCTCTGAAACTACCTGAGACTAAATTAGTACAGGAGCTAGGTGTGCAGAATATTTACTACTCCCTCCGTCCCAAAATATTTACTATTTGTTCAGATTTGAACTAAAGCCAAGACACTTATTTTGGACAGAGGGAGTATGTTTTATTGAGTTGATATTGCTTCTTTTTCTAGGTCAAGTTAATATTGTTACTGTGAGTTACTTTTTTCTTTAATATATTAGCACTCTGAGTGACTGAGATGAAGGTAAAAGAAAACCAAATAGGAAAGATGGTATGGGCTGTGGATTGTTCCAGGGCCTGAATAGAAGCTTCTCTTTTTATTATTTCTTCCTCCATACACAGGCCTTCATTTCATTTGCATCTAAAAAGGAAAAACCTTCAGTTCATTTGAGTGCTCTGCTTCCCTAATATAAAATAAAATTGAGTGCTCAGCTTGCTTCAGTTACTTCCGACTTATCAAGGGCTCTGATTTAATTCTTTTGGACTTAGATAATTTAAAATAATCAAAGCAGCCACTTTATTTTATTGGTTTATTGAAATGAATAGGTTATCATGATTCCCCGTAAATGCAAATAACTCCAGGAAAATATATACGATCCTCTCATGTTAGTTAAACTTGAGGTGCTACAGGCCCCTTTTTGAGCAAACACCAATGTAGAAGAACATTAGCAAAAATGTAGAAGAAACTATCAATAATTACAATATTGAATAAATAGATTATGAAATATATCTAATCATGGATATATTGATATTGATTTGGTATTGTTATCTTCAGTTCTTCCCTAATAAAAATAAAATAAAATCGAGTGTTCCGCTTGCTTCAGTTCATCCAGTTAGTTTAAACTTAATAAGGGCTCTGATTTAATTGTTTTGGACTAGGATAAATTAAAATAATCAAGGCCAACATTTCATTTTTTTTGTTATTGAAATTAATAGGCTACCATGATCTCTAGTAACTGCAAATAACTCCAGGAAAACAAATCTGATTTCCCTTGCTAGTGCAAAACTTGATATGCTATTGTGAGCGAACTCCACATAATAATTTCCCATGTTAGTTAAAATTTGCGATGATACATGTCCCTTTTTGAGCTAACTCCAATATAGAAGAAAATTAGCAAAAATGTAGAAGAAACTATTGCAATATTAAATAAATAAATTATCAATATATATGTATATATATAATAGTGGATATATTGATATTGATTTGATATAATTTTATTCATAATTTTTATATATGCTTGGTCAAACTTAAAAATCATTGACTTTTTGAATTGGTTTATATGCCATTTATTTTGGGACGGAGGGAGTGTGTTTTATGATTTGATATTGCTACTAATTTCTCCAGGACCAATTAAATATTGTTGCTGTGAGTAAAATTTTATTTTATGGTAGACTGAGTATTTTTTTTCTAGACGTAGACAGAGGTGAAGGTAAAAGAAAACGAAATAGGAAATAATGTATGGGCTGGGCCAAATAGAAGCCTTTTCTGTTTGTTATTTTTTCTTCATGCGCAGGCCTTCGGTTCATTTGCATTTAAAAAAGAAACGAAGTAGGCTGTCATGATCTAGTTGAGTGCTCTGCTTACCTAATAAAAATATAATAAATTGAGTGCTCTTCCTGCTATAGTTCATCCAGTTAGTTTAAACTTTAAACTTAATAATGGCTCTGATGTAATAGTTGACCTTGGATAATTTTAAATAATCAAGCCTAATTTTTTATTTTGTTGGTTTTTTGAAATTAATAGGCTATCGTGATCTAGGTGATTGCAAATAAACCCAGGAAGAATCTGATTTTCCCATGTTAGTGTAAAACTTGAGATGTGACAGGCCCCTTTGTGAGCGAACTCCACATAATAATTGCCCAAGTTAAAAAATGTTGTAACTAATTATTCATCTCCTCATTTTCCAAATGATCACACATTCACACAAACAATCCAAACATGTTCAAATGTAAGTAAACCAGATAAGTACATATGTGCACACTGCCCCACACAAAACCCAAATGAAATTAAGCACACTGTGCATGTGAATAATCAAATCAAAGCACCCTCTTGATTTAACGGATGGATAAATCAGTCCCATATCATGACGACAGACATGACGGCTATGCCGGTAAGCACGCCGAGGAACTTGAAGATGGGCTTGTCGAAGTAGTTTGGCTGCTGCGGGCGGTACCCCTTGGCCATGAGGTGGTTGATGGCGACGTAGACGAAGACCCCCGTGGCGATCCCCATGGAGATGGCATATGTCCAGTCCGCGGCCGGGCCCTCCGCCGTGGCGTCGATGGCGATACCAATGCCCACCCCAACCGGGCTTGACACGGCGAAGGCCAGCGAGTAGAGCACCGTCATGAGGAACGGACGCTTGGGGATCATTCGCAGGAGTGCAATGCCCATGGCCACCGCCGCAAAGATCTTGTGGAGCCCGATCGTCCATAGGTTCCTCCATGCCTCACCCTTCGTCGCTGCAATTTTAATTGATTTTTATCAAACTTTTGAAACATAGGAGCATGACTTTTCACGGTGTGCACTTTTCTCTGTTAGTTCAGGTTTTTACACCACAAACTATTCGTTCCTTAATGCCTATATATCATGCTGCATACGTGGAAAACTATGAAATGGCTCTATGGTACGGTGTTCATTCACCTGAAACGCCTATGGCGATCCCCTCGAAGATGGAGTGGAAGCAGAGCGCGACGATGAGGAGGATCGCATCCTCGAATGACGACGTCGCTGTCATGAGCATCGGGTGCGCGTGCGCCGCTGCCGACGCCGACTCGCCCTCCTCCTCGGCCTCTTTCTGGATGGGCGCCGCCTGGTTGACCCTCTGCCTGTTGGCGACTGCGACGATGGCAACGTCGCTGAGCATGGTGAGGAGGAAGCCGGCGCAGGCGAGCATGAAGGAGAAGGGGTAGGGGCTGTGGGTGAGCGCGTTGAAAGTGGAGGTGGAGCCGGCGAGGAAGTGCATGAGCGCGGTGCCGAGGAAGATGCCGGCGGCGAACTGGGTGCCGAGGAGGAGGAAGGCCTCGTTCCAGCGGTAGAAGTAGGGGGACACGCCACCCAGGAAGGTGAACACCAGCAGGATCACCAGGCACCACACCTTCACGGCGATGAGGCCCCTGGACCGGAGCCCGCCGCCGCCAACGCCAGCGTCGCCGTGGTGGGCATCTTCGTCCTCATCGCCGTCACCGTGGTCGACGCCGCCATGGCCGCTGGCCTGCTGGAATAAGCAGGTAAGCAGCAGCAGCGAGAGCAGGAGCAGGGTGCAAATGAGATTAGACGTCCTCCTCGTCGACCTTGCCATCTTCGCCATGGTGAATTGATGATGTTGGTTTCTAATTCTAGGCCAGCGCGTACGTATATATGCAGAGGAGTTTCTTAGGTATATTTGGTCAGTACGTACATACGTATGTAGTTATCTCCTCAGCTCAGCTCATCTTGCGTTGAAGCATGATTATTTAGAAGAAAATCCCATAATTAATTAGTAAGATAACTCCATCTTGTGTTCTTGTTTGCAGTACAGGGCTGACTTTTTGTGTGTGTGTGTGTGTGTAGTACTACTGCTTGACAGTACAACTTGATCGCCCGTGTGTAGTACAACAACAGCTAGTCATTGTCAACGCTACTCTAAGTTTATTCCCATGTTTATTTATAGGATTCATCTAAGCCTCAGTTTGATTGGCACTTTTTTATGTCTTAATCAATTCTTAAGAAAATGCAATTTTAGTTTATTCAGTTTAATGAGAAGACCGTAAGTTGCGTTTCCGGAAATCGACTCAGACTTGAGTAAATCTCAGTCGACTAAGGATTAGTAAAACCGATATACTTATCCAGCTATATACCTTGCAACAGACCGATTGTAGAAAAAGCAAAAGTCGATGTCGAGATCATACGTGCTCATTGTTAGGTACTTTTTGTTTAAGAAACTTCATACTACCTTCTTCAAAGTTGTACTAAGTTAGCGACACTTATTTTGGGATGAAGGAAGTTTATAACATTTTATATTCAGACAAGAACGATGGGACAGAGGATAACCTTGATTAGGGGTGTTTTGGGAGAAGTGCTTTCGAGGAGAAGAGTCCATCTGATCTACTGTATTTGATTTTCTTTTTATTAACACTGCAAGATTAAGACTAGTACACCCCCAACTTCCTAAATCATTAGAAAGTCAACGCTTAACACATCTTCGAACTAGAAATATGGTTTTTATTGAAAATAAGAAAGAAAGCAATTGTGTCAAACATGCAAATAAACAGTAGAATCATTTTTTTTGCAACAAAGAGCGAGTCATGGAGGAGTCAATGCATAACTAGGGCCGCAAGATCTTCTTGGCGGTGACCATGGCATCGTGCTCCTCTGGATGATCCACAGGCATCCATTCCTCACGAGGGTGCTCCAATTGCTTGCGTTTTTTGTGTCGAGCCCGGTTGGGTTGGGCATCAGCATTGGCGTCGAGCCAACGAAGGAGGTAGGCGGTGGTGGACTAGCGCATGCCGTCAAGCCAAAGAAGGAGGCTGGCGTCGTTGCCATCCCCGTCCGCTGACGTGTTGACATAGCTGACTCACCGACTGAGCTCGCTTCGACTGCATGCATGCATGTTTAGTGAGCTAGCAATTCTGTGGCATATACGGTACATTCTTACATTCTTATGTTCTAAACTATGCAATTTATATTTTGGAATTGTGTGTGAAACAATTTTGATGGATTTGCAAAATCTTGTCCCACCAAGTTTGCAGATGCACACCATGTATGACCATATAGCAGAACCAAAGCCAATTATAGGTTTATATAGGATAATATCGAAGGAGGATTTCGTAAGAAGTTGCCCATAAATATACGAGTTTTGTATGGGTCGTGTTGCGCGTTGGCCAGCGGATCCGCCGTCTCGTGAGCCGTCTGATGTGACGCAATCATGTGGCAGAGCGGCGCCCTCACCACTCCAACAAAGCTGCTGTTGCAAATTTTTTTGCAACAGAAGTCTCGTTGCAGAAACCTTTGCAACACATGTCTTATTGCAGAAAACTATTTGCAGAAAAACTTTGCAACAGTAGTAATGTTGCAGAATTTTTTTTGTCTTCTCCTTCGTAAGATGTTACGGAAGAATTTTTTTGCAACATGATTGATGTTACAGAAAATCTTGCAACAGAGAGGAAGTTGCAAAAAAAGCCATTGTGTTTACCGCGTGCTATGATAGATTAGTGGTGATGGAGGATCGGCGCCGCATGTCCCCGCCTTCGTGCCGCCACCAGTGAGCTCCATACCTCCGACCAGGCCGCCTCGCTGCCATCCTCCTCTTCCTTTTGTTTTTTCCATCTTCCTCTGTCTATTGCCGCACGAGCGTCGTGCGCTGCTGCTGTCATGGTCCCCCCTGTGAAGCTCGCCTCCACCCCCGCCGGACCTCGCCAAGCCGAGCCCTCGTCGCTCGCGGACGTCCCCGCCTCCTGACCGCATGCCATCCTCGTCGGATCCGGCGAGATCCGACTGGAAACCTCGCCGCCATCGCCCTCCTAGCCGCATCTGTCTCGGCCACCGCCGGTCCCGGACGTCCCCGCACGCCATCCTTGTCGGATCCGGCGAGATCCTACTGGAATCCTCGCCGTCGTCGCCCTCCTAGTCAAACGAGTCTTCGTCGTTGCAGGATCTAACCCCTCTTCGGTGGTCAGTTGCAAACTTTCTTTCCTGAAACAAAGGTTCAGTTGCAGAAAACGTGGACACAGAGAGGCTTACTCTGGACCATATGATGAAGAGTCAATCCGAGGCGATGGACGCTCGCACGCGATTGGTCAGCTTAAGGTAAGCTTTTCCGTTTTTGTATGGGAGGCAACTAACTAGTCGGCTAGAGTAAAAAAAAAACAACAACTAATTGGCCGGCTGATACGCAACAAACAAACACATGTACATCGACGATTCTCCATCTGCAGCTTCCTTCTTTCTTTCCAAGTTTTCATACGCCGCCATGCGCCGGAGCAGGTGGTCGGACCTCCCGGTGGATCTGCTCCGTGAGATCGCTGGCCGCCTGCACGTCGCCGTCGACTTGGTCCGCTTCCACGCCGTCTGCAAGCCATGGCGCAGCTCACGCGACCTGCTGTCGCAGACAACGGCGACCCACCTGTTCCTGCCCTGGATCCTCGCGCCGGTGGTGTCGGACTCCCCGCTCAAGCTCAGATGCGTCTTCTCAAAGTCCGGCTACTGCGCGCCGCCGACGGTGCCTCTTAGGGACTGGGTGTGCAGCGCCGACGCCACCGCTCTTTGGCACCACCCCGTCGTCACCAGCCATCTTCGCCCCAGCTACTACACCTACCTGTCTCGTTCCCCGCTCATCCAATGGGAGGAGGGCCGTCCAAGTGGCATCGTCTACGGCGACGGCACCACCTTTGTCTACAGCATCTCCCGCGTCAAGTATCTGCATGACACCATGACCAGGTTTAGTGCGGCTCTTTTCTGTCCCGGTGACACAGAGTGGACGCTCGTCGAGAGGACCCTTGAGACCCCCTGGCCCTGGTCCTGGTGGTCCGGCGAGTTTTGCGCCGCGTACCACGGAGGCAAGATCCTCCTCACTGTCAAGGCTAAACTGTGGCATGCCATCACGCCCAACAGCAATGTCGCCTGCGACGTGGTGGTCCCGAGGCTGTTGATGCCAGACGAGCACGACAGCTACTCAGAGCTGTCTAACTACGTCCTCGAATCCCGTGGCGAGCTTCTGTGGGTGTCGGTCCAGATCTGGTCACGTTTCACTTATAAGTTGGCGTTTGGCAGCCGCCGATTTCAACAGTTCTCGGTGTCGGTGCATGCACCAGTGGGTGAGGAAAGACACCCGTAGCCTGGTTGATCGTGTGTTCTTTCTAGGCTCACCCATTAGTTTCGCGGTGGACGCCTCGCTGATGGGCGGCCATGGCGGGTGCGCCTACTTTGCATCGACGAGGCCCGATGAACAGTATGGTGTGTTCAGGTATAGCCTCATTGACGGTAAGACCAAGTTGGTCGAGCAGCTGCCTCTGGGATGGCACAACGACAAGTGCACGTGGGTCGTCCCCCGGCCCACCATTGCTCCAATTCAGGTGCACGCTCTCTTGGAAACAGCTTAAACTGAATTTTGTTTGTTAATAGATTAGATTCATTCATTAATTGTCTCATCGTCTAAGAGTTTAACACCTGCAGCTCTAGTGCTAACGAATCACCTACGGTTTGGCTTTAATTATCAGGAAATCATCAAGGGTAGTAAGCTGAAGGCTCCAAAACTACAACATCATCAGACAGCTCCAGTAGTTACAAGCCGAATACACATCAATCACATCCAGAGGCATTACGAGCCTAGTTTCAGGGTGTTGGTGCGTAATCTGCCTATAACGGTGAAGGACTCTCAACTGCGACACTTCTTCAGCAAGCATGGCAAAGTTTTGAGCGCCGAGGTAATCTACTATAAGAAGACCAAGACCTCGCAAGGTATCGGTCTCGTCACAATCGCGACCACCCACCTCCATCAGGATGATGCTCTCGCCGCTCTCGATGGGCTAATTTTAGATGGATGCAACCTCAAGATTATCTTGGTTGGCGACCGGCCACGAAGGCGACGGCGCAACGATAAGTTGGTCCTCCACTAGAGCTAATGTAGCTACACGTAGCTTGATCTTTGCCGTAGCTATAGTGAAAACATTTTTTCCTTAACTGTATACTCCTTGAGCCCTTCGACATTTATCTCAAAATTTGGCTTTGTAGCCATGTATAGTGACCAAATTTATTAGAAGACCATCATATCCCTAGTTCCCTACTCTTAAGAACGTGCGAGGCTGAGGATGGAAAGTAGGGAAATAGGAGGTCACTCGTTCTGCTTTGAATAAGCAAAAGGCCAAATGAGATTTTTTTTTGAAGAATAGGCCAAACGAGATTCTTTTTTTTTTTGAAGAATAGGCCAAACAAGATTATGGAGTACATTATTAACTATATGGAAAACGTTTACCCTCAGCCGGCCGATCCTGTGTGAGCATCCGCCAACTCTGTGTCTGTCAGATGCACTTTTCATCGGACGGTCGAGAGCAACCCCTTCAGTCTCCATGTTTCTGCAACTGGTCCTTTGTTCGGGAAGGAAAAGGGTGAGAAGAGCGTTGATCGCCTGGTCCGTGCGCTCTCCATGTTGGTGCAGACGCTCAAGGAGGTTGCCGATGGGCCGGAGAAGTTATTGTGGGTGTCGAAGGATGGTTGGAGCCTGGAGGACCACGTCCTGTTTCTAGGATAGCCCAATAGTTCTGCTGTGGACGCGTCATGAAGGTGATCATATGTGGGTAGGTGGACGAAAAAAAAATTCATCGGAGTGTGGTGTTGGCATGGCATGCATGGGCGTAAGTTGGTGAGATAAGGACATATACAATGGTTGATAAGATAGTTTTATCTTAAGTCTTGCATATAATTTAGAGATAAAAAAAGTCTACAGTGGGTCATTTCTTAGCCTTTTCAATAACTAGTCATTTCTAAAAATGTGGTGAGACATATTGCGCTAAGAGATCATCTCTTGTCTTCTCTTAAATAAGAGATGACAAACCTTTTCTTATGAGTTCTCTCTCCTCCACCTCATTATTTATCCTAGGTGGCACTCTTAAGATATCACCATTGTGCATGCCCTAAGTAACAGTGCTAAGAGCCTCAGCCCAAAACGAGGAGCAAGATGGGCATGGAATAACAGAGTATGGACACTGTCATTGAAAGTGCGTAAAATTCGTTCAGCTCTACCGTTATGCTGAGAAGTGTATGGGCAAGAGAGACGCAGTCGAATGCCCTGGGAAATGAAGAAGGCACAAGCAACACGGTTATCAAAGTCATGGCTATTGTCTGTCTAAAAAACGGGAATTTGTTTCTGAAATTGGGTGTTGACAAAAGCATGAAACTCGGTGACCAGGGACAAAACTTCAGATTTTTGACGTAAAGGAAAGGTCCAAGTGTAATGGGAATAATCACAAGGTATAACTGATAAATTGCTTTGGATCGGATAGGTTAGATCATTCCAGTGAACCTACCTTCTGCCTGTCCAGACGAGCTCGATCCAGCGCCAGCCATGGTGAAGTAGGGCCCGGTGACAATGTGGACAGAGAGTGGACGGCGGCGGTGGTGGAGCTTCCTGTGAGCACCGCGCTAACCCTAGATCGGTAGGGATTGTAGGTGGGGATTGTGGCAGCGATTAACCTCGTGAGTCGTGCCCCGGCCCCACCTCTGTTTATATAGCGCGGGTCACAGGGGCCCACCAACCATGGTTTGGTTGGGCGCCCCCGATCAGGGCGTGAGTCAGGGGCCCGTTCGACCCGTTGGGTTCGAACGGGAGAGAGATCAACCTAACATTCTCCCCCTTGATCTCAACTTTACTTTTAACTTTATACTTTCTAGTTTATCTGTTTCATCACATATTGGTACATAGAGCATGTTTCATCGTCACGGCTTAATTGCCGTTAGAATCATACAGCTACAACATACGTTATGTTCAGAAACAAATTCTGTTCCTTTTGGGCCTATCCAGGAATCATAAGGCTTTCCCTTAAACCCATGCCGGCTAAGTGTTCCTTGAACACATTGGGTGGTAAGCCTTTCGTTAGCGGATTCGCAAGCATATCCTTTGTCCTTATATGCTCGAGACTTATAGTTTGATCCTGGATTTTATCTTTCACAACATAATACCTTATCTCTATTGTTTTGGCAGCATTACTCGACTTGTTGTTGTGAGCATAGAATACTGCGGGCTGGTTATCACAGTACATCTTTAGTGGTTTGTGAATGCAATCTACCACTTTCAAGTCGGGTACAAATTTCTTTAGCCATATCGCCTGCCCCGTGGCTTCGAAGCATGCTATAAATTCTGCATACATCGTGGATGATGCAACTATCGACTGCTTGGATCTTTTCCACGAAATAGCTCCCCCAGCGAGAGTGAAGACGTATCCTGACGTGGATTTTCTATCATCTCTGTCCCCCGCAAAATCTGCGTCTGAATACCCTTTTATCTCTAGGGAATCACTTCTCCTGTATATTAGCATGTAGCCCTTCGTGCCTTGCGCATAACGCAATGATTTCTTTACCATCTTCCAGTGCTCTAGGCCTGGATTCTCTTGATATCTACCGAGTACCCCGGTGATAAAAGCTAAGTCAGGGCGAGTGCACACTTGTGCATACTGTAAGCTGCCAACTGCCGAGCATATGGTACTGCTTTCATTTGATCGATCTCATACTGGTTCTTGGGACATTGGAATTTCCAAAACTATCGCCCTTGACTATTGGAGCAGGTGTGGCTTTACTCGCATGCATATTATACCTTTTAAGAACATTTTCTAAATATGCTTTCTGAGATAGTCCTAAGACTCCATTGTTCCTATCTCGGTGAATTTCTATGCCCAAAACATATGATGCTTCACCAAGATCTGTTATGTCAAAATTTGAGGATAAGTATTTCTTTGTTTCTTGTAGTAGACTAACATCACTACTAGCAAGCAGGATATCATCCACATACAAGATTAGGAAAATATATTTCCCATTTTTAAACTTTGCATAAATGCAATTATCCTCAATATTTTCTTTAAATCCAAAACTTTTAATCGTTTGATTAAACTTTAGATACCACTGCCGAGAGGCTTGTCTTAATCCATAAATGGATTTCTTCAGGCGGCGTCCCATATTTTCCTTGCCTTCCATGATAAAACCCTTGGGTTGTTTCATGTAGACCTTTCCTTTTAAATCACCATTCAGAAATGCCGTCTTAACATCCATTTGATGTAACTCTAAATCAAAATGAGCAACTAATGCCATTATGATTCTGAAGAAATCCTTACATGAGACTGGAGAAAATGTCTCATTGTAATCTATCCCTTCTCTTTGTGTAAATCCTTTTGAAACGAGTCGCGCTTTATACTTTTCTATATTCTCTTTAGAGTCATACTTAATTTTGTAGACCCATTTACAGCCTACTGTTTTGGATCCTTTAGGAATTTCCTCTAAGTCCCAAGCATCTTTGGAACTCATCGATTTCATCTCATCTTCCATTGCCTTCATCCACTTCGATGAATGAGGGCTTTTCATGGCTTCTTCATATGAGGTGGGATCTTTTTCCATATGAACCATTTCTGTGTTATAAACTTTAAAGTCAGTAGAAATAGCTGACTTTCTTGATTTTGTAGACCTTCTAAGGGCCTCAGTTTCTGGCATATTTTGTGCCTCAACTTCTGGCACTTCTTCTAAAATTTGCTGTTGCACCTCCCTTTCATGCTCAACATCGGGTTCAGTCGGCTCCTGACGGACAGGTTCCGGGTCTTCCCCCATAGCTGTCATGGGTGGAGTTGCAACTGGTAGTGAGAAAAATGGCTCCTGAATCATCGGATTAGGTGCATGCACCCTCTTCTCCTCAAGATCAATTTTCCGAGCTACCAAGCTCCCCCTCATCATTTCGTCCTCTAAGAAGACTGCATGTCTCGTTTCTACAAACTTTGTATATCTGTCAGGGCAGTAGAAACGAAAACCTTTTGATCTGTCTGGATAGCCAATGAAGTGGCAACTTACTATTTTGGGATCTAACTTTGCAATGTTTGGATTAAACATTTTGGCCTCAGCAGGGCACCCCCACACCCTGAAGTGTTGTAGGGAGGGCATCCTTCCTGTCCATAGCTCGTACGGTGTTTTGGGCACCGATTTGCTTGGTACTCTATTGAGAATGTGAATGGCGGTTTTAAGCGCCTCCATCCATAATCCCAACGGCAAGTTGGAATAACTCATCATGCTGCGCACCATATCCATAAGGGTACGGTTGCGCCTTTCAGCTACTCCATTTTGCTGAGGCTCGCCCGGCATTGAATACTGGGCTACTATGCCAGTCTCCTGCAAGAACTTCGCAAAAGGTCCAGGGACTTGGCCATATGGAGTGTGTCGGCCGTAGTACTCTCCCCCACGGTCGGACCTTACTATCTTTATTCTTTTATCGTGCTGATTTTCAACTTCAGCTTTGAATATTTTAAATTTATCCAACGCTTTCGATCTTTCTTTGATTGGATAAATATAACCATAGTGAGAGTAATCATCTGTGAATGTTATGAACGAGTCATATCCATCCACACTTTTCACCAGAAATGGTCCACAAATATCAGTGTGAATGATTTCTAGCGTGCCTGTGCTATGGATTGCATCTTATTTTATTTGTTTTACGTACTTTCCTTTAACGCAATCTATGCATTGTTCTAAGTCTGAAAATTCTAACGGAGGAAGAATTTCGCTTTTGACTAATCTTTCTATTCTTCCCTTCGAAATATGGCCCAAGCGACAGTGCCATAATTTCAATGAGTCGAATGTTCTTTTTCTTTTATTTTGTTCTTTATTCGACGCGGAAACATGTTCTTTCACATTGCAAACGGAATAAACTTTTTTCACAAAGTGATAACAAATAAAGCTCATCATGTAGTAAAGCATCACCCACATAAGCATTATTTAACCAAATGGCACACTTGCCATGTCCAAAATAACATTCATAATTATCTTTGTCCAAACAAGAAACACTTATTAAGTTTCTATGACATGATGGAACAAATAAAACATCTCTAAGTAGAAGATTGAATACATCAGCTAACTCCTAGGAGATATCACCGACAACTTCAACTTCTGCTTCAACTCCGTTCGCCACTTCAATGCGTCTTTCGCTTCTTAGCGTAGTCCGCATCGAATGGAATCCCTGTAAAGAATTTGCAACATGAACAGTTGCTCCTGAGTCAATCCACCAAGTGGATTTTGAAAACTGTGCATACAGGGATTCATTTACAAATGAAACTATATTGTTACCTCTTTTTGCCATGATTGACTTTAGCCAATCAGGACAGTCTTTCTTGTAATGCCCGGTCTTCTTACAGTGGAGACAAGTGTCTTTGTCCACTGGGAAAGGCTATTGTTGACGCTGATGCTGATAGGAAGCCTTTCCTTGTGGCTTTGAAGGAGAACTTTTGTTGTTTTGATTGTAATTCTTTTTCTTGTGACCCTTCACATAGTTGAGTGTACCACCATGTGAGGCTTTGAGTCTGTCCTCTTCTTGGACACACATTGCTATTGTCTTTTCAATGTCCCATGTTCCAGGTGACATATTATAGTTCACAACAAAAGCTTCAAACTCCTTCGGCAGTGAAGCCATGACAAGGTGGACCAGGAGCGCTGGTTTGATCTCCAGATCCGCATCCATGGGCTTGAGCTTTGCTGCCATATTGCTCATCCTGAGGATGTGCTCTCTTATTCCATGACTACCATCTGTGTAGCGTTCTGTCACCAGTTGCTCTAACACCTGGGTGGCATATATCTTTGAAGAGCCAGTGAACTGGCTCTTTATCTTTGAAAGCAACTCCCCTGCGGAAGTGCACTCTGCAATGGAGCCCACAATGGCGCTCTCAATTGTATTCTTTATAAAGGCCATGCACTTTTTGTTTGCATTGACCCACTTTTGGTTTTCTATGATGTAGGACATCTCCAAAGGAGCATAATCCCCCCTCTTTTTAGTCCACGCAGCATCATCATCAGTGGCCTCTCTTACTGGCTCCGTAGGTCTGACCGGCTGTGGTTCATCCAGAACCCAGTCAAGATCAGCACAGACAAATGCCAGTTCAACTTTCTTCCTCCACTCAGTGTGATTGTCACCTCTGAGTGTCGGAACATCTTTTAGGCAACTCATCAAGTGAAAGCCTCCTGAAATCACAATTTAAGTGACATCAATATAACAATCATATGCATTAATCTAACGTTGGTCAAATTAAACATATAATTGTCTATGCAATTAAATCTATATTACCGTTGGGCAAAAAATAGAAATAAATGCACCTTTAAATTTCAATAATAAAACATGATCATGGTATTAACAACGTTGGTCATAAAAATAACATAATCATATTCGTTTTAATAATCACTTTAACATGCTCTTAAAAACATAATTCTATCTAAACTTTTATTTTCTTTGTAAAAGAGCACTATTAATTATTTACGCAGCGGAAAAACATGAATAAAAATTCACGAACCTTTTACTCTTTACAGAAAATTTTCTTTGACCGAATAAAAATTCATGAACTTTATTATTTACTTTGTAAAATTCATGAACATTTATTTTTCTAAAAATTTGCTATTCTCTGTAAAGACAAAAATTTAGCGGCAGCACAGCCTAGTGCGTGCGGCTAAGCTGCGGCCTGAGCCCAGCGCGCGACTGCGGCCTCGGCCCAGCGCGCCCGCGGCGGCTGGCGGCCTGAGCCCAGTCTGCTCCCACTTTCGGCCCAAAAGCCCACTCTGGCGCTAGGGTTTCAATCTTAGCCGTTCGGTTGAATCGGACGATCGTCCGGGCCGTTCGGTCGAACAAAATCAGCGGCAGCTGACCCCAACCGAAACCTAGCGTCACTCTTTCTCCTCTTCGCCTCGCACGCGCCGCTCGCCTCTGTCCCGCACTGGACTTCGCTGGCAACGGCGTCGAGCGCCACCGCGCGAGAGCGCCGGCCGCCGGCGACGACGTTCACCACCGCGCCGTGCGAGCCTTTCCATTCCTTTTCCCCTTCCCCTCTCCCGAGCGCAGCTCGCTTCTCGTGGCGTTCTCGTCGGGCTGGTCGCCAATGACAGCGTCGACGGCCACAGCAGCGCACTGCGCCTCCCTTTCCTTTTCTGCTGTTTTCCCCTTTCCACTCCTCCCTCTTCTAGCAACACACACACACAAAGAGAGAGAGAGAGGTGCGGATCTCAGATGCGGCGGCGCCGCCCCCGTCCCCCTTGCCGGCGCGCGCGAGCTCCCGAAGGAGAGCACGCCGCCGTCAAGCGGCTCGGTGGTGGTGCCCTTTGCCCCTTGCGGGGTAGTGTTCTTCGTCCCGGATCCTCGGCGTGCCGATGCGATTCGGGATCGAGAGGAACGGCGCGGCCGTTGCGGCGGGACAACTTTTCTTTTCCCTCTTTTTCTGTTGGGTTTAGGGTTCTTTGGGAGGGGAGGGATTCTTTCTGTGATTTCTTTTCAACCGAAAAGTCTAACCCGATCTGGCTGATACCATTGATAGATTGCTTTGGATCGGATAGGTTAGATCATTCCGGTGAACCTACCTTCTGCCTGTCCAGACAAGCTCGAACCAGCGCCAGCCATGGTGAAGTAGGGGCCGGTGACGATGTGGACAGAGAGTGGACGGCGGCGGTGGTGGAGCTTCCCGTGAGCACCGCGCTAACCCTAAATTGGTAGGGATTGTAGGTAGGGATTGTGGCAGCGATTAACCTCGTGAGTCGTGCCCCGGCCCCCACCTCTGTTTATATAGCGCGGGTCACAGGGGCCCACCAACCATGGTTTGGTTGGGCGCCCCCGATCAGGGCGCGAGTCAAGGGCCCGTTCGACCCGTTGGGTTCGAACGGGAGAGAGATCAACCTAACAATAACTAGATAGCATTGATAACCAGATACACTTCTAAATGGAGATGTCCTTACATCACAACGAAGAAGTTCGAAAGCAAAACTAGTCCTAGACTCAGATTCTTTGAATGGAAGACGAACATGTTTTCCAAACCTACAAGCAGGACAAGTGATATAAGGCGATTTATTAAAATAAAAATTAAAAGATAAAAGCGTACAGAACAGTGAGTCACGTACGGAATGTCGGAGCCATTGGTGTCAAAGATTGGTGGTTGTGCCCGTGAGTGTCCAGGGAGAGGCCAAAGAAGTCGCGACAAGACGGGTAGAGTTCGCCGCCACTATTACATCGCAGAATCACTGCCAGGGTTCGAAGGTCCTTGCTAGCAAAACTCAAACCATCAAATTAAAAGGTGATATGAATTTTACGAGTTAGTGCATGAACGGAAATCAAATTTTTGATTAGATTAGGAGTAATATGAACATTGTGAAGGTGAATATGAAAAGATGACGTGGGAAAGGAGGTATTGCCCATGTGCGTTATGAGCAAGGAGGCACCATTGCCGACGGAGACATGTGATGAGGAATTATAAGGGGAGGGATTTGATACGATACCAGGATTGTTGTCGAGATGAGAGGTAAACCACGTATCTACTCTCTCCGTTTCTAAATATAAGTCTTTTTAGACATTTCTCCTGGTTTGGTTGGTTGTTCCAAAAAAACCAAGTGACTGAATGTTTAATTTTTAATCGTGACTATGACATGGAGGGCCCACCCTTCAGGTCCATGTATTAAAGAAAGTCAACTTCGTTATGTAAATTTGCCCGTTATGACTGGTGGGGTGCACATGTCAGCTTCTCCTCTGTCTCCTTTCTCCCTCTGTACATCGCCGGCGCCCAGCCCCCTCCTGCTCCCAAGCCGGCCATGCTCGCTGCCGGAGGAGAAGCGCCGCCGAGCAGCAGCAGGCTGTGGCAATAGTAGCGGGCGGCGGCAAGCAGCAGCGGAGGCTAGCAGCAGGGGCCGCGGCAGCAAGCAACAACAGCGGGCGGCAAGCGGCGGCAGCAGCAAGCACAAGAAGCGAGCGGCAAGCAGCGGCGGCGGCACGCGCGAGCGACGGCAAGCAACAGCAGGGAGTGGCGGCGGCTGCGTCTGGCTGCGGTCGCGAATGGCTAGCTAGCTAGCTCCGGCTGCGTTCGTGCGTGAGCTAGCTATCTCCGGCCGGCTGCAGTCATTCATGAACCCGATTGCTCTTTTAGAAAAAGTATCAGGGACTTGATTGCTTTTTTTAGAAAACTAACGAGGGCATGATTGCATTTTTTCACAAGTTACAGGGACCGAAATGTGGGCTCCATCTGTCATAACGGTCAACCTAACGGTCAAAGTTAACGCTGTTGACTTTATGCCATGTCAGACCTGGCGGGTGGGCCCTCCATGTCATAATCACAATTAAAAATTAAGCATTCACTCACTTGGTTTTTTTTGGAACAGTCAACCAAAATAGTGGTAGCATTTTGAAAAATTAAGAAAAGTGTAGTTTTCTGTAACCATAGCCTGTAATGTAGTAGTTTTTTGCTATTTACTCCGAAGGGTAATATCCATGCAGGCATGGAGCCCGATGGAGGCTAGGTATGCCCGTGGCGATTCCGTGCGCCAGGACAAGCGCCTAGGCGACCCAAACCAGGGGCGGGCATACACTGACAGCGCGCCCACGCCTGGATCATGCCTCATGATCATTGGGGAGAGGGTACTTAAGAATCATTTATAGGTGTAATATATATTAAACATAGAGAACATATTTCAAAAATAAAATAACATTCACAACTCACAACATGTATGCATCCTCATGAAAATACTAGTGTATTAATAACCCGGCATCAGCTTTAACTAAATGGAGAGCATGCTTGGAACATATGAAATTACATAAAATTTGGACTCGCTTCCATGAGGATATTGAAGAAGTGTGCCATCCTCTAGGTTGCAATATTCCATGCCATCCAGCAGGACTCTATCATTGACCATAAAACGATTTTCCGTTTGTAAAATGCAGCGGCATAGTGTGTTCCCCGAAGCATGGCACACGAGTAACCCATCAGCCAGCATGGCCACGGGACGGAGTGACGTCAGGGCCGAGTCCCAGTTGATGGTGTAGCGTTTTTCCCATAGTTGTTGGTTGGCGCCGGTGCCATCTAGATCTAGATCTAGGTTGACGCATATCCATATGTCAAGCGATCGGTCGTCGGTGTTGAATGAACGTGACACGCACAACTCTGCACGCAACTCGAATAAGGTGGACGCCTCATTGTTGAATTTCAGGCAGCAAGGAGGCGGTGGAACAATGTTAAATGTTTCGTCCTCCAATCTTAACCTGAGGAAACCAGTCCTGACTTGGTAGTCATATCTGCTGAAGGTCCAAAGAACGGACCCCTTGAAGAAGGTCGCTGTGCGTCGCATGTTGACAAGGTGCGGTGACTCCGCCATCAGCTGACGCCAATGCTGATCGACTCCTATGCTGAACACCTTGAGGCCGAAATCGGTTTGGTAGAAGTATCGGGCTACCTTGTAGGTACCTGTGCGAGGGTCACGCCCAAGGCCAAACGCACGGCGAAAAGGGTGGTGGCAACCCAGCAGCGTGAGGTTTTGGAAATATGGGAGACTATTGGAAATATGCCCTAAAGACAATAATAAAATGGTTATTATTGTATTTCCTTGTTCATGATAATTGTCTATTGTTCATGCTATAATTGTATTAACTGGAAACCGTAATACATGTGTGAATACATAGACCACTACATGTCCCTAGTAAGCCTCTAGTTGACTAGCTCGTTGATCAATAGATGGTTATGGTTTTCTGACCATGGACATTGGATGTCATTGATAACGGGATCACATCATTAGGAGAATGATGTGATGGACAAGACCCAATCCTAAGCATAGCACAAGATCGTGTAGTTCGTTTGCTAAGAGCTTTTCTAATGTCAAGTATCATTTCCTTAGACCATGAGATTGTGCAATTCCCGGATACCATAGGAATGCTTTGGGTGTACCAAACGTCACAACGTAACTGGGTGTCTATAAAGGTGCACTACAGGTATCTCCGAAAGTGTCTGTTGGGTTGGCACGAATCGAGACTGGGATTTGTCACTCCGTATGACGGAGAGGTATCTCTGGGCCCACTCGGTAATGCATCATCATAATGAGCTCAATGTGACTAATGAGTTAGCCACGGGATCATGCGTTACGGAACGAGTAAAGAGACTTGCCGGTAACGAGATTGAACGAGGTATTGGGATACCGACGATCGAATCTCGGGCAAGTAACATACCGATAGACAAAGGGAATTGTATACGGGATTGATTGAATCCCCGACATCGTGGTTCATCCGATGAGAACATCGTGGAACATGTGGGAGCCAATATGGGTATCCAGATCCCGTTATTGGTTATTGGCCGGAGAACGTCTCGGTCATGTCTGCATGGTTCCCGAACCCGTAGGGTCTACACACTTAAGGTTCGGTGACGCTAGAGTTGTTATGGGAAATATTATGTGGTTACCGAAGGTTGTTCGGAGTCCCGGATGAGATCCCGGACGTCACGAGGAGTTCCGGAATGGTCCGGAGACGAAGATTTATATATGGGAAGGCCTTATTCGGTCGCCGGAAGTGTTCGGGGGTATATCGGTATTGTACCGGGACCACCGAAAGGGTTCCGGGGGTCCACCGGGAGGGTCCAGCTACCCCGGAGGGCCCTATGGGCTGAATATAGAGGGGAACCAGCCCCTAGGTGGGCTGGGCGCCAAAGCACCCTAGGGCCCATGCGCCTAGGGTTGGGGGGGGGGGGAACCCTAAAGGGGGCGCCCCCCTTGGCTTGGGGGGCAAGCCTCCCCCCCTTGGCCGCCACCCGCCCTCTAGATCCATCTGGAGGGGGCCGGCCCCCCTCTCCCTTGCCCCTATAAATAGAGGGGGGGAGGGGTGGGAGGGCAGCCGCACCACATCCCTGGCGCAGCCCTGTCCTCCTCCAACTCCTCCTCCTCCTCCGTAGTGCTTAGCGAAGCTCTGCCGGAGAACCACGAGGTCCATCGCCACCATGCCGTCGTGCTGCTGGAGTTCTCCCTCAACTTCTCCTCTCCCCTTGCTGGATCAAGAAGGAGTAGACATCCCCGGGCTGTACGTGTGTTGAACGCGGAGGCGCCGTCCGTTCGGCGCTAGATCGGATCTTCCGCGATTTGAATCGCCGCGAGTACGACTCCATCAACCGCGTTCTTGTAACGCTTCCGCTTAGCGATCTTCAAGGGTATGAAGATGCAATCCCTCTCTCTCTCTTGTTGCTAGAATCTTCATAGATTGATCTTGGTGATGCGTAGAAAATTTTGAATTATTGCTACGTTCCCCAACAGTGGCATCATGAGCTAGGTCTATGCGTACATTCTATGCACGAGTAGAACACAAAGTAGTTGTGGGCGATGATTTGTTTAATTTTCTTGCCGTTACTAGTCTTATCTTGATTCGGCGGCATTGTGGGATGAAGCGGCCCGGACCGACCTTACACGTACACTTACGTGAGACAGGTTCCACCGACTGACATGCACTTGTTGCATAAGGTGGCTAGCGGGTGCCAGTCTCTCCCACTTTAGTCGGATCGGATTCGATGAAAAGGGTCCTTATGAAGGGTAAATAGAAATTGGCATATCACCGTTGTGGCTTTTGCGTAGGTAAGAAACGTTCTTGCTAGAAACTCATAGCAGCCACGTAAAACATGCAACAACAATTAGAGGACGTCTAACTTGTTTTTGCAGGGTATGCTATGTGATGTGATATGGCCAAAAGGATGTGATGAACTATATATATGTGATGTATGAGATTGATCATGTTCTTGTAATAGGAATCACGACTTGCATGTCGATGAGTATGACAACTGGTAGGAGCCATAGAAGTTGTCTTAATTTATTGTATGACCTGTGTGTCAATGAAAAACGCCATGTAATTACTTTACTTTATTGCTAACCGTTAGCCATAGTAGTAGAAGTAATAGTTGGCGAGACAATTTCATGAAGACACGATGATGGAGATCATGATGATGGAGATCATGGTGTCATGCCGGTGACGAAGGTGATCATGCCGCGCCTCGAAGATGGAGATCAAAAGGCGCAAGATGATATTGGCCATATCATGTCACTTTATGATTTGCATGTGATGTTTGTCATGTTTACATCTTATTTGCTTAGAACGATGGTAGCATAAATAAGATGATCCCTCCCTAAAATTTCAAGAGATGTGTTCCCCCTAACTGTGCACCGTTGTGAAGGTTCGTTGTTTCGAAGCACCACGTGATGATCGGGTGTGATAGATTCTAACGTTCGCATACAACGGGTGTAAGCCAGATTTACACATGCGAAACACTTAGGTTGACTTGACGAGCCTAGCATGTACAGACATGGCCTCGGAACACAAGAGACCGAAAGGTCAAACATGAGTCGTATGATAGATGCGATCAACATGAAGATGTTCACCGATGATGACTAGTCCATCTCACGTGATGATCAGACACGGCCTAGTTGACTCGGATCATGTATCACTTAGATGACTAGAGGGGTGTCTATCTAAGTGGGAGTTCATTAAATAATCAGATGAACTTAATTATCATGAACATAGTCAAAAGGTCTTTGCAAATTATGTCATAGCTTACGCTTTGGTTCTACTGTTTAAGACATGTTCCTAGAGAAAATTTAGTTGAAAGTTGATAGTAGAAATTATGCGGACTGGGTCCGTAAACTGAGGATTATCCTCATTGCTGCGCAGAAGGCTTATGTCCTTAATGCACCGCTCGGTGTGTGAACCTCGAGCGTCGTCTGTGGATGTTGCTAACATCTGACATACACGTTTTGATGACTACGTGATAGTTCAGTGCGTAATGCTAACGGTTTAGAATTGAGGCATCAAAGACGTTTTTGAAATGCCGCAGAGGTATGAGACCTCTGACAAGTTTCTTAAGCCTGCAAACTAAGGGAGAAAAGCTCAATCGTTGAGCATATGCTCAGATTGTCTGAGTACTACAATCGCTTGAATCGAGTGGGAGTTAATCTTCGAGATGAGATAGTGATGGTTCTCCATAGTCACTGCCACCAAGCTATTAGAGCATCGTGATGAACTATAACATATCAAGGATAGACATGATGATCCTTGAGCAACTCGCGATGTTTGATGCCGCGAAAGTAGAAATCAAGTAGGAGCATCAATTGTTGATGGTTACTAAAACCACTAGTTTCAAGAAGGGCAAGGGAAAGAAGGGATACTTCATGAAACGGCAAATCAGTTGCTGCTCTAGTGAAGAAACCAAGGTTGAACCCAAACCTGAGACTAAGTGCTTCTGTAATGAGGGGAACGGTCACTGAAGCAGAACTACCCTAGATACTTGGTAGATGAGAAGGCAGGCAAGGTCGACAGAAGTATGTTGGATATACATTTGTGTACTTTACTAGTACTCCTAGTAGCACCAGGGTATTAGATACCGGTTCGGTTGCTAAGTGTTGGTAACTCGAAATAAAAGGCTACGGAATAAACGGAGACTAGCTAAAGGTGAGATGACGATATGTGTTGGAAGTGTTTCCAAGGTTGATGTGATCAAGCATCGCATGCTCCCTCTACCATCGAGATTGGTGTTAAACCTAAATAATTGTTATTTGGTGCGTTGAGCATAGACATGATTGGATTATGTTTATCGCAATACGGTTATTCATTGAAGGAGAATAATGGTTACTCTGTCTATTTGAATAATACCTTCAATGGTCTTGCACCTAAAATGAATGGTTTATTGAATCTCGATCGTAGTGATACACATGTTCATGCCAAAAGATATAAGATAGTAATGATAGTACCACATACTTGTGGCACTGCCATTTGAGTCATATTGGTATAAAACGCATGAAGAAGCTCCATGTTGATGGATCTTTGGACTCACTCATTTTTGAGAAGATTGAGACATGCGAACCATGTCTATTGGTAGATATGCATGAAGAAACTTCATACAGATGGATCGTTTGGACTCACTTGATTTTGAATCACTTGAGACATGCAAATCATAACACATGGGCAAGATGACTGAAAGGCCTCGTTTTCAGTAAGATGAAACAAGAGAGCAACTTGTTGGAAGTAATACATTTGATGTGTGCAGTCCAATGAGTGCTGAGGCACGCAGTGGATATTGTTATGTTCTTACTTCACAGATGATTTGAGTAGATGCTAAGAATATATTTACTTGATGAAACACAAGTCTGAATTATTGAAAGGTTCAAGTAATTTCAGAGTGAAGTTGAAGATCGTCGTGACAAGAGGATAAAATGTCTATCATATGATCATAGAGATATCTGAGTTACGAGTTTGGCACACAATTAAGACATTGTGGAAATTATTTCACAACTAATACCGCCTGGAACACCATAGTGTGATGGTGTGTCCGAACATCATAACTGCACCCTATTGGATATGGTGCATACCATGATGTCTCTTATCGAATTACCGCTATCATTTATGGGCTAGGCATTAGAGACAACCGCATTCACTTTAAATAGGGCACCACGCAATTCCGTTGAGACGACACTTTATGAACTATGGTTTAGAGAAACCTAAGCTGTCGTTTCTTAAAAGTTTGGGGCTGCGACGCTTATGTGGAAAAGTTTCAGGCTGATAAGCTCGAACCCAAAGCGGATAAATGCATCTTCATAGAATACCCAAAATAGTTGGGTATACCTCCTATTTCAGATCTGGAAGCAAAAGTGATTGTTTCTAGAAACGGGTCCTTTCTCGAGGAAAAGTTTCTCTCGAAAGAATTGAGTGGGAGGATGGTGGAGACTTGATAAGGTTATTGAACCGTCACTTCAACTAGTGTGTAGCAGGGCACAAGAAGTTGTTCTTGTGGCACCTACACCAATTGAAGTGGAAGCTTATGATGGTGATCATGAAACTTCGGATCAAGTCACTACCAAACCTCGTAGGACGACAAGGATGCGTACTACTTCAGAGTGGTACGTAATCCTGTCTTGGAAGTCATGTTGCTAGACAACAATGAACCTACGAGCTATGGAGAAACGATGGTGGGCCCAGATTCCGACGAATGGCTCGAGGCCATAAAATCCGAGAGAGGATGCATGTATAAAAACAAAGTATAGACTTTGGAAGAACTACTTGATGGTCGTAAGGCTGTTGGGTGCAGATGGATTTTAAATAGGAAGACGGACAATGATGGTAAGTGTCACCATTAAGAAAGCTCGACTTGTCGTTAAGATGTTTTCCGACAAGTTTAAGGAGTTGACTACGATGAGATTTTCTCACTCGTAGCGATGCTAAGAGTCTGATGGAATTATGTTAGCAGTTACTGCATTATTTATGAAATCTTGCAGATGGGATGTCAAAACATTGTTTCCTCGACGATTTTCTTGAGGAAAGGTTGTATGTGATATAACCAGAAGGTTTTGTCAATCCTGAAAGATGCTAACAAGTATGCAAAGCTCCAGCAATCCTTCTAAGGACTGGAGTAAGCATCTCGGAGTTGGAATGTACGCTTTGATGAGATGATCAAAGATTTTGGGTTTATACAAAGTTTATGAGAAACTTGTATTTCCAACGAAGTGAGTGGGAGCACTATAGATTTTTGATGAGTATATGTTGTTAACATATTGTTGATCAGAAATGATGTAGAATTTCTGGAAAGCATACAGGGTTATTTGAAAAGTGTTTTTCAATGGAAAACCTGGATTAAGCTACTTGAACATTGAGCATCAAGATCTATAAGGATAGATAAAAAATGCTTAATAGTACTTTCAAATGAATACATACCGTGACAAGATTTTGAAGGAGTTCAAAATAGATCAGCAAAGAAGGAGTTCTTGGCTGTGTTACAAGGTGTGAGTATTGAGTAAGACTCAAGACCTGACCACGGCAGAAGAGAGAGAAAGGACGAAGGTCGTCCCCTATGCTTTAGACGTAGGCTCTACAGTATGCTATGCTGTGTACCGCACCTGAAGTGTGCCTTGCCATGAGTTAGTCAAGGGGTACAAGAGTGATCCAGGAATGGATCACATGACAGCGGTCGAACTTATCCTTAGTAACTAGTGGACTAAGGAATTTTCTCGATTATGGAGGTGGTAAAAGAGTTCGTCGTAAAGGGTTACGTTGATGCGAACTTTGACACTAATCCGGATGACTCTGAGTAGTAAACCGGATTCGTATAGTAGAGCACTTATTTGGAATAGATCCAAATAGTGCGTGGTAGCTGCATCTACAAGGTCACATAGAGATTTGTAAAGCACACACGGATCTGAATGTTGCAGACCCGTTGACTAAAACCTCTCTCGTAAGCATAACATGATCAAACCCTAGAACTCATTGAGTGTTAATCACATGGTGATGTGAACTAGATTATTGACTCTAGTAAACTCTTGGGTATTAGTCACATGGCGATGTGAACTTTGAGTGTTAATCACATGGTGATGTGAACTAGATTATTGACTCTAGTGCAAGTGGAAGACTATTGGAAATATGCCCTAGAGGCAATAATAAAATGGTTATTATTGTATTTCCTTGTTCATGATAATTGTCTATTGTTCATGCTATAATTGTATTAACTGGAAACCGTAATACATGTGTGAATACATAGACCACTACATGTCCCTAGTAAGCCTCTAGTTGACTAGCTCGTTGATCAATAGATGGTTATGGTTTTCTGACCATGGACATTGGATGTCATTGATAACGGGATCACATCATTAGGAGAATGATGTGATGGACAAGACCCAATCCTAAGCATAGCACAAGATCGTGTAGTTCGTTTGCTAAGAGCTTTTCTAATGTCAAGTATCATTTCCTTAGACCATGAGATTGTGCAATTCCCGGATACCATAGGAATGCTTTGGGTGTACCAAACGTCACAACGTAACTGGGTGTCTATAAAGGTGCACTACAGGTATCTCCGAAAGTGTCTGTTGGGTTGGCACGAATCGAGACTGGGATTTGTCACTCCGTATGACGGAGAGGTATCTCTGGGCCCACTCGGTAATGCATCATCATAATGAGCTCAATGTGACTAATGAGTTAGCCACGGGATCATGCGTTACGGAACGAGTAAAGAGACTTGCCGGTAACGAGATTGAACGAGGTATTGGGATACCGACGATCGAATCTCGGGCAAGTAACATACCGATAGACAAAGGGAATTGTATACGGGATTGATTGAATCCCCGACATCGTGGTTCATCCGATGAGAACATCGTGGAACATGTGGGAGCCAATATGGGTATCCAGATCCCGTTATTGGTTATTGGCCGGAGAACGTCTCGGTCATGTCTGCATGGTTCCCGAACCCGTAGGGTCTACACACTTAAGGTTCGGTGACGCTAGAGTTGTTATGGGAAATATTATGTGGTTACCGAAGGTTGTTCGGAGTCCCGGATGAGATCCCGGACGTCACGAGGAGTTCCGGAATGGTCCGGAGACGAAGATTTATATATGGGAAGGCCTTATTCGGTCGCCGGAAGTGTTCGGGGGTATATCGGTATTGTACCGGGACCACCGAAAGGGTTCCGGGGGTCCACCGGGAGGGTCCAGCTACCCCGGAGGGCCCTATGGGCTGAATATAGAGGGGAACCAGCCCCTAGGTGGGCTGGGCGCCAAAGCCCCCTAGGGCCCATGCGCCTAGGGTTGGGGGGGGGGGAACCCTAAAGGGGGCGCCCCCCTTGGCTTGGGGGGCAAGCCTCCCCCCCTTGGCCGCCACCCGCCCTCTAGATCCATCTGGAGGGGGCCGGCCCCCCTCTCCCTTGCCCCTATAAATAGAGGGGGGGAGGGGTGGGAGGGCAGCCGCACCACATCCCTGGCGCAGCCCTGTCCTCCTCCAACTCCTCCTCCTCCTCCGTAGTGCTTAGCGAAGCTCTGCCGGAGAACCACGAGGTCCATCGCCACCATGCCGTCGTGCTGCTGGAGTTCTCCCTCAACTTCTCCTCTCCCCTTGCTGGATCAAGAAGGAGTAGACATCCCCGGGCTGTACGTGTGTTGAACGCGGAGGCGCCGTCCGTTCGGCGCTAGATCGGATCTTCCGCGATTTGAATCGCCGCGAGTACGACTCCATCAACCGCGTTCTTGTAACGCTTCCGCTTAGCGATCTTCAAGGGTATGAAGATGCAATCCCTCTCTCTCTCTCTTGTTGCTAGAATCTTCATAGATTGATCTTGGTGATGCGTAGAAAATTTTGAATTATTGCTACGTTCCCCAACAGTGGCATCATGAGCTAGGTCTATGCGTACATTCTATGCACGAGTAGAACACAAAGTAGTTGTGGGCGATGATTTGTTTAATTTTCTTGCCGTTACTAGTCTTATCTTGATTCGGCGGCATTGTGGGATGAAGCGGCCCGGACCGACCTTACACGTACACTTACGTGAGACAGGTTCCACCGACTGACATGCACTTGTTGCATAAGGTGGCTAGCGGGTGCCAGTCTCTCCCACTTTAGTCGGATCGGATTCGATGAAAAGGGTCCTTATGAAGGGTAAATAGAAATTGGCATATCACCGTTGTGGCTTTTGCGTAGGTAAGAAACGTTCTTGCTAGAAACTCATAGCAGCCACGTAAAACATGCAACAACAATTAGAGGACGTCTAACTTGTTTTTGCAGGGTATGCTATGTGATGTGATATGGCCAAAAGGATGTGATGAACTATATATATGTGATGTATGAGATTGATCATGTTCTTGTAATAGGAATCACGACTTGCATGTCGATGAGTATGACAACTGGTAGGAGCCATAGAAGTTGTCTTAATTTATTGTATGACCTGTGTGTCAATGAAAAACGCCATGTAATTACTTTACTTTATTGCTAACCGTTAGCCATAGTAGTAGAAGTAATAGTTGGCGAGACAATTTCATGAAGACACGATGATGGAGATCATGATGATGGAGATCATGGTGTCATGCCGGTGACGAAGGTGATCATGCCGCGCCTCGAAGATGGAGATCAAAAGGCGCAAGATGATATTGGCCATATCATGTCACTTTATGATTTGCATGTGATGTTTGTCATGTTTACATCTTATTTGCTTAGAACGATGGTAGCATAAATAAGATGATCCCTCCCTAAAATTTCAAGAGATGTGTTCCCCCTAACTGTGCACCGTTGTGAAGGTTCGTTGTTTCGAAGCACCACGTGATGATCGGGTGTGATAGATTCTAACGTTCGCATACAACGGGTGTAAGCCAGATTTACACATGCGAAACACTTAGGTTGACTTGACGAGCCTAGCATGTACAGACATGGCCTCGGAACACAAGAGACCGAAAGGTCAAACATGAGTCGTATGATAGATGCGATCAACATGAAGATGTTCACCGATTATGACTAGTCCGTCTCACGTGATGATCAGACACGGCCTAGTTGACTCGGATCATGTATCACTTAGATGACTAGAGGGGTGTCTATCTAAGTGGGAGTTCATTAAATAATCAGATGAACTTAATTATCATGAACATAGTCAAAAGGTCTTTGCAAATTATGTCATAGCTTACGCTTTGGTTCTACTGTTTAAGACATGTTCCTAGAGAAAATTTAGTTGAAAGTTGATAGTAGAAATTATGCGGACTGGGTCCGTAAACTGAGGATTATCCTCATTGCTGCGCAGAAGGCTTATGTCCTTAATGACACACCTGAACCGTAGAATCGAGGTGACAGGCAACCGGAGAAGGATCTCCGTGATGACCTCGTGCGGCAAGTAGGGTGTCGGCTCGTGGCCCTTGATTCCTCCTTGCCCATGGCTCGATGTCGATGACCTCGTCCGGCAAGTAGGAGCACGCCGACGGAATCACTTCTTATCCAACGCGTCGATCGTGACCTAAAAATATGTTTTCCGCTTTCGGTGTGGAAATTAGCATCGGGTTCCTTCGATGGTGGCTTGTTCGGTTTCGTTTCCTATTCTCCTTTTCTTCTTCCACGCTGGCGTCACGAACGTCGTCGATCACCACTAAAACAAAAAAGTACGTCGTCGATCGCTTGCAGTTGCGAGTAGGTAGATTATTAGCGGTTTCGTTTTCCTTTGGACGATACTGCTTATTTTTTGGCCAGTGCTAGGCGCCGGTCTGCCGGTCCAACTTTCGGCCGGTCTGCTGCCGACCGTTCGATTGGAGACCACGTGACCGTCAGGTCTCACGCTCTCTTCCCTTCTCTTACTAGTCAACGCTACAATCCCCCCACAGAAACGCCATGGATTCGTCCCCTAGAGCGCTGTCCTCATCCCAATGCGTGTAAGAGCAACTCACCCCCACGCAGCGCTACCTCCTCCCCCGCGGTCTTAGCGAAGACGACGCCCGAGCTTGCTGCGACGCGCCGGCAGTCACCATCCCATCTCCCGTCGCTGCTTTTTCTGATGCAGCTCCACCTCCGCACACTCGCCGGTTCCAGCTCCGATCCACCCCCTGCTGGATGCCGATTTGCAACAATTCTACACATCAGCCGACGGAGACAAAATAAACAAGTTTGATTGCAACTCCGCTCCTATTGTTTGCCGCCTCCGTCTCGCCGCCGTCGTCGACTTGCACCACCGTGCTCTAGCAAAAACAAAATCTCGCAGCAAAAACTCCAATACATGGTTGAAGCAAAAACGAAGCCGGTTCCAGCAAAAATTAACATCGGTTCCAGCAAACAAAATTCAGCACCAAAAAATCAAGTAATATGTTGAAGCAAAAAATTAGCCGATTCCATAAAAAAACGAAGCCGGTTGCAGCAAAAATTAACATCGATTCCAGCAAAACAAATTTCAGCAACAAAGAGTCCAGTAATTTGTTGAAGCAAAAAATTAGTCGATTCTAGCAAAAAACGAAGCCGGATCCAGCAAAAAAACTTGCCGGTAGTAGCACCTCGTCTTGCCGTTGTAGCATCGCCGGTGTGCGTGTCACCACAGTGCCGAGGACGGGGTTGTAGCATTGGTAACCACTGGTTGCATCCATCGACATAGATGGTTGCAGCACCCGGCACCTCGCCGCGCAGCTGGTGCCTGCATCTCGCCGATTGCAGCACTGTAGCCTCAGGCTCGAAGCTCCCCTGGCTCCGGCCAACTGTTGTCGGCGGCATCTTATTCGTTGTCGTTGTGTGTATTTATTTGTTTGTTGCATTTCATAATGGCATCATCTGCATTGCATCGGCACCTCGTTGCCGTCATTGTTTTTAGAACCTGCATCCGCTCATAGTTGTCGCGTCCCCCCTTGCTATCGTTGTCCGTTTCGAGACCAACCACACTTGCAACGTTGCTCCTCGTTTTCTCTCTTGTCTTCTCCGGGCCTTTTGTCAGACACTTTGTCTTTGTCGACCCCTCTCAGACCACCCCTCGTGTGCGTCCGAAAATTGTTCCGAACCCGACCCGGGTTGTTGTTACCGATGGGCCCGGATCATCCCCAAACATCTATAAAACATCACCGTTTTCTTTGTTGGACTCTCCTAGCTTATTTTCTTGGCGTCCGATTTAAATCGAAGGGACAGGATAGCCCCTACTCTAATCCCCTACCTATATAACCAGTCTAACCCTAAAACCTAGGAGATCTGTCCCATCCATTTCGGCCGCCGCCACTCCACATCGGGATCCCTCCCGATCCACCTGCCCAACCAAAGCAATCCCGCAGCCTCCTCCCGATCCACCAGCCAGCCACCACCAAATCCTCCTCCTTGCCTCGATCAAGCCCACAAGAGAGGAGCTCCTCCTCTGTTTTCTCCCCGAGCCCGCAGCAACAGCGCAGCGCCCGAGCGCTCCTCACCCTGCCGCCACTCCCGCGCCTCAACGCGCCCGCATCCACCAGAGGAGCCCGAGTCCTCCTGCCTCGCTCGATCTGGACCAGGAGGGTCCCGAGCATCTAAACCGTTGCCGTCTCATAAACTGCAGGATGCTTCCCGCGCCATGGCCTCCCCTGCTCGTCGACCGCGTTGCTGTCGTCGTCTTCGCGCCCTTGCAGTCTCGGCTTTCCCCGCCGCCTCGTCTGCCTCCTCTGCATCACGCCCCGTCGCCGGGAGCTCGTCCCCAAGTCCCACCAGTGCCAATTCCCTCGCCTCGCTGCCTCGTCGCCGCGGCAACAGCAGCAGTTCGCAAGCCCCGGCATCGCTCCTCCTCTGCCCGAGCGCTCCTCTCCACACCGGCATCCCCGTCCCCACCTCCGGCGCCCCAAGTTCCGCCCCCGCTGCCGTTCCACTGCCATGGCGCCTCAGCCTAGTCCGCTTCCCGCGTCGCCCAAGTCCCCCTGCCTCGCCGGACCCCGCTGCTGCCTTCCTGTCCAGTGCCGCCGCGCCCTGCTTCCTCTGCATCAAGGACGAGGCCAGCGCCAAGTCCAGCTCGATCCCCTGCCTGCGTTGACTGCGCCCCGCCAGCATCTCCACCTACCGGGCCAAGGCCCACTGGGTGAGGCCACACCCTAGCGCCCTTCCTCTGTTTTTCCTCCTGTTGGGCCAACCTGCCAGATTCGGCCCGAGACACTGTTTTTTTCCATGGACGAATTTGCTAATTAACTGAGTAGTTGCTGTTTTACAGAAAAACCCCTGTTCTTCCTGCATTTAATAACTCAACAACTGTGCATCGGATTAAAATGTTTTAAACATGTAAAATGCTTAGAATTTTGTGTAGATTAATATTTTGCAACTTTCACCCATGTTAAAAATGTTTAACATGCTGTTTGTGTTTATTTTGCATAATGCCATACTAAAATGCTTTAATTCATAACTAAATAACCGTAGCTCGGATTTTAATAAACTTATGTAAATGGGGTAGAAAAATGCCTAGTTTAACATGGTGCACTTCATTTTTGCTGTTTAACAACAATAAAATATGGTTTTAGGCAGAACAGTACCAAATCTAAAATATGCACATGAGGATTTTCCGGAATTGTTGTTGTTTGTTTCCGGCCTCATTTAACTTGCTTAAATAGTTAGTTTACTTATGCTTCACCTCTTGCCATGTTTAACAACATTTAATATTGTTGGATACATAACCGAGAGAACTAAACAATTGATGTGGTGTTTCGTCAATATGCTACTCGTTGCATATTGAGCTCCACTTAACTTGTAGTTTTGTTTGTGCACTTTGCCATGCCATGCCTCATTAAACCGGACATGCATCATACTTGGTTGTGCATCATGCCATGTGTATGTGATGGTTGTTTACTATGTTGTTTGCTTCTTTCCGGTTTGCTTCTCTCGTTAGCTTCGGTTTCGTTCCGGAGTTGTGAGGATTCGTTCGACTACATCCGTTTGTCTTCTTCATGGCTCGTTCTTCTTCCTAGCGGGATTTCAGGCAAGATGACCATACCCTCGAAATCAGTTCTATCTTTGCTTTGCTAGTTGTTCGCTCTATTGCTATGCCGCGCTACCTACCACTTGCTATATCATGCCTCCCATATTGCCATGTCAAGCCTCTAACCCACCTTTCCCAGCAAACCGTTGTATGGCTATGTTACCGCTTTTGCTTAGCCTCTCTTATAGCGTTGCTAGTTGCAGGTGAAGATGAAGTTTATTCCATGTTGGAACATGGATATGTTGGGATATCACAATATCTCTTATTTTAATTAATGCATCTATATACTTGGTAAAGGGTGGAAGGCTCGGCCTTATGCCTGGTGTTTTGTTCCACTCTTGCCGCCCTAGTTTCCGTCATACCGGTGTTATGTTCCTTGATTTTGCGTTCCTTACGCAGTTGGGTGATTTATGGGACCCCCTTGACAGTTCACTTTGAATAAAACTCCTCCAGCAAGGCCCAACCTTGGTTTTACCATTTGCCTATCTAAGCCTTTTTCCCTTGGGTTCTGCAGACTCAAGGGTCATCCTTATTTTAACCCCCGGGCCAGTTCTCCTTCGAGTGCTGGTCCAAACCGAGCGATGTCCGGCGCCCCCTGGGCAACCAGGGTCTATGCCAACCCGACGTCTTGCTCATCCGGTGTGCGCTGAGGACGAGATATGTGCAGCTCCTATCGGGATTTGTCGGCACATCGGGCGGCTTTGCTGGTCTTGTTTTACCATTGTCGAAATGTCTTGTAAACCGGGATTCCGAGACTGATCGGGTCTTCCCGGGAGAAGGTTTATCCTTCGTTGACCGTGAGAGCTTATAATGGGCTAAGTTGGGACACCCCCTGCAGGGTATTATCTTTCGAAAGCCGTGCCCGCGGTTATGTGGCAGATGGGAATTTGTTAATATCCGGTTGTAGAGAACTTGACACTCGACTTAATTAAAATGCATCAACCGTGTGTGTAGCCGTGATGGTCTCTTTTCGGCGGAGTCCGGGAAGTGAACACGGCTTTTGGGTTATGTTTGACGTAAGTAGGAGTTCAGGATCACTTCTTGATCATTACTAGTTGACGACCGTTCCGTTGCTCCTCTTCTCGCTCTTATTTGCGTATGTTAGCCACCATATATGCTTAGTGCTTGCTGCAGCTCCACCTCACTACCCCCTTTCCTACCCTTAAGCTTAAATAGTCTTGATCTCACGGGTGTGAGATTGCTGAGTCCTCGTGACTCACAGATACTTCCAAACAGTTGCAGGTGCCGAGGATACCAGTGCAAGTGATGCTACCGAACTCAAGTGGGAGTTTGGCGAGGACCTTGGTAGTTACTATGTTTCGTTTCCTGATGATCAGTAGTGGAGCCCAGTTGGGACGATCGGGGATCTAGCATTTGGGGTTGTCTTCTTTTCTTTTGGTTCCGTAGTCGGACCCATGTGTGTACTCTGATTGATGTATGATTTTTATTATGTATTGTGTGAAGTGGCGATTGTAAGCCAACTCTTTATCCCATTCTTGTTCATTACATGGGATTGTGTGAAGATGACCCTTCTTGCGACAAAACCACAATGCGGTTATGCCTCTAAGTCGTGCCTCGACACGTGGGAGATATAACCGCATCATGGGTGTTACAAGTTGGTAATCAGAGCCATCCCCGACTTAGGAGCCCCCTGCTTGATCGAATCGTTGACGTTGTTGAGTCTAGAACAAAAATGTTTTGAGTCTTAGGATTATATATATCGGAGAGCAGGATTCTTTTTACTCCTCAGTCCCTTCGTCGCTCTGGTGAGGTCTCCTGACGTAGAAGTTTTGACTTTTCTCTCCTCAAATTTCACTAAATTGTTTTTAGGATCACGCGGGTATCTTGGAATCGTTCCGATGGTTTTGTGACGAGAACATTCTTCTTGGTGCCTCCTGACATTTAGGGGTTGTGGCAGTGTCCCGGGGAGTTGAGCTCCGAGGTGTTGTCGTCACAATTTTATCGTTGCAGTTCTGGAATACCTGAGTTTCGCCGACATAAAAAATCTCTTTTAATTCAGTTGTTGGTGAGATCACCTCAACGCCACCCAGTACTGGGGCGGGAGTTCGGGAGTATTGCCATAACTCGTATAACGGATGCTTTTCGAAGGTTGAGGTAAAAGATTTCCGAAGGTTTCTTGGTTATGTGTTGAAGGATGGATACATCTGGATCTAGGTATTGTTAGTTTGGGTGATATATTTTGTGTCCCCTGTATCCCCAACACCTGATTGCATAACCAGAAAGTTTCGGGAGTTTATAAGTGAGAATTCAAGTAGCTCCTAGGATATCTTTCCGACAGATGCATGATATGAGATTGGGGTTCGACGTCTAGTGGTCCGCCTTTCCACGGTTGGTTTTACAGTGGTCTCGTAGTGTCTTAAAGAGTCCTTGGCTATGCCGACTCGGGGACGCTTCGTATGTCATGTGCACTGCATTGTACATGATGGTGCTGTACGATCGAGCCCGTGTGGGCCCCACCATGAAAACTTCGGACGAAATCTCTATCATATGTTTGTTCCGGCTTATTCTGCGAGCCAATCCTTTGTTTTGTTTTAAGTTGTGGTATTCGAGTTGCTTCGAAGTCAAATGTTGAATCCATACCTTTCCTAAACGGTGTTCTCATATTGCTATGTGAATACTAATCCTTCTTGATCATCAAGGTTGTCTTTTCAATCCTTTCCAACCGGTGTGCTTCTCTTCAAGTAAATCCGATCATTCCAACATTCGTGAGATTAATTCTAAGTTTTTTTTTCTCAACGGTGTTTGTCTCATCCGTCCCAAGTTGCCTTTGTTTTTCCCGCCCTCCCACCCTTTTCTTCAAGGACTTAGATTTTTTTTAACCAAGTATCCTTTTATTGATGGGAAGTCACTCCATTCTTTTCCGTCAATGTTCTTATCCGGTGGTTCTCAGGAAGATACTAACGGAGTTTCGAGTTCATTCTCTTTTCTTCTCCGGTGGATTCAATTCAAGCTTACAGTGTTGATCATATTCCTTTCCTCGTTTCAAATGTTTTCTCATGCCGGTGCACCTCTTAATCATCCATTTTTCGCCATTCATTTGTATCCGGAGCGCTGAAGATATCTCAAAAAATTCAAGCTTCCATTCTTAATCAGTTTAAACTATTTTGAGGTTGTTATCTCATTCAAGCCATTTATTCTCCTGGTGCATCGTTCAAGTATCCTCTAGTCAGCTCGTGATCAATTCGTTCTCATGTATCAAATTCCCTCTAGTATTTTCGCGCGCTCTTTAATTCTTACGGTGATTCGTTCTCTTTTCTTCATTCATTTTCAATTCTTACGGTGGTTCGTTCAAGATTCCTTTTCCTATGTCCTCATATTAATGTATTCGTTGTTTCAATCCTACCGGTGGTTCCATCAAGACCTTCTCAAGTTTGCGCTATATCTCTCTTAATCCTTTCTACGGGAATAAGTAGTATGCCAAATCCGTTGCTTGTCATCAATTTATATTGGTGAAGGATACGCATAACATAATTCTTGTTCTTGTTTCATCCAAGTGTTTAATTCTTTCAACCGGAGTTTGTTCGTGATATCAATATCTCAGTTATATGTTGTCCATCTTTTCTTTCTGGAGCTCCAAGTTATCTGAATTTATATCATTTCAAAGCTTCATCTAATCATTGCAAGGCTTCTCCCGGAGTTCTTTTCAATTTTCCCTTTCGTTTGATCATTCTTTTATTATCGGAGTTCTTCATGGAGGATCAACATGGTGGCTCATCAAGGATTCATTTCATTCTTCAATTGTTCTTCAGGATTTCTCTCGGAGTTAAGATCTGCCAAGCTATACTTTAAAATAAACATGGTGTTCAACACATGTTTTGTCTTGAGGAGTCCAAGCATTCTTCATCTTGCATTCTAAAGTGCAATTCGTTCTACCTTATCTTTTGGGATGGTGTTATGTCATTCTTGATAATTTCCCTTCGCGTTTCATGATTCACAAGTTTTCAAGAGTGACATATTTAAATCCGTCATTTTCTGTTCGTTCAAGAGATCTTTTCAACCAACCAATCTTTTTGTTGGAGTTATATTGGGTTATATTTCACCTACAGCCTTCCCTAAGGAATGTAGCTAGTTGTGGTGCTTATCTATGATCCAATTTTCTCCTTCTCATCTCGGTGAAGAAGTTTTTCATCTCTTTGGTGCTCTCAATCAAATCAATGGTTTCCATTAGTGGCCGGCTGTCACCTCATAGTCTTGAGATGTTTTTTCCATAAGTCCACTACAAGCTTACTCGTTTCGTTGTTGATTACCCAACAACTCCGTTCTAACCTTCTTGGAAGGGTGCTTTCCAAGCTTATTTGTGGCAGAAGTTGTCATTTTCTTATCCATTCCTTTATTCCAATGATCTATCTTCTATTTTTTCTTCCGGAGGCATGGTGATGTTGCTATCTTCACTCATCATCTCGATTTGTGAGGACCGTGTTCTTTTCATGCTTATCCATTTCCAACCGGAGTGTCGTGCCCTCTTTTCAAGGTCTTCCCATTCTGTCAAGTTTTGCCTCCCTTCTCAACCGTAGTGCTATCTGAAATCTTTCTTACCCCTTGTGCCATTCTTTCATTAGTTCCGGAGGCAATGTGTTGTTAATTTCATCGAGTATCCTCTCATCTTGTCAAGATCATGTTCAATTCTTTCCATTTTCTATCGAGTGCTGTCCAAATTATGTCATTCTTGTTCCTTGTTTCTCTTTTCTACCGGTGTGCTTTCATATTAATTTTGATCCGTTAAGCTCTTATTTCCATGTTTTTCAACGTACAAGGTTCTTGTAATGGTCCTTGTTCCTCTTGCTGAACGGAGTGTTTTAAATTTTGTTCACCTCCGTCGTGTCATTTCTTCAAGCTTTGCGACCTCTCAAGGTTCTTTGGTTTCACTCGTTTGTCAAAGAAGCAACTTTGTTTTACTTCTTCCTCTTCCGCTTCTCTCTGGTGCCATCCTAGATCTCGGGACGAGATCCTCTCGTAGTGGTGGAGTGTTGTAACACCCCGAGACGGATGCTCCAGAAGCCTTCAATGTTCTTCGTTGTCGTTGTGTGTATTTATTTGTTTGTTGCATTTCATCATGGCATCATCCGCATTGCATCGGCACCTCGTTGCCGTCATTGTTTTTAAAACCTGCATCTGCTCATAGTTGCCGCGTCCCCCCTTGCTATCGTTGTCCGTTTCGAGACCAACCACACTTGCAACGTTGCTCCTCGTTTTCTCTCTTGTCTTCTCCGGGCCTTTTGTCAGACACTTTGTCTTTGTCGACCCCTCTCAGACCACCCCTCGTGCGCGTCCGAAAATTGTTCCGAACCCGACCCGGGTTGTTGTTACCGATGGGCCCGGATCATCCCCAAACATCTATAAAACATCACCGTTTTCTTTGTTAGACTCTCCTAGCTTATTTTCATGGCGTCCGATTTAAATCGGAGGGACGGGATAGCCCCTACTCTAATCCCCTACCTATATAACCAGTCTAACCCTAAAACCTAGGAGATCTGTCCCATCCATTTCGGCCGCCGCCACTCCACATCGGGATCCCTCCCGATCCACCTGCCCAACCAAAGCAATCCCGCAGCCTCCTCCCGATCCACCAGCCAGCCACCACCAAATCCTCCTCCTTGCCTCGATCAAGCCCACAAGAGAGGAGCTCCTCCTCTGTTTTCTCCTCGAGCCCGCAGCAACAGCGCAGCGCCCGAGCACTCCTCACCCTGCCGCCACTCCCGCGCCTCAACGCGCCCGCATCCACCAGAGGAGCCCGAGTCCTCCTGCCTCGCTCGATCTGGACCAGGAGGGTCCCGAGCATCTAAACCGTTGCCGTCTCATAAACTGCAGGATGCTTCCCGCGCCATGGCCTCCCCTGCTCGTCGACCGCGTTGCTGTCGTCGTCTTCGCGCCCTTGCAGTCTCGGCTTTCCCCGCCGCCTCGTCTGCCTCCTCTGCATCACGCCCCGTCGCCGGGAGCTCGTCCCCAAGTCCCACCAGTGCCAATTCCCTCGCCTCGCTGCCTCGTCGCCGCGGCAACAGCAGCAGTTCGCAAGCCCCGGCATCGCTCCTCCTCTGCCCGAGCGCTCCTCTCCACACCGGCATCCCCGTCCCCACCTCCGGCGCCCCAAGTTCCGCCCCCGCTGCCGTTCCACTGCCATGGCGCCTCGGCCTAGTCCGCTTCCCGCGTCGCCCAAGTCCCCCTGCCTCGCCGGACCCCGCTGCTGCCTTCCTGTCCAGTGCCGCCGCGCCCTGCTTCCTCTGCATCAAGGACGAGGCCAGCGCCAAGTCCAGCTCGATCCCCTGCCTGCGTTGACTGCGCCCCGCCAGCATCTCCACCTACCGGGCCAAGGCCCACTGGGTGAGGCCACACCCTAGCGCCCTTCCTCTGTTTTTCCTCCTGTTGGGCCAACCTGCCAGATTCGGCCCGAGACACTGTTTTTTTCCATGGACGAATTTGCTAATTAACTGAGTAGTTGCTGTTTTACAGAAAAACCCCTGTTCTTCCTGCATTTAATAACTCAACAACTGTGCATCGGATTAAAATGTTTTAAACATGTAAAATGCTTAGAATTTTGTGTAGATTAATATTTTGCAACTTTCACCCATGTTAAAAATGTTTAACATGCTGTTTGTGTTTATTTTGCATAATGCCATACTAAAATGCTTTAATTCATAACTAAATAACCGTAGCTCGGATTTTAATAAACTTATGTAAATGGGGTAGAAAAATGCCTAGTTTAACATGGTGCACTTCATTTTTGCTGTTTAACAACAATAAAATATGGTTTTAGGCAGAACAGTACCAAATCTAAAATATGCACATGAGGATTTTCCGGAATTGTTGTTGTTTGTTTCCGGCCTCATTTAACTTGCTTAAATAGTTAGTTTACTTATGCTTCACCTCTTGCCATGTTTAACAACATTTAATATTGTTGGATACATAACCGAGAGAACTAAACAATTGATGTGGTGTTTCGTCAATATGCTACTCGTTGCATATTGAGCTCCACTTAACTTGTAGTTTTGTTTGTGCACTTTGCCATGCCATGCCTCATTAAACCGGACATGCATCATACTTGGTTGTGCATCATGCCATGTGTATGTGATGGTTGTTTACTATGTTGTTTGCTTCTTTCCGGTTTGCTTCTCTCGTTAGCTTCGGTTTCGTTCCGGAGTTGTGAGGATTCGTTCGACTACATCCGTTTGTCTTCTTCATGGACTCGTTCTTCTTCCTAGTGGGATTTCAGGCAAGATGACCATACCCTCGAAATCACTTCTATCTTTGCTTTGCTAGTTGTTCGCTCTATTGCTATGCCGCGCTACCTACCACTTGCTATATCATGCCTCCCATATTGCCATGTCAAGCCTCTAACCCACCTTTCCCTGCAAACCGTTGTATGGCTATGTTACCGCTTTTGCTCAGCCTCTCTTATTGCTAGTTGTAGGTGAAGATGAAGTTTGTTCCATGTTGGAACATGGATATGTTGGGATATCACAATATCTCTTATTTTAATTAATGCATCTATATACTTGGTAAAGGGTGGAAGGCTCGGCCTTATGCCTGGTGTTTTGTTCCACTCTTGCCGCCCTAGTTTCCGTCATACCGGTGTTATGTTCCTTGATTTTGCGTTCCTTACGCAGTTGGGTGATTTATGGGACCCCCTTGACAGTTCGGTTTGAATAAAACTCCTCCAGCAAGGCCCAACCTTGGTTTTACCATTTGCCTACCTAAGCCTTTTTCCCTTGGGTTCTGCAGACTCAAGGGTCATCCTTATTTTAACCCCGGGCCAGTTCTCCTTCGAGTGCTGGTCCAAACCGAGCGATGTCCGGCGCCCCCTGGGCAACCAGGGTCTATGCCAACCCGACGTCTTGCTCATCCGGTGTGCCCTGAGAACGAGATATGTGCAGCTCCTATCGGGATTTGTCGGCACATCGGGCGGCTTTGCTGGTCTTGTTTTACCATTGTCGAAATGTCTTGTAAACCGGGATTCCGAGACTGATCGGGTCTTCCCGGGAGAAGGTTTATCCTTCGTTGACCGTGAGAGCTTATAATGGGCTAAGTTGGGACACCCCCTGCAGGGTATTATCTTTCGAAAGCCGTGCCCGCGGTTATGTGGCAGATGGGAATTTGTTAATATCCGGTTGTAGAGAACTTGACACTCGACTTAATTAAAATGCATCAACCGTGTGTGTAGCCGTGATGGTCTCTTTTCGGCGGAGTCCGGGAAGTGAACACGGCTTTTGGGTTATGTTTGACGTAAGTAGGAGTTCAGGATCACTTCTTGATCATTACTAGTTGACGACCGTTCCGTTGCTCCTCTTCTCGCTCTTATTTGCGTATGTTCGCCACCATATATGCTTAGTGCTTGCTGCAGCTCCACCTCACTACCCCCTTTCCTACCCTTAAGCTTAAATAGTCTTGATCTCGCGGGTGTGAGATTGCTGAGTCCTCGTGACTCACAGATACTTCCAAACAGTTGCAGGTGCCGAGGATACCAGTGCAAGTGATGCTACCGAACTCAAGTGGGAGTTTGGCGAGGACCTTGGTAGTTACTATGTTTCGTTTCCTGATGATCAGTAGTGGAGCCCAGTTGGGACGATCGGGGATCTAGCATTTGGGGTTGTCTTCTTTTCTTTTGGTTCCGTAGTCGGACCCATGTGTGTACTCTGATTGATGTATGATTTTTATTATGTATTGTGTGAAGTGGCGATTGTAAGCCAACTCTTTATCCCATTCTTGTTCATTACATGGGATTGTGTGAAGATGACCCTTCTTGCGACAAAACCACAATGCGGTTATGCCTCTAAGTCGTGCCTGGACACGTGGGAGATATAGCCGCATCGTGGGTGTTACACCCTGCAACACTAGATTCACAACGAAAAACACGAGGCGTATATGTTTCCAGCGGTGGTGGGTAGCTGTGTTCAGCAGTGGCCATGGACGCACCTTGCTTTGTGGAGGAGATGAGGCGATAAGAGGAAGGTATGGGGGTAGTGGCCTAGGCAACGACGAATGGATAAGGAAGGAAGCAGTGACACGCGAGGCGTTTATGTGGCGAGCGCGCAGCACACGTGGGCCCAGGGCCATGTGCGCGAGCGACCGGCTCAAAGTTAAGCCGGCCAGCCGGCGTAAAACGTTTCCCTTATTTTTTTTAGAGGGAATGCCACCATGGCTCACTTTATTAACTTGGCAATAAGCTCACATCGTTTACTAACACATTAACCTGGAAGTTTGGGGTTTATCGACCCAATTACAAGTCTCATTATTTTCATAAGCAAAATTAGCTAAACTATGAGCTACCGCATGGTGCTGTTTTTGTTTTGTTTTGCGAAAACCACCCCAGATCTGTAAGGATGAAAACCTGCGGTAGATAACACCCCACAAGCAGAAAGAGCAGAAATAACACCCAGGTCCTTGGGGAGCCGGCCAAACAAAACCTGCTGATGGCGCGCCGCCGCCGCCACTCCCACCTGGAGCGGGCGTGACCTTTTTATCTGCGGTCAGAATCTCCGCGGGCCAAACAAGAATATGGAGTACATTATTTACTTTGGGAAATGTTTGCCTTCAGCCAACCAATCCCGTGCGAGCGTTCGCCGCCTCCATGTCCTTCAGATGCACTTTTCAATGGACGGTCGAGAGCAACCACTTGCGTCTCCACGTTTCTGCAACTAGTCCTCTATTTCGGGAAGGGGGTTTTCAACTAGCCTTTTGTTACAAGCCGAAGAGGGCTAGAACCCGCCGCGCACGGACTAGGGAAGGCGACGGCGGCCAAGACGAGCACCGCCGCCTGTAGGTCGTCGTTGTCGAGTGCATCCATGTTGGATTTCCACCACCAAACACCTCCCCGCCGATCGGATCGGTAGATCTGGCAAGATCCGCCAAGTCGGTCGTGGAGCGCCATCAATGAGATGCGCGTCAGGGACCACCGACACTGGTAGCAGCCACAACACCACGCGCATACGTCCACGTCCACTACTAGTGTTCGGCCCTGCATCGCTGTTTGCAACAACACCTCCGAGACATGTTTCTGCAACAACGACAACGAGGTTGTTGTGGAACGGCGGCAGCGAACGACGACTATGCAAGTGTGCGACGTGGCCGGAGATGCTGTTGCCATTTTTGCAACAAGGATCTTGTTTTAGAAAATTAGACACGGCAGCGGAGATGTTATAATTTTTGCAGCAAAAGTCTTGTTCAAAAAAATAGAGAGGAAGAGGTTTTGCAACATGGGTCTTGTTGCAGGAAATTAGGGAAGAGGATGTTTTGCAACAAGGATCTTGTTGCAGAAAACTAAAGAAGAGAAGGAAGTGCTCACAACACCGAATCAGACGGCCCATAAGGCGCTGGATCTTTTAAAAAGATCTGCCGGCCGACACGTACTCCTTCAACATTTCGTCCTTCACTGTGTACTCCTTCAGCCCTTCTATATTTATCTCGAAATTTGCCTTTGTAGCCATGCATGCTGACCAAATTTATTAGAAGAAATAAGGTCATATGCCTAGTTCCATGCTCTTAAGACCATGTGAGGCTGAGGAAGTGAGAATGGAACTAGGGAAATAGGAGGTCACTCGTTCTGCTTTGTATAAGCAAAAGGCCAAACATTTTTTTTTTTTGAAGAATAGGCCAAACGAAAATATGGGTACATTATTTACTATGGGAAATGTTTGCCTTCAGCCAACGGATTCCGTGCGAGCGCCCGCCGCCTCCGTGTCCGTCAAATGCACTTTTCACCGGACGGTCGAGAGCAATCTCTTCCGCCTCCACTCTCCACGGTGCGATTCTAAACCTCGTACAATAAGATGGAGAGAAGGACGCATGCACGGGATGTCCCGAACACGTTAGAAAATCATCTTTTGTACTGTATTGTAATACGGATACACATGAGATTCCCATTATATACGTGCGAGGCTGATCCGCTTGCAGGAAACTGCTCCGTGAGATCTCCTCCCACATGCACAACGTCGCCGACTTCATCCGCTTCCATGCCGTCCGCAGGCCATGGCGCGACTCGCACGACCCAACCACGACGACTGATCATCAGTTCCTGCCATGGCTCCTCACGCCCTGCTACGAGCATACGTCTCGCTCAAGTTCACATGCGTCTTCTCCAATGCAAGCTACGTCGCGCCGCCGCCCATATCTGGCGGCCCCATGATGAACTGGGTGGCCAGCGCCGACGGCACGGAAGTCCGCTACTTCACCGCTTCCGGGCCCCATGGCCCACTCCTCCAGGATCCTCTCGCCGGAGGGCCCCCCACCCACCTGCCTGACTGTAACATTGCCGGCCAGTTGAGGGAGGAGAATCCCAGTTGCATCATCTACAAGGATGGCGCCGTTCTTATGTACAGCGAACACGCCAGCAACCTATGTAGCATTGAGTTTAGGGCCGCGCTCCTGCGTCCAGGTGATGACAAGTGGACGTTCGTCCGGAGGACTGACATATATCCCAGCACAAGTGGAGAGTTCTGCGTTGCCTATCACGCCGGTAAGATCTTTGTGACCATGGAGGACAACCACTGGCACGTCCTGACAACACCGTCCGCCGCCGTGACTGACGATGCGCTACCCAGGATTCTGTGCGATTGCCATGGCTGCATCTGCGAGTACACCTACGCCCTTGAGTCCCGCAACGAGCTTCTCTGGGCTTCTGTGCATGTTAGTATGGATTACATGGAAAAGGGTGAGCAGAGCATAGATCGCCTGGTCCGCGCGCTCTCCGTGTAGGTGCACGAGCTCAAGGAGGTCGCCGATGGGCCGGAGAAGATGCGGTGGGTGTCGAAGGATGGTTTGAGCCTGTCAGACCGCATCCTGTTTCTGGGGTGGCCCAATAGTTTTGCCGTCGACGCGTCGCGACTGGGCGTGAGCGGTGGATTCGCCTATTTCGTGTATTGGGACTACGAGGGGAACGGTCTGCCGCATGAGCAGCAGCATGGCGTGTTTAGGTACAACCTCATGGATGACACGATAGAGTTTGTGGAGTTGCTGCCACAAGGATGGTACACAGAGATGTGCACCTGGCTTGTCCCCCGGCCCACCATTGCTACAACCATTCAGGGTCCAGCTGCTACTCCAAGAAGCAATAATATGATTCGCATTGCTAGAATCCATCAGGGTCTAGCTGCTACACAAATAAGCAATAACATGATTCACATTGCTAACCCAACATGGCCTATCTAATACCCAAGAAGCAATAACATTATTCCCATCAAGAGAATATATGGCCCTTACTTTAGGGTGTTGTGGTTACTCACTGCAAAGAGCTCTCAGCTGCAATACTTATTTAGTAAGCACGGCAGAGTGTCCAATGACGAAGTAATCTACTACAAGAAGACCAAGACATGACAGGGTATCGGCATTGTTACCATGTCCACGACACATGCCCTTGCCGCTCTTGACGGGCTGTATCTGGATGAGCACTGCCTGGAGGTGAGCTTAGTGAAAGAGGGGCGGCGCTGATGACCTATATAGGTCGACCGATCGATCAATCTTAATCAGCTGGCCATCATAGTTATCAGTCTAGTTGCTTGATTAGCATTATCTATTCTTTTTAATTGGAATATATAGTGAATTTGATCTGATAGCCCAGATAGGTAGGAAGGTAAAACCTCTATACATGCACATGACTACACTGCGAACATGTGATGAATCATTGATGATGTCTCAACTTACAAAACTACTCCCTGCGTTCCTTAATATAAGACCTTTTGGTAGTTCAAATTTTGAAGAAGCCATTCATTATTACAAATCACAGAGAAGAAGCATGAAACCTAGAATGATAAGGAGAGGGTTGAGGTCACCCCGCGTATGACATGTTTATAACTGTGGGGCATCATAGAAAGGTCATAAATCTATGACTGTGCGGCTATGCCCGTGAATTAGAAAGATGAAGATAGGTGGAGAGGAGAAAAGAGTTGGTCGTAAAGCAGAGGTCATGGGTTGAGAGCTGTGGTAGTGAGAAATATTATGCCTAGAGATTCCTAATGACCCTAGTGTATCATTGCAACTAAATAAATCCCGTACAAGTATCGGCATAATTATACTCGGCAACGTCATAAATTTCCTAATAGGACTTGAGTCTTCTAGGGATTTTTTTTCTAGCACACATGGATCTGAAATAAATCCAGAAAAATGCAACCATCAGTGTCTAAGTATAGCACTTGAACCCTGGTGGGCTGGGGATAACACTATTCTCCTAATCATCCAACCACCGATTGGTTCACGTCGTCTAGGGAAACTTAGTTGTGGAATTTGAGCAGAAGTTAGCAGTGTGCATGCCAGTGGTAGATGACTGTTTTTTTTCCTATTTGTACGAGTAGCTGACACATATTTCACAATTTTTTTTTGCACGTGATGAATATTTTCGGAAGTCGAGAGCGAAAACTTTATTTGACACATATGTACAATTTGTTTTATATGGGCAAGCATATACTATGGAAAAACCTTATACATGGTATCTATTGAATTAGTTTTAATAGGTTGCGTGAATAGTTTACTTGACATAGGCGAAGTACTTTTTATTTGGCATGCATGTTTGGAAATTTTTCATGGACAACACTTCGCTCATAACTCAGAGTTGCATATGCCCCTCGTGCATTTATCTCGAAATTGCCTATATGGCGGAGGAACAAACAACAGAACGTGAAAGAAATTTCAATGAAAATTTGGTATTTCCATGGGACTGGAAAAGTTTTAACCTTGAATTTTTTGGCCGGACATAAGATTCGAATTAATTTCAAACAAAATTTAATTTAGGTCAAAATTCTCCGTTCATTGAAATTGAACATGTTGTGATAGATCGAATTCCGAGATAATTTTGAAAATTTCAGTAAGGTCCGAAACAGATTTTTGTTTTAATCTGGGCGTGTACTTAGTCCAGCGGCAAAATAGACGTGTTAGTATTTAACACCAGAGCAGATCGGATTGGGTACATATACGTGTAGGTGCCAGGTGCCAGATCTAGAACCAACCTGCCGCGATGCACGGGACGTGGCGGCCGGACCTCCCGCCGGAACTGCTCCGAGAGGTCTCTTCCCGTCTGCACGTCCCCGCCGATTTCGTCCGCTGCCACGCCGTGTGCAAGGCATGGCGCGACTCACACGGACCATCGACGACAACGTTAACGGGGACTGGTGCCGTGGCTCCTGGCGCCCAGCAAGACGAGCGAGGACTCCCTCTACTTCAGATGCGTCTTCGCCAACGCAAGCTACGTCTCGCCACCGCCCATATCTGGTGGCAGTGGCACCGGGATGAACTGGGTGGCCAGCGCCGACGGCACCGCCGTTCGCTACTTCACCGCCTCCGACCCCCACGGCCCAACCCTCCATGACCCTCTCGCCGGAGGGCCCCCCACCCACCTGCCTGACGAGAACGTCCTCCGCCGGTTGGAGGAGAATCCCGCAGGCATCATCTACAACGACGGCGCTGTCCTTCTGTTCAGCAAACACGACAGCATCGACGCATATACAACCGAGTTTAGGGCGGCGCTCCTGCGCCCTGGCGAAGCCGACTGGACGTTTATCCACAGGACCCTCGAATGCCCCTCCGACGGAGAGTTTTGTGTCGCGTATCACAAAGGCAAGATCCATGTGACCGTTGAGGACAGACAACACGGTCCACAGCCGCAATCGACAGCGACGATGTCCTGGTTGCTAGGCCACAGTCGATGCCACGCCTATGTGACAGCTACTTCTACGAGCACAGCTATGTGCTCGAGTCCCGCGGGGAGCTGCTGTGGGCGTCGGTGCACATTTTGATGTATTACCCCGATAAAGGTAAGAATGGCGTCAATGACCTCGTCGACGCGCTCTCGATGTCGATGCACACCCTTGAGGAGGTCACCGAGGGGCCAGAAAAGTTGATGTCTTGTTTCAAAAAAAGAGAAGTTGACGTGGACGAAGAAGGATGGCCGGAGCCTGGAGGACCGCGTGTTGTTCTTAGGGTGGCCCAATAGTTTCGCTGTGGACGCAATGCACCTGGGAGTGAGCGGTGGGTTCACCTACTTCTTGTACTACGACGACCAGGGCGGCCGCCCGCGACATGAGCGACATGGCGTGTTCAGTGTTAAAGTGTGTATATTAGGATGTATACGGTGTAGGTATAAACCGTATACATGTATGAGGCGTGCGTTGTACCTAGGTAGTTAGGATATGTTTAGGTTGATCTCTATCCCTTGTATAGATCATGACTTGGAGATCAATCCTACAACAACCTAACTATCTAAACCCTGTAATCTCCTATGCCTATAAGTAACACGCAACGCGTCCCTGCAGATGCACACGCTTAACGCAACTTTACATGGTATTCAGAGCCATTCTCCACTAAGCACATCTCCTGCGCCGCCACCCCCCTTGCGCCGCCATGTCGTCCTCAAGCTCCACCACAGCCGCCCCATCCGTGCTCAACCCCATCGCCGAGAAACTCCATCGCTCCAACTTCAACGTCTGGCGTGCGCAGGCTATGGCCACCATCCGTGGCGCCCAGCTGGTCACCTACCTCGATCCAGAGAGGGAGGTGCCGGCGCCCAAGCTGTCTGACAAAGATGGCAAGGTCACCGACGTGCCGAACCCGGCATATGAGATCGACAGGGCCCGAGACTCCCAGGTTCTGAGCTTTCTTTTCAATTCCATCTCACCCCCTGTGATGGTCCAGATCGCAACATGCACCACGGCGTCAGCAGCATGGACTGCAATCACGGAGATCTTCATCTCCCAGACGTAGGCAGCCATCGTCAATACGAGGATCGCCCTCTCCACCACCAAGAAGGGGAACTCCACCATTGCCGAGTACCTTGGCCGCATGAAGGCCCTCGGCGATGAGATGGCTGCCATCGGCAAGCCGCTTACGGACGATGACATGGTGTCGTATATCCTTGCTGGCTTGGATTTCGACTACATGTCTTTCGTCTCCTCCATCTGTGCCAGGACCGTCCCCATCAAGCCCAATGAGCTCTACGCCCAACTCATCAGCTTCAAGAGCCGCCTCGCCATGTTCGAGGGTGGCAACTCGTCGTCACACTCTTCCGCAAACGCCGCTTCCCGTGGCGGTCGCGGTGGTTTCCCTCGCGGTGGAGGCCGCGGCAGGAACGGAGGCGGCCGTGGCCACGGCCGTGGCAATGGAGGAAACGGCGGCCGTGGAAACGACCACGGTGGACGTGGCCAAGGAGGCGGGGGACGAGATGAGCTCCCTGAGGTGTTCTGTCAGATATGCAAGAAGCCCAACCACACTGCCATTGAGTGCTACAGGCGCTTCGACATCGCATTCACCAAGGAGAAGAGTGCGAGCGCCGTGTCCAACTCCTCCTACGTCGTCGACACCAACTGGTATGTCGACATAGGCGCCACCGATCACATCACCGGCGAGTTGGACAAGCTTACCATGAGGGAGAGGTACAACGGACATGATCAAGTGAACATGCCCAACGGAGCAGGTATGAAAATTACTCATATTGGTCAAGCATATGTTCGTACTCCCACTCGTAATCTTCATCTAAAAGATGTTCTTTATTCACCTAAAGCCACAAAAAATCTTGTCTCTGCTCATCGCCTATCACAAGATAATCATGTGTTTCTTGAAACTCACCCTCGTTTCTTCTTCATCAAGGACAAGCAACGAGGAGCATGCTCCTCCAAGGCAGGTGTAGAGCTGGCCTCTACCCCCTATCATCGGCTTCTTTAGGCCCGGGCAGGCATGCTTTTGGTGCCACCAAGATTTCTCCGTCAAGATGGCACGATCGATTAGGTCATCCGTCTTTGCAAATTGTTCAGCATGTTCTTAGAAAGAACAAAATTTCTTTTTCAGTTCATTAGTCGAATAAAGAGGAGGTGTGTGATGCCAACAAGGCAAAAGTTACCAACTTCCCTATCCACATTCTAGTAGTTCCTCGAATGCTCCTTTAGAGCTTATTTATTCTGATGTCTGGGGGCCTGCCCGTGATTCAATCAATAAAAATAATTATTATGTGAGCTTTATTTATGATTTCAGTAAATTTACTTGGATATTTCTTCTCAAGCATAGATCAGAAGTCTTTAAAGTATTTCATGAATTCCAAGCACTTGTAGAAAGACTTTTTGATCGCAAAATCATCACAATGCAAACCGATTGGGGTGGTGAGTAGGAAAGGTTAAATTCCTTTTTCCGCCAAATTGGCATCACACACCATGTTTCCTGCCCGCATGCTCATCAGCAGAACGGCTCTGCCGAAAGAAAACACCGCCACATTGTGGAGGTTGGCCTCTCTTTGCTAGCTCATGCGTCTATGCCCCTGAAATTTTGGGACGAGGCATTCATAGCTGCCACATATTTGATTAACCGTACACCAAGTAAGGTTATAAATCTTGAGACTCCACTAGAAAAACTATTTCATGAGGCACCAAACTATCATGCTCTTCGTACTTTTGGGTGCGCATGTTGGCCCAACCTCCGTCCTTTCAATGCTCGCAAGCTCGAATTTCGCTCCAAACAGTGCGTATTTCTTGGCTACAGTAACCTTCACAAAGGTTTCAAGTGTGTAGACATCACTGCTGGACGTGTTTATATTTCTCGAGACGTCGTGTTTGACGAAACAGTTTTTCCCTTTGCCAAACTAAATCCTAACGCCGGTACTCCCATCAGATCCGAAGTCCTGCTTCTCTCTGAAAATTCCTCCTCCTTACCTCTTGATCATGGGGACGAACATATAGCTAATGATCAGTTGGGTAATTCTCATAAAAATTCTGCTATAAATTTTGGAGGAAATCCGGTTGTGCACTATGATTTTATGCAGCAGGAAAGGACAAGCGCGGAGCACGAGGCTGATCCAGGTGCTGCACCAGATGCTGACGGCGGCGATCCCGATGCAGATTCACCCTCGCCTGCCGCGCCAGGCGGTGGCAGCGCATCCGCCTCGGGGTCAGGCGGGCCAGCGACGGACGACCACGCGTCCCACCGTGGCCCCGCGGGCGAGGCAATGACAACTCGCGGCGGGCCCAGCGGAGCAGGTGGGCCAGCCGCACTCACGCGCCAGCCCAGGCACCTCTCTGCATCCGGCGGTTCCCCAGCCGGGCCTCGACAAGTGTCCCAACAAGCGACCGGCCACGATTCCGAGGAGATCCGCCTGGGATCGGGCGCCGCTGGATCCTCTGCCGCGCCAGGTATGGGATCGGGCGCCGCTGGATCGTCTGCCGCGCCGGATTCCTCTGGATCTTCTGTGCAGCAGCTTTCTACTACAGTTCCTGTGCCAACCCAAAGAACCAGATCACAGCATGGGGTTTTGAAGCCAAAGGTTCGTACAGATGGAACAGTCAGGTATGATAATATGCGCTTTGGCGGCCTAGCTGTTACAGGTGAGCCAGGAAATTTGACTGAGGCGTTTGAAAATAGAAATTGGAAAAATGCTATGGATGAAGAGTATAATGCTCTCATTAGAAATAAAACATGGCACTTAGTGCCTCCAGCAAGAGGCAGGAATATAATTGATTGTAAATGGGTTTATAGAGTCAAAAGAAAGGCCAGTGGAGAAATAGACAGATACAAGGCTAGATTAGTAGCAAAGGGTTTTAAACAACGATACAGCATTGACTATGAGGACACATTTAGTCCAGTTGTTAAAGCAGCTACTATCAGACTTGTTCTCTCTGTTGCAGTATCAAATGGTTGGAGCCTTCATCAATTGGATGTGCAGAATGCGTTCCTTCATGGCGTTTTAGAGGAGGAAGTCTACATGAAACAGCCACCTGGGTATGAGGTAAAAGACAAGCATCATTATGTTTGCAAACTTGACAAGGCATTATATGGTCTAAAACAAGCACCTAGAGCATGGTATTCTAGGTTCAGTGATAAACTTCAAAGGCTTGGTTTTCGACCTTCAAAGGCTGACACGTCACTTTTCTTCTATAAGAAGGGAAAAATAATCATCTTTATGTTGGTATATGTTGATGATATTATTGTGGCTAGCTCATCACAAGAAGCAATCAATGCATTGTTAGAAGATCTTAAGAGAGACTTTGCTCTAAAGGATCTTGGCGAACTGCACTACTTCTTGGGAATAGAAGTGAAAAAGGTAACCGATGGGATAGTCCTAAGTCAAGAAAAATATGTGTCAGATATATTAAAAAGGTCAGGTATGATGAATTGTAAGGTTTCAAACATGCCACTTTCAACTACTGAAAAACTTTCCAAGGAAGAAGGGGAGTCCTTGGGTGCCGAGGCAGCTACAAACTATAGAAGTGTGGTAGGTGCTTTGCAGTACTTAACGCTTACAAGACCTGACATATGTTTTCCTGTCAACAAGGTGTGTCAATTCTTGCATGCTCCTACTCTTCAGCATTGGACTGCAGTGAAGAGGATTTTGAGATATCTCAGAGGTACTATGAGTACGGGACTAAAGTTCACAAGATCAAACTCAACTGTGGTAAGTGCCTTTTCAGATGCAGATTGGGCAGGTTGTCCTGATGATAGAAGGTCAACTGGTGGTTTTGCTGTTTTCTTTGGACCAAACCTTATATCTTGGAGTGCACGAAAACAAGCAACTGTGTCTAGATCCAGCACTGAGGCTGAATACAAAGCTCTAGCAAATGCCACGGCTGAGTTGATATGGGTTCAAACCTTGCTTGCTGAACTAGGTATAAGTCATTCTTCAGTTGCACGATTGTGGTGTGACAACATTGGTGCCACTTATTTGTCAGCAAATCCAGTGTTCCATGCAAGAACAAAACACATTGAAGTGGACTATCATTTTGTTCGTGAGAGAGTAGCCAAGAAGCTACTGGACATTCGGTTTATTCCTACTAATGATCAAGTTGCAGATGGCTTCACTAAAGCCTTATCATGGCGCAAGCTAGAAGAATTCAAGAACAATCTCAACCTGATAAAGTTGTGATTGAGGGGGCGTGTTAAAGTGTGTATATTAGGATGTATACGGTGTAGGTATAAACCGTATACATGTATGAGGCGTGCGTTGTACCTAGGTAGTTAGGATAGGTTGATCTCTATCCCTTGTATAGATCATGACTTGGAGATCAATCCTACAACAACCTAACTACCTAAACCCTATAATCTCCTATGCCTATAAGTAACACGCAACGCGTCCCTGCAGATGCACACGCTTGACGCAACTTTACATTCAGGTACAACCTTATCGACAACACGGCAGAGTTTGTTGAGTGGCTGCCGCAAGGACGGGGCAGCGACATGTGCATGTGGCTCCTCCCCCAGCTCACAATTGCTCCAGTCCACCAGCACGGTTTAGCTGCTACTACTTCAAGAAGCAATAACCCTTGTGCTGGGCTGTTGATGTCCAGCCTACGTCTCAGTGCGAAGAGCTCTTGGCTGCATCCCTTGTTCAGCATGCTGCAACTCTTGTTCAGCTGGCTGCAACACTTGTTCAGCATATTCAGTAGTAGAGTGTTTGGTGGCAAGGTGATATACTAGAAGAAGGCCGAGACCTCACAAGGTATTGCAATCGTCGCCATAAACACTACAAAGGTGAGCATGGTGAAACAGAGGCGTCGACGGAGTAAAGTCCTTTCCACCCGGAGTATGGGGAGATGTCTAAATTGATTTACTGTATAGTTATCATGGTCAGGTTATTGAGTAGGATTATCTATTTTTTTGCTTAATCTATCCAATATGTACTGAATTTATCCATTAGCTCATTTCGGTATATAGCCCGTCGGAGTTCAGTTAGTGTCTTATAAGATGCAATCAGGGCCGGTCCTGAGATTTCCGGGACCCGGGGCGAGACAACACAGAGGGGCCCTAAAACCACATAAACATATATACTCATATTTTTCTTTCTATTTCAACTGCAAATAAATATTTGGTAGACTATAATTTATGGTGCCCTGTCTTCTTGAATATTAAAAAACAGGGATGATAAATATTCAAAATAAAAGTTTGATCGATCATAAACAGACTATAATTTGTATTGTTATGTGAATTATTAGCACTTTCATGCTTACTAATATATTTTTTGTGTTCCTACAGTTTTCACTAGTTGTTCTTGACAACAACTAAAGCTAACAACTATTAAAGAAAACCAACTCATAGAAATACTGCTTTTTGCAGGGAATCAGTAGAGCACTTGTATCTGCTCTAAAAAAATGCCAACAACTCATGTGGGACTCAACCAACTCATATGCATGTTTTCCCCATTATCAGATGGATTCTTTTTAGATAGCATCTTGCTAAATGAATAGCAATCCTGCTAATCAGCACACAACATATGATACAAGAAATTAAGAGTACTGCTAATTAAATATAAGTGCTAAGAAAGGCATGGAACAAGGTACCTGGATGGCTAGAAAATTCGAAATCGCAAGATTTTGCTGCTGCGTCACGAACAAAAGTCCAAGTTTCTCTTTTCTAATCCCAATCTCAATACAAGAAATTGGAGTGTGAAAAAGAGATATGTACAAGAGAATAATCTTCAGGAAACGAACAAACGATCTAACAAGAATAAAGATAGAGAAAAATTTGCGTTGAAGAGAAGATTGATGGGAATCTGGAAACCGCATTACCTCCTTCCACTAATGACGCCTAGCAGCCGAAAATTACTAGTATTAGACAAGTGGGCGGGGCCCCGTCATCCATGGTATGGCCGATTTGTTGCCAATCGGGGAGGAGTATAGGCCGAGAAGATTGCGCGGTGTGCTAATTGATCAATTAACTTTTGTTTCCTTTTGGAGAATCAGTCGATCTATTACAGGTACAGGCTAAACAATTACACACGTATATGTGGCAACCAATCAATTGGGGGCCCTTCTTACTCGGGGCCCGGGGCGGCCGCCCCCCCCTGCCCCCCCTCAGGGCCGGCCCTGGATGCAATGATATATCAATCGCTTAGCTAGGTTAAAAACCACAAGACATGTTCCCACCAGAAAAAAAGAAGATAAACGAGACTTGCACATCACTGCACTACGTCATGTGATCAATCATTGACGATCAAACTGCCTCATTTCTGTCCCTGACTTCTAACATTTATGTGAAGCACCTTCGAAGCCGGAGAAAAGCCTGAAGTGAAAGCATGTGGAGGAAGTGGGGAGAGTGAGGAGCTCACCGGTGCCGGACGGGTTTACAATGGCGGGGCATGACAGAAAGCTCATAAATCTATCTGCATGTAGTCCTTCCGTTTGTTTTTACTCCGCATATAAGATTTTGTTTGAATTCAAACTTCATAAAGTTTGACCATGTTTATAGAAAAAGATTTCAGCATTCACAGTACCAAACAAATATTATTACATGCATGCTGGAATTATGCATGAGGCATGTTCCCGCAAAAAGGATAAACGAGATTTACACAACACTGCACTGCATCATGTGATCAAATCATTGACATCAAATTGCCCCGGTTTCTATCTCTTGAATTCTAACATTTATGTACAGACTATTTGCTTGATGTGCTTAAAGAGCGACATCTCATCGCAGGGACGAAGCTAGAAAAAATGTTTGCTGGGGTCAAGTCTTTGGCAGTGGGGTCATCTTCAATAAATAGATAGTGTTTAGTACTAATTTAATGAAGCATTTCCTGATTTCATTGGGGTCAATTGACCCCAATGCCGACCAAACAGCTCCGTCCCTGTCTCATCGTTGTGTGATCCATTGCAGTATAGAAGCCAGAGAAAAGCATAAGATGATAGTGGTTTTTCAACTCCGGGTGTCCCTACACCGTCGCTGAGCATTGTACAAATTTTGCTGAACATGGAAAAAAAACCAGTGGAACCTCGATTAACACGAAGAAACATTCACAAGAACTTGTATATTATCCATACAAAAACAACACACAAATCTAGCATAAGTCGCTCACTGATGTCATACTACTAAGAGCACATACAACACAAAACTGCACAAGGGGGGGGGGGGGGGGGGGATAGTGTGTGAGGGCGCTCGCTAATGTGATATCGTCGATGGCCTGCTCCCCCAGGCCCCTCATTGGACGTTATCCCCCGTACCCGCCATGGGTGCTCTGATCCGTTGCGGCTCTCGCCCCTGTCCGCAAATCTGAAGCATAGAGGAGTGGATAAGGACTGGGGGGAATGGAATGCGGCAGGAAGTCAAAACCCTCAGCAGAATTATGACATGCCCGCGTGACACACAAAGCCCACGAGGCCCAAACAAAACCGGAAAAAGGCTGACGAAGCAATGCACACGGGCGACAGCACGTGCGCAAGGCGATCCCGTCTACTTCTCAAAACGTGAATCTTGGAGCAGATCATACCGTCCAGTGTTAGATGTGCTCTAACTAATTCACATCCTAATGAGAATTAGCAAATCCGTTCTTATTAATATATTTATAAAATCAGGATAATCCTAAGGCGAATCTATCTAAATAAACCTAAAACTCCCATTAGCACTCAAGATAAATCAGTACACATGATTTTAATTATTCTAATATAAATAATTATTCGTAGTCAAATTTTAAAATTTTGACTTGTGACATAAAGGATACTAACCAAGCTAGCTTGATCTATCACTATGCTGAAAATACAAAGGCAATGCGATCTAGGAATAATATCAGATAGAGACATTCACTTTTATAATGATCAAAATGAAAATCCAAGTTTTTTGATCTATCTGCGCTGACGCGGACATTGTGGTGGCTGCCCTTCTTTAATCAAGCTAACCTCAAGATGGCATCCATCAAAAACGAGTTCATTGAGAGCAGCAAGAGCATCTTCCAGATGGGAATGTGTCGTCTCTATGGTCACATGGGCAATACCCTGTGAGGCCCTGGTCTTCTTATAGCATATCACCTCAGCGCTGGACACTTTACCATGCTTGTTGAAAAAGAGTCGGAGCTGATTGCTCTTCACCGTGCTAGGCAGATTGCGCACCAGCACCGTAAGACTGGGCACAAGATGTCTCTCAATGTGAATAGTGTGTCTTGGAGGACTAGAAATTCTTGGAGCTATCTGATGTTGCTGCTTCGGTGAGCCCTCAGTGATTTCCTGGCGGAACAAAATCAACGGCATATTAGCACATGTACGGTTGCATTGGCTTGAGTTGATGATAGGTCAACATTAGAATTTTTGTTATTTACAAAATGAATATGAGAAGGCTTATTCAGGATTCTGGGTTAAACTCTTGTATGGTGGATTAGCTTTATGCGAGCATTAGACCAATAGTGCCGGGTTAAAAATAATGAAATATTTCAAATGAAATATAAAAAGGTTATCCTCAAGATGATCAAAATTAGGTGAAATTTCATCGAATATGTTTCCTTAATTAGATGCTACCATTAGATAAATAATACTCCCTCCGTCTTAAAATAAGTGACTCATCAATAAGTTACTGTAAAGTTGAGTCACTTATATTCGGATGGAGGGAGTATGAAGTAGGAAATTTTATTACAATGAAAAACAAACTTAAGAAACTGAAACTCTTTTGAGCAATATATATACCTGGGGAGGAGTGATGACAGACTCGGGGTTGAACCACAGGCACATTTTGTAGTCCCAACATCGAGGCAGCCGCTGTACAAGCTCGGTCTTGCCATTCATGAGATTGCACCTGAACACGGCACGCTTTCCATATTTAAAGACATTCTCATTTTGGTAGACGAAGTAGGCACACCCACCGTGGCTGTTGGGCACCCGCCCCGCATCCACAACAAAACTGTGGCGCGTACCGAGGAACAGCACGCGGTCGGCCAGACTACGCCCATCCTTTCTCACCCATCTCATCTTCTCAAGTGGCGACAGTTCTGACAATAGAGGCTCCTCGAGTGCCAGCACTGACACCTTGTCATACTCAGGGCTGTTAATAGACACCCATAGAATCTCGCCACGGGACTCAAGGATGTGGTTGTAAGTGTAATAGCAGGTGGATTTGCCAAACCACAGCTGCACAACCGGCGTCCCCTGGCTCTGGACAAGCTCATCGCGGGCGATATTGCTGTTTGGTGTGACGAGGCGCCAATGTTGGTCAGCCTCCATGACGGCCAGGATCTTACCATCGTGGTATGTGACCGACGACAAAACAGGTTGACGAGGTGACCAGGTCCGGAACCGATGCTCATACTCATGCTCGAGGGTCCTCTCGAGGATTGTCCACTCCGCGTCGCCGGGGCGAAGTAGAGCCGCCGTGAACCTGGCCGTGGGCCTGGGCCCAACCACGTGAGCACCGGCGATTGAGATGCTGTAGAGAAGGGTTGCGCCGTCGCCGTAGATGAGTCCGTGGGGATCGATCTCCTCCCCCCACAGGCCGAGGGATTGCGGGAACAGAGGCAGGTGTGCGGCGGCTCCGGTGAGAGGGTCATGGAGACTAGGGCGGAGGCCCTCGATGGTCAGAGTCAGACACCGGAGGACAGTGCCGCTGTAGCTGGTCACCCAGTTCCCCGAGGCCGGTAGTTGGAGCCGGAGAGGATGCATCTCATCTCGAGGCGCGTGGCGTCTTGGTGATTTACCGCCGCGACGAGCCAGGGAGAAACTGGGTCGTGGCCGTCGCCGTCCGGGAGTCCCGCCATGGCTTACAGACGGCGTGGAAGCGGGCTAAGTCGATGGCGTCGTGTTGCAGGCGGCCAGAGATCTCGCGGGCGAGATCTGCGGTAGATCAGACCAACCTGTTGCGTTCATGGCGGCGTGATACGGGAGCAGACAGGACGAGCCAGTTATAATAATCCGCCTAAATACACCACATTGTATAAACGCCCGTTAATTTTGACTCAGGAACCGACCTTTTTGCGCTCTCATTTTTTTATTTTGAGAAATTACTGAGCGTTCTCATTTATTTTTTTGAGGGAATACTGAGCGTTCTCATTTTTTTTGAGACAAACTGAGCGTTCTCATGGTTTGGTTGTTCCAGCCTTGCATGTTGATTTTTACTGGGCTGGACCCGGCGGATGGGCGGATCTGTGGGCCGCTTGTAAAAAGATTACGGGCCGATGAGGATATAGCGGACCTGACCGGGCCACAAAAAACCCCAAAACTATAAATTGACCCAAATTATCCGGGCCGGCGAGTACATATGCGGCGGCGGCGCCGACGATGGCCATAGAGACGATGCATGCCCATCTGGATGATGCTCTCAGTGATCTCAATAATCTGGTTCTGGAAGGGCACAGTCTGGAGGTCAACTTGGTCAAGGAGGGGCAACCATAACAGTCTCGTTGTCGGCTCAGATGTATCTAAAAAACTAGATTTTCATTTTTGCATTGTTGTATAAATGCATTATGTATATGGACATAGTCAATTTTTTTTTTTTATACATATGGCCAACCACCAACATTTGGTAAAAGAAGAGAACGAGTCTGGCTGCCGTCGAACCTTGGACACCTTCAGGGCGGGCAATTAAACTGAGGCAACTCCGGGAGCAACTCAAACATGTGTTGCTAGCGATTTTTTTGACATGAAAAAGAAAAAGGCAGCCCAAGCAACAAGGAGACGACGGCAAGCTGTTCGACAAGCGGTTCGGTGTTTTGCTAGAGCTACGGACGGATTTCTACGGAAGCAAGGTTACTGAGTAGACTATATTACTGAGTTGTCCAGCCCGTAGGTTTAGGATTTTCGAAGCCCTCCTTCCGATTCCGAAAGACCCAGTTGCGTCTTAAAAAAAACTCGATGGGCATCCTTACGTATTAGAGCATGACACGGCCGTACGTAGCGATATACGACCCGGCCCACCAGCTAATCGGAAACAAACGTACTCCCGTCTCGATTCCATCTACTCCTCTACCCCGATGGACGGTCGAGGTGACCAATCCTCGCTCGATCCCGCCGCCATGGAACAGTCAAGGTGGCCAGACCTCCCACCGGACGTGCTCCATGACATCTCCGGTCGACTTCCTCCGTTTCCGCGCCGTCTGCAGGCTGTGGCACGACTCATCAAAGCCGATCCACTCCTTCCCACCGTGGCTCCTCGCCACGCCAGAGAAAGACTCCGTCCCGCTAAGGTTCAGGTGCGTCTTCTCCAAGTCCAGCTACCGCGCGTTGCCGCCTATTTCCGGAGCCGGGAGGAGGGTCTGGTTATCTACTCCCAACGCAACCGCGATCCGGTACCTCCTCACCTCAAACATCTGCGTCCTAGCCTCCACGACCCGTCACCCGTCTGCCTCGCTTGCCGCATGCGTGCTGCGTCGACGGCATCCACGGCGCTGTCTATGCTGATGGTACCACCCTTCTCTATGGCATCTCCACCGTCTTCGTGGACATCAAGACTATAGCCAGCTTCACGGCGGTGCTCCTGCATGCAACCCGGTGACGCAGAGTGGACGCTTGTGGAGAAGACCTTAATTTGAGAACACCATTAGGAGCGGAGAGTACTGTGCCACTTACCGTAATGGCAGAATCCTGGTAACTGTTGAGTCTAGCGTGTGGCAAATCTCCACTGAGCCCATTGCAGCAGCTGCCGACGATGTGTGGAAATTACCTGGAGCAATACAGTTACCTGCTTGAGTCCCGTGGTGAGCTTCTGTGGGCGACCATCCAAGTCCGGACATATACTACAATAATTCGTGCAGGTTCTCCATGTGGGTGCGCGCGCTAGAGGGGGACTAGTAAGTGTGCACGTGCAACGCACATATCCTAATAAAGTAAAATAAAAAATGAACTTTTGTATTGTTGTATCGGAACATTTAAATGTGTGTCATAGGTCATAGGTCTCAATGATTTTAATGTAATAATTTATTTTAGATGAAGTCATAGGTCTTGTTTGACCGGTGAAAGACTTCCATTGTTGAAATGTTGTGATTCCAAAATTCGAAATACAAAAATGAAAAAACTCTGTGCATGTAACACACGACCAATACACATGTCTTCACATAAAATTAACAATCACATAAATGTATTGTAAAAATAACAACTAAGCAAAATTATCTAGTAATCATCATTTGATGATGATCCTCTCTGGAAGGTCCATCTTTTGATTCGATCTATAATGCTTCGTTCTAAGACTGGGATATTGTTTAGAACTTCATTCTCTTCATACTTCAAAATATGAACCAAAAATCGCTTCCTTAGTTCAAAATTATCCTACATATGCATTATATAACATTGTTATTAGAAAAAAAACATGAGTAACATGTGTAGAAATGAGCATGGTGTGAAATACTTACCTTGGGTACTGGAAAATGTAGCGTTCCATCATGCCATGAGTGCATTAAATTGAAAATCAAATAACCAGACAGGGGACTGCATGTATGAAATGTTACATGTGAGTTGAATGAATCAATTAAGATTGTGATGTATTGACAAGATTCTTACCCGTATGAATTTGTGGGAACAACAGGAACTTTGCATCCCCATTTTATAATGTCGTCCTTGAAGGCAGGGTTTGCAGTTTGAAGTGCAAGGTTTAGATCGTTGACCATAGTTTTAAGTATATGCTTTCCGAAAGTAGGTATTGAAAGCGGGTCCAAAATAGAAACAACTTTTTTTTGTTGGTCCAAGATGAATAATAAAAATAGTCCAAGAATATCACAAGGCAATAAAATCTGCAATGACGCATCAATCATTATCATTTATTAAGACCAAATAAACAATGACTTTGGATTGAAATCTTACCGTATCACATTCTGAGATATGATACTCATTGCTATTAGGCCAGCTATCAAATAGTTGTGCCAACATATCAATGTCCATACCATCACGATGACTTGGGACTCGTGCATCGTGGGACATGGACTACAATAATGTAAGAAAACATGAGTAGAATAAGGCAAAATGTAAAATGTGATTATAATAACTTACACAGAATCGTAGATCCATATAGTGTGTTGGGACATCTCTAGCAAGCTGGACGTCGTGGCACGCTAGTATCCTCACAGCCATGTTAAAACAACCAGCATCCATGTACTCATCATTCTTTAATATGTTCTTTAATTGTCTCAAGTTCAAACTAATAGGATAAGGTTGAGAGCTTTTCACCCATTCGCTCCTGTGAAATGGGAATTCTGTCATTATACAAGAGTAATAGGAACAAAAATGAATTGCAAAAATGTGTCTTACTCTAGCATCGGGACATCATCAACCATGCTGATGAACAAGCAAAGTTCATCTATTAAGTTGTCGTTTGTTGGAGTGACAGACGGCGAAAGGATAAATGATTGCGAGATGAGCTCAACTTGTGACGATGAGTTGGATGCTTTAGGTTTGTTAGGAGGTCTTTCGACAATCATACAATCAGTGGGATCCGTGTTGATTTCATCATCATCCAAGTCTCGGTTTCTTATATCATCATCATTGAATTCCGAGTCGACTAAAATGACAGCTAATTTTGTTCTAAAATCTGTCATGTGAACCTAAAGTGAAGTAGTAATAAGACTTAGTTTTCAAATAATGATACAACACAAAATAATTAGTATCATGATACGATGCAAAATATACCTGTTCAGGAGTGTCGGACAAACTATCTCCCGTGAAGTACTCCATGTAATTTAACATCCAGAGACCACAAGACCACCTTGATGATAAAGAACTAAACAACATTTGCCGCTAATATAAATCAAATGACCAAAAGGGCTATCAATAAAATAACTAAATTTCTAACCCATATATGTTTTTATATATAAATCAAATGAACAAAATGGTTATCAATAAAAAAATGAATTTGTGAATGCATAATTATTTTGAGAGGAACCAATATAATTATTACTTCACCGAATGGGTTGTCGATCATAGATACAAAAATTAAACAAAAGAGACACGGCCGATGATCCATTTGGTCGATGTACTATTATCTGGGTGGCGTAATTATGTGATAGAAAATAGACCAGAGGTCAGATTGCAAAAGAGAAAAAAAAAGCAACCAAAGAAACACTAATAAGGAGCAGCCGGTGAAATAATAAAAAAAGAGCAACAGGAAGCCGTCCGTGGCACTATCACTATCTCGATCTCTCCAGTACACTATCACTTTGCTTTATCCACTCCTCACTTCTTCCTCCACCAACCGCCTCCTCTGTAGCACGACGCCTACTCTGCAGCACGCCACATCCTCTCCCGGCACGACGTCGGCCGGCGCCCCCCCCCACCCACCCACACCACCACCACCACCACGGCCTTGCCCCGTCTCCTCCTATCCCCTCCAGGGCCTCGCCCCGTCGGCCCTTATCCCCAGCACGGCCTCGCCCCGCCCCCTCCTCTGACCACCGCGGCCTTGCCTCGCCGCCAACCCCGCGGATCTTCCCTGGATCGACTCTGCCACCTTCATCCTACTGCCCCAGAGGATATCGAGATGTGAGCTGGTCGACACAATTCGGGAGCAGGCATATCGAATTGGATCGAGATCCAGTGCGTCATCAAGTCGCTCTGGGAAGGAGTTCGCAGCTCGCATACGTGCTCTACAGGATCAGCCTAATCTATCTGTCGCCGCTGTTGTTGGCTTGCAATAGACCAGACTATTTCCAGAGGTCAGTTCATCTATCTATCCTCAAGTAGGCCTTGTATCCATTCCTCTGCTTTTCATGCAGCTTCAGTTTGTACACTTAGTAGAACACACTTCCTGACCAAATGATGGACAATAACTCTTCCAGGTACCACAAAGTGGTTGATTCAAAGTTCGCACTATTTATATCACAGGTAATGGTAATAGGAATTTCAGTTCTTGTTCTTGATCTCCTGTATGTAGAATGTTATTTTTTACATTGCTTGTACCAATTGCAGGATGGTACAAATGGAGAAGTAAAAAATAAGGCCTGGAGTTATACCCAAATAATTTATGCAGGTGCGGAAAGAAACACTTGATCTATGCTCAATTGCCTAATAGTATAACAGAACACGCTCTGCTTCTTCTCCTGTAATATTGCTAGCATAGCTGATACTTCTCCTGTAATATTGCTAGCATAGCTGATAGTACAAGTTAATGCGTGACTGCTTACTCTATTTAGCCCTATGAGTGAATAAAAAAAGATTGAAAATCGTAACGCATTTTTTATATGCAGCCCAATGAAGTGTATCGCCTTGAGCTCCATTATTTAGGCCAGATCTCATGAGAGGTGTTGTGTCAATTGCATTGGCATACAATAAGGTAAATAATTGCATTGGCATACCAAATCTCTTGAACAAATGTGATTCAGGAATGCTATGAGTGATAAAATAAACATAATAACATACCAAATGTGCCATGTTAAGCATAAATGCGATGAGTTATAGTAGGAGGCGTACCCATCTGTCTGAAGACTGCTCTTAATATATTCTTCTCTTTTCCATGTTGTAACATCTAGTCCTTCTAGCTGTTGTACCAACAAATGGAAAAAGTATAAGCATCACAAGTGAGAAATAAGAAAAAGAAGGTTCTTAGAAAAGATGGGGGAGTAGGACTAAGTACTAACCGTATCAGTGAGGTCCTTGCGGCTCATGTATGGGCCTAGCGAGTCGAGCACTTGAACACATTTTTTCTGGCATTTATAACACATAAATACCAGTGAATGTCGTCCATGTTTATTGGTAAGTATATCTGAAGAAAATGATTATTTTAGTTGTAGAAGTATGTGGACGAATCGGTCGTTCTTGCTGTAGTTCATAGAAATATGTAGAAAAGTAAGACTAACCATATCGTTTTCCAAATACGCTTTGGCTCTGTTTAATACCCATGCTGGTGCAGCATCCATGTCATCTGAGGGCAGATAGCTACCGATCTTCATCATCTTAGAGATGCATGCATTCTCTAAGAACACACTTCCTCCTGACCTTACTTGTAGATGCTCGGTAAAAATCATGCAATTTATGTACGTATTTATGACCTACAATTAAAAGTATACATAGTATATTAGATGACACATACTTCTAATTAAATAGCATCTTCATGTCCTAATATACTTACTTCGTCGCCAACCCATTCTTTGGGAGATAGAAGAGATAGTAAATGTCTTTTTTTCAGAAATGCGTCGCCGATGCTCACTAAATTTCTTTCTTTACTTGGTTCGGATCTGATTTTTTCTATAACGGACCAATCATCGCCAGTGCAGGCATAATCTGTCACGATGGCCATAATAACATTTAATGATAATGAACACAAAAACAATAATATAGCAGTACAAGGACATTGAAGGTTTTGTTCTGTGCCTTGTGGAGAAACAACATAGTCTTGTGCCTTCTTAGGCTTGTTATGTCGTCGTATATGTTTCTTTATATGCACGGGCATTGTTAGCTCGTCCTCTATAGTTTGAAGCCCTTCCGTGCCGGGTGTTTGTACCAATTTCTCGTCCTCAATTGCCACCATTTGTTGACTTGTTTCGTTGTGGGTTAATTTCTGAAAACAATATTAGAAGAATTACCCGTATGTAGGATATAATATAATTATAATAGTTTTGGAAGAAATAATTGGAAAAGGAAAGTCACATTTGTATGTTCAGAATCTTTGGCCTCTCTGTTTGCTATGTTTTCTTCAAGAATAGGTGTATATTCTGAGCTCTCCGTGCAATTATTTTCCTCCACTTCATTATTGTTGAGTATTTCACTTGATTCGTCATCTCTCGGTAGCTAAAACACATGGTAGTATAATATTATAACAGATAGAATATCTTTTTGATATGATATTGTACTAAAAAAAATTACAAAGTGCTCTGTGGTGTTAGAATTAGAATAGTAATGACATGTGGAAAGAAAACTTGCCTCTGTGGACTCGGGATATGTATCCTCCTGTACGGTTATCACCTCATCAATATGCATATTCTCTGTATCCTCCATAGTAGAGTCTTCTTGTATCAACAGTGCCGACTCATAGTTTGTATCCTCGTCCTTCTTTATGACCTCTTCAACCTGCATATTATCTATATCCTCATCCTTTGCTACCTTGTTGATGCCATCCTAACAACCCAAGTATGACACTTTTAGATAGGAAACCTTGCATAGAAAGAACAGAGATATAATATGTCTTTACCATCTCGATAGCATGGACAGTAGTACCGGATCTGGTTGGAGATTGACTCGCATGGGGCACCGGTGACGGAGGCGTAGACATGGACGATGACGGTGCTTCACCAAGGGCAGATGTGTGCGGCTCAGTGGAGAGACTTGTTGTGGATGTATGTTGGGATGCGGATGAGAGATCGTGAGGGAGGATGGAGGAGAGGTGAAAGTAATGGTATCAGACAATATAAGGCAGAATCGTGAGAGAAAGGAAACTACTATCGCGATAATTGGGGACTCCTGATTGCTATCATCCCCGGATTTTTCTGAGGCCCCAGAATCTTATCTTGTGCTTTTTTTATACTCACACAAAATTATTGGAGTTATTTTCGTGGTACATTTTATATGCATAAATATTGTGATTGGCCCACCTTCCTTCTGTAACCGTGGGCTTAATAATTCAGAAAAGGCACACCCTTTTAATATTTGAGAAACTAATTTTTTCTGTTTCATTTGAAATTCAGCTGATGTATGGTGGTTGCCTTCTTGTACATGAGCAAGCGACTGCGGGAGATCACGACTTGCTCTTTTGATTTTTTTTGGTTCATCACATGATCCATCAAGCCAGCCAAGGGGGAGATCAGTGAAGAGGTGAAGTAGAAATTGGAATCGGAATAGGAGGCATATCTTCAACTGGTTTGATGCATGTTGGAAGAGGTATTCTCGCCCACTGTGGTTATCCACCAGTTTAGTCTGTTACATGACTTATATTCTTTTATGAATACTGTATGCATTATTCTTTTGATTTTTTTTTCTAAAAAAAAGAAAGCATGTGAGCTCGTGTGCTATAGATCCGGGAACGTCCTATTTGCAACATAGTAGTAAAAAACGCCTTTTAACTTCAATATATTCCAGGAATCTTAGTCTTTTGCAGTTTTCGTTACAAATATATCATAGAACATCTCACTTAGGCATTCAAGAATATATTCCAGGAATCTCAATCTTTTGCAGTTTTCGTTACAAATATATCATAGAGCATCTCACTTGGGCATTCAAGAACATGTTTAACAGAACATAATTTCGAAAGGAAAATTTAGATAGTACAGGATACAGCACAAAGCGTTCCTTATTATGTATGATCTGACCCCATGTCGTAGCATCAGTCGACCATGCTCTTCTCTTCCAAATAGGTTTACAAGTTGCACATGTGGAGACCCGTAACCACAGCAAAGCCTCAATTCTCCTGAACAAGAATATTTCTCAAACCTGATCAACAAAAAATATGAAGTGATTAGTGCATGACATGAGATACGGCTACAAAAATGAAAAGCTTGTAAGGAGCTAGTTTCATAAGCTGGTTTTGAAAGCGAACATAGTATGTGAAAAGAAATAATGGAATAATGCACCTACCTCATCTCTCCAAAACATCTCTGTAGACAATGTTCTTGGTGCTTTTCCCGGATTTATCAACATCCTTGTTTGGCTTGGCCAAAATCCGTGTCGTCTCTCTCGACACTCCTCTTGACAATGCAACATATAGCTGCCCATGTGAGAATACTGGCTCGGGAAGGTAAATGCCGACATTTGGGATGGTCTGACCCTGTGCCTTGTTAATTGTCATGGCAAAACTCAGGCGGATGGGGAACTGTTTTCTCTTAAGTTTGAAAGGAAGTGAGATGTCCTCTGAGGGTGACATAGGGATCCTAGGTATAAACACCCTCTTTCCAGCATGCTGACCACCAACAATCTCCGCATCGATTGCATTATCCTGAAAGGCTCTGATCATAAGCCGTGTTCCATTGCATAGACCATTATGAGGGTCAAGGTTCCGGAGCAGAATGACTGGACAGTTGACCTTTAATTTCAAAACATGCGGGGGCAAGCCATTTGGTGTGATTGAGTTCAAAAAATCAATTGTGTAATTATTCTGCAAGTCATCCTCAATTGAGTCAAAACTATGGTATAACTTTTCTTCGCCTGGAAACCTGGAGATCATTTTGTCATTCAGGTCATCAACATGATCGTTCTTGGTTGAAAGAATAGCACGTGCACTCATGTACTCTCTCGATCTAGCATTGGCCTGCAAAGATGGGAAGACATCTTCGATGAGCATGTTAATAGCTTTTTCATCCTCGGTATAGCCAATGACAATGTCCTCGGGGAGACGGACATAATCGTCGCCAATTGTCTCTTCAGTTCCATTGCCTATCCTTAGTAGGTATTCTGAGAACCAAGGATCAGCCTGTGCCCGCATATTGCGCGTGAGACGTATCTTGCGGGTCTTCTCCCAAAGATAGGATCTCAGAAGTGTAGCATCCGTTATCTGTGCTCTTGTCCCACGTGTCACAACGGGTAGGACCTGCCTGAAATCACCACCAAAGACAACAACCTTTCCTCCAAACGGCAAAGAACATTCCATTATATCCTGTAGTGATCTATCAAGCGTCTCAACTGCTTGTCGTTTTGTCATAGCGACTTCGTCCCAAATTATCAGGGACGCCTGTCTAAGCAACTCCGCTGTACCACTCTGTTTTGTGAAACCGCACATACTGTTGTCAGTGAGCTTGATTGGAATTTTGAACCGGGAGTGTGCTGTGCGTCCTCCAGGCATTATCGACGCTGCAATACCAGATGTAGCAGTTGCGATCGCGATTTCACCCATGGAACGCACCTTTGCTAGCAATGCCTTGTACAAGTACGTCTTCCCAGTTCCTCCTGGACCATCAACAAAGAATATCTGGCTTTTTTTGTTCATCACATGATCCATTATGTCATTGAAACCAGCTAGCTGCTCATGGTTCAAACTGCTAAATAGATCTAGATGTTCTGTGTCCGCGGTGATTTGCCTCTCCTCTGTTACCTCTCTGTATTCACTGTCATAAGAACCATCGGTCTCAACCAGATCCGGAAGTCCATAGCTCTTAATATCCTTTCCCATGGATTGCAACATATCCCTAATATCTCGAAGGACCATCTGCTCAAGTACCGACTCATTGGATTCATTACGACTGTAGTCCTCACACATTGATGGTAGATGTTTATCCCACAATTGTCGGATTTCTGTTGCCTCGCAAAATACCAATATAGTTGCAAACAACCGTCTTAGGGCAGAAGGCATCTGGAATGTGGCTGCCTCTGTCATGCAATCATGAAGAGTCTTGTCGTGCTCAATGAGGCCTAAGTGCTCACATGCCTCTCTGAAGGAAGTGCATAGGTTGCCATTTACTGTTTTTAAAATCATCAAAAGAAGTGGCACCTCGAACATGACTTAGCAGCACACGCAAGTAGTACCTCTCTCCTTCAGCAGGGTGTGCATACACAAGTCTTCCAATCTGTGATCTATTATTTCTTCTCTTCTGCCACTTCTTTTTTCCAGCTATCCATCTATAATGCTCTGGAAACTCTCTGTACAACAATTTCTGTGCTTGCGGATTCCTCCGGTTCATCTCAAAGTACTCGGTAAGCATGGACCTGGATGAAGATGGTCGAGCGACAACATCTTCTAGATTTTCACCAGCTTTAAATGCAATTGTATGCATGTTCGGCAAATGAAGCTGGAGCTGCAGCACTGATGGACTGACACCAAACATTTTGAAACCAAAAATCCTGTAAATAGCCTCTGGAGGAGATACGTAGCGTGCATCCCTATATTGTTGGATTTCATTGATGATTCCACCATCATTGATTATGTCCTGCTCGAATGCAAAGGACGTCCGATCATGAACTTTATAGATGTACTTGAACAAATACTTGACTGCCTTGATGCTCGAGCATGCTTCCACATTAATGTGGCAGTTGTATCGCATAAGCAAAGAAGGGTTGTAAGGGACCACCCATCTATTGTCCAAATTCGCTCCTCTGATCCTAACTCCACGCCCATCGTCCCTCCTCCGATAGATGGGATAAGAGTCTTTCCCTTGTTGTGTGGCATCACAAAAATCTCGCGGATAATGAAACCTACACTGTCCCTCAATCATGCAAGGACAACTCTTTTTCAACTCACCACAGGGTCCGTGCAGCATGTGTTTGACGACCAGGTCATGCAGAACGGGGTGTTTCTCTTTGTCAGGTATCTCTGCGGATATCACCCGATCATAGTCATCTAGGGATGCTAACTTGCTATTTGTTTTCATGATTAAAAGTATATGCTCATGAGGAAGGCCTTGTTTCTGAAAATCGGTGACATGTACATAAGCTGTGACTTCTCCGAAATGCTTACCCTTAGTTAGCAAGTCCATCATATCTCGTTGTTTAGCCTTGTATACTCTTGCCACAAGGTCTGGACGGTCTTGTGGCAGTTGTCCAGGCATCAGATTATGGGTTATCTCCTCCCAATAGGGATTGCAAGTCATCGTGATAAAATAATCCGGTTTACCCCACCGTTGGACTATTGCCATCGCATCCAGCAACCTCCGCTGCATGTCGCGATCACCACCAGGAAACGTACGTGGAAGCACGATTCTCTTGCCAATTCGATCACCGCGTGACTTGCCGGCAACGATGGTGTCAACAAGACCCTGTAAGAGTATACAAGGTTATGGAAAAGGCATGATTTTCAAAATGTTCTTGTATTACGATGTATTGGAATAAACAAAAGCACCATACCTGGTAGAGATCAGCTCGTATAACCTTTTGATTTTCTGGCTTTGAGTACCAGTCCAACCTCATAGTCTCAATCTTGATATACATATCAACCGCCCACTGTTGGAAAAGGCGCCCACCAAACAAGATGATGTTAAAAAGCTTCTTCCTGACCTGTAGCTTGAAGCAGTAGTACTCCCTTGCACTAACAAATTTCCTGGATTGTGTTGCATTGACCTCATTGTCACCAAAATCCTCATCTTGGATATCCTCATTATCATCTACAATATTGAACATAAATACCAGTAGACTGGCTGGACTCATAATGACTGACAACATAAGATTTGCTTAAGAATATAAGCAATGATGACTGGTACCTGCATGTAGATTAGTCGCTTGGCCTTCATCTGGCATAAAATTGCCAACTTGTTCCCTTTCATTAATTAAATTATCATCTGTTTGATAGGCGAACCAATTCATAAGTTTCATATTCATTTTTTATTCACAAAGATAGCAAGTATATAAAAACAATTTAATAATGAACACCATACCTGTATGTAAACCAGTGACCCGGTCTTCATCTGGCACAAAGGTGCCAACTCGTTCCCTTCCATTAATCAAGTTTTCATCTGTTTGATAGGTTGTGGAAGTCAAATGTTTTTATTATTCTTCTTAAAGATAGTAAGTAGATAACAAATTAATAATGAACATCATACCTGTATGTAAATCAGAGGTGCGGTTTTCTTGCGGTCCAGAATTATGCGCTGGAAATTGGGTGGTGTCATCGGGGGCCTGAACATACGGCATCCAACGATTCCAACCAGTCTCCCCACATGGGAAAAACAGTGGATATGACAATGGGTCATAGCACCCATAGTACGCTCTAATATAGAGTGGTCGGTCTCCTTTTTTGGCATGCACGACAACACTCCTGTCAAAACAGTTTTGTGGGTCGCTCCCTTCAACCCATATCGCTGCCACCTGAGAAGTCGTTGGGGCATTGTACCTACGTTGATCCAACTTGATATCTGTGTTTAGTGAGATCTTGTACTCATCTAGATTCGGAACAGACCCAAGGCTCTTGAAAGCCCGTGCATAAGGGTTCTGCTCTAGTATTCCCAGAATTTTTCGTATGAGATCTATATCTAGATCTGGAGACCTATTAGTCCTGTGCACCAAGTTATGATCTGTATCATAAATATAGAGTTGCAAATGCCTAGGGCCATTATCAGCCGGCACCAGCTCATCAAGAGCGTGGTACAACCCCCCACAAGCACGAAAGGTATATACGCCGGTTCCTGCTGCAGTGCTTACTCGACGATCAAGGGTGACTCCAAGACTTGTGAATGAGAAGTGAGAGTTGAAATACCGTATATTGTCTCGAAAATGTTTAGCATCGTCATCATGTTGACTTGTGAACAACCGTTTCAACTCGTCTGGGAACTTGGGAGTAAATAAATCTACTTTCCCCTTTCTGCAACAAAATGCAGGTCCCTCGTATTGACACCGCAATGCTCCACAGTGGAGACAGTCCCTAACTTTCTAAGGACGTGGTGATTTTTGGGAAGGTTAATGTAAGCCCTATCATGAGGATCATTTGTTGGTGTTCCATCAGTGTGACGTCGTTCAACTTGGTAGGATTCAAAGTCAACATCTGGATTGGAATATGAAGATTAATTAATATTTTGTTCTGCAGAAAAGACAGTATTATACTATATATGGAAACTCATGATAGCAATAAGGTACCTTGGTGGGCGAACATCCTAGCTTCTTCATCAGGCTCAACATATTCAGTTTCAATAAGGTTTTCAACTCCCAAGCAGTCTATTTAGTAGACAAATATTAGTTTGTAATAATTATAAGATATCCTAAAATAAACATAGAACCGTAAATGCATTAATGTGTACCATCCATATTTGTTGTGTTGCCATCGGGCTCTAGTATTCCATATGCATCATCGTCGTGGTCGTTGCTTGACAACATATGTTGCAAAATGGGCAAGTATCAGCGATGAATGAAAGGTATGAACCAAGAAGTAGTCAATGAAAGCACCATTATAATTGTTGACTTGATTGTGTCCACGTGACGACGCAATGACTATGTTGTCTCGCCTCATCCTCCTTCCAATGGTTTGTCTCAGGTACATATCATTTGTGTGTAGCCAATCACAATCTTCATCAGCTACAAAAACATCGAGTGAATCTCACTTAGCAAATCCAAGATAAGATATACAGTGTTTCATGTAGCTGGCATCACCTGTATCAGATTGGTTTTGTTCTCCGGGTGTAAGCACTACTGTAGATTTGGCTGCACGACGTTTGTCACGTAGGCTTTGCAATATCTCTTCTTTATGTTGCTCATACCGGGCATTTTCCCTCTGCCTCTTCAGTGCTTGTTTTTCTTCTGTATAGTAAGTGTGAATTAGGTTCAAGACAACTTGAGCAACAGAGGTTTATACTATGTACGATGTATGTGTGCATTATGTACGATTGTTAATATGAGCCAGAAATGATTACCATACGAACTGCTGCATCTGTAGGCTTGAAGTGGCGGTCGTAACACAGTCAGTTGGGAGGACTCAATGGCAGAGTTCATATTATTAACATTTTCCTTGTTAGAGACGACAGTATCTGGTGTTGTAGTGAACATGGACCATGAAGTGGAGTCTGATCACTCATTACCACATCAACAGGTATGCCTGCATCAAAATTGTATTACCAAAGTCAGTTGCTGACACACAAAAGCCGGTAGTATGTCTGGATGTAGGAGAACACATGACCTTCCACAACTGGTGTATGTCGTTGCTGGGTGATAGCAGACTGTGCACTGGGCATCCCCACAGTGTCAAAACCTGTCGAAAGGGACTTTTAATTAACATGTCTTTAGATGTGATTAATGAAATGTATGATAAAGAACAGAGAAAATTGAGTAAGCAGGCGACATGGCCACGGGTGGCTTAGATGGAGTGTTGGTTCCATTTAAAATAGCGGACATAGCTTTCTTACGATCCCTTGCCTCCTTTCTTTTTTTCAATATTGCATCCCTGTTTAGTGCATACCTCTCCCTTTCCCTCTGTCTCTTTAGTTCTTTTGGATCTGTTTTTTGACCTGCGAGGCAATGACATAGTCGGTACTTACATGATCTTAGTAGCTAGGAGTAGGTGATATATGTATTTACCTGAACTGTCGTTGTTCGTCAGGTCCTGAAAGGGAGTACGTACCCCACTACGCTGAGATCCGGACATACTGTCTTCTCAATGGCTCCTGTTCTGAAACACTTCACGAACCCTGCCTGAACTCAGTGTGCTATGGAAATTATGATGTACTGTAAGTATAAAATTACACGTTGTCAGATTAAAAGAGCAATTCCTTTTGTCTTATGTCTGACCAAAAGACGTGCAAATTCAGTTGATCTAACCTGTGCACTGGCAGGTTCGGCAGTAGTCATATGTACTGGAAATGTTGCTGGCTACAGGGGTGATGACACCGGAGGTAAGGCAGTGCGCCGGGTCGAGGACGTCGCTGACACCGGGGGCGAGGGCGGCGTCGTGAGGACGGCGTATTGAGGAGAGTTAGGGCTGCAAGGCGGGTCGAGGACGTCGCGGAGACCAGGGGGAGGGTCGCGTGCCGAGGGCGGCCGGGCGGGGCGGAGCGAGGACGGCGGGACGGTGTGCCGACGCGAGGTTCGTGGCGTGGTGGCGTTGATCGCGGAGATACGGCATTATTCGCTGGATGGAGTTGTCATCGTTGGGATGTGTAGGAGCCTGGACGTGGGAGTCTGCCGGCAGAACATTTCCTTACAACCGTCGATCTGTTTGTATTATGGTTGATGAAACGTGGACAGTTGGATGGTAGTTAGTGGGTATGATCGGACGTCTGGGGTAATTGTGTGTGCACTTTCTCGTGTGGATGTAGGGGAAGTAACGTTTGGTCTTTTAATAGTAGTATAGATATAGATAAGAGACAGTGGGTGAGAAAGGATGGGTACAGCCTGGCCGATCGTGTCCTCTTCTTGGGCTCGCCCAACAGCTTTGCCATCGATGCCTCCGTGCTTGTTGGCCATGGAGGCTCGGTCTACTTCGTCTACACCAATAGTAAGGCCGCGCCATGTACGCAGTACGGTGTGTTCAGGTACAACCTCGTCGATCATGAAGTCAAGTTCATTGAGCGGCTGCCTCAAGGATGGGACTGCGAGAAGTGCACTTGGCTCATCCCACAAACAATCATGGCTCCAGTTCAGGTAATTAAACACCTGCAAAATAAACATCACAAATTATATTTCGCATAATGCTATTTCTGCTAGTTTTATCATGACATATGGCTAATAGAACCGATACCATCTAGAGTTTAACAGTCGGAACTATGTGTAAGCAAGCATCTCGAGGCCTAGACGTACATGATAAAATTCTAGTAGTAATGATTAACACTGATGTTGCTCTATCAGGAATTCAATAGGAGCTCTCTGGAAGCTCATGGCGTGAAGAGGCAAGAGACTACGGGTCCAACGCACGTTATTCACGTCGGGAGATGTTATGAGCCTTGTTTCAAGGTGTTGGTGTACAACCTACCTCTCACCGTGAAAAGCTCTCAGCTGCGACTCTTGTTCAGCAACCATGGTAAAGTGTTCAGCACCGAGGTGATCTGCTACAAGAAGACCAAGCGCTCGCGATGTATCGGCCACGTAACTATGTCAACATCCCATGCCCACCTAGAATATGCTCTAGATGCTCTCAGTGGCCTAGTTTTGGAAGGTTGCAATCTCCACATTAGCTTGGTTAAGGAGGGGCGTCCACAGCAGCAGCGGAAGAAGCTACCCTCTTTCATCGGAGCAGCGGTGCAGCTACATATAGGTCCATTCTCCTGGTTCTGGTTATAGTGAATTTGATTCTTTGGAATGACCAAACGGGAGGTAGGAAAATGAAACTTGGTTTTCTGCTTTGCATGTTGGGAGTAATAAAAACACGAGTTCATGTTGTATGTGTAGTGATGGATCAACATAAAATGTCTGGGCACTGATGCACAAAAACAATGCTCCTATTAATTATTATCTATACTCATGTAAGTATGGACATTAATCTCAACATATATAATTACGTATAGAAGAAAGTTGAAGAACATTTGCTCCTAGTCTGAAAGAGTGAATGCTTGGAGTGAATTGTTTTCTTTCCTCCTTCCACCCTTAGGTGAAACCTTAGGAGTTGTGGCGCCAGCGCCGATCTACCTCCCCCCAGGTGAGATCACGGGCCCCTCTTCCTCCCGTGAAACTATAGGAGCTGTGGAGGCGTTTATAGGAGGTCGTTCCTCCTCATATCTTCCTTGGAGCCTCGAAATACCACCGAGGGAGTGTCCACGATATATACCACCATTTGAGAGACGGCAGTTGTTGAGAGCCTCGACAGACTGAAAGTCAGCTGAAATGCAGAGTACGTAATTCTTCTAGGTTTGACTTATGTTAGGTTTAGTCTGTGTCTTGACTTTGCAATTTAAATCCAATGTGTTTTTTTCTTCATGTTAGGTCCGTGTGTTCACTAGTGGATGACAAAGATGGTCTCATGGAGATTCTTAGTTAGGGAGATCTAGGCCCCCCATAGGATGGTTGCAGTGGCCGAGAGGGCGGCTGCCTATGACGATTCTCTCATGCAGCGGCCGAGAGGGCGGTTGAAGCGGCAGGCGATGCCGAGAGGCGGCTGCAACGGCATGGAGGGCGAAGTCCTACGCCGAGGTCACGGTTGCCTCTGCAGAGAGCTACAGCTGCTGAGATGGCTGAGTCATCCGCCAAGACCGCTTGACCATTAGTCGATACCTCAGCGGTTGCCCTTGTGGTGATCGAGACTGCAGCGGCCCCTTGACGGACCTCATAGGTTAGCATGAATTAAATATAATTATTCTTTGTCGTGAGATTCTTATGTTACAATTGATTGTGACACTGGTTGGTTAGTACAATATAGTATGAGTTCGTTCGCTAAACATGACTTAAATTCAAATTAATTGTAAAAGTTCAAATGGTATCAAAAGGTAGTATTGTTCAACAATGTAGCCATTAAGGATCTGTGTCTTGCTTTTAGTCTGATGGTGCTCCCTTTGTCAGAGATGTTCATGGAGAATGGATCCCGACTGTTGTCGTTGGGGTGGTTCCTTTATTTATTTTTCTTCCACCACCGACCTTGGTAACAAGGAAGGTAGAGAAGGAACGACATGGTCGAAATACTAGCGAGGGAGTGTCCACCATATATACAACCACTTGAGAGATGAGAGATGTAAGAGATATTCCCAAAGGAAAGGTATCGATTGTTGTTGTTGTAGGTGGTGATGTGTGTGAGCCCGCGGAGGGGATCGGCAGATCAACCATCACCAACAGACGACATTATGTTGGGACTACAAAATATGCATGTGGTTCAACCCCGAGTACATCATTACTCCTCCCCAGGTACCTATATATAGAATGATAAAAAGAGTTACGGTGAATGAACTCAATCGGAAAAAAATGCACACATGCTCCCTACCTCCGCTCTAGTTCCCTCACTTCCTCACAATATAGTATGAGATACAAAAGTAATTGATACGAGCACAAGCCATAAAGATCCTAGTACAAACAAAGTTACAATGAACTATTTGAATTCGTCATCTCTACCTCCCACCCATTCTGCATTCCTTCAAATATGAATATAACTTTCTAAAAGCTGAATGAGTTAGTCATCATGAGATTCAAGAACCCACATGAGCTCGTGAAAACTCATGGCATGACCCTTATAACGTTACGGCCGCTTTGTCTTTTGACCGCCAAAAAACAAGACCAAGAGATGCCACGAGAAAAAACTATTGCTCTTTTATCACGAAACAAAGTGTGTATTTAAGGTCGACAACCATTCACAACGCGATCCTCGTTGTAGACCGATGACAACCATTCACAACCCAGAATTATTCAAAAGTAAAAACCAAGCATCTCACTGAGGATGCAAAAATCTCATCACATCCAGCCACAGCTGGTAAAGACTATATAGAGGCTTTCACCTCGGCGTGCAATACCTCAACACTGCTTAATGGGTGCAGCGTAAGATGATTATCAGACTTACTAATGAAAAGTTTCAGATATATGCCTTGTGACGTTCTAAACTTAATTGATATGTAATTTTCTTATAAGAAGATAAGCAACCGATCTAAGTAAAGAATAAAAGGCTTCAATGAGAGGAAGCCTTTGTTGCACCAAATGTTACCCAAGCTGAAACTTCAGCTAGATAAAGACGAAGCTTGGGACGTAGGGGATTGCATCAAAGTATGTGGCAGTTCGGCTTGGATATTCAACAAGTGGGCCCTCGTCGACGTTGTCATATCTTAGGTCATTCATACAAATTGTATGGTTGACCGTGACACCTTTTCCAGGTTGAAAAGTGCAGCGGTGCAGATAATTACCAGAGGATCGGCACACGAGTACTCCATTACCCAACATGGCCACCGGATGAAGAGGTTGGGTCCAGTCAGAGAGGATGTTGTAGCACTTCTCCCATTGTGGAAGGTCCAAGTCGGTGCATATCCACATGTCAAGGGATCGATTCATTAACCCTACACTTGTGGTCAAGCACAGCACTTCCCTCAACTCAGATAAAGTGGATGCCTCGTGGTCGTCCCATGACCAGCAAGGAGGTGGTGGAATGAGGCTGAATGTTTCTTCATCCAACCTAAACCGTAGAAAACCCAATTGACCATTACGATCCTTTTGATCAACGGTCCAGATCAAGGAGCCCTTGAAGCAGATCGCCGCCGGCCGCCTCTTGACATGAAACCACGGGGGTTGTGACACCGTCTCGTGCCAGCACCGGTCGTCTGAGCTTCCAATCGTCAACACCTCTACACGCGGAGGCCTGAAGAAACGAACGACCTTGTAGGCGTCGGAGTGAGGGTCGCGCCCGAGACCGAACGCCTCGAGGTAGCTGAAGGACGTTGAATCGCCAAGGCGCCCCCAGGGTAATTCCACGACGCGGCGCATCACTGGGTTGAGCACCCACGCTGCGGACCGGGTTCCCACGAGCACCAGCCCGTCGCAATGCACAAGGTCGTGCGCCTCGAGGAATTCGGGGAACGGAGGTACCGGCATTGGGTACAGGAGGGCCGTCGCGGTGCTGTAGGCATGGTCCTCCTCCCACTGGTAGAGGCCGGAGAGGCTACCGTTGAAATTTTTGCCGATCGCATGGATCCGCGGGGCGATGAGCAGGCACGGGTCGTCGGTCCTGTGCCGGCGAAGGTGCGTGCACTGGAAGGATGGATCGTTGCAGATGGTGGCGTTCCATGCCTTGGAGACACGCCTGAACCGGAGAAGTGATGTGACGGGCAGCCGGAGGAGGATCTCGGTGACGACCTCATGGGGGATGTACGGGTTCGTCTTGATCCGGATCTTGGCTGCTGGTGCCGCCGTCTCATCCTCCATGGCCTGCCTGCCCTAGATAGATCGATCTCTCCGAGGACTTACTTGCTCTATATAGATCCAGCCTGGCCGTGTACGTCTGTACGTGTCGATCGACTCTCTTGCATGACCTGGCTAAATACATCGATGGCTTGTCCCACGAAAAATAATAATAACAGATCGGTACCTTGCGTAGTTTAATTTCCTATAAACGCTTCTTCTGGCGGCCTCGCCTCATGGTCCCACGGGTGAATTGCCAAGCGAAAGCTCCGTGCCTTGGAGCCGACGACAGAGGCACTCGTGGGTGCCGTGCTCTTCTTGAATATATTGTTGTGGTTCTTCTCTCTATGTTAGCGTTCCCGATGAAGACCTTTTATCCGATGTTGAATCGGTTGTGGCAACGCTTTGCGTCGTTCTCCCTCTTGGTGTTGGAAATATGCCCTAGAGGCAATAATAAAATGGTTATTATTGTATTTTCTTGTTCATGATAATTGTCTGTTGTTCATGCTATAATTGTATTAACTGGAAACCGTAATACATGTGTGAATACATAGACCACAACATGTCCCTAGTAAGCCTCTAGTTGACTAGCTCGTTGATCAATAGATGGTTATGGTTTCCTGACCATGGACATTGGATGTCATTGATAACGGGATCACATCATTAGGAGAATGATGTGATGGACAAGACCCAATCCTAAGCATAGCACAAGATCGTGTAGTTCGTTTGCTAGAGCTTTTCTAATGTCAAGTATCATTTGCTTAGACCATGAGATTGTGCAACTCCCGGATACAGTAGGAATGCTTTGGGTATACCAAACGTCACAACGTAACTGGGTGGCTATAAAGGTGCACTACAGGTATCTCCGAAAGTGTCTGTTGGGTTGGCACGAATCGAGACTGGGATTTGTCACTCCGTATGACGAAGAGGTATCTCTGGGCCCACTCGGTAATGCATTATCATAATGAGCTCAATGTGACTAAGGAGTTAGCCACAGGATCATGCGTTACGGTACGAGTAAAGTGACTTGCCGGTAACGAGATTGAACAAGGTATTGGGATACCGACGATCGAATCTCGGGCAAGTAACGTACCGATTGACAAAGGGAATTGTATACGGGATTGATTGAATCCTCGACATCGTGATTCATCCGATGAGATCATCGTGGAACATGTGGGAGCCAACATGGGTATCCAGATCCCGCTGTTGGTTATTGACCGGAGAGTCGTCTCGGTCAGGTCTGCATGTCTCTCGAACCCATAGGGTCTACACACTTAAGGTTCGGTGACGCTAGAGTTGTAGAGATATTAGTATGCGGTTAACCGAAAGTTGTTCGGAGTCCCGGATGAGATCCCGGACGTCACGAGGAGTTCCGGAATGGTCCGGAGGTAAAGATTTATATATGGGAAGTCCTATTTTGGCCACCGGAAAATGTTCGGGATTTTTCGGTATTGTACCGGGAAGGTTCTAGAAGGTTCCGAAGTGAGGCCCACCTGCATGGGGGGACCCACATGAACGTGCCCCACACCCCTGGTCAAGGCGCACCAAGATCCCACCTTAGAAGGAATAAGATCATATCCCGAAGGGATAAGATCAAGATCCCTAAAAAGGGGGATAACAATCGGTGGCGAAGGGAAATGATGGGATTTCTGTAACGCCCCGGATCCGATGCGTCAGGTGTCTGCGAGTTATTCGCCGTCCTTGCCTTGTCATTTGCTTGCGTGTTGCCTTTTGTCATGTCATCATCTGCATTTCATATCATGTCATCATGTGCATTGCATTTGCATACGTGTTCGTCTCATGCATCCGAGCATTTTCCCCGTTGTCCGTTTTGCAATCCGGCACTCCTATGTCACCCGGCGCCCCTTTTGCCTCTTCTCGTGTGCGGGTGTTGAACGTTCTCGGAATGGGTGGTATTTGCCGAGTGGCCTTGGTATAGCACCGACAGACCGCCCGTCAAATTTCGTCGCATTCGGAGTCCGTTTGATAGCCCAACCGTTGAACTCATAGCGGTATCGTTGACGTTACCTTCGTCAGACGTTTCGGTCTCCGAAAATGTCGCCGGGTCTCTCCCTCTCCTCTCCCACAGTCCAAGTCCAGCTCACTAAACCTCTCCTCGTGTCCGGAATCGCCCGATCGCGATCGGAGGGCTCCGAAACCCCTCCTAACCCTAATCCTAACCCCCCTTCCTTATATAAACCCCTCCCATGCCATTTCGGGTAGGCCCTAGCCTCCCCTAACCCCCAGCCGCAGCTATCCCCCTCCTCCTCGGGATCTCCGCCGCCTTCCCCTCGTTTTCTGGCGCCGGCCACCTCCACCACGCCACTTGGCAGCTCCCCATTGGCCAGCCGCCACCGCGCCACCGCCCTCCTCCACTCCCTGCTCGCCAGCTGTCCTCCCCACGCCTCCCAGCCGCGCGGCCCGCCCAGGCCCGCGCGGAACCCGCCAAGCCCATCCGGGCCCGGAGCCGCCGCGTCCCGCCCGAACCTCCTGTGCCTGAGCGCCACCCCGCGCCTTGACTCCCCGAGGCCCCTCGCCGGAGCTCCTCTCCCTGTCCTCACCGGCGGCCTCGCCGCAACTGCCGCCGGCGACCACAAGTGCCGCGACCCCGCGCCCGTCCTCGCCCGCGGGCCGCTCGGATCTGTGCGCCCGCGTCCCCGCGCACGAACTCCGTCGCTGCCTTCGGCCTCGCGCCGCCCTAGAACCCGCTGCCGCCGGAGTTACGCACCGCCGCCCCCGTGAAGCTTCGTCGACCCCGCCGTCGTCCGGATCCGTGCTCCCCTCACCAGATCCGCCTGGTTCCGGCCTCCTCCGCCTGCCGGAGTCGCGCCGGCGCCGCCGCCGACCTCTGCAGCCGTCGAGCATGCCCGCTCGCGTGGGCCCATCTCCAGCCCGATGCCCCGGCCTCGTGGCCCACACGGCCCGATCCGGTCCAGCCGCCGGCCTCCCTGCCCGCATCGCTGACCTGGGCCTTGGCCCACTAGGTGAGCACCCCCATCAGTCATCCCTCGCCCACGGCGCTGTTTAACTATTGGACGCTCGTTCTGTTTTTTTTCTTCTGTTAAAACTGCTAAGTCCCCAGATCTGCATAATGTGTGTGCTTGTTTGACCTAGTGTAACTTCATGCATATAGCTCCGTTTCGCGCGTGTGATATGTCAAATTGTTCGTTTCGTGATGCTCTACATTTTGTTCCATTGCACCATGTTCATTAGAGTCCATCTTGATGCCCAAATCATCGTTGCAAGAGTGCTAGTTGCTGTTATCTGCTGGTTCTTATCAGAACTTGGAGATTTGTCATTTTTGTATCATTTAATCTGTGCATCTTGGGCGTGACGAGTTGGTATCAGAGCCTCGACCGACCCTAGGAGCCCCCCTTGTTTGATCGTGTAGTTTGGCCGTTGTTGAGTCTAGAAGAAAACTTTTTCCGAGTCTAGTTATATCGGAGAGTAGGAATTCTTTTTACTCCTCTGCCCATTCATCGCTCTGGTGAGAAATCTTGACGTAGGTGTTTTGAACTATTCCTCTTCCCCTTCAAATTTTTCTTCAGGATCTCGTGGTTAGTTTTCGTTCGTTGTCCATTCTTTTTCAATCCGGCGCATTTCCCTTCGATTGTTTTCGATCCTCGTCATCTTTTGCTAGATTAATCCTCATCTCTTTTCAATCAATGTTGTTTCCCTGTCCGAAGTTGTCTTTGTTTCTCCAACCCGCCCACCCTTCTTCTTCTCGGAACCGGAGTCTGTAATCGAGTATCCATTCTACTCGTGCGAAGTCTTCGCATTCTTTCCTCAATGATTTCAACCGACATTTTCTCTTCAAAGCTATTCGTCGATTTCCCCTTCCTAGTTGTCCTTGTTTTTCCCGCCCTCCCACCCTCTTCTTCCCGGAGCTTGAGTCTCTTTCGAGCATCAATTTCATTCGTATGGAGCTTCTTCAGTTTTTCCTCAATTATTTCAACCGGTGAATTTCTCGTCTCTTTTGACATTCTTCATCTCTTTTCTTCTCTGGTGGATTCAATTCCAATTGTCGATAGTGATTATATTTTTCCTCGGCTAAAATGTTTCCCGTTGCTCGTTCCCCTCTCGTCATTTAATCGTTCCGGAGTGATGAAGACATCTCAGGAAATTTGTCTGTGTTCGAATTAATTCGGGGTTGTTACCTTATTCAAATATTCCAATTGTTCCGGTGCATCATCTATCTGATCAACAATCCTTTCTTAACGGTGTTTCTTTTCAGTGGGCCCTAAACCACAAGTCTTTTCCCAGGATCTTACCTGACTCTTCTAATTTTCCCTGAGTTATTCTCAAATCCTTTTCGAAGTTTGACGTAAGTATGAATTTCATCAGTCAGAGCTTTTCCAAGATCAATTTCAAATTATTTTCATTGTTGGATCAACCTCTTCGTTTTTTTCATTCTCCCGGAGTATCTCAACAATTTTGGTGTTATTTCTTGCCGTCATTCTCAAGATTTGAAGACCGAAGTAGAGTTTTCCCTAAATCTTGTCCGCTCTCCCGGAGATTAGGGGTGCTAGCTCGATGTTAGACTATCCAATTGTTTCTAGTCGTGCAATTCTTTTCATCCATCCGGAGTATTTCAGGAGTTTATGTCCGTCTCAATTATCCGGAGACCTCCATTTCGGAATATTTCTTCGTTCTAAGTTTTTAGATTCGTTCTCCATTTATTATATATCCGTGCCCCTTCGTTCATTTACATACTCTTCCGGTGCTCCGTTCAAGTATGCTTCAATCAGCTCGCGATCTCTTCTTTCTATTGCATCTTGATTCCTTCAAGTATATTCGTGCTTTTCCTATTTTTTTTCCCGGTGAATCATTGTCCTTCGTCAGTCAATTTTGAATTCTTACGGTGGCTCGCTCAAGATTTCTTCTGTTGTTATCATATCAATTTAATTCGTTCTTTCCAAATCCTATCGGTGGTTCACGAAGATTTTTCTCAAGTTGTGGCGCTATATCTCCCTTAAATCTTTTCCAACGAGAATAAGTAGTATGCGAAATCCATTGCTAGTCATCAGTTTGTTTTGATGGAGGATAAGCATAATGTAATTCTTATTCTTCTTTCTTCATGTGGATTAATCTTTCCCTTTCGGAGATCGATCATCTCATCACATTCTCGGTTCAAAGTGTCTTCATCTTTTCTTTTCCGGAGTTCAAATTACTCGGCCATTTCGTCGGAACCTCCATATAAATCACCGCAAGGCTCATCTTATTCTTTCTTCCTTCATTTTATCTCGTCATCCTTTTGTTACCGGAGTTCTTCACGGTGGCTCGTCATGATTTAATTCTTTTCTCAAGTGTTCATCAATATTCTTATCGAAGGAGCTCAAGTACTTTTCCTTCTTGCTTTTTGAAGTGCAATTAAACCTCCGTATTCTTTGAAGTGGAGTTTTGCATTTCTTCGTTCTTCTCAGCTATCCAATCATTTCCGTTTGTGGCCGGTTATCACCGTATGGTCTTTAGATGTTACCTATAAGATCACAACAGGCTTATTCTTTTGTTGTTGAATTTCCAACAACTCCGTTTTAACCTTCCTTCTAAGGTTGCCTTCTATTTCATTCATGGCACAAGTGTCATTTTCTTATCCGTTCTTTTCATTCAACTCTTTCAATTCTTTCCGGAGGTTTTGTGTCGTGTCTTAGTCAAGTATCAGCCCAGTTCGCAAGTTCATGTTCTATTCTTTCCTTGTTCAACCGGAGTGCTGCCTAAATCCTTTCAGTCTTATTCGTTTCTCATCTTGTTTAACCGGAGTGGTTTCGAATTCAGTCTTATTCCTTGAGCTTTTGCTTCTTGTCTCATTCAACATTACTCTTTCCTACTCGAGTGTTCGTGACTTTGTTCATCCTCACTGTTTTGTTCTTATTTGAGCTCACCCCCCCTTTTTCCTTCCGTCTCGGTCCTAAGATCTCGGGACGAGATCTCTTGTTAGTGGAGGAGTGTTGTAACGCCCCGGATCCGATGCGCCAGGTGTCTGCGAGTTATTCGCCGTCCTTGCCTTGTCATTTGCTTGCGTGTTGCCTTTTGTCATGTCATCATCTGCATTTCATATCATGTCATCATGTGCATTGCATTTGCATACGTGTTCGTCTCATGCATCCGAGCATTTTCCCCGTCGTCCGTTTTGCAATCCGGCACTCCTATGTCACCCGGCGCCCCCTTTTACCTCTTCTCATGTGCGGGTGTTGAACGTTCTCGGAATGGGTGGTATTTGCCGAGTGGCCTTGGTATAGCACCGACAGACCGCCCGTCAAATTTCTTCGCATTCGGAGTCCGTTTGATAGCCCAACCGTTGAACTCATAGCGGTATCGTTGACGGTACCTTCGTCAGACGTTTCGGTATCTGAAAATGTCGCCGGGTCTCTCCCTCTCCTCTCCCATAGTCCAAGTCCAGCTCACTAAACCTCTGCTCGCGTCCGGAACCGCCCGATCGCGATCGGAGGGCTCCGAAAGCTCCGAAACCCCTCCTAACCCTAATCCTAACCCCCCTTCCTTATATAAACCCCTCCCATGCCATTTCGGGCAGGCCCTAGCCTCCCCTAACCCCCAGCCGCAGCTATCCCCCTCCTCCTCGGGATCTCCGCCGCCTTCCCCTCGTTTTCTGGCGCCGGCCACCTCCACCGCACCATTTGGCAGCTCCCCATTGGCCAGCCGCCACCGCGCCACCGCCCTCCTCCACTCCCTGCTCGCCAGCTGTCCTCCCCGCGCCTCCCAGCCGCGCGGCCCGCCCAGGCCCGGAGCCGCCGCGTCCCGCCCGAACCTCCTGTGCCTGAGCGCCGCCCCGCGCCTTGACTCCCCGAGGCCCCTCGCCGGAGCTCCTCTCCCTGTCCTCACCGGCGGCCTCGCCGCAACCGCCGCCGGCGACCACCAGTGCCGCGACCCCGCGCCCGTCCTCGCCTGCGGGCCGCTCGGATCTGTGCGCCCGCGTCCCCGCGCACGAACTCCGCCGCCGCCTTCGGCCTCGCGCCGCCCTAGAACCCGCTGCCGCCGGAGTTACGCACCGCCGCCCCCGTGAAGCTTCGTCGACCCCGCCGTCGTCCGGATCCGTGCTCCCCGCACCAGATCCGCCTGGTTCCGGCCTCCTCCGCCTGCCGGAGTCGCGCCGGCGCCGCCGCCGACCTCTGCAGCCGCCGAGCATGCCCGCTCGCGTGGGCCCATCTCCAGCCTGGTGCCTCGGCCTCGTGGCCCACGCGGCCCGATCCGGCCCAGCCACCGGCCTCCCTGCCCGCATCGCTGACCTGGGCCTTGGCCCACGCGGCCCGATCCGGCCCAGCCACCGGCCTCCCTGCCCGCATCGCTGACCTGGGCCTTGGCCCACTAGGTGAGCACCCCCATCAGTCATCCCTCGCCCACGGCGCTGTTTAACTATTGGACGCTCGTTCTGTTTTTTCTTCTTCTGTTAAAACTGCTAAGTCCCCAGATCTGCATAATGTGTGTGCTTGTTTGACCTAGTGTAACTTCATGCATATAGCTCCGTTTCGCGCGTGTGATATGTCAAATTGTTCGTCTCGTGATGCTCTACATTTTGTTCCATTGCACCATGTTCATTAGAGTCCATCTTGATGCCCAAATCATCGTTGCAAGAGTGCTAGTTGATGTTATCTGCTGGTTCTTATCAGAACTTGGAGATTTGTCATTTTTGTATCATTTAATCTGTGCATCTTGGGCGTGACAATTTCTTTCCCCCACCTTTGCCAACGCCCCAATGGACTTGGAGGGCAAGAAACCAGCCCCCTCCACCCCTATATATAGTGGGGAGGCGCATGGGAGCAGCACCCCAAGCCCTGGCGCCTCCCTCCCTCCCGTGACACCTCTTCCTCCCCGCTTGCGCTTGGCGAAGCCCTGCCGGGATCCCGCTACTTCCACCACCACGCCGTCGTGCTGCTGGATCTCCATCAACTTCTCCTCCCCCCTTGCTGGATCAAGGAGGAGACATCCCCGCTCCATACGTGTGTTGAACGCGGAGGTGCCGTCCCTTCGGTGCTAGGATCATCGGTGATTTGGATCACGACGAGTACGACTCCATCAACCCCGTTCTCTTGAACGCTTCCGCGCGCGATCTACAAGGGTATGTAGATGCACTCCCCTCTCTCTCGTTGCTAGATGTCTCCTAGATTGATCTTGGTGACACGTAGGAAAATTTTGAATTTCTGCTACGTTCCCCAACAATGGCATCATGAGCCAGGTTTATGCGTAGATTCTATGCACGAGTAGAACACAAAGTAGTTGTGGGCGACGATTTGTTCAATTTGCTTACCGTTACTAGTCTTATCTTGATTCGGCGGCATTGTGGGATGAAGCGGCCCGGACCGACCTTACACGTACTCTTACGTGAGACAGGTTCCACCGACTGACATGCACTTGATGCATAAGGTGGCTAGCGGGTGTCTGTCTCTCCCACTTTAGTCGCATCGGATTCGATGAAAAGGGTCCTTATGAAGGGTAAATAACAATTGGCATATCACCGTTGTGGCTTTTGCGTAGGTAAGAAACGTTCTTGCTAGAAACCCATAGCAGCCACGTAAAACATGCAACAACAATTAGAGGACGTCTAACTTGTTTTTGCAGGGTATGCTATGTGATGTGATATGGCCAAAAGGATGTGATGAATGATATATGTGATGTATGAGATTGATCATGTTCTTGTAATAGGAATCACGACTTGCATGTCGATGAGTATGACAACCGGCAGGAGCCATAGGAGTTGTCTTAATTTATTGTATGACCTGCGTGTCAATGAAAAACGCCATGTAATTACTTTACTTTATTGCTAACCGTTAGCCATAGTAGTAGAAGTAATTGTTGGCGAGACAACTTCATGAAGACACGATGATGGAGATCATGGTGTCATGCCGGTGACGAAGGTGATCATGCCGCGCCTCGAAGATGGAGATCAAAGGCGCAAGATGATATTGGCCATATCATGTCACTTTATGATTTGCATGTGATGTTTGTCATGTTTACATCTTATTTGCTTAGAACGAGGGTAGCATAAATAAGATGACCCCTCACTAAAATTTCAAGAGATGTCTTCCCCCTAACTGTGCACCGTTGCGAAGGCTCATTGTTTTGAAGCACCACGTGATGATCGGGTGTGATAGATTCTAACGTTCGCATACAACGGGTGTTGACGAGCCTAGCATGTACAGACATGGCCTCGGAACACAAGCAAAACACTTAGGTTGACTTGACGAGCCTAGCATGTACAGACATGGCCTCGGAACACAAGAGACCGAAAGGTCGAACATGAGTCGTATAGTAGATACGATCAACATGGAGATGTTCACCGATGATGACTAGTCCGTCTCACGTGATGATCGGACACGGCCTAGTCGATTCGGATCATGTATCACTTAGATGACTAGAGGGATGTCTATCTAAGTGGGAGTTCATTAAATAATCAGATGAACTTAATTATCATGAACATAGTCAAAAGGTCTTTGCAAATAATGTCGTAGCTTACGCTTTAGTTCTACTAAGATATGTTCCTAGAGAAAATTTAGTTGAAAGTTGATAGTAGCAATTATGCGGACTGGGTCCGTAAACTGAGGATTGTCCTCACTGCTGCACAGAAGGCTTATGTCCTTAATGCACCGCTCGGTGTGCTGAACCTCGAGCGTCGTTTGTGGATGTTGTGAACATCTGACATACACGTTTTGATTACTACGTGATAGTTCAGTGCGTAATGTTGAACGGTTTAAAATTGTGGCACCAAAGACGGTTTTGAAACGTCGCAGAACATATGAGATGTTCCAAAGACTGAAATTGGGATTTCAGACTAGTGCCCACGTCAAGAGGTATGAGACCTCTGACAAGTTTCTTAAGCCTGCAAACTAAGGGAGAAAAGCTCAATCGTTGAGCATGTGCTCAGATTGTCTGAGTACTACAATCACTTGAATCGAGTGGGAGTTAATCTTCCAGATGAGATAGTGATGGTTCTCCATAGTCACTGCCACCAAGCTATTAGAGCTTCGTGATGAACTATAACATATCAGGGATAGACATGATGATCCTTGAGCAACTCGCGATGTTTGACACCGCGAAAGTAGAAATCAAGTAGGAGCATCAATTGTTGATGGTTAGTAAAACCACTAGTTTCTAGAAGGGCAAGGGCAAGAAGGGATACTTCATGAAACGGCAAATTAGTTGCTGCTCTAGTGAAGAAACCCAAGGTTGAACCCAAACCCGAGACTAAGTGCTTCTGAAATGAGGGGAACGGTCACTGAAGCAGAACTACCCTAGATACTTCGTAGATGAGAAGGCTGGCAAGGTCGACAGTAGTATATTGGATATACATTATATTAATGTGTACTTTACTAGTACTCGTAGTAGCACCAGGGTATTAGATACCGGTTCGGTTGCTAAGTGTTAGTAACTCGAAATAAAAGCTGCGGAATAAACGGAGACTAGCTAAAGGTGAGATGACGATATGTGTTGGAAGTGTTTCCAAGGTTGATGTGATCAAGCATCGCATGCTCCCTCTACCATCGAGATTGGGGTTAAACCTGAATAATTGTTATTTGGTGTTTGCGTTGAGCATAGACATGATTGGATTATGTTGATCGCAATACGGTTATTCATTAAAGGGGAATAATGGTTACTCTGTCTATTTGAATAATACCTTCAATGGTCTTGCACCTAAAATGAATGGTTTATTGAATCTCGGTCGTAGTGATACACATGTTCATGCCAAAAGATATAAGATAGTAATGATAGTACCACATACTTGTGGCACTGCCACTTGAGTCATATTGGTGTAAAACCCATGAAGAAGCTCCATGTTGATGGATCTTTGGACTCACTCGTTTTTGAAAAGATTGAGACATGCGAACCATGTCTATTAGTATATATGCATGAAGAAAGTCCATACAGATGGATCATTTGAACTCACTTGATTTTGAATCACTTGAGACATGCAAATCATACCACATGGGCAAGATGACTGAAAGGCCTCGTTTTCAGTAAGATGGAACAAGAGAGCAACTTGTTGGAAGTAATACATTTGATGTGTGCAGTCCAATGAGTGCTGAGGCACGCAGTGGATATCGTTATGTTCTTACTTCACAGATGATTTGAGTAGATGCTGAGAATATTTACTTGATGAAACACAAGTCTGAATTATTGAAAGGTTCAAGTAATTTCAGAGTGAAGTTGAAGATCGTCGTGACAAGAGGATAAAATGTCTGTGATATGATCATAGAGATGAATATCTGAGTTACGAGTTTGGCACACAATTAAGAAATTGTGGAAATTGTTTCACGGCTAATACCGCCTGGAACACCATATTGTGATGGTGTGTCCGAACATCATAACTGCACCCTATTGGATATGGTGCATACCATGATGTCTCTTATCGAATTACAACTATCGTTTATGGGTTAGGCATTAGAGACAACCGCATTCACTTTAAATAGGGCACCACGCAATTCCGTTGAGACGACACCGTATGAACTATGGTTTAGAGAAACCTAAGCTGTCGTTTCTTAAAAGTTTGGGGCTGCGACGCTTATGTGAAAAAGTTTCAGGCTGATAAGCTCGAACCCAAAGCGGATAAATGCATCTTCATAGAATACCCAAAACAGTTGGGTATACCTCCTATTTCAGATCTGGAAGCAAAAGTGATTGTTTCTAGAAACGGGTCCTTTCTCGAGGAAAAGTTTCTCTCGAAAGAATTGAGTGGGAGGATGGTGGAGACTTGATGAGGTCATTGAACTGTCACTTCAACTAATGTGTAGCAGGGCACAGGAAGTTGTTCCTGTGGCACCTATACCAATTGAAGTGGAAGCTTATGATAGTGATCATGAAACTTCAGATCAAGTCACTACCAAACCTCATAGGACGACAAGGATGCGTACTACTTCAGAGTGGTACGTAATCCTGTCTTGGAAGTCATGTTGCTAGACAACAATGAACCTACGAGCTATGGAGAAGCGATGGTGGGCCCGGATTCCGATGAATGGCTCGAGGCCATAAAATCCGAGAGAATCCACGTATGAAAACAAAGTATAGACTTTGAAAGAACTACTTGATGGTTGTAAGGCTGTTGGGTATAGATGGATTTTAAAGGGAAGACAGACAATGATGGTAAGTTTCACCATTAAGAAAGCTCGACTTGTCGTTAAGATGTTTTCCGGCAAGTTCAAGGAGTTGACTGCGATGAGACTTTCTCACTCGTAGCGATGCTAAGAGTCTGTTAGAATTATATTAGCAGTTACTGCATTATTTATGAAATCTTGCAGATAGGATGTCAAAACATTGTTTCCTCGACGATTTTCTTGAGGAAAGGTTGTATGTGATACAACCAGAAGGTTTTGTCAATCCTGAAAGATGCTAACAAGTATGCAAAGCTCCAGCAATCCTTCTAAGGATTGGAGTAAGCATCTCGGAGTTGGAATGAACGCTTTGATGAGATGATCAAAGATTTTGGGTTTATACAAAGTTCATGAGAAACTTGTATTTCCAAAGAAGTGAGTGGGAGCACTATAGAATTTTTGATGAGTATATGTTGTTAACATATTGTTGATCAGAAATGATGTAGATTTTCTGGAAAGCATCCAGGGTTATTTGAAAAGTGTTTTTAATGGAAAACCTGGATTAAGCTACTTGAAAATTGAGCATCAAGATTTATAAGGATAGATCAGAAACGCTTAATAGTACTTTCAAATGAATACATACCGTGACAAGATTTTGAAGGAGTTCAAAATAGATCAGCAAAGAAGGAGTTCTTGGCTGTGTTACAAGGTGTGAGTATTGAGTAAGACTCAAGACCTGACCACGGCAGAAGAAAGAGAAAGGACGAAGGTCGTCCCCTATGCTTTAGACGTAGGCTCTACAATATGCTATGCTGTGTACCGCACCTGAAGTGTGCCTTGCCATGAGTTAGTCAAGGGGTACAATAGTGATCCAGGAAGGGATCACATGACAGCGGTCGAACTTATCCTTAGTATCTAGTGGACTAAGGAATTTTCTCGATTATGGAGGTGGAAAGGGGGTTCGTCGTAAAGGGTTACGTCGATGCAAACTTTGACACGAATTCGGATGACTCTGAGTAGTGAACCGGATTCGTATAGTAGAGCAGTTATTTGGAATAGCTCCAAGTAGCGCGTGGTAGCTGCATCTACAAGATGACATAGAGATTTGTAAAGCACACACGGATCTGAATGTTGCAGACCCGTTGACTAAAACCTCTCTCGTAAGCATAACATGATCAAACCCTAGAACTCATTGAGTGTTAATCACATGGTGATGTGAACTAGATTATTGAATCTAGTAAACTCTTGGGTATTAGTCACATGGCGATGTGAACTTTGAGTGTTAATCACATGGTGATGTGAACTAGATTATTGACTCTAGTGCAAGTGGGAGACCGTTGGAAGTATGCCCTAGAGGCAATAATAAAATGGTTATTATTGTATTTCCTTGTTCATGATAATTGTCTGTTGTTCATGCTATAATTGTATTAGCTGGAAACCGTAATACATGTGTGAATACATAGACCACAACATGTCCCTAGTAAGCCTCTAGTTGACTAGCTCGTTGATCAATAGATGGTTATGGTTTCCTGACCATGGACATTGGATGTCATTGATAACGGGATCACATCATTAGGAGAATGATGTGATGGACAAGACCCAATCCTAAGCATAGCACAAGATCGTGTAGTTCGTTTGCTAGAGCTTTTCTAATGTCAAGTATCATTTGCTTAGACCATGAGATTGTGCAACTCCCGGATACCGTAGGAATGCTTTGGGTATACCAAACGTCACAACGTAACTGGGTGGCTATAAAGGTGCACTACAGGTATCTCCGAAAGTGTCTGTTGGGTTGGCACGAATCGAGACTGGGATTTGTCACTCAGTATGACGGAGAGGTATCTCTGGGCCCACTCGGTAATGCATCATCATAATGAGCTCAATGTGACTAAGGAGTTAGCCACGGGATCATGCGTTACGGTACGAGTAAAGTGACTTGCCGGTAACGAGATTGAACAAGGTATTGGGATACCGACAATCGAATCTCGGGCAAGTAACGTACCGATTGACAAAGGGAATTGTATACGGGATTGATTGAATCCTCGACATCGTGGTTCATCCGATGAGATCATCGTGGAACATGTGGGAGCCAACAAGGGTATCCAGATCCCGCTGTTGGTTATTGACCGGAGAGTCGTCTCGGTCATGTCTGCATGTCTCCCGAACCCGCAGGGTCTACACACTTAAGGTTCGGTGACGCTAGAGTTGTAGAGATATTAGTATGCGGTTAACCGAAAGTTGTTCGGAGTCCCGGATGAGATCCCGGACGTCACGAGGTGTTCCGGAATGGTCCGGAAGTAAAGATTTATATATGGGAAGTCATATTTTGGCCACCGGAAAATGTTTGGGATTTTTCGGTATTGTACCGGGAAGGTTCTAGAAGGCTCCGAAGTGGGGCCCACCTGCATGGGGGGACCCACATGAACGTGGGTAGTGGGGTCAAGGCCCCACACCCCTGGTTAAGGCGCACCAAGATCCCACCTTAAAAGGAATAAGATCATATTCCGAAGGGATAAGATCAAGATCCCTAAAAAGGGGGGATAACAATCGGTGGGGAAGGGAAATGATGGGATTTCTTTCCCCCACCTTTGCCAACGCCCCAATGGACCTGGAGGGCAAGAAACCAGCCCCCTCCACCCCTATATATATAGTGGGGAGGCGCATGGGAGCAGCACCCCAGGCCCTGGCGCCTCCCTCCCTCCCGTGACACCTCTTCCTCCCCGCTTGCGCTTGGCGAAGCCCTGCCGGGATCCCGCTACTTCCACCACCACGCCGTCGTGCTGCTGGATCTCCATCAACTTCTCCTCCCCCCTTGCTGGATCAAGAAGGAGGAGACGTCCCCGCTCCATACGTGTGTTGAACGCGGAGGTGCCGTCCGTTCGGCGCTAGGATCATCGGTGATTTGGATCACGACGAGTACGACTCCATCAACCCCGTTCTCTTGAACGCTTCCGCGCGCGATCTACAAGGGTATGTAGGTGCACTCCCCTCTCTCTCGTTGCTAGATGTCTCCTAGATTGATCTTGGTGACACGTAGGAAAATTTTGAATTTCTGCTACGTTCCCCAACACTTGGGGGGCGTTATCGTGGAGCTTAGGTGTACTTGGGCATACCCTGGGGATGTTTTGTTCTTTCGGTTCTCATTGCTGGCAGCGTAGTCACGTATGTTCTGTGTATACCGGATATCTCATAATCGGTTTTGTAAGAGGGCTTCCTCACCATCTTGCATTCGGCCGTGTACCTCTTTGATTGCTGCTTTATTTATAAAGCGGGATGAAAGCCTGTTTTGAGACAGTCGAGCCGACTGAGCCGAGTTGCATTAGCTGGTCTTAATCAAGTCAGTTAGATATCTTTTATACTCCCTCTGTTTATAAATATAAGTTCCTCTAAACTTTTTATAAACAGATGTATATAGGCATGTTTTAGTGTGTTTGTTAATTCATTGCAGTCCTTAGATAGTTTATACTAATAAAATATCTAAAAAATCTTATATTTGTTAATGGAGGAAATATATGCTTACAGCCCTGTAACTTGAACCCTACCTAAGAAATAAAGAAATGAGTGTGGATTTGTTGTACCACAATATCACTGTAGTCTCTGTTTAGACCATTCAGTTTGCGTTAAGACTCCTGCTATTCTTATAGAAATTTCACCTTTTTGTTTCTCCCAAATACGAGAACTTTTGAATTTGAAAACTTTGCAGTTCAACTATACACAAGTGTCACTCATTGCATGAAACATAAATTTTTCAAATTTTTAAATTTTGAATGAGTTGTACCATTTTTTAATATTTAAGTTGCGTCAAAATATCTGAAAGCATTTGCGCACATAGTAGTACTTGTTTGATGCTGATATGCAAAGTTTCGATTCCAAATGTTCTTTTATTTGAGAAACAACAAAGGAAAATTTCTTGCACAAACTTTAATGCAATTGAACGAAGGATAGAGGGTACACTGGTATGGAAGTACAATGAGAACTTTCTGTAAAGAAACTTGTGTTTTCTGTGCTTCTTGTGTTTCAATTAGAATCAATCAAGTAGATTCTAGATTGTTGGCTAGCTACCGTCCTAATTGATACTACTAGAATACCCGTGTGTTGCAACGGGGATTGGTGACTTCTTTTTTACCGTTATAGCGCTCTTTTCTTCTTTTCTTCATTCTCCGAACTAAATATGTTTCAAGCTACCAACAAAATCAAAATTGTTTCTCGGAGTGAGGTGAATGGATAAATTAACAACCATGCTAAAATATCAAGAGCTAAAAATATATTTATCACCAAATCCCATATATGATTGGGAACAAACACAATTTACCACCCATTTATATTCCAGAACGTGATTGTCCTACAAATGTGTACCTGCAAGATCTCTCCCTCCCTCCCTCAATCTCTCTCCCCCTCTCCCTCCCTCCCCCCTTCTCTCTCTCTCTCTCTCCCTCACTCTTTCTCTCTCTCTTGATCTTGAGTGTGTTGCCTTCACAAGAATGCTGAAGGCGAGCATGATGTCGGCACTGCAGCCGAAGGGGGAGTCGGGGAGTGGCGATACCCGGCTCTCGGCGAGCACGTGCACCAACTCGATGTCGACTATGGTGAGGAACACCCACGAGAGCACCCCCACCTCGGCCGCATCACGAGTTCCACCAATGCAACGCCATCTGGGTCGATGAGGGAGATGCGAATGGAGACTTATCTCTTGTTTCCATGAAAGCGTAGGTGGGACTCGATGTTTGTGGCGGCTCTCCTGTCGCGATGGGTGGGAGAGCAGAGAAGGTGGTGCAGGCACCGGCCGAGGGAAGGAGTGTTAGACCGATTTGCTGGGTAATGAGGGGTAGGTTAGCTATCGGTGTTGATCTGGAGACGTGAAGAGCTCCATAGAGCAAACCTAGTCAAGGTAGTGGAGTAGGAGTCGAGTGGGAGAGGAGGAATTGTGCAGCAGCAACACGACCTCCCTCTTCAAGAAACAGGAAGAAAACCGGAAGATAAAAATCGGTGAGGCTCAAATTGAAAAGAAAATTGGTTGGGGCATGGGCTAGAGTTGAAAAATCGATGGGTGGCTTCGATTGATGGGGAGGAATAACGAAACAAAATGACCTACGTATTCCCCTTTAATAGGAGAGATTATTCAACACAGCGTGACAAAACAAATACATGGATCAACCCAAAGCCAGTTTCGTGATGACCTTTGTCCCTACACTTACAAGCTTAATGATCTGCCCTGAGCTCACAACAATACACATCACCTAATCCAGTGGGCTCGCCAAGCAGACCCACCACGAGCCGAGAGCACCAACTGGTCAAGCAAAACCTCAACGCGCACCGGATGCACACGTTGTAGCAGTACCATTTTCCGTCGTCCCATCTTTAGGATGGATCAGCACATTGACCGTGCCAGGCCGAAATGTCGTCAAGGCCAACATGATGCCAAACTGGGCCACTTCCCTACGCGCATCCGTCCACACGCGTCCATCACCAAGAATCGACTACGCCTCGCCGCTAAGACCTGCCACAGTAGATGCAACACCGCTCCACCTTCTGGCCCCTCCAGCCAGCACCTGCTCCAAAATGAAGCCTACTGAGGGAAAACAACACCAAAGGCGCTGATATCATGCAATATGATAGACCCAGATCTATGGTTTCCCCCGAAGCAGCCCGAGCGAGGTGACACATACTACAATGATGATGCCTCGACGGTGAAACAATGTCAAAGATACCGACATCGTCTGTCATGATCGAAGTCGGCACCATTTTCACCCGTATTCGCGGCAGCGCATCTCCGCAGCTAGCTGGATCCGCGCGGATCCGTGCCGTTAAGGCACACATAGCTGCCAGAACGCCAGTAGAGGACCTCTAGCCTGCCCTCAACGTGGATACATCATACAAATAATATGACCAAAGTAAGCACGATTTTTATCACATTGGCGTCACCCCGACTTTGCAGCTGGCTGGATCAGGCATAATGTAGATCGGCCTTATTAAAATATGGTCCACTCGTCAGTGGTCCATCTACACAACCCCAAAGACATCACGGGTCAAAGATTGCAAGAGAACATGAACTACCCCTAATCTATTTTTTTCCATAGACTACAAAGGAAAATGCACTTAGTAATTATGGCTATTTTTTCATATAATGAAGTTACACCGAGACATGTTCTATTTTTCAGTATAACGAAGAGCATTGTTAGTTATGGAAGATGCGACAGTACGCTTGGTTATTGTATAACACATAGGCTCTACAGCAGCTCGGTAGCGAATGAATCTCCGTCCCCCATATTATTCTTCCTAAAAGGATGCGCAAGCATGTGCTCATTTATCTTAATAGCAAAACAAATTAACACTAATAGACTAAATAATAAACTCTTATGAAGAAACAAATAAATAGATAATACATAAGTTGTGAAGGTATCTACATAATAGACAAAATAACTGGGACTAGAGAGCTACAAGATCTGACAAAGTTGCAACCTAGGATATAGAAAGCTTGTTTTTTCAAAGCCATTTGTGTAATCCTTGAGAAGTTGTGGATTATACTCCAATATATCCCTCGAATAAGTTCCTTGATGTCTTCTTTGGTGAACCTTCTTCATTCAAACTCAAACTTTATTTTAAATTTTGGTTGGCATGATGGTTCTCTCTCCGTTTCTACGAGACCTTTAAAAGAGGGACCAGACAATGCTCATTATTCATTTACAACAATTGTTACAATAACATATAAGCCATTCTATATGACTTAGTAAAATGAAAAAATGACACTGAAGACGGATCACTAAAAATCGGATGCATACCACTCGCATCCTCGCTCAGCCCCATGGCCTCCAGCAGCACCAGTAGTGTGTGTGTGCGCGGGCGCGTCGCTGGTGCTACTTCGACATTTATGAGACGGCTGCCACACAATGGTCGTGCCACTGTAAAATGCCGCCGCCTAGCTCATTGTTATTTTGGCTTGTGCTGCCGCCGGCCTCCACCCCGCCACCACGCCTCCCCATCTACCCATCCCAATTACCATAGAGGTCCGCACCAGCTCGCGCCAACAAATTCCCCAATATTTCTTGTCCTCAAAGCTGCCTGCTGCTACATTTCACAATGCCCATGATGCCTCCTACTGTCCTACATATGTTGTCCGCAAATTTGAAACCATAAGTCATATACTGTATTATGCATCGCTAGATGAGGTAAACTTGAACCAGCAAGCGAAAGCATAACTCTTTGAGAACTCTATTGTCACACTTTTCACACATTTTATGAGACTTGATAAAGCTTTGACCTGAGAATAATATTTAGTTAATACTTGGAAACTGTACACCAGCTAATGATGAATGGATAAAGGTGTTGTTAAATAAATCGAGACAAAAGGATGATATTCACAAAAAAAGACAAAAGGATGATTAGCTAACCAGTGGTATTGTTTCCAACAATTAGGATTGAGTCAACCATGTATACATCTCCTGCTAGAAGATTCCCTAAACAATGAAGGACGTAATTCAATGTACAAGCGTCAATTTGCCTCTGTTCTAACCATAGTTTTAAATAGCCGGCTATAGCTCCGCTATAGTCTTTTCAGCAAGCTGCCACTAAATGATCTCATGTACAAATAGCCCGCTATAGCTGATTTTGAGGTCCGCCGCTATTTGGCATAGCCCGCTATTCCACTCTTGGATGTTTATATACAGTGCAGAATATCTTCAATAATTGAGGAGAAAATATCCTTAGAACAACTACTCGTTGTTACGCCCTTCGTAAATCATTATCAACACACCTTAAAAAGCATGTCTCTATGTAGACATTACCTATTCATTGTTACGCCCTTCGTCCTAAAATAAGTGTCTCAACTTTAGTACAACCCAAAATAAGTGTCTCAACTTTAGTACAAAGTTGTATTAAAGTTGAGACACTTATTTTGGGACGGAGGGAGTACATTGTTATCAAATTGACAACCATGCTGTACCCAGGTGATAAGGTGAGTTTGCTCGGGTAAAATAAAGAAGATGAACATTGTCAGTAAAAAAAACAATGGCAAGAAAGGTTTTTACGGAAGAAGCTGACACAATGTTGGGCACGCTAAACAAAACAAAGATGATGATGATCCAGCAGAAAATCTGGGCCATCCAGCCGCCGTGGTGGAGCTTGTCTGCACGATCCTTCTGGTCCTTGATGCCCGCGAGAATGGTGAAGCAGAGGAAGTTGCCGAGGCTGAAACATACTATATCAAACACTCTACATCGAATTATAAAGCACTATCAAATTATATATATTTTTTCCAGCACGATACTGCAGTAGCACTTTTACACAACCACACTTTCATGTATAATCCTGCATAATCTCGAATGTTATCAGTTCCGGCACGTAGACCAAATAATACAATGCAAGCAAAAGTTCCGCAAAAGCCGAAGAAGATGCGAATCAGGAAAAGGGAGACGAGTTCCAGTTGTTAGAAAGACCAGTGCCCGGAAAAGCAAGTCGGAAGGGGATCCGGATGTTCAGTGCTTAAACTGCCTTGATCTTTCTTTGTCTCGAACCCCATACCCCTATAATGATGGTAGAGTCAGGGGTGGCCCCAAAGCGGAATTGACCGGTGGTAGTTGGTCGAAGCTCCAGTGGGTAGCCACTCCCTTCTCAGGGAACCGTACGTGAGACTTCCGCATCATACGACTCCGTCCCGAGCTTCCGAAATCCATTGAGTATCCAAGGAAAAGGCAAGCTCAAGGTATTCTCCCCAATCTTTCCCTTTCGGTCAGACAGCACTGGTCAATAGGATCGGGTGGCTGGGCACATAGCCGGAGATAAGAAATGGCAACAAGGCTCAACAGAGCATTCCACAATCCCTTAAGGAAGAGGTTCACTACAGCCATGCTTGTTAATGGGTTTCTGACTTCACAGCAGAGTGCTAGACTAGGGATAAGCTGGATACTGACTTCTTTCCAAGAGCTCCATCAGCCCTATTGCTAGCCCATTCAACAAAACAATGGGATACATACCGTGAAGAAAAACATGTACGGAAGTGAAGTAGCTTCATACTGAAGCTTCCCATTTGTAGTGTTGCAAGGCCAGAAGAAACTTGATTGTTTGTATGGCGATGTAAAATACCATCCAAGTGGTTAAATGAAATCCAGTCAACATGTTTAGGACGTATATGCTCCAGAAATCCCAATCATGGTACACATACATCAGTACTACGTCCTAGAAGCAGAGCTCGACGATGTCGACGACGACCTTCCTCATACCGGTCACACAGCCGACGAGGTGACACTGCTTCCCTGCTTTCAGGAGTGACTCGATGCATCGTCGAGGATGCCTTTCTGCATCACCATCGTTCACATGAACGGTCACAACAGATCAGATTGAACACCCTGGGCCAGAGGGATCGGAGACCGGGCGACAGAATGGCCATGTGCGGAGTGGCGTGGTAGAGGAAGGGGGGGGGGGGGGGGGGAGGGAGCTCAGCATGGTCAGGATCTCGGGCAGCGGCGATGGAGGTGGGCGTCATTCGTCGACGTGGTTGTCATTGGGTCAGATCCCACACCCCATGGTCCTGTTCCCCTCCCACCCGGCTCTTGCGTCACCCCGAGCGGGCGACGAAACTCTAGCGCCCGAGCCCCCCACTCCTCCTCTCCGCCTCCCCGCCGCCACCTAAGGACTCCGCTGGTCATCGCACGACCTCCGGTGATGGTGGTAGCGAGGCCCTGCTACCCTGCCTCGCTGCAGGGGGCCTTGGGCGCCAGGGCGGCGGCCCTGGATCTGGCTGGTGGCATCGTCCTCGCCGGTGGGTCGCGCTGCGGGTGCTGGTCGCCCTTCTGGTCGCTCGAGCGGAGGTTGAGCGGCGGAGGCATCTCGCTGCTCGGATGTCCGGCCTCCTTCCCCCGATGTGGCTTTCCCCCCTCGCTGATCTGGATCCGGCTCTTTTGGGCTGCCAAATCTGATCCTGGGGTTGTGGTGGCGGAAGCTTGGAATGGGGGAATCCCCTGTTCGACTACGCATAGACCTCGCCGATGGTTGCGGTGCTTTGGCTTCGCTCTTCCCCTCCTGAGGGCGTGTTGAGAGTCCTCTTCCTCCCCCTCCCCCCTTATAGTCCCCGGCTGAAAGTGTAGGCATTTGGATGGCCGACGACAGCATTCTGGGGTCGTGTTCCTTCTTAGAGGCGTCGACTTAGGGTAGGGTTGGAGGTGGGGTGCTGCATTGTGTGGGTTGATGGTGGCTGCGATGCGGTGTGTCCTCGGCCTGCGGTGAAGGTGGGGGGATTTGAGTCTTGTTACCCTTTAGGGGCGGCTACCCTGTTGTGTTTGGGCTTACCGGCCGATGATCGTCATCCTTGTGCTGGATGTAGGGGAGATAGTGGTCTCCCCTCCGGCAATGCCGCGCCTGGGTTGTGGCAGAGCCAATGGTTTCATCCTACAAGGCTCGATCCTCCTCTTCGTTGCTCGTCTGTGATCCGCGGACTCCTCTGTCCCCGTTGTTCTGGTCAGTGGGGTGCTCTCCGATGGCATGGTTGTCTTGCCCTTGTGTTGGCATTTTCGCTCTTTGGCTGGATCTGTAGTTTCGGCCTTAGGTGGTCTTGTCTGTATTTTTTCTGGTTTTCCATGCTCAGGCGTTGCAATAATCTACACCTTGTATCCTAGCCGGTTGATGGCTTCATTAATTTGAAGTCGGGCTATATGCCTTTTCTCTAAAAAAGATCCTACACCCTATCGATGGGGAGGAACTTCACGGTTGGGGCTGCAGGGTAGAGGAACGCCTGGCTTGCGGGCTAGGTCAGAGGAACCCTGGCCGGGTAAGGACTCGAGAGGAAGAGAAGCATGGAGAGGAGCCCTAGCAAGAGGATGGGGTAAGGCATCGCCTATAGACGAACCCAGAAAGGGGAGGAGGTCGGCAGGTAAACCAGTTGTAGGAAAATAAACCGGTGTTTCCAGAGGAGTCGGTTGTTTTGACAAATGAAAAAAAAATTCGATGGGGGCTGGGATCGATGAGCAATGCTACACCTACTTAATGTTTGTTATGTATCCTATGTATGGTTTGATTGGGCAGATTTCTATTGGACATTAGTTGGGGATGCGGGCCCACCCTTGAAATAGGGGGGAGTATAATTAGTGGGGAAGAAAATTATGTAGGTTACTTAGAAGTATTACATAGGTGATAGGTGTAGCATTTTTGGGGGATCGATGGGAGGATCGCTTCGCTGGATAGATGGGGCTGGGAAACGAAACCATGAAGCAACTCTAACTCTGTCTTTAGGAGTAGAGACGAGGGACGATTGAGCCAGCCTCAAGGCAGGAATCAAGACAGTCAGCATCCTTTTGTCATTGACAGCCCAAGTAGTGAGGGTCAGGACTAGGCCAACATGCATTAAGTCTTGAACGATCTTATGGCCATGTAGGGGTCACTGTGGAAAGACCTTGCACCGGGCGTGCTTTGTGACATCTCTTGCCGCCTTGGCGATGCTGCTGACTACTTCCGCTTTCACGTCATTTGCAACCCGTGGCATGACTCTTCGACCCGGATCCACTTGTTCCATGCCGGAGAAAGACTCCGTTACGCTAAGGTTCATGTGTGACTTCTCTAAGTCACGTTCAAGTGTTTATTCTCCAAGTCTAGCTACCGTGCGCCGCCATTCGCCTTCGCGGTCGACATGATCCTCACCTAGCTCTGGTACCAATTATTGGCTTCTCTTAGGCACCCGCGCCCCACGCACCGTCGACTCACATCCAAAGGAAGACGGCCAACACCATGATACGTCTCCAACGTATCTATAATTTTTGATTGTTCCATACTATATTATATTCTGTTTTAGACATTATTGGGCTTTATTATACACTTTTATATTACTTTTGGGACTAACCTGTTAACCGGAGGCCCAACCCAGAATTGCTGTTTTTTTGCCTATTTCAGAGTTTCGCAGAAAAAGAATATCAAACGGAGTCCAAACAGAATGAAACCTTCGGGAACGTGATTTTCGGAACGAACGTGATCCAGTGGACATGAACCCTACGTCAAGACATCAAACAGGAGGCTACGAGGTAGGGGGCGCGCCAACCCCCCCAGGCGCGCCCTCCACCCTCGTGGGCCCCCTGTTGCTCCACCGACGTACTTCTTCCTTCTATATATACCTACGTACCCCCAAACTACCAGATACGGAGCCAAAAACCTAATTCCACCGCCGCAACCTTCTGTACCTGTGAGATCCCATCTTGGGGCCTGTTCTGGAGCTCCGCCTGAGGGGGCATCGATCACGGAGGGCTTCTACATTAACACCATAGCCCCTCCGATAAAGTGTGAGTAGTTTACCTCAGACCTTCGGGTCCATAGTTATTAGCTAGATGGCTTCTTCTCTCTTTTTGGATCTCAATACAATGTTCCCCCCCTCTCTTATGGAGATCTATTCGATGTAATCTTCTTTCGCGGTGTGTTTGTTGAGACCGATGAATTGTGGGTTTATGATCAAGTTTATCTATGAACAATATTTGAATCTCCTCTGAATTCTTTTATGTATGATTGGTTATCTTTGCAAGTCTCTTCGAATTATCAGTTTGGTTTGGCCTACTAGATTGATCTTTCTTGCAATGGGAGAAGTGTTTAGCTTTGGGTTCAATCTTGCGGTGTCATTTCCCAGTGACAGTAGGGGCAGCAAGGCACATATTGTATTGTTGCCATCGAGGATAACGAGATGGGGTTTATATCATATTGCATGAGTTTATCCCTCTACATCATGTCATCTTGCTTAAAGCGTTACTCTGTTCTTATGTACTTAATACTCTAGATGCATGCTGGATAGCGGTCGATGTGTGGAGTAATAGTAGTAGATGCAGGCTGGAGTCGGTCTACTTGTCTCGGACGTGATGCCTATATACATGATCATACCTAGATATTCTCATAACTATGCTCAATTTTGTCAATTGCTCAACAGTAATTTGTTCACCCACCGTAAATACTTATGCTTTCGAGAGAAGCCACTAGTGAAACCTATGGCCCCCGGGTCTATTTTCCATCATATTAATCTTCCATCAACAAGCTATTTCCGTTGCCTTTTATTCTGCTTCTATTTGACTTTGCATCTTTATCATAAAAATACCAAAAATATTATCTTATCATATCTATCAGATCTCACTCTCGTAAGTGACCGTGTAGGGATTGACAACCCCTTATCGCGTTGGTTGCGAGGATTTATTTGTTTGTGTAGGTGCGAGGGACTCGTGCGTGGCTTCCTACTGGATTGATACCTTGGTTTTCTCAAAAACTGAGGGAAATACTTATGCTACTTTGCTGCATCACCCTTTCCTCTTCAAGGGAAAACCAACGCAGTCCTCAAGAGGTAGCAAGAAGGATTTCTGGCGCCGTTGCCGGGGAGGCTTACGCAAAGTCAAGTCAAGATTTGGACTCCCGACAACGAGCCATTTCTGGCGCCGTTGCCGGGGAGTCTACGCAAAAGTCAACATACCAAGTACCCATCACAAACCCTTATCTCCCGCATTACATTATTTGCCATTTGCCTCTCGTTTTCCTCTCCCCCACTTCACCCTTGCCGTTTTATTCGCCCTCTCTTTTCCGTTCTCCTTTTTCTCGCTCGCTTCTTGTTTGCTTGTGTGTTGGATTGCTTGTTTGTCACGATGGCTCAAGATAATACTAAATTGCGTGACTTTACCAATACCAACAATAATGATTTTCTTAGCACTCCGATTGCTCCTCTTACCGATACTGAATCTTGTGAAATCAATGCTGCTTTGTTGAATCTTGTCATGAAATATCGGTTCGCCGGCCTTCCTAGTGAAGATGCCGCTACCCATCTAAATAGCTTCGTTGATTTGTATGATATGCAAAAGAAGAAAGATGTGGACAATGATATTGTTAAATTGAAGCTATTTCCTTTTTCGCTTAGAGATCGTGCTAAAGCTTGGTTTTCGTCTTTGCCTAAAAATAGTATTGATTCTTGGAATAAGTGCAAAGATTCTTTTATCTCTAAGTATTTTCCTCCCGCTAAGATCATCTCTCTTAGAAACGATATTATGAATTTTAAGCAACTTGATCATGAACATGTTGCACAAAATTATACAAAATTAATGAAATTAATGAAATTTTAGGATGAAATTAATGATACGTAATTGCCCTACGCATGGTTTAAATTTGTGGATGATTATACAAAATTTCTATGCCGGATTGAATTTTGCTTCTAGAAATCTTTTAGATTCGGCCGCGGGAGGCACTTTTATGGAAATCACTTTAGGAGAAGCTACTAAACTCCTAGATAATATTATGGTTAATTATTCTCAATGGCTCACTGAAAGATCTACTAATAAAAAAGTGCATGCGATAGAAGAAATTAATGTTTTGAGTGGAAAGATGGATGAACTTATGAAATTATTCTAATGATATGCCTTTGTCTACTTTGATTAAGAATAATAATGAATCTTTGGATGTGAATTTTCTTGGTAGGAATAATTTTGGTAACAACGCGTATAGAGGAAACTTTAATCCTAGGCCTTATCCTAGTAATTCCTCTAATAATTATGGTAATTCCTACAACAATTCTTATGGAAATTTTAATAAGATGCCCTCTGAATTTGAGACTAGTGTTAAGGAATTTATGAATTCGCAAAAGAATTTCAATGCTTTACTTGAAGAAAAATTGCTTAAAGTTGATGAATTGGCTAGGAACGTTGACAGAATTTCTATTGATGTTGATTCCTTGAAACTTAGATCTATTCCACCTAAGCATGATATCAATGAGTCTCTCAAAGCCATGAGAATTTCCATTGATGAGTGCAAAGAAAGAACCGCTAGGATGCGTGCTAAGAAAGATTGCTTTATAAAAGCGTGTTCTTCTAATTTTTATGAAAACAAAGATGAAGATCTAAAGGTTATTGATGTGTCCCCTATCAAATCTTTGTTTTCCAATATGAATCTTAATAATGATGGGACTGAATATGATCCACCTTTACCTAGAAGGCGTTCCAGAAATTCGGAGTTTTTAGATCTTGATGCTAAATTTGATAAAAGTGGGATTGAAGAGATCAAAACATTAGATATTAATGAACCCACTATTTTGTATTTCAAGGAATTTAATTATGATAGCTGCTCTTTGATAGATTGTATTTCCTTGTTGCAATCCGTGCTAAATTCTCCTCATGCTTATAGCCAAAATAAAGCTTTTACCAATCATATCGTTGATGCTTTGATGCAATCTTATGAAGAAAAACTTGAGTTGGAAGTTTATATCCCTAGAAAACACTATGATGAATGGGAACCTACTATTAAAATTAAAATTAAAGATCATGGAATGCTATGCTTTGTGTGATTTGGGTGCTAGTGTTTCCACGATTCCAAAGACTTTGTGCGATTTGCTAGGTTTCCGTGATTTTGATGATTGCTCTTTGAACTTGCACCTTGCGGATTCCACCATTAAGAAACCTACGGGAAGAATTAATGATGTCCTTATTGTTGCAAATAGGAACTATGTGCCCGTAGATTTTATTGTTCTTGACATAGATTGCAATCCTTCATGTCCTATTATTCTTGGTAGACCTTTCCTTAGAACGATTGGTGCAATTATTGATATGGAGGAAGGGAATATTAGATTCCAATTTCCATTAAAGAAAGGCATGGAACACTTCCCTAGAAATAAAATAAAATTACCTTATGAAACTATTATGAGAGGCACTTATGGATTGCCTACCAAAGATGGCAATACCTAAATCTATCCTAGCTTTTATGCCTAGCTAGGGGCGTTAAACGATAGCGCTTGTTGGGAGGCAACCCAATTTTATTTTTAGTTTTTTTGCTTTTTGCTTCTGTTTAGGAATATATCTTTGATCTAACCTCTGCTTAGATGTCTTTTTATGTTTTAATTAGTGTTTGTGCCAAGTTTAACCTATAGGATCTTCTTAGATGATAGTTATTTGATCTTGCAGAAACTTGCAGAAACAGTCTGTTCACGAAAATAATTGTTAAAAATCACCAGAACGTGATAAAATATTGATTCCAATTGCTGCTGATAAATAAAAAAATTGTCTAGGTCGTCCTATTTTGGCTGATTTTTTGGAGTTCCAGAAGTTTGCGTTAGTTACAGATTACTACAGACTGTTCTGTTTTGGACAGATTCTGTTTTTCGTGTGTTGTTTGCTTATTTTGATGAATCTATGGCTAGTAAAATAGTTTATAAACCATAGAGAAGTTGGAATACAGTAGTTTTAACACCAATATAAATAAAGAATGAGTTCATTACAGTACCTTGAAGTGGTGTTTTGTTTTCTTTCGCTAACGGAGCTCACGAGATTTTCTGTTAAGTTTTGTGTTGTGAAGGTTTCAAGTTTTGGGTAAAAGATTTGATGGATTATGGAACAAGGAGTGGCAAGAGCCTAAGCTTGGGGATGCCCAAGGCACCCCAAGATAATCTAAGGACACCTAAAAGCCAAAGCTTGAGGATGCCCCGGAAGGCATCCCCTCTTTCGTCTACTTCCATCGGTAACTTTACTTGGAGCTATATTTTTATTCACCACATGATATGTGTTTTGCTTGGAACGTCTTGTATTATTTGAGTCTTTTCTTTTTAGTTTACCACAATCATCCTTGCTGTACACACCTTTTGAGAGAGACACACATGATTCGGAAATTATTAGAATACTCTATGTGCTTCACTTTTATCTTTTGAGTTATATAGTTTTTGCTCTAGTGCTTCACTTATATCTTTTAGAGCACGGTGGTGATTTTGTTTTATAGAAACTATTGTTCTCTCATGCTTCACTTAGATTATTTTGAGAGTCCTACAAAACAGCATGGTAGTTTGCTTTAACAATAATAGGCATACAAGATTAGTAAAAGAAACATTCTTATGAGTGTGTTGAATACTATGAGAAGTTTGATGCTTGATAATTGTTTTGAGATATGGAGATGGTGATATTAGAGTCATGCTAGTTGAGTAGTTTTGAATTTGAGAAATACTTGTGTTAAAGTTTGTGATTCCCGTAGCATGCACGTATGGTGAACCGTTATGTGATGAAGTCGGAGCATGATTTATTTATTGATTGTCTTCCTTATGAGTGGCGCCGGGGACGAGCGATGGTCTTTTCCTACCAATCGACCCCCCTAGGAGCATGCGCGTAATACTTTGCTTTGATAACTTGTAGATTTTTGCAATAAGTATATGAGTTCTTTATGACTAATGTTGAGTCCATGGATTATACGCACCTTCTTCCTTCCACCATTCCTAGCCTCTCCAATACCGCGCACTTCTCGCCGGTATCATACACCGACCATATACCTTCCTTAAAACAGCCACCATACCTACCTATCATAGCATTTCCATAGCCATTCCGAGATATATTGCCATGCAACTTACCACCGTTCTGTTTACTATGACACGCTCCATCATTGTCATCTTGCTTTGCATGATCATGTAGTTGACATTGTAGTTGTGGCAAAGCCACCGTTCATAATTCTTTCATACCTGTCACTCTTGATTCATTGCATATCCCGGTACACTGCCGGAGGTATTCATATAGAGTCATATTTTGTTCTAAGTATTGAGTTGTAATTGTTGAGTTGTAAGAAAATAGAAGTGTGATGATCATCATTTTTTAGAGCATTGTCCCAAGTGAGGAAAGGATGATGGAGACTATGATTCCCCCACATGTCGGGATGAGACTCCGGACGAAAAAAATAAAAAATAAAAAAGAAAAGAAAAGAGGCCATAAAAAAAGAGAAAAAAAGGCCCAAATAAAAAAATGAGAGAAAAAGAGAGAAGGGACAATGTTACTATCCTTTTACCACACTTGTGCTTCAAAGTAGCACCATGATCTTCACGATAGAGAGTCTCCTATGATATCACTTTCATTTACTAGTGGGAATTTTTCATTATAGAACTTGGCTTGTATATTCCAATGATGGGCTTCCTCAAAATGCCCTAGGTCTTCGTGAGCAAGCGAGTTGGATGCACACCCACTTAGTTTCTTTTGTTGAGCTCTCATATACTTATAGCTCTAGTGCATCCGTTGCATGACAATCCCTACTCACTCACATTGATATCTATTGATGGGCATCTCCTTAGCCCGTTGATACACCAAGTTGATGCGAGACTATCTTCTCCCTTTTTGGTCTTCTCCACAACCACCATTCTATTCCACATATAGTGCTATGTCCATGGCTCACGCTCATGTATTGCGTGAAGATTGAAAAAGTTTGAGAATGTCAAGTATGAAACAATTGCTTGGCTTGTCATCGGGGTTGTGCATGATTTAAATATTTTGTGTGGTGAAGATAGAGCATAGCCAGACTATATGATTTTGTAGGGATAACCTTCTTTGGCCATGTTATTTTGAGAAGACATAATTGCTTAGTTAGTATGCTTGAAGTATTATTATTTTTATGATATTAAAGTTTTATCTTCAATCTTTCGGATCTGAATATTCATACCACAATTAAGAAGAATTACATTGAAATTATGCCAAGTAGCATTCCACATCAAAAATTCTGTTTTTATCATTTACCTACTCGAGGACGAGCAGGAATTAAGCTTGGGGATGCTTGATACGTCTCCAACGTATCTATAATTTTTGATTGTTCCATCCTATATTATATTCTGTTTTGGACATTATTGGGCTTTATTATACACTTTTATATTACTTTTGGGACTAACCTATTAACCGGAGGCCCAGCCCAGAATTGCTGTTTTTTGCCTATTTCAGAGTTTCGCAGAAAAAGAATATCAAACGGAGTCCAAACGGAATGAAACCTTCGGGAACATGATTTTCGGAACGAACGTGATCCAGAGGACTTGGACCCTACGTCAAGACATCAAACAGGAGGCCACGAGGTAGGGGGCGCGCCTACCCCCCCCCCCCCCCAGGCGTGCCCTCCACCCTTGTGGGCCCCCTATTGCTCCACCGACGTACTTCTTCCTCCTATATATACCTACGTACCCCCAAACTACCAGATACGGAGCCAAAAACCTAATTCCACCGCCGCAACCTTCTGTACCCGTGAGATCCCATCTTGGGGCCTGTTCTGGAGCTCCGCCGGAGCGGGCATCGATCACGGAGGGCTTCTACATCAACACCATTGCCCCTCCGATGAAGTGTGAGTAGTTTACCTCAGACCTTCGGGTCCATAGTTATTAGCTAGATGGCTTCTTCTCTCTTTTTGGATCTCACTACAATGTTCTCCCCCTCTCCTGTGGATATCTATTCGATGTAATCTTCTTTTGCCGTGTGTTTGTTGAGACCGATGAATTGTGGGTTTATGATCAAGTTTATCTATGAACAATATTTGAATCTCCTCTTTGGAAAACCAACGCAGTGCTCAAGAGGTAGCACACCACCACAGTGCGCCATCTGCAGAACCCCGGCGTCGTGCCGTCGAAGCCCACCTAGGCCCGCACCGCTGCCTTGCACAACTAAGGGCTTGGAAACCCCCTGAGCAAGGCAGAGTACCACTGCCGCTATCAGCCACCGTCGCCGAGAGGAGAGATAGCAGCCTCCGTCCAAAGCCGCCTCGTACCGCACCATCTGCCGGCCAGATCTAACCGTCCCGCGCAGGCGTGCCCCCTCCCCTACCGTCGGTCGGCCAGCAGCAAGAAAACCAATGAGGAAGGCCTGCCAGAACCACCGGAGGCCCCAGGATCCAAATCTGGACACTAGCCACGCCCTGGGACGCATCCGACGCTCATCGAGCAACTGCCCCACCGCCACTATGCAGCACCATCCATTATGCTGCCCCATGGAGCCGCCGCCGCTGAACTGCCAAGCCCCGTCTCCGCTCAACGCCTCTGCCCAGGCCGGGTGTCCCACGCCCACCGCCAACTAGGGGAGATGGGAGAGGGGCTTTTCCTTGGCGGCTCTGGTCGCCGGTGGCGGCGGGACGGAGGGTGGAGATTGGAGCTATAGGGCGCGCCTCCAATGCTGCCTGGCCTGCCCATTGGGGGGGGGAGTGTTGGGAATCGTTGCGTGGAAAACAATTTTTTTCTATGCACACGCAATGATCTATCCATGGAGATGTATAGCAACGAGGGGGAGAGTGTGTCTACGTACCCCCATAAACTGTAAGCGGAAGCATTTCACAACGCGGTTGATGTAGTCGAACTTCTTCGTGCTTCAACTGATCAAGTACCGAACGCACGACACCTCCGCGTTCTGCACACGTTCCGCTCGGTGACATTCCTCGCCTTCTTGATCCAGCACGACGACGAGGTGACGGTGATGGTGAAGTGATCTCTGTAGGACTTCGCCTAAGCACTATGAAAATATGACCGGGGTGTAAATGGTGGAGGGGCGCCGCACACGGCAAACAACTGATCTGGTGTGTGCTAGGCGCCCCCTCCCACATATATATAGGTGGGAGGGAGGGAGGAGCAGCCATACACTACTAGGGAAAACCTTATACACAGAACTTTAGCTGTAGCGCGTGTTAAAAAAGCACGCTGGTGCTAAGTAGCAATAGCGCGCTGGTGTAAACGGCGCTACACATACAATTGTAGCAGTAGCGCGCCTGAAGATAAAAGCGCTACTACTAAAATTCCCACGGCTTAGCCGATAGGCTACACATAGTAGTAGTGATCTACGTAGAACCGCGCTACCGCTACTTGCTTTGTAGCAGCGCGTTTACGATGAAATGCGCTACTGCTAAAGGAAATAAAATTAAATGGAAAGCAAATAGAATAGTAAATCAAAATGAAAGAAATAGAAAAAGGTGAAAGGAAAAAAATAAAATGTGCAGAAAAATAAATGAAAAAGGGGAAAATAGAAAGGAATAACAGTAGCGCGTATCGATGAAAACGCTGTAGCCAGCTTAGCAGTAGCGCACTTCCTGGAACACGCTACTACTACTTCTGACTTAACCGCGCGGTCCTTCTTCCCCACGGCCACTTCCCCCAAATCCAACTCCTCCGCTGTCGCCGCCGCCGTCGCCCGTCGGCCGCCGCGCGCTCTCCCGTCGCTCTCCGCACACCCTCGACACCGCCCCCAACCCCGGATTCGACGCCGCCCCCGACCCCGACCTCGACGCCGCCCTCTGCCGTGCGCCCGAGCCCCGACCCCGACCTCGACGCCGCCTATCCCTCCCTCGCCGCAGGCACCCGAGGTGAGCACGCATGCTCCTCCCCCTCCCCTACCTCTGCCTAGCTAGGGTTCTTCAAATTTTAGTTGCATCAAATTAGTTAGGGTTCATCTATGGGTGGAAATGAATCGGATACGGATGCGGCTCGGATGTTTTCTTAGATGATGTTTTCTTAGATGATGAATAAACACTATTGTAATGCATAATAAAACGAGTAAAATTTGACCACTTATTTCACTTTTAAGTTGGATAATTGGAATATCCGTTACCACTTTCCACCCCTAGGTTCATCAAATTAGATGGTAATTAGGGCAGTAGTTCCTAGGTACTAATTAGTTAGTAAGGACTAGGTACTAATTAGGTACTAGTTTATTTTTATTTATAGTAAGTTTATTTTTAGTAAGAACTAGTTGAATTAATAGAACTAGTTAGTAAGAACTTGTTGTTATTTTTTTAGTTAAAGCAATTTTTCCCGCATCGACGTCGACGATGCCTATCCCGCATCCTTGTCGTCGACTTGGAGGAGGACACCTGCTTGACCAGATGGGTCATGTCCGGGACTGGGCTCCGCTGGGCTGGTACTGGGAGGTGCTACCTACCGGGGGGCGCATCTTGGTGAGGAGCCAGCCCATCGTTGACCCGAACCTTCTTTGGTGGCGGTCGCGTGGGCCAGTGACGGTGCAGAGGCTTGAGGACCCCGCGGAGGTGGTACGTCACCGTGTCAACGAGGAGGACGCGCACGTCCGTCACTACTTGTTTGCGTTGGAGCACAGGTTCTCCAATACCTGGCAGGTTCTCGAGGGATCTCACCGGAGCTATGATCCTGTGATGGTTCCTTCTCTTTGGGTGTCCACCGCCCGCGCCGATACCCGTCGTGCGCTAGGGTTTTAGTTGTATTAGTGATGTTATATGTATGATACTATTCGGGGTGTATTAGTGATAATATTCGACGATGTACGGACGCATGAGATGATTTACTTTTGCTTATTGAATGCATGCTAATTTGAATACTTATTTATTTTACGATTTGGTTTTGCCTATTGAATGCTCATGTCAATATGAGTCCTATAAGATATTTTGAAATGTATATCTTGTGTTGCTCAAATAGGATATGTGCTTGCCCAAGTGGTCGGTCATGTTTGCAAGTTACACCTCCGAGTGGCCTATGTTTTGCCGGAGTGTTGATTCATATCCGTTCCGGCAAATTTTAGGCGCTCGATATGTCCTATTTTAGCAAAGGTCATGCCGGATTTTTCCATGAATTTTGGCATGACTTGTGCCAGAATATGTAGGAAATATCGAGTGCCCCGGATTTGTGTGTTGAGTATCCTGGTAGTTGTCTTCGATCGATTTTCAATTAATGTTTCAACTATGAACATAGGAAATGTATGACGACGAAAAGGATTTTGGTATTTGCAAATACTGCGAAGACGAGCGCGACCTGTGCGACGGAATCTTCCTAGATGATGATAGGCGCTTCAGCATCAAGCTGCACGAGAACTTCGAAGTGGATACAGTAAGTCACAACGACAAGTCTTTTTTCGTAATTAAGCATGACATCTGCTTCATTTGCTTCAACTTATAATTTATTTTTTTACTATCCTACTAGCGTATCCCCTGCCATGCAAGAGTTTTTTTCTTGGATAAGATAGGTTTCAGTCGTACTATGGAGGTAAAGAAAGTTTACTTGAAGACCGAGCATGGTTGTATTTTCCACGCAAAATTATACAACGCAGACGACTACACCTATTTTGGATGCAAAACTTGGCGAGCACTGTGCAAGACTTATGCATTTGAGCCTGATATGGTAATCACCTTTGATATTCGTCCGGAAGATGATATTGAAGGTAATATCGACATCTGGGTCCATGTGCAGACGCCTCCAGTTATACCATTATGTGAGTTTCTCAACCATATTTATGTCTTTGATATTGTTTATCAAAAATAGTTGACAACTAATTTCTATTGTCAGCTTATTTCCGTTCAAGCAAACATGTCCAGTGCTTGGTACACATGACCTACTACTGTCCCGAGCTGAACTAAACTGCGAGGAGATAAGTCATTATGTTTCATGGCTTGAGGGTCTTCATACTGTCAAGACAAATTTTCTTCCTGCACTTAGAAATGTTAGTACTCAAAACGTGCGACCAATAGTGTTCGTACTGAACTACGGTCACATCTATTTAGGAAAGATGGTAAGATTTTTACTATTTGTCCTCAGTGCATCTTTTGCATACATTATATTTTAAGCTAAACTTCATTGCTAAGTATGTTACTATACGATGTTCTTCAACAAGGACTCCCGATGAATGTTGTTCCTCATGGGATCAAGACTAAAGGTACCATGGCTGGGGTGGTCGCTGCTCCGACCGTGGATGGCTCCACGGTGGCTTGGCAAGTCGGCTTCGGCGACGGCTGGCACGTCCTGGCGTCGGTTCGTCCGTAGGCGGCTTGTATCGGCCTTTGACCCCTCCTCCTCCTCGTCCGGTCGCTATGTTCGGCGAAGGGCTGGCCTTCACCCAGCTGTGGTTCATCGCTCGTCTCGCGCCCGGTGCGCAGGTCCGAGCTCGTCTCGCGCATAGTGCCGCAGGACTAAGCTCGTCTCGCGCACGTTGCTGCAGGACTGACCTCGTCTCGCGCACGGAGTTGCGAGACTGAGCTCACCTCGCGCCCGGTGCTGCAGGACAGGTTGATGGAGGCCAGGTGGCCGACCTATTGGGTCTCGGCGCTGGGGGTCGCCCAGGGGTGCGAAAGGTGGGACCTTTCTACTCGTCTCTTTGGTTGGGCTAGCGGCAGGTCTCGGGTGAGGTGGTGTCTAGGTCTTGGATGCCGGGGTGGCGGCCCTGGTGGTGGTTGCGCGGTGCTCTCGGGCGGAGACCGTGGCTTGGTGCTGCCCGGTGGCCATGGCCGTGTGGGCGGCATGGTCGCTGGGGTGTGGCGTTCTGTGGCGGTGAGTTTTGGCCGGGGTGAAAACCTGCTCTATCTTCGGACGGACCGGCGGCGGCGAAGCTCGTTCCCTTCTTGAAGGCGTCGTTGCGGCTCTCATTGCTCGTCGTGCGGCTCCGGGGGAAACTCTAATCCTCGGATTGGGCGGTGGCGGCGCTCCGGTGTCGTATCCTTCTAGAAGGCGCCGCTTTGGAGCCCACGGTTCGTCATTTGCGGCTTCATCTCTTCGCGGTGGTAGTGCTAGGGGTGGTGTTGCCGCGCTCCGCGCCGATGTATCATGCCTTGGGTGTGTGTGTGTCTTGTGGTGGCGTGCGTTGTACTGGGATGTGAGGATCGTGCTTTATATATAAAGCGGGGCGAAAGCCTTTTTCGGTAAAGGTACCATGAGTATTGTTAGCTTACGGACAAGATATCCTACAATGCACTTTAATGCATTCAGAATTTCTAATAGCGAGGAATGCTTAATAGTGAAAGACTGAAGCAAAATTGTGAAGGGGGAGTGCAGAGAAGTACTAGGGGCAGCAATCAGAAGTGCAGCCCACGATTAGGAGACAGGTTCATCTGCATGCTCCAACTTGATGAAGGAGGAGTGCTACACATGTTTTATGTCATTTTACCTGAGAGAGAGAGCAGTAGGAGTGATTAGCTAGCTAGAAATGAGTTTGAAGATGATGATGTGCTACACTATATGATGATTAAATAGCTAGTGTTGGTGGTAATGACTATGATGATTATTATTAGCTAGTGCTGGTGGTGATTAGATAGCTACCGCAGCTAGTGTTGGTGGTGATTAGCTAGCTAGAATGAGTTTGAAGATGATGATGTGCTACACTATGACTATGGTTATTAAATAAATACTGTTGGTGGTAATGACTATGATGATGATTAAATAGCTTGTGCTGGCGGATTAGATTCAAGTGGAGGCATCATGTGGTGCACATCGAAAGTACTACGAGTACAAACTAGATCAAGTTTGGATTAGTAGTATACTTTTGACATGCACCACGTATTGCCTCCACTTGAACCTAATCCACCTTCATTTGACACACTGTTATGGACATAATGATATAAACATCATAATTGGTATTGTACCAAAATTTGTATAACGGCGTATAAATACACTAAAAATAAAAAAATGAAAAAAAGAATACTAGTAGCGATGGATAGTAAACACGCTGCTACTAGCTAGATTAGCAGCAGCGCGGGAGAGAACAAGAACTGCGGCTATGTGTCTTAGCAGTAGCGCGTGTCGCACGCGCTACTGCTAAGTAATAGCTGTAGCGCCTTATTAGTAGCGCGGCAGCCCGCGCTACTAGTGGGCATTAAACCCGCGCTACTACTAGGGTTTTCCCTAGTAGTGATAGGAGGCGCCCAAGTAGGAGGAATCCTACTTGGAGTCCCTCCCAAGATGCACCCCCACCATATATAACCAAGGGGGAGGAAAGAGGGCGGGGGGAGGGAAGGAAGTGGGAATCCTAATCCACACTTTCCTTTCCCTCCCCCTTTCCTTCTCCTCCTAGGCCGACCCATATGGGGGGCGCACCAGTGTGACGCCCCCGATTTGACCGTACACTAATCATGCACGCAAATGTGTACGATCAAGATCAGGGACTCACGGGAAGATATCACAACACAACTCTACAACATAAATAAGTCATACAAGCATCATAATACAAGCCAGGGGCCTCGAGGGCTCGAATACAAGTGCTCGATCATAGACGAGTCAGCGGAAGCAACAATATCTGAGTACAGACATAAGTCAAACAAGTTTGCCTTAAGAAGGCTAGCACAAAAGTAGCAACGATCGAAAAGGCAAGGCCTCCTGCCTGGGACCTCCTAACTACTCCTCGAAGCCGAACTCCATGTAGAATCATCCTCGGGATCTCTAGCTCCTGGACTCCAGCATCTGGTTGCGACAATCAGGTATAGAAAGGGGAAAAGAGGGAGAAAAGCAACCGTGAGTACTCATCCAAAGTACTCGCAAGCAAGGAGCTACACTACATATGCATGGGTATATGTGTAAAGGGCCATAACGGTGGACTGAACTGCAGAATGCCAGAATAAGAGGGGGATGGCTAATCCTGTCGAAGACTACGCTTCTGGCAGCCTCCATCTTGCAGCATGTAGAAGAGAGTAGATTGAAGTCCTCCAAGTAGCATCGCATAGCATAATCCTACCCGGCGATCCCCTCCTCGTCGCCCTGTTAGAGAGCGATCACCGGGTTATATCTGGCACTTGGAAGGCCGTGTTTTATTAAGTATCCAGTTCTAGTTGTCATAAGGTCAAGGTACAACTCCGGGTCGTCTTTTTACCGAGGGACACGGCTATTCGAATAGATAAACTTCCCTGCAGGGGTGCACCACATAACCCAACACGCTCGATCCCATTTGGCCGGACACACTTTTCTGGGTCATGCCCGGCCTCGGAAGTCAACACGTCGCAGCCCCACCTAGGCACAACAGAGAGGTCAGCACGCCGGTCTAAATCCTATGGCGCAGGGGTTTGGGACCATCGCCCATTGCACACCTGCACGTTGCGAACACGGCCGGAAGCAGACCTAGCCTAGCAGGCGTTCCAGTCCAATCCGGCGCGCGCCACTCAGTCGCTGACGTCACCAAGGCTTCGGCTGATACCACGACGTCGAGTGCCCATAACTGTTCCCGCGTAGTATGTTAGTGCGTATAGACCAAATGGCCAGACTCAGATCAAATACCAAGATCTCGTTGAGCGTGTTAAGTATCCGCGAACGCCGACCAGGGCCAGGACCACCTCTCTCCTAGGTGGTCTCAACCTGCCCTGTCGCTCCGCCATAAAGTAACAGTCGGGGGCCGTCAGGAACCCAGGCCCACCTCTACCGGGATGGAGCCACCTGTCCTTTCAGCCCCCTCATCAGAATCACTTGCGGGTACTCAACGAGCCGACCCGACTTTAGTCACCACATGTGTCATGTATATAAAGTATATAGTATATACCCGTGATCACCTCCCGAAGTGATCACGGCCCAGTAGTATAGCATGGCAGACGGACAAGAGTGTAGGGCCACTGAGGGAACACTAGCATCCTATACTAAGCAGTAGGATAGCAGGTAAGGGTAACAACTGTAGCAACAATGACAGGCTATGCAGCAGAATAGGATTAACCGAAAGCAGTAACATGCTACACTCTTCTAATGCAAGCAGTATAGAGAAGAGTAGGCGATATCTGGTGATCAAGGGGGGGGGGCTTGCCTGGTTGTTCTGGCAAGTAGGAGGGGTCGTCTTCGATGTAGTCGAACACACGAACATCGGCAGCGGTCTCGAAGTCTACCGGAAAGAAGTAATGAAGGGGGAACACAATAAATAACAGAGCAATCAAATGTAACACAAAGCAAGACGCGGCGATACGTTGTGCTAGGGGTGACCTAACGTAGGGATAGGTGATACCGGCGAAAGGGGAAACATCCAGGAAAGTATCCCCGGTGTTTCGCGTTTTCGGACAGATGAACCGGAGGTGAAATGTTACAGGTTCGCTATGCTAGGAACGCGTGGCTGGCGAACAGGCTGCGTATTCGGATTCGTCTCGTCGTTCTGAGCAACTTTCATGTACAAAGTATTTTCATCCGAGTTACGGATTATTTTATATGATTTTTATAAGTTTAAATGATTTTCTAAATTTCCAGGATTTATTTTAATTCGAAAATAAAAGAGAAATTGCTAAATGTACCCAGCCCTGTGTACACAGCAGCTTACACAGGGGCTGACATGTGGGCCAGGGGGACCCAGTTGACCAGTCAATGTTTGACTGGTCAACAGGGGGTGGGGCCCCCGTGTCATTGACAGATTAGGCTAAACAGGGTTTAATTAAGTTACCTAGTGATTAGGTTATTCTAATTATGATTAATTAAGTTAATTAATTCTTTAATTAATTAATATTCTTATTATTGTTATTATATTTTTTTAATTCTTCTTTTTTATAAAAATGTTCTGGGCAGTGGGCCCCGTTTGGCAGTGGCCCAGAGGCCTATGCGGATTTGGTCCAGCGGGCGCCTGGAGCGGGCGCTGGGCACCTGCCCAGGCCGACGGGGAGGGAACGGCGCTGGGCGCCGGCGGCCACAGCGACGAGCGACAGCAGCGGCACAGGGGGCCAAGGTTGCGCGTAGGCGGGCCGCGGCAAGGTATCGGCGACGCAGGCTGGGCGCAGTCACGGTCGCGGTGACCCAGCCCACTGGCCGAAGACCGGACGGCGCGTATGGTGGCCTACGGCGGTGAATCGTGGAGGGGGAGAGGGGGAGTAGCGACGGGAGCTCACCCCGGAGCTGTTGGCGTGCTCAGACGCGTCGGGGCGACCAGAGGGTGCAGATCGAGCGGCGACGCAGGCGACGTGGTCGGAAGGGATGGATCGAGGGCGACGGCTCCGGAGCGCTCCGGCTTGACCTGGTTCACGCCGACGACGTAGACGAGGTGGGGTGGCGCCTGGACTTGAGGGGCCGACGGGGCTTGTTGGCCCCCGGCGAGGAGGAGACGAGGAGGCGACAGCGGAGAGGGGCGGCGATGGTGTCGGGGGCGCCAGAGGCGCGACCCAGATCCGGTCGGGGAGGTGGAGGCGTCGAGGAGTCGGCGAGGTGCGACGGGGTCGGGGTCGGTGATGGAGAGGACCGCGGCGGCGGCGTCCGGCGATGGTTCGCAGGGGGGTCGAGCACGGGGGAGATCGAGGCGGAGACGAGGAAGACGACGGCGACGGCAGGGGGGGGGGGGGGGAGGGCTCCGGGCAGCGAGATGACGGCGACGACAGCGGCGCTACGTCGGGCGGCTTCGGGTCTTCGCCCCGATCTCGATCCAGATCGGGGTAGCGAGTGGGGAACGTGGGCTAGGGTTCGGTGGGGGTGGGAGGTTAAGCAGGGGGCAGCGGGGGTGGGCCGGGCGGCTGGTTGGTTAGCTGGGCCGGTTGGCCCAGCGGGGGGTGTCTTTTATTTATTTTTTCTTAGCTTTGTTTTTATTTACTTTTCTTTTATTTATTATTTTCTGTTTTATTTTGGTTACACCTATTACAGTTTTTATAAAATACAAAACAAACTCCTAAAGTATCGTTATAATATAGGCCACTAGCTTGTTCATGTTTGGTGTAGTAATAATTACTTGATACATTAATATTATTTAAAAGGTATTTAAATATATATTTTTAGCCACAATTTTCTTTACTTTAGTGCATCTAAATACTTTATAAAGGTGTGGTCTCTCCACCAACATGGTCTATGGATTATTTGACACATTAGGAACAATTTAGTTTTGACTGTTTGACTTTAGTGCATCTTAATACTTTTACTGTTTGACTTTATTTTAAATTTGAATTTGAATCGGTTTCGAACTAATGCAAGACTAGCAACAGTAATCAAGGTGATGTGGCATCATTAGCAGAGGGCTACTGTAGCTTAATTATCCGGGCGTCACAACCAGCCCCTTGTGGCTGATGCGTTTCCCCTCTTGGCCCACAAGGCCCACACCTTTTACCGGGGGTGCCCGGAACCCCTTCCGGTGACCCGATAAGTACCCGGTACCCCCGAAACACTTCCGGTGTCCGAATACCATCGTCCTATATATCAATCTTTACCTCTCGACCATTTTGAGACTCCTTGTCATGTCATTGATCTCATCTGGGACTCCGAACAACATTCGGTCACCAAATCACATAACTCATATAATACTATATCGTCAACGAACGTTAAGCGTCCGGACCGTACGGGTTCGAGAACTATGTAGACATGACCGAGACACATCTCCGGTCAATAACCAATGGCGGAACCTGGATGCCCATATTGGCTCCTACAAATTCTATGAAGATTTTTATCGGACGAACCATTATGACAACATACGTAATTCGCTTTGTCAATCGGTATGTTACTTTCCCGAGATTCGATCGTCGGTATCTTCATACCTAGTTCAATCTCGTTACCGACAAGTCTCTTTACTCATTCCGTAATACATCACCTCATGACTAACTCCTTAGTCGTTTGCTTGAAAGCTTATGATGTGTATTACCAAGAGGGCCCAGAGATACCTCTCCGATACTGTGAGTGACAAATCCTAATCTCGATCTATGCCAACTCAACCAACACCTTCGGAGATACCTATAGAGCATCTTTATGATCACCTAGTTACGCTGTGACGTTTGATAGCACAGAAGGTATTCCTCCGGTATCCGGGAGTTGCATAATCTCAGAGTCGAAGGAATATGTATTTGACATGAAGAAAGCAATAGCTAAGCTAACAGATTGGTCTTGTCCATCACATCATTCTCCTAATAATGTGATCCCGTTATCAAATGACAACACATGTCTATGGTTAGGAAAGCATAACCATCTTTGATTAACAGGCTAGTCTACTAAAGGCTTACTAAGGACACGTTATTTGTTTATGTATTCACACATGTATTTAGGTTTTCGATCAATACAATTCTATAACAGGCTAGTCTAGTAAAGGCTTACTAGGGACACGTTATTTGTTTATGTATTCACACATGTATTTAGGTTTCCGATCAATACAATTCTAGCATGAATAATAAAACTTTATCATGATTAAGGAAATATAAAATAACAAATTTATTATTGCCTCCAGGGCATTTCCTTCAGAGAGTGTAAGGGGAGCGATGCGGCGGCAAGGTTTTTTTCCTCCATGATTTTCTTCCTACACAGAACTCCTAATTCGTTGCACCCACAACTGACCACGCCGTCCTCCACACCGTGCATGACCACAGTAAGAGCGGGAGTTGCGAGGCAGCGTGGCATCGGGTTGGTGCAATTCCCATCGCGGTGGCCATCGTCTTCCCCACGTAGTTGAAGGAACGGGGATGGAGGGTTGTGGTTGTCCCTGCAAGGGGAGTGGTGGGGGAGTCGGAGAGTTCGGGAAGGAGGAGAGCTCCAGCCTCCCAGGTATACGGAGTGCTCCGAGGAGCCAGCAGTTGGGGCTCCGATCTGGGCCAGTGGTGGCGGCTGGAAGGGGATGGGTGAACGAGTAGTGCGCGAGAGAGAAGAGAGAGGTGGACGCTGTAGCAAGTGTGAAGGGAACAAACCATTCCATTGACTTACTGGTGGCACCGCGCGTAACATTTGACAACTCAGGCATTATTCCAAGATCATTCTTTTAAATCTAAGTGGTCAATGTTTGTGGGTAACACAAGATTAATGGTTATAAAGTGCTGATGAAAGGAGAACCAAGAAAAGCTTCCTCCCTTCAGTATTAGGTGTAGATATACATATAGATTTTTTAAACAAAACATATTAATATAACGAATATATCAATTACACCCGGCCTTTCTACCAAGAAGATGCCCAAAGGCATCGAGGATACACATAGCCAAAAAGGAAAATAAAAAGAACAGAAGAAAAAAGACCCTCCACGGTAGCATCAGCAGCACTCTAATCACCATCGAAGACAATGCATGAATTACAAAAGAGCTTCTCCAAAAACAATGCCTCCAAGAAGGAAAAAATGCACAAGCATTGTTGTTCCCGATCGACGATCTTGGGTTTTCACCCTGGAAAAAATCAGAGTTCACCCAAAAACAATGCCTTCAACTAAGCCATTGCAGATTGCAACCAATAAAGGCTAGACCTTGGGTTTTCACCGTGGGAATCGAGACGCAGTACTCGAGGACCACCACCAAAACTGTAGTCCACTAGTGCTGCCGCCCCCACTTGCCGAGGCCGCTATTGCAAGCCACCAAATACCTGGTAAACAGTCTTCATCGCATCCAATACACCCTTACACCAAAGTTTCCAGACCTCCAATCGCAGCCGCCAATACATTCTCCACCTCTATCAATGCCTTGGGAATATTGACTTAGACATGTCCCATGACACCAATAAGAAATCGAAGCTTGGCGCCAGGCCCTTTAAGGCCGCCCTGGCCGATAATATGAGCACGTGTGACTGGAGCCTTTTCGATCTAGATATACATGTGCGACATACGCCAATCCGTATAGATCTTTGACGGGAAGACCGGAAGTCGTTGGCGGCCAGATCCAAGAGGTCGACATCCGGAAGAAAGACGACTTGGTGGAAGAAGAGTGCTAGGGCCAAACCACCATTATTATCACAAGACGTGGGATCCCAAGATCCACCACAGCTCGCCGCCCACCTCTAGTAGAGAAAGGGTGCTTTCATGCCCGGGGCCGCTGCCCCGACGTCCTCATGCTGCGGGTGCAGCAGTACGCTCAAGAGGTCCACATGGTCGCGGCGTTGCACTGGGGCAGCTACACGAGAGATGGTTCGCGTGGCCCCAAGGATCCTGATCGAGTCCGCCCGTCACCGCCGCCACGTGATGTTCCCTCGAAGCACTCACCAGCCGCCGCTGCCCCGCAGCAGCGTCAGTGGAGAAGCCGGCGCGGGCGCTGCCGCCGCCCTTCAGACGGGCGACGTCCTAGGCAGCGGCATGGAGGGAGGAGGCGTGAGAGGGGGCTCGAGGCAGACGATGGGTGGGTGTGAGCACGTCGGTGCGCCCCAGCGTCGCCGCACGGGAATAGAGATGGGAGGACTTGAACTTAGATACGTTCCATGATTTTAGATTGCTGTACAGATATACATATAGATAGATATAGATACAATCCATACATTAGAGTTAAGAAAAACAATGAAAAATAATTATACTATAGGAGTTAGATGTGTAATAGAAGATGAAGATACCATAAAATATTTGCATTGTATCTTTGTCGCGGAGTCATTCTTACTACCTCCGTTTCAGTTTACAAGTCCTGCGCGTATCCCTAGGTTGCCAATTTTATCACCCTAATATAAACTATGTAACACAAAAATTATACCTTTTGAAAGTAGAAACTTCGAAGTTTATGTTGGTATATTTTTTGTAATATATGACTTGTATTAGGTTGGTCAAATGGACGACCTAGGGGTTCGCGCACGCCCTGTAAACTGAGAGAGAAGTACTACTAAAGATAATCTTATCAGGCGGAATTGGCATGGGAATCCACAATGTGTTTTTTGTCATCATGATGAGACAATAAAACATTTATATTCTTCCAATGCAAATTGGCTCGGCCTATATGGTCAGTCATCTAGATAGCTTCTGGCTTGTATCCTTTTTGTAATGTTGCTAATGTATTTGGCAACTGGTTACATGGGATTGGTCACGGGTTTAGAACTCTTCTTAGGGTTGGAGCGCTTGCCGTTATTTGGTCGCTTTGGCTATGTAGAAAAGATAAGCTTTTTAATGATAAAAGTACTTTTCTAATGCAGGTTATCTGCAGATGTACCGGGACTCTTCATTTATGGCCCTCTCTATAACGCGTGGAGAATCAAGACCTATTTATTGAGGTGTATACATGATTGGAAGATACGACGAGGGATACTTTTACCCAACATGGGTGACAACATGATCTTAAGATTGGCCCACCTTCGCTTTAGGCGTTATACGGACTCTACATGTTTCTTTGTATTACGCATTTTATTTTTCGTTTATACAAGAGGACTCTGTTTGGCCGTGTACATCTTAGTTATACAGAGGCCGGGTGTAATACTTAAACGTTTTAAGTAATAAAGCGCTCCTTTTCGAAAAAAGATGTGCCTATAGCAAAACTGAAAAAATAATGAAAAGAAGACAGCCACAATCGAAGATTCGGGAAGTCCTGGGAAAGTCCATGTATACTTCTGCCTGTTAAAAAGGCGTCCGGTCCAAGTCTTTGGCCGCAGAGCCGCCGCCTCCGACCTCTGATCGACACCCTCCGTGTCTCGTGGACGCCGCGAGTTTGCGTTGCACCGATCTGCGGTGGAGTCCAAACAGATCAAGGTATGCACCTCCTCCCTACGCTCTTCTAGCAGAGCTTAGCAGAGGTAAGCTCGCATCTCCTCGTCCGCTCTCCTTCCCTGTGCAACTCACCGATCATGTCGCGGTGATTCCGAAAAAAGAGTTTCTTTTTCTCTCCTACCACGCTATACGCACAGCCGTGACACCGTCGTCGATGACGGATGGGGTGGCTGCTGTTTATCTTACGGTTCTGGTATGGAGCACCGGCTTCTTCGGATAGGAGGATTTAGAAACGTGGGTTAGGTTTCTGTTCAGAATGAAGCTTACTTTGATCAGAATGATACTAGTTTCAGCAGCGATACACTTGGAACTGAGAACAGGTTGCAGTCTATTGGATTACACAGTTTTAGGATACATTACATCATACTTTAGTAGTTTAGTTGTGATGTATTGTTGTATTATAGTTTTAGGATTATATACTCTGTCCTATAGTATTATTTTACGAAAAATATAGAGCAAATTTGCAGTTTTTGCTTCAATGAGATTCCATGTATATACAATGTCTTTTTTCAGGATACATTACAGTTTTTGCTTCAATGAGATTCCATGAGGGCAAATTTGCAGTTTTTGCTTCAAAAATATTTCAAACAATGTTTTTTTTCAGGATACATTACATCATACATCGAACAGTTGTCTTGTGCCAACCAAGGAAGAAGTCATGGAACCATCAGCATCTACTGGTCAGAGAGTCAAACTGAAGGGGGACAAGACCGTAACCCGTGCTATTCAATTGGTAATGACGATGTCAGGGACGTCTTCAGCAATGACGATTGGGGAGAGGAACAAGAAGTTCAGGGTGAGCCGTGCTATGGCGTGGATAGTGGTTGTTTGCATACCGTCTATTTTCATTGCCATCACAGCAGGTTCGGCCTACAGGATGTTTAACAACCCCATCAGGGCCGCCGGATTCCCATGGCGGCTGCCGGTTGTCGTGCTGTTGGGCGGCTACCTCGCAGTGGTAAACCTGGCGCTGGGCTACTTGACCCTTTTCTTGCCGCAAGCACCCGTTGCTGTGTGGAAAGCTCTTGACAACGTCGGTTTGAGGCTGATTGGCCTTGCCGCCATCTTAACCTCTGCCCCTGTTTTGTTAATTGACCAGGCATGGCTGCACATCAGCTGTGCTTGCCTTCTTGCCGTCCTCATTGCTGCCATCCTTGCCTTGTGTGTCTGTCTTGTTCGGACGTATGGCTAGTCGCTCGCCTCTTGCTACTTACAATGGCGGCCTTAATTAGACCTGTACTCAAGGTGAAGTCATTCCTTTTCTGTAAACAGTCTGTGCGACTCTTGTATTATGATATGGTGAAATATTTTTAAACATACGATGAATATTTTTATATGTGGTGAATATTTTTAAAATACATTTAACATCTTTTTAGATACGTTGAACTTTTTCTAATACACACTCAACATTTTCTAAAAAATTAAGTAGGACCTTATGTCGTTTTAGAAACATCAACAAAGTACAACAGCTTTATAATGTTTTAGAAAAAGAAAGACGTCAAGCAAATATGTGCTTTGACGCGAAGCAAATTTTTGCTTCTGATGAAAGCACTTTATTTTCCGAGAAGCATAGTTGTGCTTCCATAAAAAAAAATTGCTCCAAAACGTAGCAAAACCGAAAAGCTAGAATAACACTAAAACATGCAAAAAAAATTCCATAGGGATCACTCAGCAGGCGACATGTGGTGGTGGCTGGGCGCATGATTTGCCGAGGCCACGTGCCAAGAAAGTGACCCTTGCGGGAGCCGCGCAAAAGATAAACATTGGATAGTTGCTTGCCGGCTACAACTCTGAATAGGTGGTCTCTTCAAGGGAGTCGGTCCGTAGATAAGACTAGCGGCTTTACCGTTTCACTGACCCGCAACTCCTAGTAGATTTGTCGGGTCAGCAATGTCGCGGCTTAACGGCCCGACAAATCTACTAGGATGGACACCGCCTCAAAAGGTTATAATAATTTTTGAGTCTGTTTTCCATTTGATCTTTGTATAGATTATTTAATTTTGTCTCACTAGCTGGTCTTCTCTTTCAGTACATATAAATGTGTGTGAGAATGCTAGTCCAACAAGCATCATTCACAGGCATAGAGGAAGGGAGGGACTGCGCTCTCTCTGCGTCGCTCGTGCCTTAATGCAAGGATGGCCGATGGGAACTGGGCTGGGCCTCGAGCGACTCACCGAGGGGGACCAGGCGAAACTCAGCTCAGCTCGGTCGGGAATCGGGCCTCCTTTCACAACTCGGCTCGCTCTTTTATTGTATCAGGCTGAGCCGTAATTGGCCGAGCTGGAGCGAGCTTCGGGCTGAGCCGAAAAGCTCGCTCGGACGTCCAGTCCTGCACCCGCCGGTGCAAACGAATTCAAGATAGCTTCTGCTGAAATATGGGATGGGCTTTAGGCCCATTTAGCAATTTCTGAAAATCTCTAAGGGCCCATGTGGGTTATATGGCACTAGGTGTAGTGGGAAGTTTAGTGCCACCCCGGAAGTGGAAGAGGAGTTGGACCTCCTTATAAGGGATTCTCTTCCGCGGGATCGAGCCGAGCTCACACCTACGCGCTTATTTTCGCCAGTCACTAACGGAGAGTTCTCTGACAGCTGGACCACGATCTGAGACGTCAGATCGTGGGCTGTCACGGACTCGGACGTGGGTCGAGCCCACGTCTCTCCACGCGGGTGCGCCTATATAAGTGTGCGGTGTCTCCTAACCCTAGCCGCCACGAACAGATCACATCAGCTCACGCGCACGCCGACCGCCATTCCCGTGCTGCTGCTGCCGCCGGTGACTCCATCCCGTCTGCCGCGTACACGGTCGACGGGAGAGCAGGTCTCCGGAACCCCGCCCTTCCGGTTCCTATACGGGAGAGGGGCGAATAGGTTTTTGGGAAGCTACCACCCGACTGCTCGCTGCTCGTCTACTTCCTCTACTTCCGCGTCATCTTCATCGTTACCATGTCGCAGTCGGACGCGGACCGTCTCGCTGCCGAGAAACTTGAAGCCGACAAGAAGGCCGCTGAGGACGCTGTTGCCGCCGCCACCGCCGCGGCCTCCGCATGGCCTACTGGAAGGTATAACTCGTTTATACCGCTCCTGCTATTTTCTGTTTTAGCCATGCTAGCGTTATACGCAGATCTTTCTGCAATTAGCGTAGTATGTGCTTTCTTGACTGAATACCAGTATGCATTTATTCGTGTCAATGCCATGCTAGTGATTTACTCGTGGATTAAGTTGATCGGAAAATTGCCTATTTACTCAGCAATCCAAAAACCTATCATGTGTAGGAATTTTTCGACAAGTGGCTTTGCCGCTGCACTGAAACTGGATAAGTTTACCGGTACGTACTTTAAGTGTTGGCGGACTAAGACCACTTTATGGCTCATGGCTATGAACATATTCTGGGTCACCGGTGTCTCCGCGGGAACGATTGCTCCTGAACAGGAGAAGGCGTTCAGGGAGGCCACCGTTGTGTTTCTCGGAGCAGTTCTTAGCGTGATCGGAGATAAATTGTTCGATGCATATTTACATGTGCACGTCGCCAAGGACTTGTGGGAGGCGCTCGAATCTATGTTCGGGGCCACCGATGCTGGGAGCGAAATGTATATTATGGAGCAGTTCCACGATTACAAGATGGTTGAAAACCGTGCTGTACTGGATCAGGCTCATGAGATAATATGCATCGTTAAGGAGCTTGAGCTTCTCAAATGCGAGTTACCGGGCAAGTTTGTTGCGGGCTACATAATCGCTAAGCTACCAAATTCCTGGAGGAACTTTGCCACCACTCTGAAACATCAGAGCTGTGAATTCTCAGTGGAGGATGTCATTGGCCATCTGTGTGTTGAGCAAAATTCGAGGGCAAAGGACTCGCACGGAAAAGGGGCTGAAGGGACTTTTGTCGCCAACATGGTGAACCAGAGGTACCTCAACTCCCACAAGCCCAAGGGAAAGAACGGTGTCCAACACAATACCGACTTTAAGAAGATGGGTAAGAAGACCTTCAAGAAGAACAAGAAGGATGAGGGATGTTTTACTTGTGGTTCGATTGAACATTGGGCCAACAAGTGCCCAAACAAGTTTAAGAAGTCAGGACATGACTCCAAGTTTGTCAACATGATTATGGGCAACAATGAGAATGGTGCATCTGGGTCACAAGCCACAGGTCCGTATTGATGGGGAATGGCGCAAGTGCTTCTGTTTATGGTGTTGGCACGGTCGATCTGAAGTTTACTTCGGGAAGGATCGTGCAGCTGAAGAACGTGCAACATGTCCCCGCCATCAAGAAGAACCTCGTTATTGGCTCCCTTCTGTGTAGAGAAGGGTTTAAGTTGGTCTTTGAGTCTAATAAGTTAGTTTTTACTAAATATGGACTTTTTATTGGAAAAGGTTATGAGAGCGGAGGGATGTTCCGCCTTTTCCTCACAGATTTTTGTAATAAAGTCATGAACCATATTCATTCAAGTGTTAATGAATCTGAAGTTTGGCATTCACGTCTTTCTCACATTAGTTTCGGTGTTATGATGGGGCTAGCTAAGTTGGATTTAATCCCGAGTTTCACTTTAGCCAAAGGTTCTAAGTGCCTTTCATGTGTGCAAGCTAAGCAACCTCGCAAGCCTCACAAGGTTGTGGAGGAGAGACACATGGCACCATTAGAACTCATACATCCTGATCTTTGTGAGATGAATGGTGTGTTGACTAAAGGTGGAAAGAAATAATTCATGACATTGATAGATGATTCCACTAGATATTGCTATGTGTATCTATTAAATACTAAAGATGAGGCTCTACACTACTTTAAAATCTATAAGGCAGAAGTTGAGAATCAACTTGAAAAAAAAATTAAACGAGTCCGATCAGATCGTGGTGGAGAATACTTCTCGAATGAGTTTGATTCCTTCTGTGCTGAACACTTCATTATTCATGAGAGGACGCCTCCCTATTCACCCCAGTCAAACGGGGTTGCCGAACGGAAAAAACGTACTCTAACTGATTTGGTTAACGCCATGTTAGATACATCGGGTTTATCCAAGGCATGGTGGGGGGAGGCTATATTGACGGCATGTCATGTCTTGAATAAAGTTCTGACAAAGGATAATGAGATCACTTCCTATGAGAAATGGGAAAAGAGAAGGACAAGACTCTCGTACTTGCGTACTTGGGGCTGTTTGGCGGAAGTCAATGTGCCAATCCCCAAAAAGCGTAAGCTTGGACCAAAGACTGTGGACTGCGTTAATTTGGGCAACGCTAAGAACAGCGTTGGCTATAGATTTCTAGTAGTGAAATCTGAGGTACCTCACCATAAGGTCGGTACAATTATGGAGTCTAAGGATGCTACATTCTTCGAGGATATTTTTCCTATGAGAGATATGCAAAGCACTTCTAGACAGGAATCTGAGGAGACTCCTGAGCCTGTCATTCCTATGGATTATTATGAACAAATACATGATGAAAATCCTGAGGAGGATGACGAGGAAACCCTTGGTAGGGGCAAGAGACAAAGGACTGCAAAGACCTTTGGTGATGATTTCTTCGTGTACCTTGTGGATGATACTCCCACGTCCATTTCAGAAGCGTATGTCTCTCCAGAGGCTGACTACTGGAAGGATGCAGTCCGTAGCGAGATGGATTCCATCATGGCTAATGGGACATGGGAGATCACTAAATGTCCCTATGGTTGCAAACCATTGGGATGTAAGTGGGTGTTCAAAAAGAAGCTTAGGCATGATGGTATGATTGAAAAGTACAAGGCTAGGCTTGTGGCCAAGGGCTATGACCAGAAAGGAGAGGAAGATTTCTTCGATAGTTATTCACCTGTGGCAAGACTGACCACCATTCGAGTATTACTCTCGTTGGCGGCCTCGCATGGTCTTCTCGTCCACCAGATGGATGTTAAGACGGCTAAACGAGGAAATCTACATGCAACAACCAGATGGCTTTGTGATAGATGGTCAGGAAAGAAAGGTGTGTAGGCTAATGAAATCTTTATATGGCCTGAAGCAAGCACCTAAGCAATGGCATGATTAGTTTAATACAACTCTAACATCTGTTGGTTTCGTTGTTAATGAAGCTGACAAATGTGTATACTATCGCCATGGTGGGGGCGAAGGAGTTATACTGTGCTTGTATGTTGATGACATACTGATATTCCGAACCAACCTCAAAGTCATTGAGGAGGTCAAGTCGTTTTTGTCTCAGAACTTTGAGATGAAAGACCTCGGTGTGGCTGATGTTATCTTGAACATGAAGCTAGTGAGAGATGATGACGGTGGGATTACTCTTCTGCAATCCCATTATGTTGAGAAGGTGTTGAGTCGTTTTGGGATATTTGGACTGCACGCCATCTCAAACACCATATGATCCTAGCGTGTTGATTCAAAAGTTCGAAGGCACGGCTAAGGATCAACTGAGATACTCTCAAATCATTGGTTCACTCATGTACCCAGCGAGCGCAACGAGGCCTGATATCGCTTTGCTGTGAGCAAACTGAGACGATTTGTTTCCAAACCGGGCGATGTACATTGGCATGCTATTGAGAGAATTATGCGCCATCTGAAAGATACTATGAACTATGGACTTCACTATATGGATACCCGTCGGTACTTGAAGGGTATAGTGATGCGAATTGGATCTCCGATGCTGATGAGATGAAGGCCACAACTGGGTATATGTTTACTCTTGGAGCTGGGGTTGTTTCCTGGAAGTCTTGCAAGCAAACGATCTTAACGAGATCAACAATGGAAGCAGAATTAACAGCATTAGACACATCTGGTGTCGAAGTACGATGGCTTCGAGATCTTTTGATGGACTCGCCATTGGTTGATAAACCGGTTCCGGCTATCCTTATGAACTATGACAATCAGACTGTCATCACCAAGGTGAAGAGTTCAAAGGACAAAATGAAGTCCAATAAACACATAAGAATGAGATTAAAAGCTGTCAGAGAATTAAGAAACTCCGGAGTGATAGCATTGGAGTATGTCCATACGGCTAAGAATCTCGCAGATCCCTTTACAAAAGGGCTATCACGTGTTGTGATAGATAGTGCATCGAGGGAGATGGGTATGAGACCCACATGAGTTGCCATGGTGGTAACCCAACCTATGTGATCGGAGATCCCGTGAAGTAGGAGCTGGGAAAACAAGCCAGTGGTGAACCGAGGAGAGTAACTATACTAACCCACTCCGTTGGAGATGCAATATTCTCAATACTGTATGGTAGGGTGACTACTCTCTTAATGTGTTCCAAAGCTTATGTAAGCAAGATGCTATCCTACAGAGCGATCTTTAGAGGAACACACCTATATGAGCCCGACTGCTGGTCATGTGATCTCTAGTAAGCTCATGAATAGGCCAAGAGTGTGACTTATATGCTCCACCCGAGGGGTTAGCCTTCGGCAGCCTAGTACTAGTAAGACATGTGGTGAAGCTTCTTTACGCCAAACTGACAATTCAAGGCATAATCCATTGTTCCGTTGTGAAGGAGTGTAGCTACTTGCTCTAGGAGAAGTTCAACCATAATAGGTCTTCACTGAAATACTAGTATATCGAAACAGCAATTGGAACAGAGGACACAATGGGCCCTCGAGATCTGGTGGGGGATTGCTGAAATATGGGATGGGCTTTAGGCCCATCTAGCAATTTCTGAAAATCTCTAAGGGCCCATGTGGGTTACATGGCACTGGGTGTAGTGGGAAGTTTAATCCCACCCCGAAAGTGGAAGAGGAGTTGGACCTCCTTGCTACCTCTTGAGCACTGCGTTGGTTTTCCCTTGAAGAGGAAAGGGTGATGCAGCAAAGTAGCGTAAGTATTTCCCTCAGCTTTTGAGAACCAAGGTATCAATCCAGTAGGAGGCTACACACGAGTCCCTCGCACCTACACAAACAAATAAATCCTCGCAACCAACATCATAAGGGGTTGTCAATCCCTACACGGTCACTTACGAGAGTGAGATCTGATAGATATGATCAGATAATATTTTTGGTATTTTTGTGATAAAGATGCAAAGTAAAATAAAAGGCAATGAAAATAGCTAAGTGTTGGAAGATTAATATGATGGAAAATAGACCCGGGGGCCATAGGTTTCACTAGTGGCTTCTCTCGAGAGCATAAGTATTTACGGTGGGTGAACAAATTACTGTTGAGCAATTGACAGAATTGAGCATAGTTATGAGAATATCTAGGCATGATCATGTATATAGGCATCACGTCCGAAACAAGTAGACCGACTCCTGCCTGCATCTACTACTATTACTCCACATATCGACCGCTATCCAGCATGCATCTAGAGTATTAAGTTTATAAGAACAGAGTAACGCTTTAAGAAAGATGACATGATGTAGAGGGATAAACTCATGCAATATGATATAAACCCCATCTTGTTATCCTCGATGGCAACAATTCAATACATGCCTTGCTGCCCCTACTGTCACTGGGAAAGGACATCGCTAGATTGAACCCAAAGCTAAGCACTTCTCCCATTGCAAGAAAGATCAATCTAATAGGCCAAACCAAACTGATAATTCGAAGAGACTTGCAAAGATAACCAATCATACATAAAAGAATTCAGAAGATTCAAATATTGTTCATAGATAAACTTGATCATAAACCCACAATTCATCGATCTCAACAAACACACCGCAAAAGAAGATTACATCGAATAGATCTCCACAAGAGAGGGGGAGAACATTGTATTGAGATCCAAAAAGAGAGAGGAAGCCATCTAGCTAATAACTATGGACCCGAAGGTCTGAGGTAAACTACTCACACTTCATCGGAGAGGCTATGGTGTTGATGTAGAAGCCCTCCGTGATCGATGCCCCCTCCGGCGGAGCTCTGGAACAGGCCCCAAGATGGGATCTCACGGGTACAGAAGGTTGCTGTGGCGCCCCCGATTTGACCGTACACTAATCATGCACGCAAATGTGTACGATCAAGATCAGGGACTCACGGGAAGATATCACAACACAACTCTAAAACATAAATAAGTCATACAAGCATCATAATACAAGCCAGGGGCCTCGAGGGCTGGAATACAAGTGCTCGATCACAGACGAGTCAGCGGAAGCAACAATATCTGAGTACAGACATAAGTTAAACAAATTTGCCTTAAGAAGGCTAGCACAAACTGGGATACAGATTGAACGAGGCGGAGGCCTCCTGCCTGGGATCCTCCTAACTACTCCTGGTCGTCGTCAGCGGGCTGCACGTAGTAGTAGGCACCTCCAGTGTCGTAGGAGTCGTCGTCGACGGTGGCGTTTGGCTCCTGGACCCCAGCATCTGGTTGCGACAACCAGGTAGAAAGGAAAGGGGGAAAAGTGGGAGAGAAGCAACCGTGAGTACTCATCCAAAGTACTCGCAAGCAAGGAACTACACTACATATGCATGGGTATATGTGTAAACGGCCATATCAGTGGACTGAACTGCAGAATGCCAGGATAAGAGGGGGATAGCTAATCCTGTCGAAGACTACGCTTCTGGCCAACTCCATCTTGCAGCATGTAGAAGAGAGTAGATTGAAGTCGTCCAAGTAGCATCGCATAGCATAATCCTACCCGGCGATCCCCTCCTCGTCGCCCTGTTAGAGAGCGATCACCGGGTTGTATCTGGCACTTGGAAGGGTGTATTTTATTCAGTATCCGGTTCTAGTTGTCATAAGGTCAAAGTACAACTCCGGGTCGTCCTTTTACCGAGGGACACGGCTATTCGAATAGATAAACTTCCCTGCAGGGGTGCACCACATAACCCAACACGCTCGATCCCATTCGGCCGGACACACTTTTCTGGGTCATGCCCGGCCTCGGAAGATCAACACGTCGCAGCCCCACCTAAGCACAACAGAGAGGTCAGCACGCCGGTCTAAATCCTATGCGCGCAGGGATCTGGGCCCATCGCCCATTGCACACCTGCACGTTGCGTACGCGGCCGGAAGCAGACCTAGCCTAGTGGCATTCCAGTCCAATCCGGCGCGCGCCACTCAGTCGCTGACGTCACGAAGGCTTCGGCTGATACCACGACGCCGGGATACCCATAACTACTCCCGCGTAGATGGTTAGTGCGTATAGACCAAATGGCCAGACTCAGATCAAATACCAAGAACTCGTTAAGCGTGTTATGTCGAAGTAACCACGGACGCCGTCCAGGGCCAGGCCCACCTCTCACCTAGGCGGTCTCAACCTTCCCTGTCGCTCCACCACAAAGATCCACTTGCGGGTACTCCTACGAGCCGACCCGACTTTAGTCACCACCTGTGTCATGTATAGAGTATATAAGTATATACCCGTGATCACCGCCCAGGTGATCACGGCCCGATAGTATAGCACAGCAGACGAACAAGAATGTAGGGCCACTGATGGAAAACTAGCACCCTATACTAAGCATGTAGGATTGCAGGTAAAGGTAACAACAGTAGAAGCAAGGGCAGGCTATGCATCAGTATAGGATTAACGGAAAGCAGTAACATGCTACACTACTCTAATGCAAGTAGTATAGAGAAGAATAGGCGATATCTGGTGATCAAGGGGGGGGCTTGCCTGGTTGCTCTGGCAAGTAGGAGGGGTCGTCAACTCCGCAGTCGAACTGGGCAGCAGCAGTGTCGGTCTCGTAGTCTACCGGAGAGAAGGGGGAAGAAACAGTAAATACAATGCAAACATAAGCATGACGATGCGTGACATGACAATGAGCGATGCTAGGTGTGCCCTAACGCGGCAGTAGGTGGTACCGGCGAAGGGGGGAACATCCGGGAATGTATTCCCGATGTTTCGCGTTTTCGGACAGACGGACCGGAGGGGAAAGTTCCATGTTCGCTATGCTAGGAACGTGTGGCCGATAAACGGACTACGTATTCGGATTCGTCTCGTCGTTCTGAGCAACTTTCATGTACAAAGTTTTTCCATCCGAGCTACGGTTTATTTTATATTAAATTTTAAACATTTAAATCATTTTAAGTATTTAATAAATTAATTTAATTCGAAATTTAATTAATGCATCAGCATGACATCAGCATGACGTCAGCAGTCAACGTTGACCGTTGACCTGGTCAACCTGACAGGTTGGTCCCACCTGTCAGGGGCTGTTAGCTAATTAACTACTGTTTAATTAAATTAACTAATTAATTAGATTAATTTAAACAGGATTAATTAACTTAATTAATTTAGTTAATTAATTAATTAATTAATTAAATTTATTTTTATTATTTGTTTTATTTATATTTTTAATTCTTTTTTCTTCTTCTTTTTTTTAACGTTCTCTGGGCGTGGGGCCCATCTGTCATAGGCCCCAGGGGGTTCGGGCCCAGGGGCAGTGGCTCAGGGGCGCCAGGCCCCACCTGGCAGTGGCCCAGGGGCCACAGGCGGCGCGGGCGCGGCGCGCGTGTGCGGCGCGGGCGACGGGCGGTGGGCGTGGGCGACGGGCGCCCGTAGCCTGCCCGGGGCAGGGCGGGGCCGTGGCCATGGACGAGGCCGCCGGCGCCCACGCCGCCGGCCAGGAGGGGCGGTGGAGGGTCGTAGTCGGCGCGGGGGTGGAGGTAGTGGCGGGGCTGGCCGGAGCGGGGCCGCGGACCAGAGGGGGACTGGCCGTGGCCGAGCCAGACGGCCGGGACGAGGCACGGGCGCCAGGGCGCGGGGGAGGTCGACGCGGCCGCGGGTCGAGCTCGTGTCCATGGTGGATCGCGGGCGAGATGGCGCAGAGAGTAGGAGAGCGGGGGTGCGGTGAGCGCGTTCGGGGCCCGGGTCGGCGAGTGTGCACGGCGACGGAGGGGAAGAGGAGGAGGGGGAAAGGCCCGGGGCCTCACCGGGGTTCGCAGGGTCCAGGGCAGCGGTGCTTGAGGTGGTCCGGCGAGGAGGAGACGAGGAGGAGGACGGTGAGGCGGCGACAAAGTCCGGCGACGGCGTGGCAGCTCTGGGGCGACGTCGGGGGCAAGCGGGGTGACGGGGTCGTCGGGGCGGCGTCGGGGGCGAGCGGGGCGACGGGGTCGTCGGGGCGGCGTCGGGGGCGAGCGGGGCGACGGGGTCGAGCCCGATCCGATCTGGATCGGGGGAGGGAGGGGGGAGTGGGGTGTCGGTGGGGGGTTAGGGTTTGGGGTAGTGGGGGATATGGGCGCGGCTGATGGGCCGGCCTGGTGGCCTGGTGGGCCGAGGCCGTTCGGCCAAGTTGGGCCACGGCCCAGTGGGGGGGCTCCTTTTCCCTTTTTTTAGCTTTCTTTTCTTTTTCTTTATTTTCTTTTCTGTTTTACATCATTTTAAAATATTTAGGCATTTGCTAAAATTGTGTTTACTTCACCATAATTAACTATGCCTTATTTGGCACCCACCGAACATTTTTGTTTGGATTTTGAAAACTTTGGGTGTTTACCACTATTTAGAATTTAAATTTTGGAACGGTTTCGAATCATCGTGAGGTTAGCAACAGTAACAGAGGTGACGTGGCATGATTAGCGTGGAATTGCTGTAGCATGATTATCCAGGCGTTACAAATCTCCTCCACTACAAGAAATCTCGTCCCGAGATTTAGGAGGTAGAAGGAAACAGTGCGGGGTATTCTTCGCGCAGACGATCCTCTCGTTCCCAAGTGGCTTCATCTTCAGAATGGTGCGACCACTGGACTTTGAGAAACTTGATCGCCTTCTGACGTGTGCGGCGTTCAGCTTGGTCGAGAATGCGGACCGGATGTTCCTTATAGGAGAGGTCCTGCTGCAACTCGAGCACTTCATGATCCACTGCTCAGATTGGGTGCTTGAAGCAACGGTGGAGCTGTGACACATGGAACACATCGTGAACCTGAGAAAGGTTCGGCGGAAGCTCCAGTTGGTATGCCACTTTTCCACGCCTTTCCAGAATAGTGAACGGGCCAATATATCGAGGAGCTTGTTTGCCCTTGATTCCAAAGCGGTGAGCACCCTTCATTGGTGTGACTCGAAGATAAGCCTTTTCGCCAGGTTGATAGACTATGCCTTTATGATGGCGGTCATACCGACTCTTCTGACGTGACTGAGCAGTCTTGAGATTCTCACGAATAATGCGGACTTGTTCTTCGGCATGTTGGATAATATCCGGACCGAAGAGTGGACGTTCCCCAGTTTCTGACAAGTTCAGAGGGGTTCGGCACTTTCGTCCATATAACACTTCGAAGGGGGCCATCTTCAGACTAGCTTGATAGCTATTATTATAAGAGAACTCAGCATACGGGAGAGATTCCTCCCATTTCTTGCCGAAGGAAATAACACAAACTCGAAGCATGTCTTCGAGAACTTGGTTGACGCGTTCAACCTGCCCTTGCGACTGAGGATGAAACACAGTACTGAATGACAGATGAGTTCCCATAGCTTCTTGGAAACTTGCCTAGAATCTTGAAGTGAATAAGCTGCCACGGTCTGAGCTGATAACCAATGGAATACCGTGGAGTGAAACAATCCTGGACATATAGAGCGTTGCCAGCTGACTAGTAGTGATCGTTTCTTTGACTGCCAGGAAATGTGCAACTTTGGAAAGCCGGTCAATGACGACAAGAATAGCATCATTACCTTTCTGTGATTTGGGAAATCCAGTGACGAAGTCCATCTCAACATGGTCCCATTTCCATTCAGGAATAGAGATAGGTTGCAGAGTTCCAACAGGCCTTTGATGTTCTGCTTTGATACGACGGCAAACGTCACACTCAGCAACATAACGAGCAATGTCTTGCTTCATATTAGACCACCAGAATCTCTGACGGATGTCTTGGTACATCTTTGTACTACCAGGATGGATACACAGGGGCGTATCATGAGCTTCTTTCATAATTTCCTGTGTCATATCCAGGTTTTTCTCTGCACATGGCACCACTAGACGGCCCTTGAAGTATATAGTGCCATCCTCAGCAATAGTGAAGAATGAGGGCTTTCCTTCTGCGAGGTAGCGCTTAATCTTGTGGGCTTCAGAGTCATACTTCTATAGCCTTTTGATGCTGTCCACGAGATCTGGTTTAGCAACTAGGGTATTGAGGGAACCCTGGGTAACAACGTGGAGGTTCATCTTGCCAAACTCCTTAGGAGGGGGAGAGAGTGCACCCGGAGGAACAATACGGAGGTTCAGCTTCCGGAATTCTTCCACAAGCGAAGGCTGAACTTTGTGAACCTGGAGGTGGTTGCTGTAAGACTTGCGGCTCAAGGCATCAGCCATTACATTAGCCTTGCCTGGCGTATAGGAAATTCCCAAGTCAAAGTCTGCAACAAGCTCCATCCATCTCTGCTGATCGAGGTTCAGGTCTGGCTGAGTAAACAGATACTTCAGACTTTGGTGGTCAGTGAAGATCTCGCAACGATTACCGAGAAGGTAATGTCGCCACTGCTTCAGCGCATGAATGACAGCAGCACGTTCGAGGTCGTGAACTGGGTAGTTCTCTTCGTGAGGGCGCAATTGCCGAGAGGCATAAGCAATCACTTTGCGGTCTTGCATTAGGACACAGCCTAATCCTTGACGGGAAGCGTCGCAGTAAATGACGAAGTCCTTAGTATCAGGTGGAGCTAGAACTGGGGCAGTAGTCAACTTGTCTTTGAGTGCCTGGAAACTTTCCTGACATTTGTCTGTCCATTGGAACTTGACGCCCTTATGCAACAGGTTAGTCAGAGGCCTGGCGATCTTGGAGAAGTTCTCGACGAATCGACGGCAATAGCTGGCGAGACCGAGAAAACTTCTGACTTGCTTAACGTTCTTGGGAGGAGTCCAATCAAGGATAGCCTGGACTCGTTCAGGGTTGACGGCAATACCATCCTTAGAGATGACATGACCAAGATAGGTTACTTCCGGTAGCCAGAATTCACATTTGGAGAACTTGGCATATAGTTGATGCTCTCGTAGCTTTTCCAGCACAAGCCGAAGATGTTCAACATGTTCTTCTTCGTTCTTGGAAAATACCAGGATATCATCCAGATAAACCACAACGAACTTGTCGAGGTAATCCATGAATATATAGTTCATCAGACGAGAGAAGGTGGCTGGAGCATTGGTTAAACCGAAAGACAAGACGGTGTACTCTTATGAACCATATCGAGTCACGAAGGCGGTCTTTGGGATATCCTCTTCGCGAACTCGGATCTGTTGGTAACCCAGCCTCAAGTCGAGCTTAGAGAACACTGATGAACCCGCCAGTTGATCATACAGATCATTGATCCGAGGAAGAGGGTATTTATTCTGAATGGTAGCTTGGTTTATAGGACGGTAGTCTTGAACTAATCGGTTTGTCCCATCCTTCTTCTTGACAAAGAGAGAAGGTGCTCCCCAAGGAGAGCAACTTGGGCGAATGAATCCTTTGCGAAGAGAATTGTCTATTTCCCCCTTAAGCTCAAGGAGTTCATGCGGCGGCATTTGGTAGGGTCGCTTGGCTATAGGAGTGGTGCCTGGTTTCAAGTCGATGATAAATTCGACAGCTCTAGCAGGGGGAATCCCTGGAAGTTCTTCAGGGAAGACGTCGAGGAATTCACGCACGACGGGAATGTTTTCAATTCCCTCGAGTGGTGCGGCATTCAAGGCATTCAATGCATAGAGCCTGGCCTCGGCATTTTGCACCAGATGAGCTTGGTAAGCAACTATTTCATCTGAAGGGTGAAGTAGATGAACGGTCTTAGTGGTGCAAACTATAGAAGCAGTATGCGCTTTCAGCCAATCCATCCCCAAAATGAGGTCGATGTTAGACGACTTCAGGATAATGGGAGAGGCATAGAATTCCAGCCCTTCGATTTCCACGGGGACATCGATGCAAACCAGGGAGGTTTGACACTGTCCCACGGGGTTTTTGACCAATACCAAGGTGTTCATCTCCTCACATTTAACGTCGTGCTTGTATGCAAAATCTTGTGACATGAATGAATGCGATGTACCTGTATAAAAAAACAGATGCTGGTACTGAATTTACGAGGGGTGTACCCATCACAGTAGCAGGCTGGTCTTGAGCTTCGTTCAGATCAACGTGGTTGGCATGAGCACGACCATAAGACTTAGCATTGTTATTGCGGGGCTGGTTGTTACCACGGCCAGTTGCTGGAAGGGCCAGTTGATTCTGGTTCTGGTTGCATTCTCTAGCACGGTGCCCTGGTTGACCACACCTGAAGCACAAGCCATTATTGGGAGTGGGAACAGGAGCTTGGGACGGTGGAGCTGGAAGTCTTGACTGCCTAGATGGTGGTGGAGGCAGACGAGGTGCAGCATAGGTCTGCCTTGGGGTAGATGCATTTGGACGGTACATGCTGTTCGGGATCCATATCTTACGCTTCTGTGAGGGCGGGCCCGAAGATGAGCCCGTGTCACGGTTGCGCCTGTGAGAGCTCTGGTATTCCTGCAGACCAGTTTCGACATTGATTGGCTTGTTCACCAAGGTGGCGAAATCAGCAAAGTCATGCACTAGAAGTGCGAGCTTGATGTCAGCTTGAAGGCCATCACGGAACTTCTCCTGTCTGCGTGCATCAGTTGCAATGTCCTCTTCAGCATAGCGAGACAAGTCCAGAAACTCCCGCTGATAAGCTTCAACAGTTTTGTTGCCTTGGGTGAGGTTGCGGAACTCACGCTTCTTCCGGTCCATGACTCCCTGAGGAATGAAGCGGGCACGGAAAGCAGCTTGGAAGTCTGGCCAGGTGATGATTGTTCCAGCTGGCAGAGTACGCCTGTGGCTGTCCCACCATTGAGCTGCGGGTCCCTTCAGAAAGAAGGAAGCAAAGTTGACATAGCTGGCAGGGGCTACATTGGCAGACTCCATCTCATAGGTGATGTCACGGAGCCAGTCATCAGCATCCAGAGGCTGAGTTGAGCTGCGGTACACAGTTGGATTGAGGCGCATGAAATCCTGCAGAGTTACTGGAGTTGGTTGCTGGTCCATATTGGGGCGAGGAAACTGAGCCATCATATTTTCCATGAATTGGCGGTTCAGTTCGAACTGTTGGATCATACCAGCCATGTACTCAGGTGGTGGTGGGGCATTGCCACCACTACCACGACCACCTGGTCTAACCATCCTGCTAATATATAACAGGGGTAGTTCAGTCAAGAATCATTCATGATGAAACATGCATAATGAAAGGAGCATGATAGCTACTACATAGTAGTCGGCATAACTTACAAAAGGGGTCATGCATAGAGTTCAGTACACAGAGTTCAGTACATAGACTAAAACAACATAGGCGGCACATAGGCTCGCGGCGAATGCATCCAATACTAATAAGCAAGACTACATCAGTCCCAGGAGGAACTGTGGAGGTAATCGTAGCCCGACAGCTGGTAGTGAGGCAACGGATAGCCCTCCACGTCAGCAGACTGGGGGCCGCGGATACTCAGGTGTAGAGCCCGACGCTCAGGTGGCGGAAGAGGGCCAAGTGCGGGAGAGTAGCCTCCCACCTCTGGCCAACCGACACCGTGGGGCATCACGGTCCTGGCTGGGTAGATCGCAGTACACGGTAGCTGTCCAGATCAGACAAAGGGGTGGAGCAGCGTCAGAGCACGGTAAAGGTGCTAACGGGTGGTGTACATCTCGTGGCGAAGAGCTCGGTTAGCTTGATCCAGCCCATCAGCATGCAGAACCAGGTTCTGATGGTAGAAGGGCTCTCGGGTGACAGTGGAGTAGGCAGCAGTATAGTATCCCTCCGCACCAACATCAGATGCGAGCAATGTGCCTGAAAGGGGAGGTGTCCAACTCCCGATACTCTCCACGAAGACGTGTCAGAGCAGCATAGGCAGCATCGTGGACATCCATATCGATGGTCACTCCAACACCATGAGCGGTGTGCAGCACAGTAGTGGAGTCATACTCCCGCGAGTAGAGGTGGATGATGGCACGGTACTGCTCCTGGTTAAAGTCCTGGTACTCCTCGTAGACGGTGTACTCAGGGTGCCAGCGATAACCCAGATAGGTCATCATCTCAGCTAGCACAGCAGGTGATCCCGAGGCACCAATGGCCGTCGTGTGACGCACGACCTGGCTCGTGGGTTCCATCTGAAAGCAAAGACGTTTCAAATGAGTCAAATGACAGTGTGTGAATTGTTCAAAATACCATTCTAAGAAACAACTATGGCTTATCCAACTTTGGGGTGAATGCGGTCACGGGATCCTAGTGTTAGAGTTAGTAAATTCGTTTAACCCGAGTAGAAGAGAGTTCAGAGTCCCAGAGTAATGGTCGAGGAGTAAAAGATCCTAGTACCACCCAATGGCGACATGGGCCCGTAAGACACACAGCCATGTTAGTAAAAGTTTTGTAATGTCTAGACTCGACTTCGGCCAAGGAGTGTGGAAAGGGGGATTCCTACAGGCAGTCGGCTCTGATACCAACTTGTGACGCCCCCGATTTGACCGTACACTAATCATGCACGCAAATGTGTACGATCAAGATCAGGGACTCACGGGAAGATATCACAACACAACTCTAAAACATAAATAAGTCATACAAGCATCATAATACAAGCCAGGGGCCTCGAGGGCTCGAATACAAGTGCTCGATCACAGACGAGTCACCGGAAGCAACAATATCTGAGTACAGACATAAGTTAAACAAGTTTGCCTTAAGAAGGCTAGCACAAACTGGGATACAGATCGAACGAGGCGCAGGCCTCCTGCCTGGGATCCTCCTAACTACTCCTGGTCGTCGTCAGCGGGCTGCACGTAGTAGTAGGCACCTCCAGTGTCGTAGGAGACGTCGTCGACGGTGGCGTCTGGCTCCTGGACCCCAGCATCTGGTTGCGACAACCAGGTAGAAAGGAAAGGGGGAAAAGAGGGAGAGAAGCAACCGTGAGTACTCATCCAAAGTACTCGCAAGCAAGGAACTACACTACATATGCATGGGTATATGTGTAAAGGGCCATATCAGTGGACTGAACTACAGAATGCCAGGATAAGAGGGGGATAGCTACTCCTGTCGAAGACTACGCTTTTGGCCAACTCCATCTTGCAGCATGTAGAAGAGAGTAGATTGAAGTCCTCCAAGTAGCATCGCATAGCATAATCCTACCCGGCGATCCCCTCCTCGTCGCCCTGTTAGAGAGCGATCACCGGGTTGTATCTGGCACTTGGAAGGGTGTATTTTATTCAGTATCCGGTTCTAGTTGTCATAAGGTCAAAGTACAACTCCGGGTCGTCCTTTTACCGAGGGACACGGCTATTCGAATAGATAAACTTCCCTGCAGGGGTGCACCACATAACCCAACACGCTCGATCCCATTTGGCCGGACACACTTTTCTGGGTCATGCCCGGCCTCGGAAGATCAACACGTCGCAGCCCCACCTAAGCACAACAGAGAGGTCAGCACGTCGGTCTAAATCCTATGCGCGCAGGGGTCTGGGCCCATTGCACACCTGCACGTTGCGTACGCGGCCGGAAGCAGACCTAGCCTAGTGGCGTTCCAGTCCAATCCGGCGCGCGCCACTCAGTCGCTGACGTCACGAAGGCTTCGGCTGATACCACGACGCCGGGATACCCATAACTACTCCCGCGTAGATGGTTAGTGCGTATAGACCAAATGGCCAGACTCAGGTCAAATACCAAGAACTCGTTAAGCGTGTTATGTCGAAGTAACCGCGGACGCCGTCCAGGGCCAAGCCCACCTCTCACCTAGGCGGTCTCAACCTGCCCTGTCGCTCCGCCACAAAGATCCACTTGCGGGTACTCCTACGAGCCGACCCGACTTTAGTCACCACCTGTGTCATGTATAGAGTATATAAGTATATACCCGTGATCACCGCCCAGGTGATCACGGCCCGATAGTATAGCACAGCAGACGGACAAGAATGTAGGGCCACTGATGGAAAACTAGCACCCTATACTAAGCATGTAGGATTGCAGGTAAAGGTAACAACAGTAGAAGCAAGGGCAGGCTATGCATCAGTATAGGATTAACGGAAACTAGTAACATGCTACACTACTCTAATGCAAGTAGTATAGAGAAGAATAGGCGATATCTGGTGATCAAGGGGGGGCTTGCCTGGTTGCACTGGCAAGTAGGAGGGGTCGTCAACTCTGCAGTCGAACTGGGCAGCAGCAGCGTCGGTCTCGTAGTCTATCGGAGAGAAGGGGGAAGAAATAGTAAATACAATGCAAACATAAGCATGACGATGCGTGACATGACAATGAGCGGTGCTAGGTGTGCCCTAACGCGGCAGTAGGTGGTACCGGCGAAGGGGGGGAACATCCGGGAATGTATTCCCGATGTTTCGCGTTTTCGGACAGACGGACCGGAGGGGGAAAGTTCCATGTTCGCTATGCTAGGAACGTGTGGCCGACAAACGGACTACGTATTCGGATTCGTCTCGTCGTTCTGAGCAACTTTCATGTACAAAAGTTTTTCCATCCGAGCTACGGTTTATTTTATATTAAATTTCAAAGATTTAAATCATTTTTAGAATTTAATAAATTAATTTAATTTGAAATTTAATTAATGCATCAGCATGACATCAGCATGACGTCAGCAGTTGACCGTTGACCTGGTCAACCTGACAGGTGGGTCCCACCTGTCAGGGGCTGTTAGCTAATTAACTACTGTTTAATTAAATTAACTAATTAATTAGATTAATTTAAACAGGATTAATTAACTTAATTAATTTAGTTAATTAATTAATTAAATTTATTTTTATTATTTGTTTTATTTATATTTTTTAATTCTTTTTTTTTCTTTTTTTTTTAACGTTCTCTGGGCGTGGGGCCCATCTGTCATAGGCCCCAGGGGGTTCGGGCCCAGGGGCAGTGGCTCAGGGGCGCGAGGCCCCACCTGGCAGTGGCCCAGGGGCCACAGGCGGCGCGGCGCGGGTGACGGGCGGTGGGCGTGGGCGACGGGCGCCCGTAGCCTGCCCGGGGCAGGGCGGGGCCGTGGCCATGGACGAGGCCGCCGGCGCCCACGACGCCGGCCAGGAGGGGCGGCGGAGGGCTGCGAGCTGCGCGGGGGTGGAGGTAGTGGCGGGGCTGGCCGGAGCGGGGCCGCGGACCAGAGGGGGACTGGCCGTGGCCGAGCCAGACGGCCGGGACGAGGCACGGGCGCCAGGGCGCGGGGGAGGTCGACGCGGCCGCGGGTCGAGCTCGTGTCCATGGTCGATCGCGGGCTAGTTGGCGCAGAGAGTAGGAGAACGGGGGTGCGGTGAGCGCGTTCGGGGCCCGGGTCGGCGAGTGTGCACGGCGACGGAGGGGAAGAGGAGGAGGGGGGAAAGGCCCGGGGCCTCACCGGGGTTCGCAGGGTCCAGGGCAGCGGTGCTTGAGGTGGTCCGGCGAGGAGGAGACGAGGAGGAGGACGGTGAGGCGGCGACGAAGTCCGGCTACGGCGTGGCAGCTCTGGGGCGACGTCGGGGGCGAGCGGGGCGACGGGGTCGTCGGGGCGGCGTCGGGGGCGAGCGGGGCGACGGGGTCATCGGGGCGGCTTCGGGGGCGAGCGGGGCGACAGGGTCGAGCCCGATCCGATATGGATCGGGGGAGGGAGGGGGAGAGTGGGGTGTCGGTGGGGGGTTAGGGTTTGGGGTAGTGGGGGATATGGGCGCGGCTGATGGGCCGGCCTGGTGGCCTGGTGGGCCGAGGCCGTTCGGCCAAGTTGGGCCACGGCCCAGTGGGGGGCGGCTCCTTTTCCCTTTTTTTAGCTTTCTTTTCTTTTTATTTATTTTCTTTTCTGTTTTACATCATTTTAAAATATTTAGGCATTTGCTAAAATTGTGTTTACTTCACCATAATTAACTATGCCTTATTTGGCACCCACCGAACATTTTTGTTTTGACTTTTGAAAACTTTGGGTGTTTACCACTATTTAGAATTTAAATTTTGGAACGGTTTCGAATCATCGTGAGGTTAGCAACAGTAACAGAGGTGACGTGGCATGATTAGCGTGGGATTACTGTAGCATGATTATCCGGGCGTTACAGTTGCGGCGGTGGAATTAGTTTTTGGCTACGTATCTGGTAGTTTGGGGGTACGTAGGTATATATAGGAGGAAGGAGTACGTCGGTGGAGCAACGTGGGGCCCACGAGGGTGGAGGGCGCGCCCAGGGGGTAGGTGCGCCCCCCTACCTCTTGGCTTCCTGGTAGCTTTTCTTGACGCCGGGTCCAAGTCCTCTGGATCACGTTCGATCCGAAAATCATGTTACCGAAGGTTTCATTCTGTTTGGACTCCGTTTGATATTCTTTTTCTACGAAACTCTGAAATAGGCAAAAAACAGCAATTCTGGGCTGGGCCTCCGGTTAATAGGTTAGTCGCAAAAATAATATAAAAGTGTATAATAAAGCCCAATAATGTCCAAAATAGAAGATAATATAGCATGGAGCAATCAAAAATTATAGATACGTTGGAGACGTATCAAGCATCCCCAAGCTATTCTTAATTGTGGTATGAATATTCAGATCCAGAAGATTCAAGATAAAAGTTCAATATGGACATAAAAATAATAATACTTCAAGCATACTAACTAAGCAATTATGTCCTCTCAAAATAACATGGCCAAAGAAAGTTCGTTCCTACAAAATCATATAGTTTAGTCATGCTCCATTTTCGTCACACAAGAATGCTCTCATCATGCACAACCCCGATGACAAGCCAAGCAATTGTTTCATACTTTAGTAATCTCAAACTTTTTCAACCTTCACGCAATACATGAGCGTGAGCCATGGATATAGCACTATGGGTGGAATAGAATATGATGATGGGGGTTATGTGGAGAAGACAAAAAAGGAGAAAGTCTCACATGAACGAGGCTAATCAATGTGCTATGGAGATGCCCATCGATTGATGTTAATGCAATGAGTAGGGATTGCCATGCAACGGATGCACTAGAGCTATAAATATATGAAAGCTCAACAAAAGAAACTATGTGGGTGTGCATCCAACTTGCTTGCTCACGAAGACCTAGGCACTTGAGGAGGCCCATTGTTGGAATATACAAGCCAAGTTCTATAATGAAAAATTCCCACTAGTATATGAAAGTGACAAAACAAGAGACTCTCTATTATGAAGATCATGGTGCTACTTTGAAGCACAAGTGTGGTAAAAGGATAGTAACATTGTCCCTTCTCTCTTTTTCTCTCATTATTATTTTTGGGCCTTCTCTCTTTTTTTGGCCTTTCTCTTTTTTTTATTCCTCACTTGGGACAATGCTCTAGAAAATGAAGATCATCACACTTCTATTTATTTACAACTCAATGATTACAACTCGATACTAGAACAAAGTATGACTCTATATGAATGCCTCCGGCGGTGTACCGGGATACGCAATGAACCGTGTATGAAAGAATTATGAACGGTGGCTTTTCCACAAATACTATGTCAACTACATGATCATGCAAAGCAATATGACAATGATGAATGTGTCATGATAAACGGGATGGTGGAAAGTTGCATGGCAATATATCTCGGAATGGCTATGGAAATGCCATAATAGGTAGGTATGGTGGCTGTTTTGAGGAAGATATAAGGAGGTTTATGTGTGAAAGAGTGTATCATATCACGGGGTTTGGATGCACCGGCGAAGTTTGCACCAACTCTCAATATGAGAAAGGGCAATGCACGGTACCGAAGAGGCTAGCAATGGTGGAAAGGTGAGAGTGCGTATAATCCATGGACTCAACATTAGTCATAAAGAACTCACATACTTATTGCAAAAATCTACAAGTCATCAAAAACCAAGCACTACGCGCATGCTCCTAGGGCGATAGATTGGTAGGAAAAGACCATCGCTCGTCCCCGACCGCCACTCATAAGGAGGACAATCAAAGAACACCTCATGTTTCAAATTTGTTACATAACGTTTACCATACGTGCATGCTACGGGACTTGCAAACTTCAACACAGGTATTTCTCAAATTCACAACTACTCAACTAGCACAACTTGAATATTACTACCTCCATGTCTCAAAACAATCATCAAGCATCAAACTTCTCTTAGTATTCAACACACTCATAAGAAAGTTTTTACTATTCTTGAATACCTAGCATATTAGGATTTTTTAAGCAAATTACCATGCTATTTAAGACTCTCAAAATAATCTAAGTGAAGCATGAGAGATCAATAGTTTCTATAAAACAAATCCACCACCGTGCTCTAAAAGATATAAGTGAAGTACTAGAGCAAAAACTATATAACTCAAAAGATATAAGTGAAGCACATAGAGTATTCTAATAATTTCCGAATCATGTGTGTCTCTCTCAAAAGGTGTGTACAGCAAAGATGATTGTGGTAAAGTAAAAAGCAAAGACTCAAATCATACAAGACGCTCCAAGAAAAACACATATCATGTGGTGAATAAAAAATATAGCTCCAAGTAAAGTTACCGATGGAAGTAGACGAAAGAGGGGATGCCTTCCGGGACATCCCCAAGCTTTGGATTTTAGGTGTCCTTAGATTATCTTGGGGGTGCCATGGGCATCCCCAAGCTTAGGCTCTTGCCACTCCTTGTTCCATAATCCATCAAATCTTTCACCCAAAACTTGAAAACTTCACAACACAAAACTCAGCAGAAAATCTCGGGAGCTCCGTTAGCGAAAGAAAACAAAAGACCACTTCAAGGTACTGTAATGAACTCATTCTTTATTTATATTAGTGTTAAACCTACTGTATTCCAACTTCTCTATGGTTTATAAACTATTTTACTAGCCATAGATTCATCAAAATAAGCAAACAACACACGAAAAACAGAATCTGTCAAAAACAGAACAGTCTGTAGTAATCTGTAACTAACACAAACTTCTGGAACGCCAAAATTGGACAACATAGACAATTTGTTTATTGATCAGCAGCAATTGGAATCAATATTTTATCACGTTCTGGCGATTTTTAACAATTATTTTCGTGAACAGAAAGTTTCTGGAATTTTCTGCAAGATCAAATAACTATCATCCAAGAAGATCATATAGGTTTAACTTGGCACAAACACTAATTAAAACAGAAAACACATCTAACCAGAGGCTAGAACAAATATTTATTCCTAAACAGAAGCAAAAAGCAAAAAAAAACTAAAAATAAAGTTGGGTTGCCTCCCAACAAGCGCTATCGTTTAACGTCCCTAGCTAGGCATAATAGCAAGGATAGATCTAGGTATTGCCATCTTTGGCTTTCAACTTTCTAGCTGAATCAAGCTCTAATCCGGGAGGTTCTTTACGTTTCCCTTCATATTCTGAAATTTTTAGATCTAAAGAATCCAACCGCTTATTGCAAAGAGTAATCAACATATTCATGCGCCGAATATTTCCGATAACGTTCTTAAGAGGTTCAAGAGACTTCTGTAAAATCTTAGTTACTTCGCAATTTTTCAAAAACTTGTGTTTCTTCCTGGGTATGATGAGGCCCCTTTTGTTGAGGTAGTGTTCCCACTATACCTTCTATAACTTCATGCGCAATATGGGGATCAATTTCAATAAAATTGCCTTTGGCAACGCAATCCAAGAGTTGTCTATGAGACATATTTAATCCAACATAAAAATTGTGAAGCAAAATTCTAAGGTTTACTTCAAAGGTACAATTACGGTAAGACTCCATCATTCTAAACCAGGCATCTTTTAAGTTTTCTCCTTGTCTTTGTTTGAAGTGAAAGACTTCAAACTCAGGGGACAACGGAGTTGATAAGGGACTAGCCATGACGACAAGGCAAGCAAAAAAAGAGGCGAACGGAGAAAGAGAGGGCGAATAAAACGGCAAGGGTGAAGTGGGGAAGAGGAAAACGAGAGGCAAATGGCGAATAATGTAATGCGGGAGATAAGGGTTTGTGATGGGTACTTGGTATGTTGACTTTTGCGTCGACCTCCTCGGCAACGGCGCCAGAAATCCTTCTTGCTACCTCTTGAGCACTGCGTTGGTTTTCCCTTGAAGAGGAAAGGATGATGCAGCAAAGTAGCGTAAGTACTTCCCTCAGCTTTTGAGAACCAAGCTATCAATCCAGTAGAAGGCTACACACGAGTCCCTCGCACCTACACAAACAAATAAATCCTCACAACCAACGCGATAAGGGGTTGTCAATCCCTACACGGTCACTTACGAGAGTGAGATCTGATAGATATGATAAGATAATATTTGGGGTATTTTTGTGATAAAGATGCAAAGTAAAATAAAAGGCAACGAAAATAGATAAGTGTTGAAAGATTAATATGATGCAAAATAGACCCGGGGGCCATAGGTTTCACTAGTGCCTTCTCTCGAGAGCATAAGTATTTACGCTGGGTGAACAAATTACTGTTGAGCAATTGACAGAATTGAGCATAGTTATGAGAATATCTAGGCATGATCATCTATATAGGCATCACGTCCGAAACAAGTGGACCGACTCCTGCCTGCATCTACTACTATTACTCCACACATCGACCGCTATCCAGCATGCATCTAGAGTATTAAGTTCATAAGAACAGAGTAACGCTTTAAGCAAGATGACATGATGTAGAGGGATAAACTCATGCAATATGATATAAACCCCATCTTGTTATCCTCGATGGCAACAATACAATACGTGTCTTGCTGCCCCTACTGTCACTGGGAAAGGACACCGCAAGATTGAACCCAAAGCTAAGCACTTCTCCCATTGCAAGAAAGCTCAATCTAGTTGGCCAAACCAAACTGATAATTTGAAGAGACTTGCAAAGATAACCTATCATACCTAAAAGAATTCAGGAGATTCAAATATTGTTCATAGATAAACTTGATCATAAACCCACAATTCATCGGTCTCAACAAACACACCGCAAAAGAAGATTACATCGAATAGATCTCCACAAGAGAGGGGGAGAACATTGTATTGAGATCCAAAAAGAGAGAGGAAGCCATCTAGCTAATAACTATGGACCCGAAGGTCTGAGGTAAACTACTCACACTTCATCGGAGAGGCTATGGTGTTGACGTACAAGCCCTCCGTGATCGATGCCCCCTCCGGCGGAGCTCCGGAACAGGCCCCAAGATGGGATCTCACGGATACAGAAGGTTGCGGCGGTGGAATTAGGTTTTTGGCTCCGTATCTGGTAGTTTGGGGGTACGTAGGTATATATAGGAGGAAGGAGTACGTCGGTGGAGCAACGTGGGGCCCACGAGGGTGGAGGGCGCGCCGGGGGGGTAGGCGCGCCCCCTACCTTGTGGCTTCCTGGTAGCTTTCTTGACGTAGAGTCCAAGTCCTCTGGATCACGTTCGTTCCGAAAATCACGTTTCCGAAGGTTTCATTCCGTTTGGACTCCGTTTGATATTCTTTTTCTGCGAAACTGTGAAATAGGCAAAAAAACAGCAATTCTGGGCTGGGCCTCCGTTAATAGGTTAGTCCCAAAAATAATATAAAAGTGTATAATAAAGCCCAATAATGTCCAAAACAGAAGATAATATAGCATGGAGCAATCAAATATTATAGATACGTTGGAGACGTATCACTCCTTATAAGGGATTGTCTTCTACATGCTATTGGAGCTTGAGAAGAGAAGAGGCCCTCGCGCACTCCTCCTCTGCCGCCTCGCCACGCCACGCCTCGTCACGACGCGAAGCGACCCGACACGACGCGCTGCGGGTTACGGGATTGAGCCGAGCTGAGCTCACACCTACGTGCTTATTTTTGCCAGTCACTAACGGAGAGTTCTCTGACAGCTGGGCCACGATCTAAGACGTCCGATCGTAACAGATCACATCTGCTCACGCGCACGCCCACCGTCGTTCCTTTGATGCTGCTGCCGCCGGTGACTCCATCCCGTCTGCCGCGTACACGGTCGATGGGAGAGCAGGTCTCCGAAACCCCGCCCCTCCGGTTCCTGTACGGGAGAGGGGCGAATAGGTTTTTGGGAAGCGACTACGCGAATACTCGCTGCTCGTCTACTTCCTCTACGTCCGCGTCATCTTCATCGTCACCATGTCGCAGTCCGACGCCGACCATCTCGCTTCCGAGAAACTTGAAGCCGACAAGAAGGCCGCCGAGGACACTGCTGCCGCCGCCACCGCCGCGGCCTCTGCACGGCCTACTGGAGGTTATAACTCGTTTATCCCGCTCCTACTGTTTTCTATTTTAACCATGCTAGGTTATACGTAGATCTTTCTGCAATTAGCATAGTATGTGCTTGCTTGACTGAATACCAGTATGCATTTATTTGTGTCAATGCCATGCTAGTGATTTACTCATGGATTAAGTTGATCAAAAAATTGCCTATTTACTCAGCAACTTCATTAAATTTTACTGAGTATCTCATCGAGGTTATGCATGTCATTATCCACTGTACCCACTGGTGAGCGAAGCCCAACTTTTCAACCGTCTGCCTCAAGAAGTCCCAATCCACACGGTCATATGCCTTGGACACGTCAAGTTTATACGCACAAAAACTATTATCCTATCTCTTTTCCTGCTGAATAAAATGCATACACTCAAAAGCTAGTTGTGCAATATTAGTAATAAGCCTGTCGGGCACGAACGTGCTCTGAGCAGGAGAAATAATTTTATCCAAGATCGGCCAGAGGCAGTTAACTAAGCACTTTGCCACAAATTTATAAACAATGTTGCAAAGACCTTTACGGTTGCAAAATTAACTTTTTGGAATCTTGGGGAAAATAACGAAAAAGTGGGGAGATGTATATGTTCGTGTCTTTGTGTTGTCTACAAAAAATTTATATGAAAAAACACATTATTGTGACTCGTGTTAAAACATAAGTTCATAATTCAATAATTGTTATGAAAGTTTGTACACACTAGAATGATGGAAAAAGTCTTCCGTTTATTAGCATGAAAAAAACAGACATGAACACGAAGAATTAATATAAAGATATGTGAAAAAAGTTCTTGAAGTATTTTATATTTTACTACATTTCATGATTTAACTGTCAATGATGTAGAAATAAAACAACACTGTCTGACTATCACGAAATATTAGCCTCTCTCAGCTTAAATAGATCGGAACCAACTTGGAACATAGGCAACTACATCAATTAGGTGTCAGTTAGGCGTGCGTACACAAAAAGTGTGCGCTATCCAAGGTTGTAATGTCCTAAGATATTCTATATACATAAGAAGTTGATCCCCACTATTTTATTTATCTCAGCATGCACACATGCCACCTCATCAAAGGCCACCACTGCATGCGTGAGACAAAGTTTTCCATTATTAATTGATCCGATGCACATTTTCACCTCATCATACATGCCACATCACCAAAGGTCCACTCATAATGCATGAAAAAGAGTTTTCCATTACGTTATGCCACTTATATTCAAAATATTTTCTAACTACACAATAATCAATTACAATATATAATATTATTTTTTGCTTCAGTTCATGTATTATTAATTCAACAATGGAAGCTTCATACAACCAGATCACTGAAATATATTGCAATCGATTCCCGCAGAAACGCGCGGGGTGTTCTCTAGTTCATACAATAACCATGCTTGATCTTGACACTTTTTGAGTTTGCAGTGGCATAGACGGTTCCCCAACTCTTGGCACAGGAGTGCTCCGTCACCCGAAAAATAATCCTAGACATACGGGCCTCAGCCCCTGTACTACTGTACGAGACGGTCCAAGGGAGACTAATGCCGGGGATGAAAAAAAAAGCTAGGATGCCATGCTCTGGAAATTAGTTTAGATGGTAACTCATACGATTCTCGAAAAAAAGATGGTAACTTATACAGCCAAATAAGAACATGGGATACATAAAAAAAATAAGAACATGGGAAAGGAAACCATCTCCACACCGCCATTGATACTAAATATTTGTATTTAACTGTCCCAGATTAAGAGAGAAATAATGTAGAAACACAATAGCACGCGCGCACACACAGGCACACACAAACCTTGTGTTAGTCCTCGTGAAATGGTATGAATTAGCCAGGGTCCACTTTAATTAGTTGGCCCCGCAAAAATAAACCTTGACTAGATGGAGACCAAGCTTGGAACATATGGAATTACATCATAGCAGGTCATGCTTCCGTGTGGGTGCTCAACAAGTGTGCCCTCCTCGAGGTTGTAATATTCCAGATCATTCATACGGAATCTATCCTTCACCTTGACACGCCTCTTAGAGCATCTCCAACAGGCGCGCTAAACAAGTGCCGCGCCGCAAATTTAGCCAGTTTAGCGTGCGCGCAACCCGGCGGGTGGCTCCGGCGGGCGCGCAATAACTGCGCGCGCGATATAAGGAGTTGGGCACGCGGTCGGATTCGCTATCTCGCGCGGTGTATTTGGGGCGCCCGCTTCCGCGCGCGGCACACTCGAGCGCTCGCGCTGCACTCTCTCTTCTCCGCCTCCTACACCCCGCGCACGCCGGTGCCGGTGAACTGCACCCCATGGACGCACGTGCCGGCACCCCGCTCAACCCATCCTATAGCCGCGACCCCTCCACCGCCGCCGCCGCCGCCGCCACAAACCCTAGCCCGGGTGGCGTTGGCCTCGCCTCCGCCGGAGCTCCTCCGACCATCGATCTCGCGCGCGGCCTCTTCATGCCGCCGCGGATGACCTCGGCGGCGGGTGGCGTCGCGCCGGCGCCGGCCCGAGCCGCCGCCCCCTCCTCAAAGCTCCCCAATGCGGCGCGGCCAAAGAAGGGCAAGACATCGGCGAAGAAAAACAAGGCGGCGGACGGCTCCGGCAGCTCGAAGGCGAGGAGGAAGAAGCTTGCAGGGCGTGCGACGGGCACGGCGGCTACCGAAGCGCCGGCGAGCTCACTCGTTGAGCCGGCGGCCGACGCGCACAACATGTTCGACCAAATGCCCCCAAGGTAAAAAAAAATTCCAACTTTTCATTTTTTTGTTATTTTTTCAATGCATTCACATATAGATAGCTTATTTGCATTGTTCAAAAAACTTTGTAGTCTCAATGATGATGCATACATGTCAACGATGGGTGTTGGCTCCAACAATTCGCATTGGTCTCAAACCAATGACGTGCATTTTGAAGACCATGAGTTCGAGGTGGACGAGGAGGGTGAGGGCATTGTCGACACACCGAAAGGAAGAGCGGGCAATTACACCAACATCGATGACATCTTACTATGCAATACTTGGTTGCAAGTGTCGAGAGATCCATCTGTTGGAGGTGATCAAAGTAGAGATGCTTATTGGGGGCGGATGAAAGAACACTTTGCTGTTCACAACTTGAGTGGAATTCACCGCTCCGAGAGATCACTTCGGTCCCGATGGTCGACAATCAACTCGGATTGTCAAAGGTGGGTGGCCTGTCAAAAGGCGGTTGATAAGTTGAACCCAAGTGGCACAAATGAGGACGATAGAGTAAGTGGCATTTCATACATGTTCATCATACTTGTTAACTTGCTTTGTTTTCATGTAGTACAACATTGCGCAAAACTTGTTCAAAGAAGACGAGAGGACAACCAAGAAGGGGAAGATCAAGAAAGGAAGGGTCTTTACCTTGCCCCATTGCTATAACGTGTTGAAGGATGATGAGAAATGGAAGAAGCGTGAAGATTTGGATGATTTGCATTTGAGCAACAAACGCAAGCGAACAATTGAGTTGGATGATGATGAGGAGGAGGATGATGCATCAAGTGATGACGGCAAGAGAAGCCCCACACCCAACTCGGTTTCATACTCGAAGCCAAAGCGACCGGATGGGCGCAAGAAAGACAAAACCGAAAAGAAGAAGAGGAAAGGAGATGATGAGCTCAAAAATGCTATGGAAGCTATTGTGAAGGCAAGAAAAGAAGCCAACGAGGTGAGGAAAATGGCAAGGAACCAAGATGCCGCGGCCGAGGAGATTAGGTTGGCGGCCGAGGAGAGGAGGGTGGCGGCCGAGGAGAGGAAGGTGGCTTTGGAGGAGAGGAAGGTGAGCAATGAGGAGCGAACTAGATTGTTGGAATGGGAGAAGCACTTGTTCTTCTTGGACACATCTAACCTCAATGCGGCGCAAAAGGAGTATGTCAATCTTGCCCGTGAAGAAGTCTTGCTCCAAAAAAGAGCCATGGTTCGTGCAATGGGTGGCGGTGGCCTCGGCGCAATGGGTGGCGATGGCCTCGGCGCCATGGGTGGCGGTGGCCTCGGCGCCATGGGTGGCATGGGTGGCTTCGGAGGTACCGTGGGCGGTGCAATGGGAGGCATTGCTGGCTTTGGAGCACCCCCCGACGCTATGGCCACCATGGGAGGCATGAGTTTTGCTTCTCTCATGGGAGGCATGGGTGCACCTCCGGCCGCCATGGGCGGAATGTCTTTCGATGTGCCTCCTCGCACACATTCCCATGAAGATGCCGTTGAAGATCTTGCCAACACCGTCGGAGCTTCACGTGATGCGGTGCGCGATGAGGAGAGGGAGGAAGATTCATCTTCGGAGGCGGAAGAATCGTCTTCCGAAGATGAGGACGAGGACGAAGACGAGGACGAGGAATGATGTGTCTTTTATTTGTGTATTGAACTTGATTTGCATTTTGAACTTGGTTGGATGAACTTGTGGGCATGATTTTGAATTTGTGGGCATGAACTTTTCTTCATCAACTTGTTTGTGTGAAATTTTATATGTCATGTTCATTGCATTTGGAATGTTTCAACTTCATTTTGTGTTCAAAATGCCATATATGCAATGCCCCGCACACGCGCTGCATTTTTTGCGCGCTGCTGGAGCGACGCGCGCGCGCTGCATTTTAGCGCGGCTGCTGGAGCCAGCGCTGCGCGCCGCGCCAAACCAGGCGATGGGCGCGCGACAAAGCAATTTTTTGCGCGCGACGCGTTCGGCGCTTGTTGGAGATGCTCTTAGTATGTAAAATGCACCGGCACAAACGGTCCCCCGAGGCTTGGCACAAGAGTTCCCCATCACCCAGCATGGCCACCGGACGGAGGGATGACAGGGCCCAGTCCCAGTAGATGGTGTAACGCTTCTCCCACTGTGGCTTTTTGGCGCGTGCACCGTCGATGTCACTACACATCCACATATGAAGTGATCGGTCATCATGGGGTAGTAAACATGTCACGCACAATTGTCCATGCAACTCGGACATGGTGGACACCACACTCTCGAACCATGGGTGGCAGGGAGGCGCTGGAATAACGCCAAATCTCTCATTCCCCACTCTTAATCGGAGGAAACCACGCCTGCTCATGTGGTCATACGGACTGATGGTCCAGAGCAGTGACCCCTTGAAGAAGGTCGCCGTCCGGTGTACCATGACATGATGCGGCGACCGCTCCACTTTCAGACGCCAGCGCCGATCTTTCCCGATGGCAAACAGCTCCACATAGTCAGCAAATACCCTCCAAGGTGTGCACTGGGGTCCGAAGAATCGTGCAACCTTGTAGGCACCGGTGCGAGGGTCGCGCCCGAGGCCAAACGCCTGGTGGCTTCTATGGTCCAAGCACTGCGCGTTGGCATACGAAATCCCTGGGGAAGCGTGAGGATGCGTCGCGTAGTCGGGTTGAGCACACGCACCGCTGACTCGGTGCCCACCAGCACCAGCCCTTCGCAGTGCGCAAATCCATGTGTCACATCTGCGGGCAGTGAGTCCAAGGGGTGCACAAGGGTCGCGGCCCCGTGGGTCTGTTCCCACCGGTAGAGGCCAGTGGTGGCGATGATGCCCTTGTCGATTTTGATCTGTGGAGCGATAAGAAAACATGGGTGATCTCGCCGTCGGAGGCGGAGGTCGCGCTGGAAGGAACGGTCGTCGGAGATGGTCTCGCGCCAAGCCTTGCAGACACACTTGAACCGGAGAAGCGACGTGACGGGTAGCAGCAGCAGGTTCTGCGTGACGATTTCGTGTGGCACATGCGGCGGCGGCGGCCTTGTTGTCGTCCTCCTCTTCTTGGCGGCGGCTAGTGCCGCCAACTCGTCGTCTTCCATCGCCAGGTAGAAGAAGGTCGATCTACTTTTTATTTTTACTTGCTATATATTCAGGCCGTGCCAAGTGCGTACGTTAGGTAGGTATTATTCCCCTCAAAGTAGGTATTATTGTTTCTGGATATAACATGTTTATAGAATCAGTTTTTCTGGGCGCGATTTGAGGCGCAACTACCTAAAGACTTGTTTGGATTTCTAACTAATTCGTGGAAGGGTGTTAAGGTTCCTTCGTTTTGCTCTACCGCTTGAGTCGAGCCGGCTGACATAAACGGGTCATGGATCCAAGTTTCGATTGATGACGTATCCTGGACGTGATGCTCCTGTTTCGATCGATCCAGGTAACAAACGCGTTTACGTGAGTGTGTGCGTACGGTCACGTCATCCAAATCAATCAATCAATCAAAAACAAGAAAAGAAAAATGCTCACCCTATATGATTTTTTTTAATATTTTAATTAAAAGTTAAAATAGGTAAGAACTATTTTGACAAAACACTTGACTTACTTTTGCACTAGTATATAAATTTTTACGGAAAAAGAACAAAAGTTGACCTCACAGCAGAAAAGATAAAATTTATTTGCTACTATAGGTCACTATTCACGCTATTTTAGTCAAAAATTTGTCTTTTTTGGAAGAAGTCAAAGGAAGATTTTCTTTTTGTGGATATTTTCTCACGAGTACAATAGAAGGTCAAGTTTATTTCAAAAATATTTTCAGGAATTTTTGACTTTTTCTTGAATTACTAATTTTTTTCCATAAGGGTGTAGATGTCCCCCTAGATCACAAATCCTCCTCCTTCATTCGCTCTTCTCTCTTTTCTTTTGTAATAAAATAACAACAACACTAGCTACAGATCGATGTTGCTTAATTTCCCCATCACCCAATGAAAGAAAGAAACACACTATGCATGCCACCATGAGTCCACGACACACGTACGTACGTGCCATGTACCATGCCAGCTACATACGTACTCCCTCTGTCTGAAAAAACTTATCATCAAAATGGATAAAAAGACATGTATCTAGAACTAATATACATCTAGATACATCCCCTTTTATTCATTTTGATGATAAGTATTTCCGGACGAAGGGAGTACATATTACCTCTGTCAAAAAAAAACTTGTCTTATATTTATCCATAGATTCATCCGTACCTAGATAAATGTAAGACATGCTTCTTTTTCCGGACGGAGGGAGTACATGTATGCGCACACCAAAACGCCTCCAAACGTTTGGACCCCGCCGGCAATCCGGGAACCAGTGTGGTCTTGCATTACCTCAGTGAACGGCCGGACAATCCGGTCAGAGAAACGTGACCTTCCCGGTCCGCCGCCACTCTCCGACCCCTCCTTCTGTCCCAGGACACCGTCAGGTCCTTGTGTCCGCACGCGCAGCCCCGAGAGGCAACGGGCGAGGGAGAGGGCGCTAGCGCTGTCCTCCTGTCGATCCGCTCCTTGTAACGTTCATCAGCCGCGTGAATGCAAGCCCGACCAACCATGTTTATATCACACAAGGCCTAATGGTGTGCATCTCCCTTTCTCTCTCATCCTCCACGGGACCATGGCTGTCATGCTTCCATGCCAGATGCTAGTGCCACCCCAGCAAGACCCATCCGCCTCAGGGCATGTACATCAGCGCAGACACCTGCTGTCTATAACAACGTTCCACATCAGCTCTAGACATCACTAAAGATAACTTTTACAATGGACCGTCTCTTTTGCTGTATGTAGGTTCCTAAAACCACGATCCACTAGACACGGCAGTTAGGCGGGGCGTGGGGGAAATTACCGACGCTGCCCCGTACAACGGGAAAAGGCTGTCGATAAGAAGCGATTTTTTGGGGGCACCGATCGTCTGTCAAATTATAGACACCCTCCTTCTCTCTCTTCATTCTCTCTCCTCCATCTAGATAAATTTCCTACATGGGAAACCTTATAGACAGCTGAGTAGACACCGTTGTACATGCCCTTAGGCGATATCCCCGGATTTGCGGCGACAGCGTCGGATGAGCGCACGTGTCGGTTTAGTATACGTGGTCGCAGGTGGCTAAACGAAACCGACATCACACCCCTTGACCGACCAGTGCACGCGCAACACCGACGACGAAACGGGGATCTGCAACTTCCACACACGATTCTACGTCTTGATCCATGGATAAACAAACCCGATAAAGGAATAGTGGTTGCAATTACTACAAGACATCATTTCAACATTAAGGGGTTGTTTGGTTACGTAGATTATAGAGAACTAGTTTCCTTTAAACTCGATTTCAGTTGTAACAACCAAAATTCTTGTTTGGATTGTCTAACAGAATCGTGGATATGCAAAACTAAGTTTTACAAAAGCCCAAAAACCGAGTTTATCGAAAAACGACTAATCGACGTTTTTCTATATACTCGTTTTGGCTGAACACGGAGTCGGCCACGAGCACTGCGACGTTCTCCCAGGTACAACCATGGCGACGCTGAAAGTCCACTGGAGGGTGAAACGTTCTATGCCAGGACATCAATGAAGCGCTCGCACCACTGGCGAGCTCGCCGCTAGGGGTCCGGACGTGGCCGCCGTCGTGTTGGGACGGCGAGATGGGAGCGGCCGCCGAGGGCAGGGTGAGCAAGGCCGACAAACTCCTCTTCCTGTACACCGGCAACGGCTACAACCTGATCTCTCCGGTCGCTGCACTCCAGGCGGAGGTTCATGGGAACTAACTACTGAGTATAAGTTAATCAACCAGCAAGGAAGTAATTCAACATGCACTTGAACAGCACGAGAACGGAGATGTAGTTGAAGGCCCATTCCAATCCTCCTTTTTGTGAAATTTGTAGCAACAAGAGAGCTCAGTAGAGCAGCGAATGCAGCGACGTCACACCAACTGCACTGCTCTCCGCCCTGACATAGCAGGACGTGCATCCCGTCGCCGGGCGGTAGTGCCTCTGCACCCTAGACCCTAGTTCTTCTCCGGCTGCGGTTGAGGCGGGGTCGCGCGGCAAGCCGCCTGTTGCACGCCCTGCATAGCCGACTAGCCCGCCACTTGGTTCGCTTCGGCCTCGACAACGCCGTTGTCGCGTGGTTCGCTTGGTCCATGGCGACGCCGTCCTCGAGGAACTGGCCCAAGAAAAGAGACTAATCGTGTTTTCTTTTTGTTTTCTATCCAAACAAAGAATTGTATACACTCACCTTAACAGAAAAACTAACTAAAACTGGTTTTCCTAAGAATCCTCTGAAAACTGGTTTTCTGAAAACTCACGTCTAATTCTTGGCATCCAAACAACCACTAATTGTTTCGTACTGTAATAATAATAATATATTTTCACTCAGCTTGCTTTCCAGATACTTTTTAGAATTATAATAATATACACAAAGAAACCTAGGCTCGGGATGTCTTCCCTATGGGATACTCCTATATTTCTTTCTTTCAAATTCGAACAAAACCAAGGAAGATGAAAAGCCCACCCAACCCAACCCAAGCCAAAGCAGCCCGCAAACTGCTCCTCTTCCCCAACCCCCGGTTCCTCTCCTATCCCGCCACCGCCGCCGCCGACCTGCTCTCCCCTACCAGCGGGCGACCTTGTCTCCCCGATCCCCATCCTCCACCGCCAGGCGACCTCCCTCCTCTGCTCGTCTCTTCCATGCTTCCACCCACCCACCCATGGATGATGGATGGATGGATGGATGAGGCGCACCAGTTCCGGCGACGAAGCCGCCGGATCCGCACCCACCTGGGCACCAGCAGAGCGATGGAGGCCGGCCGCAACGGCTTTCTCTCGGTGTGACGCGTCACACCGGAGCTTGCTGCTGCGGTGGCCGTCGAGGCCGGCGCGTCTCCGACGACCTGGACGCGCAAGGTACGTACGCCCTCGTCCTCCTTCCGCCCCCACCCTCCATCCTTTGCAAGTCCTCCATCTCCATCTCCTCTCATGTGCGTGCGTGCGTGCTGCAGATCCGACCGCTCCTTCCTTCCTTGTGTCCGCGCACGGCCACGGCAAGGGGACGACCGAAGTGCTGGACCAGGAGGTGGGGAACCAACCTAGACATGACCTCTTCCTCCTCTCTGCCATGCCATGCCATGGTGAGCTCCTCTCTGCTCTTTCCTCTCTGTTTCATTGCAATGAGCCATGGGAGGATGGGTGTTTTGCAATCGAGCCGACACATGTGCATCACACATCTCAACACATCTGTGGCAGCCTAGCAGTCCTAGCAACAAGAAAAAAAAACACCCATCCGTGGAGCCTTGGGCCGCTCCTTTGCTGACAATGCAACTTGATTTGATTTGTCTTGTCTTGTCTTGATTCAAGATCAAAGTGGTCACACACCAAGGAGGAGCCCTGCTCCGCGTCTGGTAGGAACGGGATCCCTACCAGGGCGTGGTCTCAGGTTGTAGGGGTGGAAAGAGGGATGGCGTGGTCGCCGGCACTAGGGCGCCGTCGTTGCGTGCGCGCGCGCGAGAGAGAGAGCGTAGGGGTGGCGGTTAGGGTTAGGTCTCCCGGCTCCCTAAGGAAGCCGAGCAAATATGATTGCTTCTTGCTTAATCCGAAAACGGGTCCTTACATGAGTTTATATAATCCTCCTAATAAGATAATTGGGCTAAGCCCCTAATAACGATAAGATAAACTGGGCCACAACTAACTGGTCTAAGCCCCTAGTATGCCGGTCATAACATATCTCTCCGCCTGCACAAACAGCTCGTCGTCGAGCTGGAAGGCGGGGCCGATCAACGGTCGTCAAACACCTCCGCGTCAACTGGGGCGGGCTGGTTGCCCAGCTTGGCGGCGGCGGGGTCCTCAATGTAGTCTGCAGCCTCCAGTTAGAAGAGTCGTGGGCAAACGTGGCCCGGTACGTAGGGCTCGTTGTAGTTGAAGCACAACCCTTGGCGGTGACGCTCGAGTTGCTCGGCCGGGGTGAGCCGGCGGAACGGGCGTGCCGCAGCCACGGCGAGGGCGCCGCGGAAGCCTGGGCAGGCCGACCCTGCGTGGAAACTTCCGGCCAGGGTGGCGGCCCAGCGGCCCGGGGCGGTGGCGCCTGCTGGATGGCCAACGCGCGACGCTCGAACGCGCGGGCGTAGTACATGGCCGTCTGGAGGTCCTGTGGCCCACGCATCTTCACGTCCACGCGGATGTTGTCCGGTAGGCCACCAACGAAGAGCTCAGCCAGCTGACGAGCCGAAACGCCGGGGGCGTGGCACGCCAGTGCCCGGAAGTGAAGGAAATATGCCCTAGAGGCAATAATAAAGTTATTATTTATTTCCTTATTTCATGATAAATGTTTATTATTCATGCTAGAATTGTATTAACCAGAAACATAATACATGTGTGAGTACATAGACAAACAGAGTGTCACTAGTATGCCTCTACTTGACTAGCTCGTTGATCAAAGATGGTTATGTTTCGTAGCCATAGACATGAGTTGTCATTTGATTAACGGGGTCACATCATTAGGATAATGATGTGATTGACTTGACCCATTCCGTTAGCTTAGCACTTGATCGTTTAGTATGTTGCTATTGCCTTCTTCATGACTTATACATGTTCCTATGACTATGAGATTATGCAATTCCCGTTTACCGGAGGAACACTTTGTGTGCTACCAAACGTCACAACGTAACTGGGTAATTATAAAGGTGCTCTACAGGTGTCTCCGAAGGTACTTGTTGGGTTGGCGTATTTCGAGATTAGGATTTGTCACTCCGATTGTCGGAGAGGTATCTCTAGGCCCTCTCGGTAATGCACATCACTATAAGCTTTGCAAGCATTGTGACTAATGAGTTAGTTGCGAGATGATGTATTACGGAATGAGTAAAGAGACTTGCCGGTAACGAGATTGAACTAGGTATTGAGATACCGACGATCAAATCTCGGGCAAGTAACATACCGATGACAAAGGAAACAACGTATGTTGTTATGCGGTTTGACCGATAAAGATCTTCGTAGAATATGTAGGATCCAATATGAGCATCCAGGTTCCGCTATTGGTTATTGACTGGAGACGTGTCTCGGTCATGACTACATAGTTCTTGAACCCGTAGGGTCCGCACGCTTAAAGTTCTGTGACGATTTGTGTTATGAGTTTATGTGTTTTGATTTACTGAAGGTAGTTCGGAGTCCCGGATAATATCGGGGACATGACAAGGAGTCTCGAAATGGTTGAGACGTAAAGATCGATATATTGGACGACTATATTCGGACATTGAAAAGGTTCCGAGTGATTCGGATATTTTCGGAGTACCGGGGAGTTACGGGAATTCACCAGAAAAGTATTGGGCCTTATTGGGCCATACGGAAATAGAGGAGAGAGGCCAAAAGGAAGGAGGCACCCCCCCTCTGGTCCGAATTGGACAAGGGGTGCAGCCCCCTTTTCCTTCTCCCTCTCCCCCTCTTTCCTTCTCTCCTACTCCGGAAAGGAAAGGGGAATCCTACTAGGACTTGGGAGTCCTAGTAGGACTCCCCACACTTGGCGCGCCCCCTCTAGGGCTGGCCTCTCCCTCCCTCCTTTATATACGGGGGCAGGGGGGCACCTCTAGACACAACAATTGATCTCTTGATCTTATAGCCGTGTGCGGTGCCCCCTCCACCATATTCCACCTCGATCATATCGTAGCGGTGCTTAGGCGAAGCCCTGCGTCGGTAGCATCATCATCACCGTCACCACGCCGTCGTGCTGAAGGAACTCTCCCTCAAAGCTCGGCTGGATCGGAGTTCGAGGGACGTCATCGAGCTGAACGTGTGCTGCACTCGGAGGTGCCGTACGTTCGGTACTTGGATCGGTCGGATCGTGAAGACGCACGACTAAATCAACCGCGTTGCGCTAACGCTTCCGCTTTCGGTCTACGAGGATACGTGGACACACTCTCCCCTCTCGTTGCTATGCATCACCATGATCATGTGTGTGCGTAGGAATTTTTTTAAAATTACTACGTTCCCCAACAGTGGTATCAGAGCCAGGTTTTATGCGTAGATGTTATATGCACGAGTAGAACACAAGTGAGTTGTGGGTGATACAAGTCATACTGCTTACCAGCATGTCATACTTTGGTTCAGCGGTATTGTTGGATGAAGCGGCCCAGACCGACATTACGCGTACGCTTACGCGAGACTGGTTCTACCGACGTGCTTTGCACACAGGTGGCTGGCGGGTGTCTGTTTCTCCAACTTTAGTTGAATCGAGTGTGTGTACGCCCGGTCCTTGAGAAGGTTAAAACAGCACTAACTTGACAAACTATTGTTGTGGTTTTGATGCGTAGGTAAGAACGGTTCTTGCTAAGCCCATAGCAGCCACGTAAAATTTGCAACAACAAAGTAGAAGACGTCTAACTTATTTTTGCAGAGCATGTTGTGATGTGATATGGTCAAGGCATGATGCTATATTTTATTGTATGAGATGATCATGTTTTGTAACCGAGTTATCGGCAACTGGCAGGAACCATATGGTTGTCGCTTTATTGTATGCAATGCAATCGCCCTGTAATGCTTTACTTTATCACTAAGCGGTAGCAATAGTCGTAGAAGCATAAGTTGGCGAGACGACAGCGATGCTACGATGGAGATCAAGGTGTCGCGCCGGTGACGATGGTGATCATGACGGTGCTTCGGAGATGGAGATCACAAGCACAAGATGATGATGGCCATATCATATCACTTATATTGATTGCATGTGATGTTTATCTTTTATGCATCTTATCTTGCTTTGATTACGGTAGCATTATAAGATGATCTCTCACTAAATTATTAAGGTATAAGTGTTCTCCCTGAGTATGCACCGTTGCGAAAGTTCTTCGTGCTGAGACACCACGTGATGATCGGGTGTGATAGGCTCTATGTTCAAATACAACGGGTGCAAAACAGTTGCACACGCGGAATACTCAGGTTAAACTTGACGAGCCTAGCATATAACAGATATGGCCTCGGAACACTGAGATCGAAAGGTTGAGCGTGAATCATATAGTAGATATGATCAACATAGTGATGTTCACCATTGAAACTACTCCATCTCACGTGATGATCGAACATGGTTTAGTTGATTTGGATCACGTGATCACTTAGATGATTAGAGGGATGTCTATCTAAGTGGGAGTTCTTAAGTAATATGATTAATTGAACTTAAATTTATTATGAACTTAGTCCTGGTAGTATTAGCATATCTATGTTGTAGATTAATAGCTCGCGTTTAGCTCCCTTGTTTTATTTTTGATATGTTCCTAGAGAAAACTAAGTTGAAAGATGTTAGTAGCAATGATGCGGATTGAATCCGTGATCTGAGGATTATCCTCATTGCTGCACAAAAGAATTATGTCCTTAATGCACCGCTAGGTGACAGACCAATTGCAGGAGCAGATGCAGACGTTATGAACGTTTTGACAAAAGCTTGGTATGATGACTACTTAATAGTTTAGTGCACCATGCTTTACGGCTTAGAACCGGGACTTCAAAAATGTTTTGAACGCCACAGAGCATATAAGATGTTCCAAGAGTTAAAATTGGTATTTCATACTCATGCCCATGTTGATAGGTATGTGACCTTTGACAAGTACTTTGCCTAAAAGATGGAGGAGAATTGCTCAGCTAGTGAGCATGTGCTCAGAATGTCTGTGTACTACAATCACTTGAATCAAATGGGAGTTAATCTTCCAGATAAAATAGTGATTGACAGAGTTCTCTAGTCACTATCACCAAGTTAGTTGAACTTCGTGATGAACTATAATATGCAAGGGATAACGGAAACGATTCGCAAGCTCTTCGTGATGCTGAAATCGATGAAGGTAGAAATCAAGAAAAGCATCAAGTGTTGATGGTTGACAAGACCACTAGTTTCAAGAAAAGGGCAAAAGGTAGAAGGGGAACTTCAAGAAGAACGGCAAGCAAGTTGTTGCTCAAGTGAAGAAGCCCAAGTCTGGACCTAAGCCTGAGACTAAGTGCTACTACTGCAAAGGGACTAGTCACTGGAAGTGGAATTGCCCCTAGATACTTGGCGGATAAGAAGGATGGCAAAGTGAACAATGGTATATTGGATATACATGTTATTGATGTGTACTTTACTAGTGTTTATAGCAACACCGTGGTATTTGATACTAGTTCAGTTGCTAAGATTAGTAACTCAAAACGGGAGTTGCAGAATGAACAGAGACTAGTTGAGGGTGAAGTGATGATGTGTGTTGGAAGTAGTTCCAAGATTGATATGATCATCATCGCACACTCCCTATACTTTCGGAATTAGTGTTGAACCTAAATAAGTGTTATTTGGTGTTTGCGTTGCGCATGAATATGATTTGATCATGTTTATTGCAATACGGTTATTCATTTAAGTTAGAGAATAATTGTTATTCTGTTCACATGAATAAAATCTTCTATGGTCATACACCCAATGAAAATGGTTTGTTGGATCTCGATTGTAGTGATACACATATTCGTAATATTGAAGCCAAAAGATGCAAAGTTAATAATGATAGTGCAACTTGTTTGTGGCACTGCCGTTTAGGTCATATTGGTGTAAAGCGCATGAATAAACTCCATGCTGATGGGATTTTGGAATCACTTGATTATGAATCACTTGATGCTTGCGAACGATGCCTCTTGGGCAGGATGACTAAAACGCCGTTCTCCGGAACAATGGAGGGAGCAACAGATTTGTTGGAAATTATACATACTGATGTATGTGGTCCGATGAATATTGAGGCTCGCGGCAGGTATCGTTATTTTCTGACCTTCACAGATGATTTGAGCAGATATGGGTATATCTACTTGATGAAACATAAAGTCTGAAACATTTGAAAAGTTCATATAATTTCAGAGTGAAGTGGAAAATCATCGTAACAAGAAAATAAAGTTTCTACGAGTTTGGTTTCATTTGAAACAATGCGGAATAGTTTCGCAACTCACGCCACCTGGAACACCACAGCGTAATGGTGTGTCCGGACGTCATAACCGTACTTTATTAGATATGGTGCGATCTATGATGTTTCTTACCAATCTACCACTATCGTTTTGGGGTTATGCATTAGAGACAGCTGCATTCACGTTAAAAAGGGCACCATCTAAATCCGTTGAGATGACACCTTATGAACTGTGGTTTGGCAAGAAACCAAAGTTTTCGTTTCTTAAAGTTTGGGGTTGCGATGCTTATGTGAAAAAGTTTCAACATGATAAGCTTGAACCTAAATCGAAGAAATGCATCTTCATAGGATACCCAAAGGAGACTATTGGGTTTATCTTCTATCACAGATCCGAAGGCAAATTCGTTGCTAAGAATGGATCCTTTCTAGAGAAGGAGTTTCGAAAGAAGTGAGTGGGAGGAAAGTAGAATTTGATGAGGTAACAGTACCTGCTCCCTTATTGGAAAGTAGTTCATCACAGAAACCGGTTCCTGTGACACCTACACCAATTAGTGAGGAAGCTAATGATAATGATCATGAAACTTCAGATCAAGTTAATACCGAACCTCATAGGTCAACCAGAATAAGATCCGCACCAGAGTGGTATGGTAATCCTATTCTGGAGGTCATGTTACTTGACCATGACGAACCTACGAACTATGAGGAAGCGATGATGAGCCCAGATTCCGCAAAATGGCTTGAGGCCATGAAATCTGAGATGGGATCCATGTATGAGAACAAAGTATGGACTTTGATTGACTTGCCCGATGATTGGTGAGCCATTGAGATTAAATGGATCCTCAAGAGGAAGACGGACGCTGATAGTAGTGTTACTATCCACAAAGCTAGAATTGTCGCAAAAAGGTTTTCGACAAGTTCAAAGTGTTGACTACGATGAGAGTTTCTCATTCGTATCTATGCTTAAGTCTGTCCAAATAATGTTAACAATTGCCGCATTTTATGAAATCTGGCAAATGGATAAACAAAACTGCATTCCCTAATGGATTTATTAAAGAAGAGTTGTATATGATGCAACAAGAAGGTTTTGTCAATCCTAAAGGTGCTAACAAAATATGCAAGCTCCAGCAATCCATCTATGGACTAGGGCAAGCATCTCGGAGTTGGAATATACGCTTTGATAAATTGATCAAAGCATATAGTTTTATACAGACTTGAGGTGAAGCCTGTATTTACAAGAAAGTGACTGGGAGCACTACAACATTTCTGATAATTATATGTGAATGACATATTGTTGATCGGAAATAATGTAGAATTATTCTGCAAAGCATAAAGGAGTGTTTGAAAGGAGTTTTTTCAAAGAAAGACCTCGGTGAAGCTGCTTACATATTGAGCATCAAGATCTATAGAGATAGATCAAGACGTTTGATAAGTTTTTACAATGAGTACATACCTTGACAAGATTTTGAAGTAGTTCAAAATAGAACAGTCAAAGAAAGAGTTCTTTCCTGTGTTACAAGGTGTGAAATTGAGTAAGACTCAAAGCCCGACCACGGCAGAAGATAGAAAGAGAATGAAAGTCATTCCCTATGCCTCAGCCATAGGTTCTATAAAGTATGCCATGCTGCGTACCAGATCTATTGTATACCCTACACTGATTTTAGCAAGGGAGTACAATAGTGATCAAGGAGTAGATCACTGAACAGCGGTCAAAATTATCCTTAGTGCAATAAGGATATGTTTCTCGATTATGGAGGTGACAAAAGGTTCGTCGTAAAGGGTTACGTTGATACAAGTTTTGGCACTGACCCAGATGACTCTAAGTCTTAATCTGGATACATATTGAAAGTGGGAGCAATTAGCTAAAGTAGCTCCGTGCAGAGCATTGTAGACATAGGAATTTGCAAAATACATACGGATCTGAATATGGCAGACCCGTTGATTAAACTTCTCTCACAAGCAAAACATGATCACACCTTAGTACTCTTTGGGTGTTAATCACGTAGCGATGTGAAGTAGATTATTGACTCTAGTAAACCCTTTGGGTGTTGGTCACATGACGATGTGAACTATGGGTGTTAATCACATGGTGATGTGAACTATTGATGTCAAATCACATGGCGACGTGATCTAGATTATTGACTCTATTGCAAGTGGGAGACTGAAGGAAATATGCCCTAGAGGCAATATTAAAGTTATTATTTATTTCTTTATTTCATGATAAATGTTTATTATTCATGCTAGAATTGTATTAACCAGAAACATAATACATGTGTGAGTACATAGACAAACAGAGTGTCACTAGTATGCCTCTACTTGACTAGCTCGTTGATCAAAGATGGTTATGTTTCCTAGCCATAGACATGAGTTGCCATTTGATTAACGGGGTCACATCATTAGGAGAATGATGTGATTGACTTGACCCATTCCGTTAGCTTAGCACTTGATCGGTTAGTATGTTGCTATTGCTTTCTTCATGACTTATACATGTTCCTATGACTATGAGATTATGCAACTCCCGTTTACCGGAGGAACAATTTGTGTGCTACCAAGCGTCACAACGTAACTGAGTGGTTATAAAGGTGCTCTACAGGTGTCTCCGAAGGTACTTGTTGGGTTGGCGTATTTCGAGATTAGGATTTGTCACTCCGATTGTCGGAGAGGTATCTCTGGGCCCTCTCGGTAATGCACATCACTATAAGCCTTGCAAGCATTGTGACTAATGAGTTAGTTGCGAGATGATGTATTACGGAACGAGTAAAGAGACTTGCCGGTAACGAGATTGAACTAGGTATTGATATACCGACGATCAAATCTCGGGAAAGTAACATACCGATGACAAAGGGAACAACGTATGTTGTTATGCGGTTTGACCGATAAAGATCTTCGTAGAATATGTAGGATCCAATATGAGCATCCAGGTTCCGCTATTGGTTATTGACCGGAGACGTGTCTCGTTCATGTCTACATAGTTTTCGAACCCGTAGGGTCCGCACGCTTAAAGTTCTGTGACGATTTGTATTATGAGTTTATGTGTTTTGATGCACCGAAGGTAGTTCGGAGTCCCGGATGAGATCGGGGACATGACGAGGAGTCTCAAAATGGTCGAGACGTAAAGATTGATATATTGGATGACTATATTCGGACATCGGAAAGGTTCCGAGTGATTTAGGTATTTTCGGCGTATCGGGAAGTATTGGGCCTTATTGGGCCATACGGGAATAGAGGAGAGAGGCCAAAAGGAAGGAGGCGCCCCCCCCTCTGGTCTGAATTGGACGAGGGGTGCAGGCCCCTTTTTCCTTCTCCCTCTCCCCCTCTTTCCTTCTCTCCTACTCCCGAAAGGAAAGGGGAATCCTACTAGGACACCCCACACTTGGCGCGCCCCCTCTAGGGCTGGCCTCTCCCTCCCTCCTTTATATACGGGGGCAGGGGGCACCTCTAGACACAACAATTGATCTCTTGATCTCTTAGCCGTGTGCGATGCCCCCCACCATATTTCACCTCGATCATATCGTAGCGGTGCTTAGGCGAAGCCTTACGTCGGTAGCATCATCATCACCGTCACCACGCCGTCGTGCTGACGGAACTCTCCCTCAAAGCTCGGCTGGATCGGAGTTCGAGGGACGTCATCGAGCTGAACGTGTGCTGAACTCGGAGGTGCCGTACGTTCGGTACTTGGATCGGTCGGATCGTCAAGATGTACGACTACATCAACCGCGTTGTGCTAACGCTTCCGCTTTCGGTCTACGAGGGTACCTGGACACACTCTCCCCTCTCGTTGCTATGCATCACCATGATCCTGTGTGTGCGTAGGAATTTTTTTGAAATTACTACGTTCCCCAACAGGAAGCGGTCAGCGAAGTCTTGCACCGAGGTGAGGAACGAAAGACGCCCAAGCTCCGCCAGACGGCTCCCGCGTATAGGCGGACCGAAGCGCAAGAGGCAGAAATCATGGAAGCGCTCCCATGGTGGCATGCCGCCCTCGTCCTGTTCAAGGGCGTAGTACCACGTCTGCGCGGCTCCTCGGAGATGATACGAGGCAATGCAAGTGCGGTCGGGCGCGAGCGTGCGTTGTCCCCTGAAAAATTGGTCGCATTGGTTGAGCCAATTCAGGGGGTCTTGGAGAATCTCGGCGGCGTCTGGACGTGGACGACGGGTGGGTACGCCTCGTCAGCACGGCGCAGCGAGGATGACGAGGCTGAGTAGGCGGGCATCAGGGTGCCGCCCTGGAACAGAGGCCCGTCGACGCTGGTGAAGGGCTCGGCGTAGGCCGAGGACCCGCCAAACTGCATGGCTGGGTGCGTCGCCGGTGGGGGTAGCATGTGCGGCCCTACCGAGGCCGTCGTGTAGACCTGCTCAAGGGACCCAGCGAACCAGGCCGGTAACGGAGAGGGCGACGGGGGAAACCGAACCTGGTGGATGGGCACCCCCGGGCCCATCGTCAGGATGCCCAGGGCCGCGGTCGCCGGTGGCGGCGGCTGCAGCTGTTGCCCCTGCTCAATGGTGGAGGCGCCGGGGTTCGTCGCTGGTGGCGGCTGCCATGGCAGTTGCTGCATGGCGGCGGCGATGGGGGTCGTCAAGGACGGCGGCTGGTGCGGCGGCGGGGAGGGCACAGGAGGCTGCAGCCCATAGCATCTCGCGAGGAACGTGTAGGTGCCCGTGACCGCCTGGGTGAGATCCCGGATGGCAGCAGTCATCTCCTCCGGGTTGAAGATGATGGGGACGGGCGCGGCGGAGGTGACCGGCACCGGCAAGAGGAAGGCGTGGTCGCCGGTGCTGGGGTGCCGTCCTTGCGCGCGCGTGAGAGAGAGAGAGAGAGCGCAGGGGTGGCGGCTAGGGTTAGGTCTCCCGGCTCCCTAAGGAAGCCGAGCAAATATGATTGCTTCTTGCTTAATCCCAAAACGGGTCCTTACACGAGTTTATATAATCTTCCTAATAAGATAATTGGGCTAAGCCCCTAATAACGATAAGATAAACTGGGCCACAACTAACTGTGCTAAGCCCCTAATATGCCAGTCATAACATCTCTCCCCGCCTGCACATACAGCTCGTCCTCGAGCTGGAAGGCGGGGCAGATCAACGGCCGCCCAACACCTCCACGTCAACTGGGGCGGGCTGGTCGCCGAGCCCGGCGGCGGCTGGGTCCTCCTCAATGTAGTCTGTAGCCTCCAGGTAGAAAGTCGTCGGCAAACCTGGCCCGGTACGTAGGGCTCGTCGTAGTTGAAGCACAACCCTTGGCGGCGACGCTAGAGTTGCTCGGCCGGGGTGAGCCGGTGGAACGGGCGTGCCGCAGCCGCGGCGAGGGTGCCGCGAAAGCCTCAACAGGCTGGTCCTGCGCGGAAACTTCCGGCCAAGGTGGCGGCCCAGTGGCCCGGGGCGGTGGCGCCTGCTGGATGGCCACCACGCGCCGCTCGAACGCGCGGGCGTAGTACATGGCCGTCTGGAGGTCCTGTGGCCCGCGCATCTCCACGTCCATGCGGAGGTGGTCCGGTAGGCCGCCGACGAAGAGCTCAGTCGGCTGACGAGCCGAAACGCCGGAGGCGTGGCATGCCAGTGCCTGGAAGCGGTCGGCGAAGTCACCGAGGTGAGGAACGAAAGACGCCCAAGCTCCTCCAGACGGTTCCCGCGTATAGTAGGACCGAAGCGCAAGAGGCACAAATCGCGGAAGCGCTCCCATGGTGGCATGCCGCCCTTGTCCTGTTTGAGGGCGTAGTACCACGTCTGCGTGGATCCTGAGAGATGATATGAGGAAGTCCAGGTGCGGTCGGACGCGAGCGTGCGTTGTCCCCTGAAAAATTGGTCGCATTGGTTGAGCCAATTCAGGGGGTCGACGGTGCCGTCGTAGGTCGCGAACTCCAGCTTGGAGAATCTCGGCGGCGTCTGGACGTGGACGACGGGTGGGTGCGCCTCGTCAGAACGGCGCAGTGAGGATGACGAGGCCGAGTAGGCGGGCATCAGGGTGCCGCCCTGGAACAGGGGCCCGTCGACGCTGGTGAAGGGCTCGGCGTAGGCCGAGGACCCACCAAACTGCATGGCTGGGTGCGTCGCCGGTGGGGGCAGCATGTGCGGCCCGACCGAGGCCGTCGTGTAGACCTGCTCAAGGGACCCAGCGAGCCAGGCCGGTAACGGAGAGGGCGACGGGGGAAACCGGATCTGGTGGATGGGCACCCTCGGGCCCATCGTCGGGATGCCCAGGGCCGCGGTCGCCGGTGGCGGCGGCTGCAGCTGTTGCCCCTGCTGCATGGTGGAGGCGCCGAGGTTCGTCGCTGGTGGCGGCTGCCATGGCAGCTGCTGCATAGCGGCGGCGACGGGGGTCGTCTAGGACGGCGGTTTGTGCGGCGGCGGGGCGGTGGCGAAGGGCACAGGAGGTTGCAGCCCATAGAATCTCGCGAGGAACGTGTAGATGCCCGTGACCGCCTGGGTGAGATCCCGGATGGCAGCCGTCATCTCCTCCGGGTTGAAGACGACGGGGACGGGTGCGGCGTAGGTGACCGGTACCGGCAAGAGCGGGGCGCTGGCCGTGGTGGCTATCGGGGCGGTCATCGCGGTCCGCAGCGGGACGGTCGGGGTGGGCGGTGGCGAGGACATGATCGCACCGAAGTTATCTGATACCAAATTGGTAGGAACAGGATCCCTACGAGGGTGTGGTCTCAGGTTGTAGGGGTGGAAGGAGGGATGGCGTGGAGGAAGGCGTGGTCGCCCGTGCTGGGGTGCCGTCGTTGCAAGTGCGCACGAGAGAGAGAGAGAGAGAGAGAGAGAGAGCGCAGGGGTGGAGGCTAGGGTTAGGTCTCCCGGCTCCTAAGGAAGCCGAGCAAATATGATTGCTTTTTGCTTAATCCCAAAACGGGTCCTTACACGAGTTTATATAATCTTCCTAATAAGATAATTGGGCTAAGCCCCTAATAACGATAAGATAAACTGGGCCACAACTAACTGGACTAAGCCTCTAATATGCCGGTCATAACATCTCTCCCCGCCTGCACATACAGCTCGTCCTCGAGCTGGAAGGCGGGGCATTTCAACGGCCGCCAAACATCTCCGCGTCAACTGGGGCGGGCTGGCCGCCGAGCTCGGCGGCGGCGGGGTCCTGCTCAATGTAGTCTGTAGCCTCCAGGTAGAAAGTCGTGGCCAGACCTGGCCCGGTACGTACGGCTCGTCGTAGTTGAAGCACAATCCTTGGCGGCGACGCTAGAGTTGCTTGGCCGGGGTGAGCCGGTGGAACGGGCGTGCCGCAGCCGCGGCAAGGGTGCCGCGGAAGCCTCAACAAGCCGGCCCTGCACGGATACTTCCGGCCAAGGTGGCGGCCCAGCTGCCCCGGGCGGTGGCGCCTGCTGGATGGCCAGCACGTGCCGCTCGAACGCGCGGGCGTAGTACATGGCCGTCTAGAGGTCCTGTGGCCCGCGCATCTCCACGTCCATGCGGATGTGGTCCGGTAGGCCGCCGATGAAGAGCTCAGCCAGCTGACGAGCCGAAACGCCGGGGCGTGGCATGCCAGTGCCTGGAAGTGGTCGGCGAAGTCACCGAGGTGAGGAACGAAAGACGCCGAAGCTCCGCCAGATGGTTCCCGCGTATAGGAGTACCGAAGCGCAAGAGGCACAAATCACGGAAGCGCTCCCATGGTGGCATGCCGCCCTCGTCCTGTTTGATGGCGTAGTACCACGTCTGCGTGGCTCCTCGGTGATGATACGAGACAGTCCAGGTGCGGTCGGACGCGGGCGTGTGTTGTCCCCTGAAAAATTGGTCGCATTGGTTGAGCAAGTTCAGGGGGTCGACGGTGCCGTCGTAGGTCGCCAACTCCAGCTTGGAGAATCTCGGCGGCATCCGGACGTGGATGACGGGCGGGTGCACCTCGTCAGCACGGCGCAGCGAGGATCACGAGGCCGAGTAGGCGGGCATCAGGGTGCCGCCCTAGAACAGGGGCCCGTCGACGCTGGTGCAGGGCTCGACGTAGGCCGAGGACCCGCCAAACTGCATGGCTGGGTGCGTCGCCTGTGAGGGCAGCATGTGCGGCCCGACCGAGGCCGTAGTGTAGACCTGCTCAAGGGACCCAGTGAGCCAGGCCGGTAACAAAGAGGGCGACGGGGGAAACCGGACCTGGTGGATGGGCACACCCGGGCCCGTTGTCGGGATGGCCAGGGCCGCGGTCGCCGGTGGCGGCGGCTGCAGCTGTTGCCCCTGCTGCATGGCGGAGGTGCCGGGGTTCGTCGCTGGTGGCGGCTGCCATGGCAGCTGCTGCATGGCGGCGGCGATGGGGGTCGTCGAGGACGACGGCGGGGCGGTGGCGAAGGGCAAAGGAGGCTGCAGCCCATAGCATCCCGCGAGGAACGTGTAGATGCCCGTGTCCGCCTGGGTGAGATCCCGGATGGTACCCGTCATCTCCAATGGGTTGAAGACGACGGGGACGGGCGCGGCGGAGGTGACCGACACCGGCAAGAGCGGGGCGCTGGCCGTTGTGGCTATCGCGGAGGTCGTCGCGGTCGGCAGCGGGAGGGTCGGGGTGGGCGGTGGCGAGGACATGATCACACCGAAGTTATCTGATACCAAATTGGTAGGAACCGGATCCCTACGAGGGCGTGGTCTCAGGTTGTAGGGGTGGAAGGAGGGATGGCGTGGAGGAAGGCGTGGTCGCCGGTGCTAGGGTGCCGTCGTTGCGTGCGCGCGCGTGAGAGAGAGAGCGCAGGGGTGGTGGCTAGGGTTAGGTCTCCCGGCTCCCCAAGGAAGCCGAGCAAATATGATTGCTTCTTGCTTAATCCCAAAACGGGTCCTTACACGAGTTTATATAATCTTCCTAATAAGCTAATTGAGCTAAGCCCCTAATAACGATAAGATAAACTGGGCCACAACTAACTGGGCTAAGCCCCTAATATGCCGGTCATAACATCTCTCCCCGCCTGCACATACAGCTCGTCCTCGAGCTGGAAGGCGGGGCAGATCAACGGTCGCGAAACACCTCCGCGTCAACTGGGGCGGGCTGGTCGCCGAGCGCGGCGGCGGCGGGGTCGTCCTCAATGTAGTCTGTAGCCTCCAGGTAGAAAGTCGTGGGCAGACCTGGCCCGGTATGTAGGGATCGTCGTAGTTGAAGCACAACCCTTGGCGGCGACGCTAGAGTTGCTCGGCCGGGGTGAGCCGGTGGAACGGGCGTGCCGCAGGCGCGGCGAGCGTGCCGCGGAAGCCTCAACAGGCCGGTCCTGCGCGGAAACTTCGGGCCAAGGTGGCGGCCCAGCGGCCCGGGGCGGTGGCGCCTGCTGGATGGCCACCACGCGCCGCTCGAACGCGCGAGCGCAGTACATGGCCGTCTGGAGGTGGTCCGGTAGGCCGCCGGCGAAGAGCTCAGCCGGCTGACGAGCCGAAACGCCGGGGGCGTGGCACGCCAGTGCCTGGAAGCGGTCGGCGAAGTCACCGAGGTGAGGAACGAAAGACGCCCAAGCTCCACCAGACGGTTCCCGCGTATAGGAGTACCGAAGCGCAAGAGGCACAAATCGCGGAAGCGCTCCCATGGTGGCATGCCGCCCTCGTCCTGTTTGAGGGCGTAGTACCACATATGCGCGGCTCCTCAGAGATAATACGAGGCAGTCCAGGTGCGGTCGGACGCGAGCGTGCGTTGTCCCCTGAAAAATTGGTCGCATTGGTTGAGCAAGTTCAGGGGGTCGACGGTGCCGTCGTAGGTCGCGAACTCCAGCTTGGAGAATCTCGGCGGCATCTGGACGTGGACGATGGGCGGGTGCGCCTCGTCAGCATGGTGCAGCGAGGATGACAAGGCCGAGTAGGCGGGCATCAGGGTGCCGTCTTGGAACAGGGGCCCGTCGACGCTGGTGAAGTGCTCCACGTAGGCCGAGGACCCGCCAGACTGCATAGCTGGGTGCGTCGCTGGTGGGGGCAGCATGTGCGGCCCGACCGAGGCCGTCGTGTAGACCTGCTCAAGGGACCCAGCGAGCCACGCCGGTAACGGAGAGGGCGACGGGGAAACCGGACCTGGTGGATGGGCACCGCCGGGCCCGTAGTCGGGATGCCCAGGGCCGCGGTCTCCGGTGGCGGCAACTGCAGCTATTGCCCCTGCTGCATGGTGGAGGCGCCGGGGTTCATCGCTGGTGGCGGCTGCCATGGCAGCTGCTGCATGGCGGCGGCGACGGGGGTCGTCGAGGACGGCGGCGGGGCGGTGGCGAAGGGCACAGGAGGCTGCAGCCCATAGCATCTCTCGAGGAACGTGTAGATGCCCGTGACCGCCTAGGTGAGATCCCGGATGGCAGCCGTCATCTCCTCCGGGTTGAAGACAACGGGGACGGGGCGCGGCGGAGGTGACCGGCACCGGCAAGAGTGGGGCGCTGGCCGTGGTGGCTATCGGGGCGGTCGTCGCGGTCGGCCGCGGGAGGGTCGGGGTGGTCGGTGGCGAGGACATGATCGCACCGAAGTTATCTGATACCAAATTGGTAGGAACCAGATCCCTACGAGGGCTTGGTCTCAGGTTGTAGGGGTGGAAGGAGGGACGGCGTGGAGGAAGGCGTGGTCACCGGTGCTGGGGTGCCGTCGTTGCGTGCGCGCGCGAGAGAGAGAGAGAGCGCAGGGGTGGTGACTAGGGTTTGGTCTCCCGGCTCCCTAAGGAAGCCGGGAAAATATGATTGCTTCTTGCTTAATCCCAAAACGGGTCCTTACACGAGTTTATATAATCTTCCTAATAAGATAATTGGGTTAAGCCCCTAATAACGATAAGATAAACTGGGCCACAACTAACTGGGCTAAGCCCCTAATATGCCGGTCATAACATATCTCCCCGCCTGCACATACAGCTCGTCCTCGAGCTGGAAGGCGGGGCAGATCAACGGTCGCCAAACACCTCCGCGTCAACTGGGGCGGGCTGGTCGCCGAGCCCGGCGGCGGGGTCCTGCTCAATGTAGTCTGTAGCCTCCAGGTAGAAAGTCATGGGCAGACCTGGCCCGGTACGTAGGGCTCGTCATAGTTGAAGCACAACTCTTGGCGGCGACGCTAGAGTTGCTCGGCCGGGGTGAGCCGGTGGAACGGGCGTGCCACAGCCGCGGCGAGGGTGCGGCGGAAGCCTCAACAGGCCGATCCTGCGCGGAAACTTCCGGCCAAGGTGGCGGCCCAGCGGCCCGGGGCGGTGGCGCCTGCTGGATGGCCACCACGCGCCGCTCGAACGCGCGGGCGCATTACATGGCCGTCTGGAGGTCCTGTGGCCCGCGCATATCCACGTCCATGCGGATGTGGTCCGGTAGGCCGCCGACGAAGAGCTAAGCCGGCGGACAAGCCGAAACACCGGGGGCGTGGCACGCCAGTGCCTGGAAGCGGTCGGTGAAGTCACCGAGGTGAGGAACGAAAGACGCCCAAGCTCCGCCAGACGGTTCCCGCGTATAGGAGGACCGAAGCGCAAGAGGCAAAAATCGCGGAAGCGCTCCCATGGTGGCATGCCGCCCTCTTCCTCTTTGAGGGCGTAGTAACACATCAGCGTGGCTTCTCAGAGATGATACGAGGTAGTCCAGGTGCGGTCGGATGCGAGCATGCGTTGTCCCCTGAAAAATTTGTCGCATTAGTTGAGCAAGTTCAGGGGGTCGACGGTGCCGTCGTAGGTCGCGAACTCCAGCTTGGAGAATCTCAGCGGCATCTGGACATGGACGACGGGCGGGTGCGCCTCGTCAGCACGGCGCAGCGAGGATGACGAGGCCGAGTAGGCGGGCATCAGGGTGCCGCCTTGGAACAGGGGCCCGTCGACGCTGGTGAAGGGCTCGGCGTAGGCCGAGGACCCACCAAACTGCATGGTTGGGTGCGTCGCCGGTCTGGGCAGCATGTGCGGCCCGACCGAGGCCGTCGTGTAGACCTGCTCAAGGGACCCTGCGAGCCAGGCCGGTAACGGAGAGGGCGACGGGGAAACCGTACCTGGTGGATGGGCACCCCCGGGCCCGTAGTCGCGATGCCCAGGGCCGCGGTCGTCGGTGGCGGCGGCTGCAGCTGTTGCCCCTGCTGCATGGTGGAGGCGTCGGGGTTCATCGCTGGTGGCGGCTGCCATGGCAGCTGCTGCATGGCGGCGGCGACGGGGGTCGTCAAGGATGGCGGCTGGTGCGGCAGTGGGGCGGTGGCGAAGGGCACAGGAGGCTGTAGCCCATAGCATCTCGCGAGGAACGTGTAGATGCCCGTGACGCCTGGGTGAGATACCGGATGGCAGCCGTCATCTCCTCCGGGTTGAAGACGACGGGGACGGGGCGCGGCGGAGGTGACCGGCACCGGCAAGAGCGGGCGCTGGCCGTGGTGGCTATCGGGGCGGTCGTCGTGGTCGGCAGCGGGAGGGTCGGGGTGGTCGGTGGCGAGGACATGATCGCACCAAAGTTATCTGATACCAAATTGGTAGGAACTTGATCCCTACGAGGGCGTGGTCTCAGGTTGTAGGGGTGGAAGGAGGGATGGCGTGGAGGAAGGCGTGGTCGCCAGTGCTGGGGTGCCGTCGTTGCGTGCGCGCGCGAGAGAGAGCGAGACCGCAGGGGTAGGGGCTAGGGTTAGGTCTCCCGGCTCCCTAAGGAAGCCGAGCAAATATGATTGCTTCTTGCTTAATCCCAAAACGGGTCCTTACAAGAGTTTATATAATCTTCCTAATAAGATAATTGGGCTAACCCCTAATAACGATAAGATAAACTGGGCCACAACTAACTGGGCTAAGCCCCTAATATGCCGGTCATAACATCTCTCCCCGCCTGCACATACAGCTCGTCCTCGAGCTGGAAGGCGGGGCAGATCAACGGTCGCCAAACACCTCCGCGTCAACTTGGGCGGGCGGGTCGCCGAGCCCGGCGGCGGCGGGGTCCTGCTCAATGTAGTCTGTAGCCTCCAGGTAGAAAGTCATGGGCAGAACTGGCCCGGTACGTAGGGCTCGTCGTAGTTGAAGCACAACCCTTGGCGGCGACGCTAGAGTTGCTCGGCCGGGGTGAGCCAGTGGAACGGCCGTGCTGCAGCCGCGGCGAGGGTGCCGTGGAAGCCTCAACACGCCGGTCCTGCGCGGAAACTTCCAGCCAAGGTGGCGGCCCAGCGGCCCGGGGCGGTGGCGCCTGCTGGATGGCCACCACGCGCCGCTCGAACGCGCGGGCGTAGTACATGGCCGTCTGGAGGTCCCGTGGCCCGCGCATCTCCACGTCCATGCGGATGTGGTCCGGTAGGCCGCCGACGAAGAGCTCAGCCGGCTTACGAGCCGAAACGCCGGGGGCGTGGCACGCCAGTGCCTGGAAGAGGTCGGCGAAGTCACCGAGGTGAGGAGCGAAAGACGCCCAAGCTCCGCCAGACGGTTCCCGCGTATAGGAGGACCGAAGTGTAAGAGGCACAAATCGCGGAAGCGCTCCCATGGTGGCATGCCGCCCTCGTCCTGTTTGAGGGCATAGTAACACGTCTGGGTGGCTCCACAGAGATGATACGAGGCAGTCCAGGTGCGGTCGGACGCGAGCGTGCATTTTGCCCTAAAAAATTGGTCGCATTGGTTGAGCCAATTCAGGGGGTCGACGGTGCCGTCGTAGGTCGGGAAATCTAGCTTGGAGAATCTCGGCGGCGTCTGGACGTGGACGACGGGCGGGTGCGCCTCGTCAGCACGGCACAGCGAGGATGACGAGGACGAGTAGGCGGGCATCAGGGTCCCGCCCTGGAACAGGGGCCCGTCGACGCTGGCGAAGGGCTCGGCATAGCCCGAGGACCCAGCAAACTGCAGGGCCGGGCGCGTCGCTGGTGGGGCCAGCATGTGCGGCCCGACCGAGGCTGTCGTATGGACCTGCTCAAGGAACCCAGCGAGCCTGGCCGGTAACGGAGAGGGCGACGGGGGAAATCGGACCTGGTGGATGGGCACCCCCGGGCCCGTCGTCGGGATGCCTAGGGCCGCAGTCGCCGGTGGCGGCGGCTGCAGCTGTTGCCCCTGCTGCATGGTGGAGGCGCCGGGGTTCGTCTGGTGGCGGCTGCCATGGCAGCTGCTGCATGGCGGCGGCGACAGGGGTCGTCGAGGACGGCGGCTGGTGCGGCGGCGGGGCGGTGGCGAAGGGCACAGGAGGCTGCGGCCCATAATATCTCGCGAGGAACGTGTAGATGCCCGTTACCGCCTGGGTGAGATCCCGGATGGCAGCCGTCGTCTCCTCCGGGGTGAAGACGACGGGGACGGCGCGGCGGAGGTGACCGGCACTAGCAAGAGAGGGGCGCTGGCCGTGGTGGCTATCTGGGCGATCGTCGCGGTCGGCAGCGAGAGGGTCGGGGTGGGCGATGGCGAGGACATGATCGCACCGAAGCTAGCTGATACCAAATTGGTAGGAACCGGATCCCTACCAGGGCGTGGTCTCAGGTTGTAGGGGTGGAAGGAGGGATGGCGTGGAGGAAGGCATGGTCGCCGGCGCTGGGGCGTCGTCGTTGCGTGCGCGCGCGAGAGAGAGAGCGCAGGGGTGGCGGCTAGGGTTAGGTCTCCCGGCTCCCTAAGGAAGCCGAGCAAATATGATTGCTTCTTATTCAATCCCAAAACGGGTCCTTACACGAGTTTATATAATCTTCCTAATAAGATAATTGGGCTAAGCCCCTAATAACGATAAGATAAACGGGGCCACAACTAACTGGGCTAAGCCCCTAATATGCCGGTCATAACTGCTCTCCCCGCCTGCACAAACAGCTCATCCTCGAGATGGAAGGCGGGGCAGATCAACGGTCGCCAAACACCTCCGTGTCAACTGGGGCGGGCTGGTCGCCGAGCCCGGCGGCGGTGGGGTCCTCCTCAATTTTGTCTGCAGCCTCCAGGTAGAAGAGTCGTGGGCAGACGTGGCCCGGTACGTAGGGCTCGTCGTAGTTGAAGCACAACCCTTGGCGGCGACGGTCGAGTTACTTGGCCGGGGTGAGCCGGCGGAACGGGCGTGCCGCCGCCGCGGCGAGGGCGCCGCGGAAGCCTGGGCAGGCCGACCTTGCGTGGAAACTTCCGGCCAGGGTGGCGGCCCGGCGGCCCGGGGTGGTGGCACCTGCTGGATGGCCACCGCGCGACGCTCGAACACGCGGGCGTAGTACATGGCCTTCTGGAGGTCCTGTGGCCCTCGCATCTCCATGTCCACGCGGATGTGGTCCGGTAGGCCGCCGACGAAGAGCTCAGCCGGCTGTCGAGCCGAAACGCCGGGGGTGTGGCACGCCAGTGCCTGGAAGCGGTCGGCGAAGTCTTTCACCGAAGTGAGGAACGAAAGACGCCCAAGTTCCGCCAGACGGCTCCCGCGTATAGGCGGACCGAAGCGCAAGAGGCACAAACCGCGGAAGAGCTCCCATGATGGCATGCCGCCCTCGTCCTGTTTGGGGCGTAGTACCACGTCTGCGCGGCACCTCGGAGATGATACGAGGCGGTCCAGGTGTGATCGGACGCGAGCATGCGTTATCCCCTAAAAAATTGGTCGCATTGGTTGAGCCAATTCAGGGGGTCGACAGTGCCGTCATAGGTCGCGAACTCCAGCTTGGAGAATCTCGGCGGCGACTGGAATTGGACGACGGGCGGGTGCGCCTCGTCAGCACGGCGCATCGAGGATGACGAGGCCGAACAGGCAGGCATCAGGGTGCCATCCTGGAACAGGGGCCCATCGACGCTGGCGAAGGGCTCGGCGTAGCCCGAGGACCCACCAAACTGCATGGCCGGGTGCGTCGCCGGTGGGGGCAGCATGTGCGGCCCGACCGAGGCCGTCATGTAGACCTGCTCAAGGGACCCAGCGAGCCAGGCCGGTAACGGAGACGGCGACGGGGGAAACCGGACCTGGTGGATGGGCACCCCCGGGTCCGTCGTCGGGATGCCAAGGGCCGCGGTTGCCGGTGGCGGCAGCTGTAGCTGTTGCCCCTGCTGCATGGTGGAGGCGCCGGGGTTCGTGGCCGGTGGCGGCTGCCATGGCAGCTGCTGCATGGCGGCGGCGACGAGGGTCGTCGAGGAAGGCGGCTGCTGCGGCGGCAGGGCGTTGGCGAATGGCACAGGGGGCTGCGACCCATAGCATCTCGCGAGAAACGTGTAGATGCCCGTGACCGCCTGGGTTAGATCCCGGCTGGGAGTCGTCATCTCCTCCGGGGTGAATACGACGGGGAGGGGCGCGGCGGAGGTGACCGGCACCGGCAAGAGCGGGGCGCTGGCCATGGTGGCTATCGGGGCGGTCATCACGGTCGGCAGCGGGAGGGTCAGAGTGGGCGGTGGCGAGGACATGATCGCACTGAAGCTATCTGACACCAAATTGGTAGGAACCGGATCCCTACCAGGGCATGGTCTCAGGTTGTAGGGGTGGAAGGAGGGATGGCGTGGAGGAAGGCGTGGTCGTTGCGTGCACGCACGAGAGAGAGAGAGAGAGACAGAGAGAGAGAGAGAGAGAGAGAGAGAGAGAGAGACAAAGAGAGAGAGAGAGAGAGAGCAGGGGTGGCGGCTAGAGTTAGGTCTCCCGGCTCCCTAAGGAAGCCGAGCAAATATGATTGCTTCTTGCTTAATCCCAAAACAGGTCCTTACACGAGTTTATATAATCCTCCTAATAAGATAATTGGGCTAAGCCCCTAATAACGATAAGATAAACTGGGCCATAACTAACTGGGCTAAGCCCCTAATATGTCGGTCATAACATCTCTCCCCGCTTGCACAAACAGCTCGTCCTCGAGCTGGAAGGCGGGGCAAATCAACGGTCGCCAATCATCTCTGCGTCACCTGGGGCGGGCTGGTCGCCGAGCCCGGCGGCGGCGGGGTCCTCCTCAATGTAGTCTGCAACCTCCAGGTAGAAGAGTCGTGGGTAGACGTGGCCCGGTACGTGGGGCTCGTCGTAGTTGAAGCACAACCCTTGGCGGCGACGCTCGACTTGCTCAGCCGGGGTAAGCCGGCGGAACGGGCGTGCCGCAGCCGCGGCGAGGGCGCAGCGAAAGCCTGGGCAGGCCGACCCTGTGCGGAAACTTCCCGCCAGGGTGGCGGCCCAGCGGCTGGGGCGGCGGCGCCTGCTGGATGGCCACCGCGCGACGCTCGAACGCGCGGGCGTAGTACATGGCCGTCTGGAGGTCCTGTGGCCCACGCATCTCCACGTCCACGCGGATGTGGTCCGGTAGGCCGCTGACGAAGAGCTCAGCCGGCTGACGAGCCGAAACACCAGGGGCGTGGCATGCCAGTGCCTGGAAGCGGTCGGCGAAGTCTTGCACCGAGGTGAGGAATGAAAGACGCCCAATCTCCGCCAGACGGCTCCAGCGTAGAGGCGGACCGAAGCGCAACAGGCAAAAATCGCGGAAGCGCTCCCATGGTGTCATGCCGCCCTCGTCCTGTTCGAGGGCATAGTACCACGTCTACGCGGCTCCTCGGAGATGATACAAGGTGATCCAGGTGCGGTCGGACGGGAGCGTGCGTTGTCCCCTGAAAAATTGGTCGCATTGGTTGAGCCAATTCAGGGGGTCGACGGTGCCGTCGTAGGTCGCAAACTCCTGCTTGGAGAATCTCGGCAGCGTCTGGACGTGGACGACGAGCGGGTGCGCCTCGTCAGCACGACGCAACGAGGATGACGAGGCCGAGTAGACGGGCATCAGGGTGCCGCCCTGGAACAGGGGCCCGTCGACGCTGGCGAAGGGCTCGGCGTAGCTCGAGGACCCGCCAAACTACATGGCCTGGTGCGTCGCCGGTGGGGGCGGCATGTGCGGCCCGACCGAGGCCGTCGTGTAGACCTGCTCAAGGGACCCAGCGAGCCAGGCCGGTAACGGAGACGACGACGGGGGAAACCGGACCTGGTGGATGGGCACCCCCGGGCCCGTCGTTGGGATGCCCAGGGCCGCGGTCCCCAGTGGCGGCGGCTGCAACTGTTGCCCCTGCTGCATGGTGGAGGCGCCGGGGTTTGTCGCTGGTGGCGGCTACCATGGCAGCTGCTGCATGGCGGTGGCGACGGGGGTCATCGAGGACGGTGGCTGCTGCGGCGGCGGGGCGGTGGCGAAGGGCACAGGAGGCTGCGGCCCATAATATCTCGCGAGGAACGTGTAGATGCCCGTGACCGCCTGGGTGAGATCCCGGATGGCAGCCGTCATCTCCTCCGAGGTGAAGACGATGGGGACGGGTTCGGCGGAGGTGACCGGCACCGGCAAGAGCGGGGCGCTGGCCGTGGTGGCTATCAGGGCGGTCGGCAGCGGGAGGGTCGGGGTGGGCGGTGGCGAGGACATGATCGCACCGAAGCTATCTGATACCAAATTGGTAGGAACCGGATCCCTACCAGGACGTGGTCTCAGGTTGTAGGGGTGGAAGGAGGGATGGCGTGGTGGAAGGCGTGGTCGTCGGTGCTGGGGCGCCGTCGTTGCGTGCGTGCGCGCGAGAGAGAGAGAGAGCGCAGGGTTGGCGGCTAGGGTTAGGTCTCCCGACTCCCTAAGGAAGCCGAGCAAATATGATTGCTTCCTGCTTAATACCAAAACGGGTACTTACACTAGTCTATCTATCTATATCTATCTATCTATCTATTTATCTATCTATACCTCTATATATACCTATACTAATTCCTGACTCCCAAGAAATTCCCACGTTAATTAGATTTTACGAGCCGTTAATCTGGTGGGACCGAGTTATTACGGTAGAGATCCACCCATGAATTTTTTTCTCTCAATGGCCTTTTTTTTACTATCGAATCTTTATATAAGGTAATTAGGAACGTTGGATTAGGTACATGAAAGAGTTGTCCCACGTGGATGCCAATTGAAGGAAGAGTCCATTGCCCCAACGATGCCTAATAACTAATCGACCTGCTCCTTCTCTCACCGTTATCCCCCCGCCCCCCTCGCGTGAAACAGATCTCTGATGAGGTTCACCTTTGGCTTTGGATTTATTTTTTCTTGCTTTCCACGGATTGAATCTCGAAGTTTATTTTTGTTGCTTTCCACGGATTGAATCTCGATGATCTCCACAAGCTCTTCTCCTTGGTCGGATTTCTGCTGTTGATTATTCGCCACGTTACCTAGCTATGGCCTCGCGAGAGCATATGGAGGATTACTGTCGTGTATTGGTTCGTCTGTTGATCTCCACCAAAATACATGACCCGGTGTGCATTCTGCCCAGATTCTCAATGTGTTTTCTATCCTTGATCTTGACAGAATTGGATGATGGTGCGGATTTTATTCTCTAGGTCTTACCAGCGGGGTAGCAAGATTTGTTTGAAGAGGATTCAAGTCCAAGAATTTTTCTTCCTGACAAGTGCCGATCGAAATCAATCTGCAGGAATCGGTGCGGCCTCACCCCATCCCGGACTTCCACAATGACCACACCATGACATGCGACCTATAGGTTATTGGCTACAAGCTAATGAAAATTAATCTGTAGGAATTTCCACTTTTCTGCTTATATGTTTAGTCTCCAAGGTTTCAATCTCGAATCTCTCCCCAAGCTCTTCTCCTCTGTTGAAAGAACATGCGGTGCCCCCATGTTTGGTTTTTATAATTGATGACAATCTCTATGGACTAATGGTTGCCTTGAGTTATATTTGAAGGGTTTGTCCATAAGCTTTTCTTGGAGTCCATTTGTTGGTTTCAAGGAGAGTTTTTTATGACCAAGGTGCTATTAAGGAATTATCCAAAGATTGGTCTTGTGAGTATTGAGCTTATTGCAAGCATGTCTTGAAGAAGAAGATTGTGTGATCATTTATGTTTACCTTCAAGACATCATACAAATGAAGAGAGTTGGAAAGATTCAAGGTTGATCGAGACTAAGTCAAAGAGTGAATCAAGTTGATCAACACACAAAGCGTAGAAGATGTACCGAGAAGGATCACGTGAGGGATCACGTGATCGCATGGTAAGGTAAGCATTGTCCTTTATGCTTTGTGTACTAACCCATGGTCTACGTGAGAGTTCTATGTGGGGTTAGGTATGCTTCCATGGGCTTGCGTCAAGAGGAAGATATTATACAACCCATGGAGGATGACATCAAATGGTGTTCGTCATTAAGTTTGCGTGTGCAAGATCAAGTGGAGCATCATCAAAGAGATCTTATGCTTGAAGCTTGCCCTCCATTGTGGTGACAATGGATTTTTGAAGATGTGCCGAAGAGTGGCTCACCCATAGTGGAGTATGGGGGAGCAATCCACTAGTCTTCACCGAGCCAACGCAATCAAGAAAGGTGGTCCAGCTTGAGGGAGTCAAGATCGTAATCATCCAGCTCAAGTGGACTATGCGCAAGGCAAAGGTTTGCCCTTGATAGGTTTTCTATTTTACCGGTCTCATGGTAGTTGTGGGAGACCGGGTTATAGGATCGATTGCCGTACTATCAAGGGGGGCTCTCGATGAGTAGCTTGATCGTATCGTTCATAGAGAGCTCAAACCATTGCATCCTTGCATCATCTTTCTTGGTTCTTGTTAGCTTCTCCTTGTGAGTTTTGGAGCTTTTGATCATCTTCATGACAAGCTCGAGTTCATCGAAAACGGAGTTAACATGCATATTCTATGATGTTTTCGATGTTGGAGGTTTTGCCGGTTCTTCTCGGTTGGAGTTTTCTCTCCTCTATATATTAGGCATACATCCCCTGCCTCTTCTTACTATAACCAGCTGTTTTGATGCTACTCGTCGTCTTGTTTCCAACAAGCTTGAGTTTGCTCAATTCGGAGCTCATATGCAGAAGTTATGGCAGTTTTGGTTTCCCGTGGAGTATACTTGTTTTCGTGGAAGTGGCTTTAGGATGGTCCTAGCGGTAGTACCACGGTACCCAGCGGTAGTACCGCTGCTGGGTCCTCAGCAGTAGTACCACTACGGTACCAGGCCCCTACCGCGTCGACTCGAGGGGTCATTTTTCGTGTCGGATAGTGCGGTACTTCGCAGCGGCAGTAGGGCGGCAGTACCGCTCGGGTCTGTCTCTCTCCTGCCCTCCTAACTCCACGGTAGTACCGCCCGGGAAAGCGGTAGTACCGCTGCCTTATGCGGTAGTACCGCCCTCTGCGGGGCTGTTTTGGGGGTAACAGTTGGATTGTTCCCCCCACTATATAAGGGGGTCTTCTTCCCCATTCTATCTTATCCTTTGAGCTCGTGTTCTTCCCCCATTGTTGACCTTCTTCGAGCTTGCTAACACTCAATCCCTCCATGGATTCTTGCTAGTTTTTGAGGGAAAAGAGAGAGGAGATCTAGATCCACATTTCCACCAATCACTTTCTCCTCTATGTGAGGGGAACCCCTTGGATCTAGATCTTGGAGTTCTTGGTGTTCTCCTTCTTTTCTTCCTCTCATTTTCCTCCCTAGCATTAGTTGCTTCGGTGGGATTTGAGAGAGAAGGACTTGGGCACTCCGTGTGCCCTTGCCATTGCATTTGGTGCATCGGTTTGAGTTCTCCACGGTGATACGTGGAAGTTACAAGTTGAGAAGCTTATTACTCTTGGGTGCTTGGTACCCTTGAGCTTGTTCCTCTTGGGTGCTTCGGCGCCCTAGACGGTTGGTGGTGTTCGGAGCTCAATCATTGTGGTGTAAAGCTCCGGGCAAGCGTCGGGGTCTTCAATTAGGTTGTGGAGATCGCCCCGAGCAATTTGACGGGTACCGGTGACCGTCCCCAAGGGTTGCCAAAGTGTACGGGTTCGGTGACCGCCCTCAAGGGTCCCTTAGTGGAATCACGGCATCTTGCATTGTGCGAGGGTGTGAGGAGATTACGGTGGCCCTAGTGGCTTCTTGGGGAGCATTGTGCCTCCACACCGCTCCAAACGGAGATTAGCATCCGCAAGGGTGTGAACTTCGGAATACATCGTCGTCTCCCTGTGCCTCGGTTATCTCTTACCCGAGCCCTTTACTTATGCACTTTACTTTCTGATAGCCATATTGTTTCTTGTCATATATCTTGCTATCACTTAGTTGTTTACCTTGCTTAGCATAAGTTGTTGGTGCACATAGGTGAGCCTAGTTGTTTTAGGTTTGTGCTTGTCAAATTAACCGTTAGGTTTATTCCGCATTTGTTCAAGCCTCTACCGTAATTATTTTAAAGCGCCTATTCACCCCCCTCCCCCCCCCCCCCCCCCCCCCTCTAGGCGATATCCACGATCTTTCATCTGTCTATCTTCACCTCCTAACTAAGATGCACCTCAGCCGGCCCAGCCATTGCCCCCCGCTGCACCCTTACCTCCTGCAGCCATCTGCTGAGTACATACCTCAATGCTAAGCAACATCCTCACTGTAACAGCGACGACTACATCCCTACCATGAAGACCGGCAATCAAGGAAGAGGTTGGTGGTGTGCTTCAATATCTTCTTGGATCTTTGAACTGCTGACAGATTGATTTTTCCTGTTATCTCCTGTAATAGCTACGGATGATGTATTGCATATTTGTCATACAGGTTGATCAAGGTGCGAGACTATGACGTGAGTTAAATTTCAGCATATCGTGCAACCACATGATGACACCCACCATGCATGTGACTTGCAAGCAGTAACTGCTTGCCATCCATCAACATAACAAGGACGAAGCCAACACCCATCTACACGTACGCGGTACTTGCGCGGCACAGTACAATAAACGTTTCAGCATATATACCTTTTCTCTGGCCAGTTTCAAACATCCTCTGTCTACCTGTTGGACCTGCTCGCAATGCATGAGTTTGATCCTATGAGGTAATGTTCGGAGAAAATAGCTTTGAATGGGTCTTTTCTTTTCTGATGATTGCGGAGTTTTAAAGTTGAAAAGGACAAATTTATATATATAAGCTAACGACACATCTTTACTCTAAGTAAGAGTAGCTTCTGTTGTGCAGGTAGTTTTCCCACATGCTAGATAAGCTACATGCAGTTTATTATCGCTGAAGTGAATCGCATAGAATATTTTATACTCATCAAGTAACAGTAACAGTAGTTGTTTCTTTGTGTGTAGATTATACAGTTTGTCTACAAGATATTTTTTCTTATATGTACTTTACACAAAATCGATCCTCATCTCCCTCATGTTTACTGCTACAAAATTGGTGCACATAAGTTCTTGCCCTTGATCCCATTTATTAGTTTCTTCTTGAGCATGTACATGATCGGCCAAGTAGTGCTTATATTCTTTTTCTCGCCAACTATACTTGACTAAATTCGAACATTGGCTATTTTGAAGGAACGGTCAAGAGCAAGCAGCTATAACAGTTTTTTTGTCGTATTATACTTGGATCTGATTTCTTCTAACAACGTGCTACTCCTAAATAGTTCATGGTTTGGTCAGGTTCATTCTTCTCTTCATAGTATATAATCTTCTCAAATTCTAGGTATGCACCTATCTGTATGTTATAATTTATTTACTCTTAGAGCTAGGTTTAACCAGTATGATTGCTTTCCTACTAGGTTTGTTTTGACAATGTTTAGGCATTGACTTAGATGAACAAAAGGCAGTTGTTATTTGGCAAGACGCCCAGCTACAGATGGCTGTTTATTTATCAAGTATCTCATAAGTCATAAGGCACACAAAATGGATGTTCATAGTGTCAATCAGTATCTCCAGGTCATGTGGTACGAAGGCCAGTATGACCAGTCCAAGATTAAGGAGATGCTATGTCGACAATCAATGCCGACATTTCCTTTGCTCATTAATTAAAATCATTGCGTACATCAGGTTAGAGAAGCTTCCTTTTGAAATTTTCCTCTTCTAGCTTCTGGATGTTTTGAAGATGAGAAAGGTGGATTATACAATTTCTATTTCCTGAATAATAAATTGCCATACAAGACACATTTCCTGTATTGATTTCTTTTGTTCTTCTCACTGGAGTCATGGATTGATTTCTTTTGTTTTTCTCACTGGAGTCATGGACTGTTATGTTTTATTTGCATAAAAAAAGATAAGATTACTCTAAAATTTAATAGGAGTGCATTTAACCATCAAACTCAAAATTTAATTTATACACAATTGTGGAGGTAAGAATAAGGACAGTATGTTTACTGATTACATCCTTGGTTAAATACTAAGCTAACTTCCGCATAAAGTAACTCTAATTTTATCACCGCTGGATTGTTTAACCCAAAAAGTTAGTGCTAACCACTACTCAAGGTTTTGCAAAATATATATTTCTATCACACATGGAAGTTTGACTAACCATTTAATCCATGTTGAAACTATGCTGTAGAAATTTATCAAAATTTAGATGCATATTTGTCTTATCAATACCAAATAGGATTCTGGTATAGGAATGCAACACCATTCACAAAAGCTACAGTCACATAAGTGGGCATGCACACCTACGTAGGTTTAACCAATCTATGTGAGAGTAGGAATTGAGATCCAAAAAGGCACTTCTCGATTCTGTTTTATATGAATGGAAAGAATTACATGTTCTCACTAATATCTTTTTCAAAACTAAAGTTCTAAAGTTTGCTTACAAGTTAACAATATCATATGAATCATTCATCCATAGAAAAGAAAAGGCAACAGAAAGCTATTGATATATGACCAAATAATAATGCTATGTAGAATCGGACAAGCCCGTGCGAGCGCACGGGTTGACGACTAGTATAATTAAAACAGAAGTAAAACAAGCCATCACGTTAATCCACATATGCTAAAATAATATACATCGTTGATCAATAATACTTACGGTTGAGATTTAAAGATATTACGTTACACGCCTAAAGTTATAAACATATAGATGTTGGACCGACACGTACAACATGCATGTATAAAGAGTTGGAAAGAACCAAGTAAAAAAAAAGTTGAAAAGAATAGAGGAGTTTGGATCGGCATGTGCTGCACGATGATGGGAACTAAGTTTTCTTTAAGTTAACGGACTCGCATGTACACCTCTCAGAGTACAATACATATAAGGGACAGAACCACGATCTGAACCAGCAAGCCCAAAATAGCCGAACATGGATTGGTCAATATTAATAAGTCCACCAATAACGTGTACACAGCAGATCATGTTGTATAGCCCTAAAAAAGCAGACCACGCATCGGAGCCGGTGAGGCTGCCGGCGCCCATGGCGACACCTTGAAAGATATCCATCTCCATATGACCAAGGAAGAACATCATGGCATCCCGCCGGCGCCGGCAGCAACACATCCAAAGAGATCCATCTCCATATGACTGGGGAAGAACATCATGGCATCCCGGACAAGATGCCGCTTCCGACGGGAGCATGGTCAATGGAAAAAGGACATCATCCAAACCCATACGTGCAAGATCTCCGGCAAGGGCGAGGCTGACATTGTAGCCATAACCTTGCAGTGGACCGTCTCTCCTCGAGGCTTCGTTCGACTCAACACGACGTCGCCGCTGTTATACGACTCTCGCATGCTGACGAGACTGTATCCCGCAAACTCTGTGTTATCTTCACTACCGAACAGGCAGAAGGCGAGAAGCTCCGGCTGTCTGCAGCGCCACCAGCTATGTTGGGATTGCCAGCACCATCAGCTCGAACAGCTATCGCTTCTAGAAACAGAGCAATATATACTGCAAGCAGCGTTCAGGAAAGTTTAACTCAAGAAGAAGAAGAAGAAGAGGATGAGAATAATCATGCTCGCAGGAGGCCGTGGGTAGTAAGCAAGGAAAGATCATCCACCATGAAGCTGCTACAGAGCGAGCTGGCCGCAGTGCCGGACGACGACGGTGCGTGGTGTGCTAGAGGAGCAGCAGGCGGCGCACGGGCATCGCGAGTACCTGCTGCAGCTGTTGTGTCTCAACTGGGAGTGGTTCAGGTCACGCGCGCGGAGATAGATCTTGGAAGGCGGAAAACACAGGCCAAGATGGAAAGCATCTGCCGTGACGCTGCGCCGGCAGTCACCTTCTCATATGATTGGTGCTGAGCCACAGCTGTCACGACTCATGAGTCACGAGGAGTAAGGAGCAATTTGCATAGTGTTGCAGCACGCACCATGTGCGGTGCATCGGAAACGATTAGTTTTTTTTAGTCACGGTTAGTCAAGAACATATACGTGTAACAAAAAAGCTACAAGAATACGTACAAAGTCTTGCCTACTGGACACATAGCTAGCTGTCTCATAACTCGCAATATATAGTGTCGAGCATGCTTGCCATCACCCTAATATTGAATGTAATATTTATATCGAAGTATAATAATTTTCCTTGAGACGTCATTTTTTTGCCTCGATAATTTTCTAAAATATGAGATGTATAAACCGTAATATAGTGATGAAGAACAGGCTTCAAATGTAAACATATGTAGTATCCTCCACGTAGGCTAAATTATCTCCATTATTAACTACAGTGGTTTGGATATTTATGCCACTCTTACAAACACTAGCTGAATGCCCGTACGTTGCCACGGGTCAGAAAAACGCATTATGATCAAATAATTTTTCGAATTAAAAAATGTGTGTCGGATATGATAGGACTGGTTTCAATTCCTGGACAAATTGATTCTCTCCCTCTTATTTCTTCCTAGGCAATCGTCGTATATCTTTAAACACTCCCTCTTGCATCATTTTATTCTCCTCACCCTTCCTTTCCCTTCACCTGTTTCCACAGTGCCATGTGGGCAAGCCCTATTCAAAATCTTGTATTTTCATTTATTATGTCATCGATTCAAAATATCATTTGATCTCCTTTCTAAATGGAAACTTACGCAGTACCTCTCACAACTAACTGAAAAGAAACATGAACTTCGATAAGTATAGAAACAAAGAACAAAATCGTATTTTCTCAAAAAAAAAATATAGACCCTCTCAAACAACATATAATACTCCCAAACCCAAAGTTAAATAGACCTAGAAGAGATGTACTCCCTCCGTTCCAAAATAGATGACCCAACTTTGTACTAACTTTGTACTAAAATTAGTTCAAAATTGAGTCATCTATTTTAGAACGGAGGGAGTATGCTTAATGTAAAACATCTGACTTTTAGGCCACTCTCATAAAAGGTTATTTCTGTATCGATCAAATGACTGGGAGGAGCATCTTGAGTTCAAGCAGCTCTCTCTGAAGGCGTAGGTTGAGTTAAAGGCCGTCCTCTTCCTTCTCAAGAGGAACTCCTGACCTCCTTGAGAATATAAAGAAGCTTAACAAACCAAGCTCTACGTGCTCCCTATCTTGACCATGGACAAATACAAACTTTTGAAAAAAAAATACAAACTAAAAATTCAAAGTCAGGATGTTAGCGATAGTTAGTTCAAACTCGTACAGCCCAAAAAGCAATAGTTAGTTTAAACTCTTACAGACCAAAAAGCATATGGTTTGATCGCCTCCAAGTTTCAACATTACCTTGAGCTTTAGACATGCTTTCTGATTTTGTAGAGTTACAGATAAAAGCTCCAAGCATGACTGAAAATTGAGAGTGATGTGATGAGTTAGGACAAACAGGAACATTCAGTAGGACAACCAACACAAAAACTACGACGACATACTACCATCGCATGAAATATGTAAATGTGTGTGCATTATTTAGGTTCTCAACATCTATCTCTCATGCTCTTCTGATTTCTTTTCTCCTATCCAAGCATCTCACTGCCAATCTATCAAAAAAATAGCAGCTTCCCACGTAGATGGGGCCTCGGTCAGCGACGCGGCGGGAGCAGAAATCAGCCTTCAGGAAGTACTCGTCAAGCTTGATATCGACCGATGACCACCTTGATTGATGACAGTAGCCCGTGAGAAGACGTCACACTCCAGCTCACCGCAAAAGTAATTCTGCACACATGAAGACTTATAAAACAAGAATGAACGTCTTAAAAAAATTAAAAGCTACACATATAAAAGTGTAAAAAGGCATAAGGGGGGACAAATTTGTGGAATAGCTCTGATGAATGCACATAAGACTATGCGGCACTTTGATTATCAGAGAAGATTAAATGCTCGTAAATCGTAATGTACCCTTCATGATCATAATCAAATCCTGAGAAAAATAAAAATTGTTATCACCACAAGCCACATACAAGATGTCTAGAAAGCAAATAGCAATGGTCATTTTGACAGGAATCAAAATATGACACATTATTCAGAAAAAAAAATTATAAGTTCAATGTGCAGGCAACATGATACTGATTTATACACGCACAGTTGTCATGTGTACAGCAGGCGCCATTTGAAAACAGAGTACTCCCCCAGTCCCAAAATAAGTATCTTTGATTTTGTACAGGTAGTACAGTTCTATAGTATAAATAAACTGTACTAAACCAAATAAACTTATTTTGGGACGGATGGAGTAATCATTATCGGTATACATAGACAGTTCTTGGACAAACCGAAACCTACATGCAGCTGCAATCATGCATCAAAACTGCTAATACAAAATACATCTTTTGAATGTTGAATTTTTACGGTTTGGTAGCCATCTGCAATCATGCATCCATTCTTAGAATCATATCATGATTGAAAATCTTCCAATTTGGTAGTCTGCAGATTAATATAACAAGCAACAATTTGAGAGTTGGGAGACATTACTAATATGATTCACTTTTTACAGTGTAGTTTCGCCATGATCGAAAATTTCCCAATTTGGTAGTCTGCACATCAACATTACAAGCAACAATTTTCCACTTTTTACAAAGCAGTTCATGTATAAGATGGCAGAGAGGATGTGGGTTTGACACTACTGATCATCTGCAGATTTTGAATGATACCTTTTAGACCTTATGATTAAAAAAAGATGTTGAACTATTGGCAGAGATTCAAAATCAGTCAATGATTAATTAATCAGCACCTGATTCTACAACAAAGTGATCAAATTTTGAGTACCTCCCAATAAGTGTTTGCTTCACCCCCTGCAAAAATCCAAGCAGAAAAGATATCATAATATGAACAATGGAAATTGAATCAGTAATCAGTGCACACAATTTATTATTGGCCAGTGCTTTTTTGAAATATACGGGTTGCCTAATATGCCAACTGAACCTCACAAATGCGAATCCCATGGTAGAAAATCTCTGCCCACACATGAGGCCTGATGGGATCCCACGTGATAACTAACAAGAATGGAATGGTCCGAGCAGAAAATTATGGGATTAAGGTAGTAGAATAGAAGACCAAACATGAGGCTGTAGCCTGTAGCGGCCGGAGACTCCTCGCACACCTGCGTTGCCATGTTGTCCGTCGCTGATTAACGGCCGGTCAGCCGCGCCAGTGCCTGCCTGAGCGAAGGCAAGAAGAGACCGACAGGAGAGCGTAGCAGCATGGGGAAGCCCTTGTGGAGGATCAGCTTCGCACCACCAGTCGCCACCGCCTCCCTCGACAAGGTTTAACAGCGCACCTAAAAACTTAAAAAGAAAGACATTAAACTCGGGACTTTTTTTTGTCAACGGTTCAGTTAGATGTATTAGTTCATGGAAATTTAATGGGAAAAGAAAAGGATTGAAGAAAAGAAAGAAGCATTTCCGTCACCACATAGAGTTTCAAATGAACCATTAGTCCCACACGACGACTGATCAATGTTTGACATCTTACCTTTTCATCTACTTGTAGGTAATCTTGTGTGCACTTATAGTTTGGACATGGTATGCAAAAGACAGTGGTGGAGCAAACGAACATAGTATCACAGTAGACTAACAGAGTAATCAAATCAACCATACTACCAGTTCACGAAGGATGACCTTGCTTAACTTCTGACAGAGAGCGACATGCTTCAGGATAATCTGAACTAACTTTGTAACATTATCTATCAACATAATCACATACATAGAGGACCGGATGAGCTGCTTCTCAGTTTGCATGAATAATGTTGATCACATGTCATTTATAGGACAAAGATATTTGGGTAATGCCACCATTTTGCATATAACAAATTAACAACTTGTTCTTGTTTCGTAATTTGAGGCATTGAATGTTTTAGGACAAACATATACCCGAAAGGAAACATGATATTGCTCTGTAGTTAAGTCCGACAAGCAATTATTTAGGATCACGTGACTAATGCGGAGAAAAGACCATGCTCTTACATGTTGAAGCAGCCGTGCCACTTGCATCATGCAGAGAAGGAACACAAAGACAACACATAATCTGGGGCTGGGAGAAAACTCAATTGAACGGAAAGGCATGTTTCACCCACATCCTATGTGGTCTGATGCGCACGTACCATGAGGAATGAGTTGAGCTTCTCTAGACCCGCCGACGGCTTGAGGAGGTCGATGTCGTTCTGCCACACCTGCTCCGATTCCCAACTAAAAACAGACAAATTAAATTACACGGCAAACAACAGCGAAGCTTAGAATCATGCGGCAACCGGCTACGCGGCAAACCCCTTCAACTCCCATCTTACTATGCCCGCGGGGAGCACGCAGCCCGCTGGCGTGAGGCTCGCGGTGCGGGGGCCGACGGAGACTACTGGAGACCAACGATGGGGGCCGATGTGGTGGAGGTAGCGTTACCTCGGCGGTCGCTTGTCGTTGCCGTCGATGCGCCGCTCCTGGTCGCCACGCCCTTCCCACGTCGCCATCGCTCGTCGTTGCCGTCGTCGCGCCCTCCCCGCGTCGCCCTCCTCATGGACTTCGTGAGATGTCAAGGGCACGGATCCACCACTCCAATCTAGCTTGGCTGCAGTTCGCTGCCGCTCGAGGTCGCTGTAGGTGGGAGGAGGTCGGCGGCGGTGATTCCTCTCTGGAGAGAATAGGGAATCGAGAGCGAGGGATTTGGGGGAAGGGAGTGGGAGGTGGGATACGGGGACGTGGGGACGTGCGTTGTTTTTCTTTTTTTTTTCACGTGAGCGGAGGGGTGGGAAGGCAGTCCGATTTTCGAGGAATCGTAGGAGGGTGGGGTGGAGGGGAGCGAGGCGATCGTGAAGGTCGAACCATCACGACGTTCAATTCTCCTTTAACAGTAGAGAGATGTACGTACTAATGCACCTTGAATACTATAAATAAGAATATAAGTACGCCTGGAAGCATCTGGCATAGCATAACCATGCTAACACGAATGATGGGGCGGGTAGAGAAAGATAGCATTATAAGGCTCACATATTATCACTATTAAGTTTGGTTGTGGGAAGCAAATCCCCTGACAGATGTAAAGAAGCACCGTATCAGGTTTTCCCTTCCTGGTGTGTAACTAACATAAAACACACGGTGCACAGTAGCAAAAGAACAGATAGTTTTGCATGGTGAGTTCTCGACCTTGGTGTCTTGAGTATCACACACCAAGACCTCATGAAAAATGCAATACACTTAAGGAATACAGTGTAGTACATCTAACAAAAATATTTTTAGGAAAAATAAACATTTTTGTTAAGACATACTTCTCTTACTACAAATAACAATTTGAGATGGGGAAGTTAGTTGGTGGAGAAGAAATAAATACCTCGGATTCACTACATAAAAACTACACAACATTAATCTAAAAAAAGACCAAATCATCGGAGGCGTGAATGCGCACAGTCAAAATTGCACTACATTAGATGTCTAGAAATATATTTGGATTGGTTAAGTAAACAAAATTGATGCAATATTTCATAGAGTTTTTCTCGCAATAGAACCATTTATTGTTCTTAACAAGTATTCCAATATGAATGTTAATGGTTGAAGTTGTATTCGGAAGACCTTTCAAAATTTAAGCGACATGACGTAGAATGTCACAAAACTAGCCGCGCAAATGCACGGGTCACTCCGCTAGTTAAGTTCATAAGAACGGAGTGGCGCTTTAAGCAAGATGACATGATGTAGAGGGATAAACTCATGCAATATGATATAAACCCCATCTTTTTTTCCTCGATGGCAACAATACAATACGTGTCGTTTCCCCTACTGTCACTGCGATCGAGCACCGCAAGATTGAACCCAAAGCTAAGCACTTCTCCCATTGCAAGAAAGATCAATCCAGTAGGACAAACCAAACTGATAATTCGAAGAGACTTGCAAAGATAACCAATCATACATAAAAGAATTCAGAGAAGATTCAAATATTGTTCATTGATAATCTGGATCATAAACCCACAATTCATCGGATCTCGACAAACACACCGCAAAAGAAGATTACATCGAATAGATCTCCAAGAGAATCGAGGAGAACTTTGTATTGAGATACAAAGAGAGAGAAGAAGCCATCTAGCTAATATCTATGGACCCGAAGGTCTGAAGTAAACTACTCACACATCATCGGAGAGGCTATGGTGTTGATGTAGAAGCCCTCCGTGATCAATGCCTCCTCCGGCAGAGCGCGAGAAAAGGCCCCAAGATGGGATCTCACGGGTACAGAAGGTTGCTTTGCTGGAATTAGGTTTTCGTGGTGCTCCTCGATGGTTTGGGGGTACGTAGGTATATATAGGAGGAAGAAGTAGGTCGGTGGAGCCACGAGGGGCCCACGAGGGTGGAGGGCGTGCCCCCCTGCCTCGTGGCCTCCTCGGTGATTTCTTGACGTCCACTCCAACTCCTCTGGATCACGTTTGTTCCAAAAATAACTCTCCCGAAGGTTTCATTCCGTTTGGACTTCGTTTGATATTCCTTTTCTGCGAAACACTGAAATAGGCAAAAAAAACAGCAATTTGGGTTGGGCCTCCGGTTAATAGGTTAGTCCCAAAAATAATATAAAAGTGTATAAATAAGCCCATTAAACATCCAAAACAGAATATATAATGGCATGGAGCAATCAAAAATTATAGATACGTTGGAGATGTATCAAGCATCCCCAAGCTTAATTCCTGCTCGTCCTCGAGTAGGTAAATGATAAAAACGGAATTTTTGATGTGGAATGCTACTTAGCATATTCTTCAATGTATTTCTCTTTATTGTGGCATGAATGTTCGGATCCGAAAGATTCAAGATAAAAGTTTAATATTAATATGAAAATAATAATACTTCAAGCATACTAACAAAGCAATCATGTCTTCTCAAAATAACATGGCCAAAGAAAGTTATCTCTACAAAATCATATAGTCTGGCTATGCTCTATCTTCACCACACAAAGTATTTAAATCATGCACAACCCCGATGACAATACAAGCAATTGTTTCATACTTTTGATGTTCTCAAACTTTTTCGATCTTCACGCAATATATGAGCGTGAGCCATGGACATAGCACTATAGGTGGAATAGAATGGTGGTTGTGGAGAAGACAAAAAGGAGAAGATAGTCTCACATCAACTAGCCGTATCAACGGGCTATGGAGATGCCCATCAATAGATATCAATGTGAGTTAGTAGGGATTGCCATGCAACGGATGCACTAGAGCTATAAGTGTATGAAAGCTAAACAAAAGAAACTAAGTGGGTGTGCATCCAACTCGCTTGCTCACGAAGACCTAGGGCATTTTTGAGGAAGCCCATCATTGGAATATACAAGCCAAGTTCTATAATGTAAAATTCCCACTATTATATGAAAATGACAACATAGGAGACTCTCTATCATGAAGATCATGGTGCTACTTTGAAGCACAAGTGTGGAAAAAGGATAGTAACATTGTCCCTTCTCTCTTTTTCTCTCATTTTTTTATTGGGCCCTTTTTTTGCCTCTTGTTTTTAGTCCGAAATCTCATCCCGACTTGTGGGGGAATCATAGCCTCCATCATCCTTTCCTCACATGGGACAATGCTCTAATAATGATGATCATCACACTTTTATTACTTAAAACTCAAGAATTACAACTCAACACTTAGGACAAATTATGACTCTATGTGAATGCCTCCGGCGGTGTACCGGGATATGGAATGAATCAAGAGTGACATGTATGAAAGAATTATGAAGGTGGCTTTGCCACAAATACAATGTCAACTACATGATCATGCAAAGCAATATGACAATGATGAAGCGTGTCATAATAAATAGAACGGTGGTAAGTTGCATGGCAATATATCTCGGAATGGCTATGGAAATGCCATAATAGGTAGGTATGGTGGCTGTTTTGAGGAAGGTATATGGTGGGTATATGATACCGGCGAAGAAGTGTGCGGTATTAGAGAGGCTAGCAATGGTGGAAGGATGAGAGTGCGTATAATCCATGGACTCAACGTTAGTCATAAAGAAATCACATACTTATTGCAAAAATCTATTAGTTATCGAAACGAAGTACTACGCGCATGCTCCTAGGGGGATAGATTGGTAGGAAAAGACCATCGCTCGTCCCCGACCGCCACTCATAAGGAAGACAATCAATAAATAAATCATGCTCCAACTTCATCACATAACGGTTCACCATACGTGCATGCTACGGGAATCACAGACTTTAGAACAAGTATTTCTCAAATGCACAACTACTCAACTAGCATGACTCTTATATCACCATCTTCATATTTCAAAACAATCATCGAGTATCAAACTTCTCTTAGTATTCAATGCACTTTATAGTTTTTATCTTGGATGCCTATCATATTAGGACTAATTTTGAAACCAAAGCAATTACCATGCTGTTCTGAAGTACTCTCAAAATAATATAAGTGAAGCATGAGAGATCAGTTATTTCTATAAAATATAACCACCACCGTGCTCTAAAAGATATAAGTGAAGCACTAGAGCAAAATTATTTAGCTCAAAAGATATAAGTGAGGCACATAGAGTATTCTAATAAATTCCGATTAATGTGTGTGTCTCTCAAAAGGTGTGTACAGCAAGGATGATTGTGGTGAACTAAAAAGCAAAGACTCAAATCATACAAGACGCTCCAAGAAAAACACATATTATGTGGTGAATAAAAATATAGCTCCAACTAAAGTTACCGATAGATGAAGACGAAAGAGGGGATGCCTTCCGGGGCATCCCCAAGCTTAAGCTTTTAGTTATCCTTGAATTTTACCTTGGGGTGCCATGGGCATCCCCAAGCTTAGGCTCTTGCCAATCCTTGTTCCATAATCCATCAAATCTTTACCGAAAACCTGAAAACTTCACAACACAAAACTTAACAGAAAATCTCGTGAGCTCCGTTAGCGAAAGAAAACAAAACACCACATCAAGGTACTGTAATGAACTCATTATTTATTTATATTGGTGTTAAAATTACTGTATTCCAACTTTTCTATGGTTCATAAACTCCATTACTAGCCATAGATTCATTAAAATAAGCAAACAACACGCGAAAAACAGAATCTGTCAAAAACAGAATAGTCTGTAGTAATCTGTAACTAACGCAAACTTCTGGAACTCTAAAAATTCTACCAAACTAGGACGACCTAGATAATCTGTTTAATGATCTGCTGCAATTGGAATCAATATTATATCACCTTCTGGTAATTTGTAACAATTGTTTTCGTGAACAGAAAGTTTCTGAAATTTTCAGCAAGATCAAATAACTATCATCCAAAAAGATCCTATAGGTTTAACTTGGCACAAACACTAATTAAAACACAAAACCACATCTAAACAGAAGACAGATGAGTTATTTATTCCTAAACAGAACCCAAAAAAAAACTAAAAATAAAATTGGGTTGCCTCCCAACAAGCGCTATCGTTTAACGCCCCTAGCTAGGCATAAAAGCGAGATATATCTAGGTATTGCCATCTTTGGTAGGCAATCCATATGTGGCTCTCATAATAGATTCATATGGTAATTTAATTTTATTTCTAGGGAAGTGTTCCATGCCTTACCTTAACGGAAATTGGAATCTAATATTTCCTTCCTTCATATCAATAATTGCACCAATCGTTCTAAGGAAAGGTCTACCAAGAATAATAGGACATGAAGGATTGCAATCAATATCAAGAACAATGAAATCTACGGGCACATAATTCCTATTTGCAACAATAAGAACATCATTAATTCTCCCCATAGGTTTCTTAATGGTGGAATCCGCAAGGTGCATGTTTAAGGAACAATCATCAAATTCACGGAAACCTAGCCAATCAGACAAAGTTTTTGGAATCGTGGAAACACTAGCACCCAAATCACACAAAGCATAGCATTCATGATCTTTAATTTTAATTTTGATTGTAGGTTCCCACTCATCATAAAGTTTTCTAGGGATAGAAACTTCCAACTCAAGTTTTTCTTCATAAGATTGCATCAAAGCATCAACGATATGTTTAGTAAAAGCTTTATTTTGGCTATAAGCATGAGGAGAATTTAGCACAGATTGCAACATGGAAATACAATCTATCAAAGAGCAATTATCACAATTAAATTCCTTGAAATCCAAGATAGTGGGTTCATTGCTATCTAAAGTTTTAACCTCTTCAATCCCACTTTTACCAATTTTATCATCAAGATCTAAAAACTCCGAATTTTTGGGACGCCTTCTAACTAAAGTTGACTCATCTCCAGTCCCATCATCATCAAGATTCATATTGCAAAACTAAGATTTAATAGGGGATACATCAATAACTTTTAGATCTTCATCTTTATTCTCTTAAAAATTAGAAGAACACGCCTTCACAAAGCAATCTTTCTTAGCACGCATCCTAGCGGTTCTTTCTTTGCACTCATCAATGGAAATTCTCATGGCTTTGAGAGACTCATTGATATCATGCTTAGGAGGAATAGATCTAAGTTTAAAGAAACAACATCAAGAGAAATTCTATCCACGTTCCTAGCCAATTCATCAATCTTAGGCAATTTTTCTTCAAGCAAAGCATTGAAATTATTTTGAGAAATCATACATTCTTTAAGACTTGTCTCAAAATCAGAGGGCATCTTATTGAAATTTCTGTAAGAGTTGTTGTAGGAATTACCATAATTATTAGAGGAATTATTGGGATAAGGCCTAGGATTAAAGTTTCCTCTATAAGCGTTGTTACCAAAATTATTCCTACCAACAAAATTCACATCCATAGATTCATTATTATTCTCAATCAAGGTAGACAAAGGCATATCATTAGGATCAGAAGCAACACTCTTATTAGCAAACAATTTCATAAGTTCATCCATCTTTCCACTCAAAACATTAATTTCTTCAATTGCATGGACCTTTTTACTAGTAGATCTTTCAGTGTGCCATTGAGAATAATTAACCATAATATTATCTAGGAGTTTAGTAGCTTCTCCTAAAGTGATTTCCATAAAAGTGCCTCCCGCGGCGGAATCTAAAAGATTTCTAGAAGCAAAATTCAATCCGGCATAAAAAATTTGTATAATCATCCATAAATTCAAACCATGTGTAGGGCAATTACGTATCATTAATTTCATTCTCTCCCAAGCTTGTGCAACAAGTTCATGATCAAGTTGCTTAAAGTTCATAATATCGTTTCTAAGAGAAATGATCTTAGCGGGAGGAAAATATTTAGAGATAAAAGCATCTTTGCACTTATTCCAAGAACCAATACTATTTTTAGGCAAAGACGAAAACCAAGTTTTAGCACGATCTCTAAGCGAAAACGGAAATAGCTTCAATTTAACAATATCATTATCCACATCTTTCTTCTTTTGCATATCACACAAATCAACAAAGCTATTTAGATTGGTAGCGGCATCTTCACTAGGAAGGCTGGCGAATTGATCTTTCATGACAAGATTCAACAAAGCAGCATTAATTTCACAAGATTCAGCTTCGGTAAGAGGAGCAATCGGAGTGCTAAGAAAATCATTGTTGTTGGTATTGGCAAAGTCACACAATTTAGTATTATCTTGAGCCATCGTGACAACCAAGCAATCCAACACACGAGCAAAACAAGAAGCAAGCGAAGAAAGAGGTGAACGGAAAAGAGAGGGCGAATAAAACGGCAAGGGTGAAGTGGGGGAGAGGAAAACGAGAGGCAAATGGCAAATAATGTAATGCGAGGGATAAGAGTTTGTGATAGGTACTTGGTATGTTGACTTGTGCGTAGACTCCCCGACAACGGCGGCAGAAATGGCTCGTTGTCGGGAGCTCAAATCTTGACTTGACTTGGTGCACACCTCCCCGGCAACGGCGCCAGAAATCCTTCTTGCTACCTCCTGAGCACTGCATTGGTTTTCCCTTGAAGAGGAAAGGGTGATGCAGCAAAGTAGCGTAAGTATTTCCCTTAGTTTTTGAGAACCAAGGTATCAATCCAGTAGGAGGCCACACGCAAGTCCCTCGTACCTACACAAAAAAACAAGAACCTTGCAACCAACGCGATAAAGGGGATGTCAATCCCTTCACGGCCACTTGCAAAAGTGAGATCTGATAGAGACACTTGTAGAAAACAGGGCTTTCGTTCGGGCCAGATAAGCCCATTAGTCCCGGTTTAGTCACGAACCGGGACTAATGTGAGCATTGGTCCCGGTTCGTGCGGTTAAAGGCATTAGTCCCGGTTTAGATGAGCCCTTTAGTCCCGGTTTGAGACACGAACCGGGACTAAAGGGTGCGATGCCCTTTAGTCCCGGTTCGTGTCTCAAACCGGGACTAAAGGTCCCATTTTCAAACTCTACAACCCCCCCCCCCCCCCCCCCGTGGATCGCCTTTCCAGTTTTGTAAAAAGCAAAAGTAAATGATAAAAACTTCAAAAATTAAAATCCTTCGAGATGTAGTTATGTTACTACATCTACTAGTTAGGAAAATTTAAAAACTTGAATTTGGACATGTTTTGCAAAAGTGTAGGGAAAATGTAAAACGGCTATAACTTTTGCATACGATGTCAGAAAAAAACGTATAATATATCAAAATGTTCAGCACGAAAATCCGCATCCGATTTTGACCGCCTACGGCCCGTTTGCAAATTTTTATAATCCTCAAATTCCAAAAGGAAAAAAAAGATATGCTCAAATTTTGGTTTTTTTGAATTTTGGTTAAATCTGGTCAAACTACTTATTCAAGAAGTATTAGTGTTACTACATAATTATTCAAGAATATTAGTGTTACTAAATAATTATTTTAATTTTTTTGAATTTTGGTCAAATCTGGTCAAACTATGGTCAAAATGTGGTCAAACTATGGTCAAACTACTTACTCAAGAAATATTAGTGTTACTAAATAATTATTGTTTTTTAGAATAATTGTTTCAAACTCAAACAGTGAAACATGTGACTTCATGCTCAAGCTAAACTCCTGAGGGTTAATAGGATTGACATCTTACTATTGTCAGGAAAACAACAAGTGCAGACTTGGAAATCAGAGAGAATAGAACCCGGAAGTTAAGCGTGCTCAGGCTGGAGTAGTGAGAGGATGGGTGACCGACCGGGAAGTTAGTGAATTTGGAATTATGAGAAGTGATTAGAGATTAGAGGTTAAATAGAGCAGTGATGAGGGGTGATTAGAGATTAAATTGAAAAAAATTCAAAAATTTAAAAATCAGAAAAAAAAAATTCAAAAAAAATCTCCTTTAGTCTCGGTTGGTGTTACCAACCGGGACTAAAGGTGGAGCTCCAGGCAGCGGCCACGTGGAGGGCCTTTAGTCCCGGTTCGTATAAGAACCGGGACTAAAGGGGGGGCCTTTAGTAACGACCCTTTAGTCCCGGTTCGAGAACCGGGACTAAAGGCCCTTATGAACCGGGACTGATGGCCCTTTTTCTACTAGTGAGATGATAAGATAATATTTTTGGTATTTTTATGATAAAGACTAAAAGTAAAGAAAGCAATATAAACGGTAATAGAAATAACTTGTTGAATGAAGATTAATATGATGGAGAATAGACCCGGGGGCCATAGGTTTCACTAGTGGCTTCTCTCAAGATAGCATAAGTATTACGGTGGGTGAACAAATTACTGTCGAGCAATTGATAGAATTGAGCATAGTTATGAGAATATCTAAGTATGATCATGTATATAGGCATCACGTCCGTGACAAGTAGACCGACTCCTTCCTGCATCTACTACTATTGCTCCACACATCGACCACTATCCAGCATGCATCTAGAGTATTACGTTCATAAGAATGGAGTAACGCTTTAAGCAAGATGACATGATGTAGAGGGATAAACTCATGCAATATGCTATAAACCCCATCTTTTTATCCTCGATGGCAACAATACAATACATGTCGTTTCCCCTACTGTCACTGGGATCGAGCACCGCAAGATTGAATCCAAAGCTAAGCACTTCTCCCATTGCAAGAAAGATCAATCTAGTAGGCCAAACCAAACTGATAATTCGAAGAGACTTGCAAAGATAACCAATCATACATAAAAGAATTCAGAGAAGATTCAAATATTGTTCATAGATAATCTGGATCATAAACCCACAATTCATCGGATCTCGACAAACACACCGCAAAAGAAGATTACATCGAATAGATCTCCAAGAGAATCAAGGAGAACTTTGTATTGAGACCCAAAGAGAGAGAAGAAGCCATCTAGCTAATAACTATGGACCCGAAGGTCTGAAGTAAACTACTCACACATCATCGGAGAGGCTATGGTGTTGATGTAGAAGCCCTCCGTGATCAATGCTCCCTCCGGCGGAGAGTCGGAAAAGGCCCCAAGATGGGATCTCACGGGTACAGAAGGTTGCGGCGGTGGAATTAGGTTTTCGTGGTGCTCCTCGATGGTTTGGGGGTACGTAGGTATATATAGGAGGAAGAAGTAGGTCGGTGGAGCCACGAGGGGCCCACGAGGTTGGAGGGCGCGCCCCCCTACCTCGTGGCCTCCTCGGTGATTTCTTGACGTCCACTCCAAGTCCTCTGGATCACGTTTGTTCCAAAAATAACTCTCCCGAAGGTTTCATTCCGTTTGGACTCCGTTTGATATTCCTTTTCTGCGAAACACTAAAATAGGCACAAAAAAACAGCAATTTGGGTTGGGCCTCCGGTTAATAGGTTAGTCCCAAAAATAATATAAAACTGTATAAATAAGCCCATTAAACATCCAAAACAGAATATATAATAGCATGGAGCAATCAAAAATTATAGATACGTTGGAGACGTATCAGCGAGCGTGGCACGCTATCCCTGCAATCGCCCTTAGGTCTTCTCCGCCATCGCCCCGACCTGCCCGCCGCCGTTGCGTCGCCCCTTCGGGCCATAACGCTACAGCCGCGGTCCACTGCCGTCCACACGCGTCGACTTCCACGTGATATGCGTCGCGCCGCCTCCCTTGATGCGGGAACGTCACCGTCCGCGCCGGTCTTCGTCACGCTATCGGGTTCATTATCGCCTACTTCGAGCACCGCCATCGCGCTCCTTCTCTAGCCGCCGCTGCCTCCTTAGGCCGCCGCCGCCGCTACTCTTCTTCCGCAGCTCCATGGCGACTACCTCGACACCGGCAACCCCCGACTAGACACCGACCACGGTGTTCTTCGCACGGCTACCTCGACTACGGCTACACCACCTACGCTCTCGGCTACCTCGATAAACGGCACAAAGGGCTACCGCCTTGCTTGAGCAACCTCGTCGGTTTTCACTCCATCCACGACTTGCGCGATGCATCGACTGTTACGACTGTGGGGGGTGTCCGTCGGCTTGCCTTCGGATCCTTCTCCAGTCTCACCGTCTGTGTCGATACCGTTGTGACTGCGGGGGGATGTTGAGTAACGTGATTGTATTAGGGAACATAGGAAAAACTAGGAAGTATTCTGGCTTGTCTTGTACTCCAAGTAAATCATGTACTCGAGCCTTGCTCCGGTGCACCCCCTAACTCAATTTCCTAGGGGTATTCTTGACCCCCGCCATCTATTTTTTCTCCGGCCCGCCGCTACCCATATCCAAGCCCTGTAGCCCATATCCAAGCCCCGTATAACCCGTATGACCCATACCTATGTATACGGTGACATCCCGAAAAAAAAGGATGACACGACCCCACGACCAGGTATGACCTGCCGACGGCCGATCCATCAATCACGCAGCTCCATCATTCATGCAGCTCCTCCAGCATTCTGGTGAGGTTCTGTAGGAATATCGGCGGCGGCGATCTCATCACCGGTGATCTCGTCCGAGAGCGCGCGCGGCACCGTCGTCAACCTCCAGCGCTCGTTGGTACCGCATCCTGTTTCCCCACGTTTGTCTCGCTCGCGGTAGCATCAAACGAACTGCCGTTGTTTTCTCCGTAGTGGTTAACCTAGCGGGGCGGGTAACCTAGCTTTCCGGCGGTCCAGGCCATCGCAGATCTTGTTGTGGTAGTGCTGCTCGTCGTGATATACACAGTGATCACGTGGCCTAAAGTGGGTTTCTTCTTTCTAGGGTTAACCTAGCGTCGGTTGTCGTCGGTTGTGTGCACGACGGCTCCGTTATTTGATGCGGTGGCTTACCTAGGTATCCGGCAATCCTAAGTAATCACGACTGGTGCCGTGGCTAGGAATCCGGCGGCGCATGTTATCACGTGTAGCGCTGCTTCTCGCGATCCAAAGTGATCATGTACTGGATCCGTGGGACGTACCTTAACGCCGATGACCGATGTGGAGAGGGGGGATCCATGGGCGATCAGAGGTAATTGCGTCGGTTGTGTGCACGATCTGAACGCCCTTGGTTGGGGCGCTCTCCGGTTGGGGTAGTTTATTTAACATCCGTGATCGTGCGCTAGGTGTTGTATATGTCAGCATTGATAATGTTTGCACATGTGATGATACATATTATTTGTTGTAGGAAATGGCGGACGATGAGTTAATTGATATGATGTATGACATGGAGTTTGGAGAACTGATGAAAGACTGGATAGAAGATTGGTCAGATGATGAAAATTCAGATCGTGGAGATAGGTCAGAGAATGGGAACGAATTGGAAGATCTTAATGTGAGTGGCATTATCATGTTGTAATTTTTTGGTGGCATCCGACAATATTATATTTTGATAATTTATAGATGGATTAACATGATGATGGTCAGGAAAACAATGAGCATGATGATGGTGAGGAAAACAACTCGGAGATCTCGAACGAAGATTACATTAGTCAGGTATGGAAGTGGAATTTTTTGTTGGCATGTGTGCAAATTGAATTTATCCTGGAATATTATATGATAAGTACTTATGTGTATTTGTGTTATATTTTTCAGCTCACTTCCGAATGTCATAATGCGTACGATTATTACGGTGAATCCGACGCGGAGACAGGCCTTGATGACGAATCATTAGCTGCACCTGATTCTGGGGACTCGCAGTCGTCGGTCATCATGAGTGAGGTATGTATGTAATCAATGTTGTATGGAAGTAATGTTATACCATAGAAAACTGTTTTCATGGCTATGTTATGATTGTGTAGGTGACAGAAGATGAGGGGAAAAAGAATGTCCAAGATACTGCCATTGCAGATGATAAGAGGGATATGTTCATGCAGATAATACAAATGACTTTTATGTCTCATGATGCTGCGTATGATTTCTACAACAGTTATGCTAGAGATAATGGTTTCAGCATTAGAAAGAATAAGGTCAGGTATAGCAAAACCGAGTCACATCATATGCGTTATAGGCGGTTTGTTTGTTCCAGACAAGGAAAACCTGACAGCAGGTTGCTAACCGAGGAAGGACACAGCCATAGGCTCAGACCCGAGACACGCTGCCACTGCGAAGCGCACCTGACCGTGAAGCTTGACCACAAGCATGGGGTTTGGTATGTTGATAGTTTTGAGGACAAGCATAGCCATATCTTGGCAGGACCGGACGAGGTACCTTTTCTTTGGTCCCACAGAAAAATCAAAGAGTACGAGAGAGCTGAGATACTGTCCATGGGAGCTGCAGGGATTAGAATTCGCGACATGATGGATTCCTTCATCAGCAAACATGTATGGTATGGCGGTGTTGGTTTTACCAAGCGTGAAATATACAACCTTTGCGCCAGGGAGAAGAGGAAGCTCCTTTCAAAAGGTGATGCTGCCACAGTCATAGGCATCATGGCCAGTAGGAAACAGAGGGATCCTATCTTCTTTTTCGAGTACAAGCTAGACAAGGAAGGACATATGAATAGGATGTTCTGGTGTGACTCCCAGGCTCGTCATGACTATGAGGACTTCGGCGACGTGCTTGTATTTGACAGCACGTACAAGATGAACCGGTATGGTATGCCATTCATACCTTTTGTTGGTCTTAACAATCACTGGAAGACTACTGTTTTTGCTTGTGGCATACTTTCGGACAAGACCGAACAGACATATGTGTGGCTGCTGGAGACTTTTTTGAGTCCATGTGTCAAAAGATGTCGAAGAGTGTTATCACGGACGCCGACGACCTCCACCCTCGTGGGGCCCATGTTGCTCCACCGACGTACTTCCTCCTCCTATATATACTTACGTACGTCAAACCAACAGAAGCATCCACGAAAACCTAATTCCACCGCCGCAACCTTCTCTACCCGTGATATCCCATCTTGGGGCCTTTTCCGGCGTCCTGCCGGAGGGGGCATTGATCACGGAGGGCTTCTACATCAACACCATAGCCTCTCCGATGATGTGTGAGTAGTTTACCTCAGACCTTCGGGTCCATAGTTATTAGCTAGATGGCTTGCTCTCTCTCCTTGGATCTCAATACAAAGTTCTCCACGATTCTCGTGGAGATCTATTCGATGTAATCTTCTTTTGCGGTGTGTTTTTTCAGACCGATGAATTGTGGGTTTATGATCAAGTTTATCTATGAACAATATTTGAATCTTCTCTGAATTCTTTTATGTATGATTGGTTATCTTTGGAAGTCTCTTCGAATTATCAGTTTGGTTTGGCCTACTAGATTGATCTTTCTTGCAATGGGAGAAGTGCTTAGCTTTGGGTTCAATCTTGCGGTGTCCTTTCCCAGTGACAGCAGGGGTAGCAAGGCACGTATTGTATTGTTGCCATCGAGGATAACAAGATGGGGTTTATATCATATTGCATGAGTTTATCCCTCTACATCATGTCACCTTAATTACTTAAAGTGTTACTCTGTTCTTTTGAACTTAATACTCTAGATGCATGCTGGATAGCGGTCGATGTGTGGAGTAATAGTAGTAGATGCAGGCAGGAGTCGGTCTACTTGTCACGGACGTGATGCCTATATACATGATCATACCTAGATATTCTCATAACTATGCTCAATTCTATCAATTGCTCAACAGTAATTTGTTCACCCACCGTAATACTTATGCTCTTGAGAGAAGCCACTAGTGAAACCTATGGCCCCCGGGTCTATTTTCCATCATATTAATCTTCTAACACTTAGCCATTTTTATTGCCTTTTACTTTACTTTGTATCTTTATTATAAAAATACCAAAAATATTATCTTATCATATCTATCAGATCTCACTTTCGTAAGTGACCGTGAAGGGATTAACAACCCCTTTATTGCGTTGGTTGCGAGGATTTTATTTGTTTGTGTAGGTGCGAGGGACTTGAGCGTGGCCTCCTACTGGATTGATACGTTGGTTCTCAAAAACTGAGGGCAATACTTACGCTACTTTACTGCATCACCCTTACCTCTTCAAGGGAAAACCAACGCAGTGCTCAAGAGGTAGCAAGAAGGATTTCTGGCGCCGTTGCCGGGGAGTCTACGCAAAAGTCAACATACCAAGTACCAATCACAAACTCATATCTCCCGCATTACATTATTTGCCATTTGCCTCTCGTTTTCCTCTCCCCACTTCACCCTTGCCGTTTTATTCGCCCTTCTTTCGTTCGTCTTTTTGTTTGCTCGTGTTGCCATGTGCCTTCTATATGCTTGCATCTTCGCTTGCTGAAAATCTATTGATATGGATCCACGTAAAGTGTTCTACTTGGATCATCTTCGATCTTTATGTGCTCGTGCTGAAACCCCAACTAGCCTTGTTGATGGGAAATCTTTAGATGAGCATGCTCATTTTGTGCGTCACCGTTTGTCTGAAAAAGGGAAACTCTTATGGAATCAAATAAACAAGTTGTTGTGTTATGCTTGGAATCTTTGTGAAATTCATGATTTTACTTGTTGCTCTAAGAACCCTAAAAAATATCTTCCCTACCTATGTGAGTTTAATGATAATGAAATCTTATCTTCTTATGCAAAGGGTGTTTATAGTTACTATGATATCGAACAAATTGAAGAATTTGGTTCTTTTAAGGGTGCTTATGAAGTTGCTTCTTTGATTGAAAAGTATGATATTACTCTCTACGAATCTGAAAATTTGACATACTTAAATATTGCTATGAAAACTATGCTCATAATGTCTATGTCAAAGAATTTATTGAGAGAATGACCGGTGCTTTGGAAGAAAATAATTATATGCATGAATCTATAGATAATTATGATTCCGATGCCAATATTTATGAAGATGAATTTGCTATAGTTCCTTATGTTAAACATGAGATCGTTGCTATTGCACCCATACTTGATAGTTCCTTCGATGAAAAGCATAATTGCAATGATGTTATTATAAATTCTCTTGATGTCAATTGTGTTAATGATATGCAAAACCTCAAGCTTGGGGATGCTAGTTTTGCTATAACTACTATTTGTTGCAATGATCATCATTGGGGTGATTCTTCTTATGATCTTGAAAATTTATTTAAGCCCCATGATGAATATGAGATTGATATTAGTGTTTGCAATAGTATTAAAAGTGGGTTTGGAGAGGTCATGACTTTAGTTAATGATAATCCCACTATTTTGGAGGAGTGTCAACTTTGCATACATGTGGATCGTGTTAAGAATATGTTTTGTGATAGCTATATTGTTGAATTTGCTTATGATCCCACATGTAATTATTATGAGAGAGGAAAATATGGTTGTAGAAATTTTCATGATAATAAATTACCTCTCGTTATGTTGAGATTGCTATTGTTTCTTTCCGCTTCCTTGCATATGCTAGTTTTTGCTTGCTATGATAATTTGTTTGCCTATAAGATGCCTATGCATAGGAAGTATGTTAGACTTAGATGTGTTTATCACGTGCTCTGTGATGCTCTCTTTGTGCTTTAATTCTAGTCTTTGATGTGAGCATCATTAAAATTATCAATGCCTAACTAAAAAGGCTTCAAAGAAAAGTGCTTGTTGGGAGGCAACCCAATTTTATTTTAGTTTTTTGCTTTTTGCTTCTGTTTAGGAATAAATCTTTGATCTAGCCTCTGGTTAGATTTGTTTTTATGTTTTAATTAGTGTGTGCGCCAAGTTAAACCTATAGGATCTTCTTGGATGATAGTTATTTGATCTTGCTGAAAATTCCAGAAACTTTTTGTTCACGAAAACAATTGTTAAAAATCACCAGAATGTGATAAAATATTGATTCCAATTGCAGAAGATCAATAAAAAAATTTCTAGGCCGTCCTGTTTTGGTAGATTTTTTGGAGTTCCAGGAGTTTGCGTTAGTTACAGATTACTACAGACTGTTCTGTTTTTGACAGATTCTGTTTTTCGTGTGTTGTTTGCTTATTTTGATGAATCTATGGCTAGTAAAATAGTTTATAAACCATAGAGAAGTTGGAATACAGTAGGTTTAACACCAATATAAATAAAGAATGAGTTCATTACAGTACCTTGAAGTGGTGTTTTTTTTTCTTTCGCTAATGGAGCTCACGAGATTTTCTGTTAAGTTTTGTGTTGTGAAGTTTTCAAGTTTTGGGTAAAAGATTTCATGGATTATGGAACAAGGAGTGGCAAGAGCCTAAGCTTTGGGATGCCCATGGCACCCCAAAATAATCTAAGGACACCAAAAAGCCAAAGCTTGGGGATGCCCCGGAAGGCATCCCCTCTTTCGTCTACTTCCATCGGTAACTTTACTTGGAGCTATATTTTTATTCACCACGTGATATGTGTTTTGCTTGGAGCGTCTTGTATGATTTTAGTCTTTGCTTTTTAGTTTACCACAATCACCTTTGCTGTACACACCTTTTGAGAGAGACACACATGATTCGGAATTTATTAGAATACTCTATGCGCTTCGCTTATATCTTTTGAGCTATATAGTTTTTGCTCTAGTGCTTCACTTACATCTTTTAGAGCACGGCGGTGGTTTTGTTTTATAGAAACTATTATTCTCTAATGCTTCACTTATATTATTTTGAGAGTCTTAAACAGCATGGTAATTTGCTTAAATTGGGAAATTAATCCTAATATGCTAGGTATTCAAGACTAGAAAAAACTTTCTTATGAGTGTGCTGAATACTAAGAGAAGTTTGATGCTTGATGATTGTTTTGAGATATGGAGGTAGTAACATTAAAGTTGTGCTAGTTGAGTAGTTGTGGAATTGAGAAATACTTGTGTTGAAGTTTGCAAGTCTCGTAGCATGCACGTATGGTAAACATTATGTAACAAATTTGAAACATGAGGTGTTCTTTGATTGTCTTCCTTATGAGTGGCGGTCGAGGACGAACGATGGTCTTTTCCTACCAATCTATCCCCCTAGGAGCATGCGCGTAGTGCTTGGTTTTTGATGACTTGTAGATTTTTGCAATAAGTATGTTAGTTCTTTATGACTAATGTTGAGTCCATGGATTATACGCACTCTTACCCTTCCATCATTGCTAGCCTCTTCGGTACCGTGCATTGCCCTTTCTCACACTGAGAGTTGGTGCAAACTTCGCCGGTGCATCCAAACCCCGTGATATGATACGCTCTGTCACACATAAACCTCCTTATATCTTCCTCAAAACAGCCACCATACCTACCTGTTATGGCATTTCCATAGCCATTCCGAGATATATTGCCATGCAACTTCCACCGTTCCATTTATCATGACACATTCATCATTGTCATATTGCTTTGCATGATCATGTAGTTGACATCGTATTTGTGGCAAAGCCACCGTTAATAATTTTTCATACATGTCACTCTTGATTCATTGCCTATCCCGGTATACCGCCGGAGGCATTCATATAGAGTCATACTTTGTTCTAGTATCGAGTTGTAATCATTGAGTTGTAAATAAATAGAAGTGTGATGATCATCATTCATAGAGCATTGTCCCAACAAAAAAAAGAAAGGCCAAAAAAAGGCCCAAAAATTAAAAAAGGGACAATGCTACTATCCTTTTTTCCAGACTTGTGCTTCAAAGTAGCACCATGATCTTCATGATATAGAGTCTCTTGTTTTGTCACTTTCATATACTAGTGGGAATTTTTCATTATAGAACTTGGCTTGTATATTCCAACAATGGGCTTCCTCAAATGCCCTAGGTCTTCGTGAGCAAGCAAGTTGGATGCACACCCACTTAGTTACTTTTGTTGAGCTTTCGTGCATTTATAGCTCTAGTGCATCCGTTGCATGGCAATCCCTACTCCTTGCATTAACATCAATCGATGGGCATCTCCATAGCCCGTTGATTAGCCGCGTTGATGTGAGACTTTCTCCTTTTGTCTTCTCCACATAACCCCCATCATTATATTCTATTCCACCCATAGTGCTATATCCATGGCTCACGCTCATGTATTGCGTGAAGGTTGAAAAAGTTTGAGATTACTAAAGTATGAAACAATTGCTTGGCTTGTCATCGGGGTTGTGCATGATGGGAGCATTCTTGTGTGACAAAAATGGAGCATGACTAAACTATATGATTTTGTAGGGATGAACTTTCTTTGGCCATGTTATTTTGAGAAGACATAATTGCTTAGTTAGTATGCTTGAAGTATTATTGCTTTTATGTCAATATTAAACTTTTATCTTCAATCTTTCGGATCTGAATATTCATACCACAATTAAGAGGGTTAAGCTTGGGGATGCTTGATACGTCTCCAACGTATCTATAATTTTTGATTGCTTCATGCTATATTATATTCTGTTTTGGATGATTAATGGGCTTTGTTATACACTTTTATATTATTTTTGGCACTAACCTATTAACCGGAGGCCCAGCCCAAATTGTTGTTTTTTGCCTATTTCAGAGTTTCGCAAAAAAAGAATATCAAACGGAGTCCAAACGGAATGAAACCTTCGGAAACGTGATTTTCGAAAAAAAGCATGACCCAGAGGACTTGGACCCTATGTCAAGAAAGCAACCAGGAGAGCACGAGGCAGGGGGCGCGCCTACCCCCTGGGCGCGCCCTCCAACCTCATGGGGCCCATGTTGCTCCACCGACGTACTTCTTCCTCCTATATATACCTACATACCCCCAAACCAACAGAAGCATCCATGAAAACCTAATTCCACCGCTGCAACCTTCTGTACCCGTGATATCCCATCTTGGGGCCTTTTCCGGCGTCCTGCCGGATGGGGTATTGATCACGGGGGGCTTCTTCATCAACACCATAGCCTCTCCGATGATGTGTGAGTAGTTTACCTCAGACCTTCGGGTCCATAGTTATTAGCTATATGGCTTCTTCTCTCTCCTTGGATCTCAATACAAAGTTCTCCACGATTCTCGTGGAGATCTATTCGATGTAATCTTCTTTTGCGGTGTGTTTGTTCAGACCGATGAATTGTGGGTTTATGATCAAGTTTATCTATGAACAATATTTGAATCTTCTCTGAATTCATTTATGTATGATTGGTTATCTTTGCAAGTCTCTTCGAATTATCAGTTTGGTTTGGCCTACTAGATTGATCTTTCTTGCAATGGGAGAAGTGCTTAGCTTTGGGTTCAATCTTGCGGTGTCCTTTCCCAGTGACAGCAGGGGCAGCAAGGCACGTATTGTATTGTTGCCATCGAGGATAACAAGATGGGGTTTATATCATATTGCATGAGTTTATCCCACTATATCATGTCACCTTACTTAAAGCATTACTCTATTCTTTTGAACTTAATACTCTAGATGCATGCTGGATAGCGGTCGATGTGTGGAGTAATAGTAGTAGATGCAGGCAGGAGTCGGTCTACTTGTCACGGACGTGATGCCTATATACATGATCATACCTAGATATTCTCATAACTATGCTCAATTCAATCAATTGCTCAACAGTAATTTGTTCACCCACCGTAATACTTATGCTCTTGAGAGAAGCCACTAGTGAAACCTATGGCCCCTGGGTCTATTTTCCATCATATTAATCTTCCAACACTTAGCCATTTTTATTGCCTTTCACTTTACTTTGTATCTTTATTATAAAAATACCAAAAATATTATCTTATCATATCTATCAGATCTCACTTTTGTAAGTGACCGTGAATGGATTGACAACCCCTTTATTGCGTTGGTTGCGAGGTTTTTATTTGTTTGTGTAGGTGCGAGGGACTTGAGCGTGGCCTCCTACTGGATTGATACCTTGGTTCTCAAAAACTGAGGGAAATACTTACGGTACTTTACTGCATCACCCTTTCTTCTTCAAGGGAAAACCAACGTAGTGCTCAAGAGGTAGCATACGCTCCTACTATATAATCTCCAGATAGTGCTAGGCTTAGGGTTCTTGATTTCCGGTATTTAACATAGGGCATTGATTTGCGCATTATCTTTGTTGTTTCGTTTAGCTTCCTACGACTATCCCTTGCTATGAATGGAGTGGCATTGCTCACGATCTGTCTTCTCGTTGTCTGCATCGAGAACCTTGCGTCCGGCTAGTTGCTTTTGATTCCTTGGACACTGGCAGATGTTTTCTTGCCTGTGCTCAGAAGGTATGTTGTTTCGTACTGTAAATATATGTTTACATTAGCTCGTGCTCGATTTACTTCGCGGTAATCCATTGTTCTGCCCAAAATTGCATACAATTTCAATTAATTTGTGCATTTACAAAGTCCGTATTTATGTTGTCTTTTTTATGGTCTAATATTTGTTTTAGCACATAATAGCATATACTTGTAGTTAATTGATCCATATATATATATATATATATATATATATATATATATATATATTTATATATATATATATATGTATATATCTGTGCATGCTACATTTTTTGTTTATATGATTGAGATCATATTTGTAGTGCATTGCATGTAATTGTAGTGCATTTGTGCATATATGATTGAGACCATATTTTTTCATACCGTAGGAAGAAGTGAAATGTAACTATGTGGAATGGGTAGACCCGGAGTGGTCAGTGGCTACGAAGTTCTGCCTCAGAGAACTGTGGAGCATGTATGACGAGAAGCTGAGACAGAATGTTAAGAATGCTGAAGACAAATGCAAGTTAATTGGAGAAAAGAGGAGGACGGAGGAAGAGCTGAGATTTTTCAAAGTGGACTTTGCTAAACTGGTGGCTGATAAGGAGGATGCTCTCACGCAGTTGGGCAATGCAAGATTGTCACTTAGCGATCTCAAAGAGGAGCTGGAGAAGAATAAGATGGAAGACCATGGGTGTGCCAATCTACATTAGGTCCTGAGGGTAAAGGCTGAGAAAGACCCGGACCGGGTGGTGCTAGAGAGAGACCAAGTGATGAGAGAGAGGGACCAGCTGAACAAGAGAAGAAAAAACTTGAGTATATTATTGCAGGTTTTCTCAAACAGAAACATGGGTATGTTGATAATAAGATCAAGAAGCTGAAGGAGATTTGTGATGAATTTTAAGTATGTTTTGTGGTTTATTGTTGAACTGAATGATCAAGTCCTATCTGCATTGTGGCCAGTTCATTTGTGAAAGGCCTAAGTATATTCTATTAACCAATAAATTATATCACTTTCGAAATAGTTTGCCCTTGTTTGACCTGCATCCTAATGCGGGTTCTCGGCTAAGCACTGAAATTCTTTTGCTTCCACCGGAGCTCTAAATCCTACTGATCAAGGGGGCAAAAGAGGAGTTGATCATGTGATTGATGGTGCTACTGATCCTGATCTTCATGATACAGAAAAGGAAAAGGCTAACAAAAATTCAGCAAAAAATACTGTGCAACGTGATTTCAAGCAACACATAATGCCAAGGGAATCTGGCGCAAGACACGAGGAAGATCCACCTGCGGACGCCGATCCCGAGAGATCCAGCGGCAATCATGCGCACGGGATCCCAGGCGGATCTGCCTACTCCACCCACCGCAGGATCCACGGGTGGCCCGTCTACGTCCGACACGCGGGCTGTCTCCACCGAGCGGTCAGGCGGGACCGGACCTGGCAAGTCCCCCCGCGCCAACTGGCGCTCGTCGACTGGGTCGCCCGCGCGGGGACCGGATCTGTCGTTGTCTTGGGCGCGGGATCCCACACCGGATGGCACGACAGCCGAGGTTGATTCTCAGGCAAACAAAAAAGAATTTGTTGAATTTGTTTCTTATTGTTGAATAATGCCAAATCAAATCAAAAAAATATGCAAAAGTAAAAAGGAAATGAATTACTCTTCCATGGAAGAAAAGAATGAACACAGCAGCAAAAAACATTAAGGTAGAACAAATGAAGGGAAGCAAAAATTTATTGGTACGAAACGTATAGTCTGACCAAAAATCTAGACAAAATCCAAGGTATCATGCTTATTACATGAATGATCGAAAATAAAAGTTGTCCATGCCTGGAAACGTGCTTCCGGACTTAAAACAAACGACTAAAACTAGAATCTTTACTCATGTATGATGTCTTCACACCTTGCGTTTCTTTGCGATGTCGCGAATTTTGTTCTTCACACATTCGAGCGTGTTGATAGGTGAGAACCAACTTGGCGACGAGACGCCTTCTCCTTGCATTAACCGTGTCCTGCAATTTTTAGAAGAAGGTTTGATGAATAGAAGTTGGTATTATACGACAAATGTTCAAGTGTACGAACAGAGAGGACAAATTACCCGGGTAAAATCGGTGGTCCATCGTTCCCTGTCCCAATGCTCCATAACTTCAATCACAAAAATGCCACAAGAGTTCCTAATATATATGCAAACATTAGTCACCGTGCACACGAACATGTCTTTCGTAAGTAGAAAATGATGAACCATAACTGACCCGTCCTCTTGTAGTGGCATGTCCATCTGAGCTGTGATAGGCCACTTAGTGACGTCTGGATATTTGCCAAGTGTAATACGGTTTGCCTCTTCCATATCAATTGCTTTTGCTAGTCGCTATTTCAAAGAAAGTAGTAGTGAGAAACCATATGACATTTCATATGAAGAATGCTCAATGTTGGGGAGAGTACCAGTGCTTTCACAGTGTCGAGAGAGAACTCGAGAGGATAGAGCGAATCAAAAACTTGGAATTCTTTCTTGCGGTTGTGCATCACCATAGTGATCCAGTGTGTATTGCCGATGTTCAACGGGATAAACGACTAAAATGTGAAACACATTTGTAATCAGATGCAATTATGCTTGTTAAAATGAGTGTTAATGAACTAGTAAGAACATATGGTACCTTATCACGGACGGTATACTCGTCCAGAACCCTACGTACTGCTCCAGCTCTGCTCAGCGCACTATCCATGTTGTATTTCGACGGTTTAGGGTTGTCTCGTGCCTTAGCACAATCAACAAGGTATTTGGACCTCCAGGCTGGACAGAGGTGCCGATCATGACCAACGCGCAGAGCCAAATGTGTCTGATAAGCATCGATAATATGCGTAAAATAATAGAACATTTTATGTTCATAGGTGACGACTAGATTATGCACTTAAATAGCAGGACATGGTAATAGATCTTACGTCATCCGCCAGCCATGTATGCTCAAGTACCGGTCGTATACTCTCCACAGTCACAGAGGTGCCACGTTCATTGTAGTAAACTCTTTTTGTCATATTCTTCTCAGACCGAGTGGCTGCCTCCACAAACATAACAACAGCATCGATGAGTTCCGGTGTCAAATCGTCCTTAACAGAGCCTCCCACGTCATGGTCACTAAACAAAGCTGCATGATAAATTACGAACGTCAAGAACGATGAGTACATGAAATGGTAGTAAATTAAGCAGTAAGTTAGCTAGTAACGGTACCTCTAGTTGCGGTAGTGTTGCCGGATGGCTTAGTACCGTGTGCGTTTCGCTTGCTGGGCTTGTCAAGTGCAAAGGGGGATTCAAATTTCTTGGGAATAGTCCGTCGGCGCTTCCCGGATACAACATCGTCTTCTTTTGCGGTTGCTACAGCCTTTTCCCCCTTGCTCTTACCCACCATCCTGTCGATAGAACTTGTAGAAATGTCAATGTCGGACGATTCTGCTCGAGGAGAATTACCTATGATCCAAGGGTTCTCCGGTGTTGCGCCGCACTCATCAGTAGGCTTCGTTGTCTTGTCAACATTTAACTTGGCATGTGTTTTCTGGTTAACAAAGAAATAATGTGATAGGTTCAGTTTACGAAAATGAAGATGCATAACTGAGATAAATGAAGACAAATAAATGAAAACATACTTCCTCCTCATCGTTGTTCTGGTTTCCAACAGGCTCGTCAGGCTGTGTCAAATCAATCACCGGCTCTAGACCGTCAGAGTCATCCTTGTACACGAATTTTTTTTCTGGCGAACCATTCTCAAAGGAATCCACTTCTTCGTCTGCATCGTTGTTGCCGGAAGCCCCAGCGGCCGCTGGCTTGTACATCACACCATTTTGGTACAACTTCTCTAACAATCTCTGCATTACATAAAAAATATTAATTAATGTGGGCATTGTTTTGCAACTTCAAAAATGTTGTAAACATAGAATTAAGGGTGTGTCACCTCGGCTACTTGTTCCGGTATTTCCTTCATTTGGCTGCGTATGTAATCTATACACCGCTTCATGATGAGGTTCATCATCTCGTCCGCGTTTGAGGCTAACTTGGACTTCTTTGCCGCACCAACGGCGGGCTTCATTTTTGGCTTTTCTGGTTCGGGTACTTTGCGCTCCTGCGCCCTATACTCCTTGGTTATGTTGTCTTCAATCTGCATGTGAAATACAAGTACATGTGATCAATAAAAATATTAATACAACTAATTATGTTATATAAAAGATTTAAGAAGTACCCAACGTAATTAATTACCTTGATGTTACCACGGCCACGGCCGTTGCCATAATCAAACTTGTCTCTCCTAGAGGCTACAGCTTCAGTCCAATTCCTCATTAGAGGTTCCATGGACAAGCTAGGATTGAATGCGCATTCACCTTCCAGAGGCTGAACCTTCTCCCAGTACAAGTACTGCATGAATATGAAAAATTACAGTTAGTACTATACAGCAGGTAAATTAGCAATCATATTTTTTTGCAATGGTACAAGTCTGAAAAGTGTACCTGCAGGAGAGCTAAGTTCCCTCTCGGCCATTGGCGGAGGTGTTTGCCTTTCCTCACGTTGCGAAGGCAGTCCAGCAGAACCCGGAGGGTGAACGCATTCCAATTAATCTTGGATATACGCTTCACATCGTCCACCCATGCGTATATTGCTTTGGGACAGTCTTGCTCGACATGGGAGCAAGAACTGTTCCAAGCAACATGAGGACAACTCCCCGAAGGAAATCGTCGTCGGCAGATTTATTTTTTGTGATGTCCACAATCAGATCATCGATGACTATATTACCTGTGGTCTTCCACGGGAATTGTGGCGGCACTCGATCTTTAACATCCTCACCTTCCTCACCGAAAATACCTTCTGCCGACAGTCTGTGGTTCTCTAAGGCCAAGATGCACTCAACATCCACGGCACCGAGAGACACTTCGCCAACCAAGTCTTGTACAATGAATCTGCCCTTGCTAGGATCAAAAATCTCAACCATGTACCGGATCAACAGTGTACGCATCTTCAGCGAAGGTATCTGAAGCATGCTACGCAGTGGTGTTTCGGCAAGTGCGGCGCGTTGACCGGAAGATAGACCGGCAATAAGTTTGCACCATTTTTCAACGGCGCAAACAATTTCTCCATTGAGTTCATCCATCCTGTTAAAAAAATATACTTGGTTACAATACCATAAATTATTTAATCAACTTTTTTCCTAACATATTGTTGGATAAAACATAATAATGGAATACACTATCCCACAGTAGATAGAAAACTATACAACATAATTTATTCATACTGAAACATTCAGCAGAGACACGTGCAGCACATAAAATGATAGTTTAACAAGTACTTATTTAACCAATTAGTTTCAGAATCAAAAGTAACATAATTTATTTAATCATTTATTTTCATATGGTACTGTACAAATAGATATAAGAATCAGTGACAGTGCCTAATTAACAGTAAATCAAAAAGAAAAAAAGAAAATTATGCATACTGGAACATGCATCAAACAAACGTGCAACACATACAATATTAGTGGGCGTCTCATAGTTGTAACATGCATGTCTTAGGGCATTGCTATAACTTAAAGTGACTATGCTATAACTAACACTGATTAAAAATTGTTGTTTATTCATCAATCCAACCTACAAGTGAAAGACAACAAACAACATGCAAAAACTAATTTGCAATCGTAGGGCTATCTAATCTAATACACGCACAAACAAATCTAGTGTCATAGGCCTATCTAATCTAATACATGCATAAACAAAAAACATCTACTCCAACAGATGTAATGTGAAGATTATGCGCTAATTAATCTTAGTCCTATCGAATCTAACACGTGCACAAAGAAAAGCATCATGAATGCGGTACGGTTGCCAACATACTGGATCACTCAATGAAGATGAAAGTTGTCGGCGTTGTAACGTGGACGCAGTTCATCCACGGCGGCCAGCAAGTGCTGACGATCTGGATGTTCTCGACGATCTTGCTGGAGTTGGGCGGATGCTAGGGACGCAGCTGTCGTCGACTCGGCGGTAGGAGCCGTCGTAGACGACATGAAAGACGATGCCGAGACTATATAGGAGGAGGAGGATCTCCTAGGTCGTCGTAACCACCAGGGAAAGTATGTCCGTGATCTTTGCCTTCCTTGGTTGAGGCGAGGCAGTACGTGCTCCTAAATTAAAGGGATAGGCTTCCCACACTCGAGTTTTTTTTGTAGATTCCGATCCGGGAGTTGTGTAACAAATCCCAGCTGCTCCTCTCTCTGAGCGACGAGGGACTCGTTTCATGTACTTTTTTTCTTTTCTTTTTCATATTAGAAAATTTTGAAATCAAATAATTATTTCAACTCAACCAAATGGTCCCAAAAAAATCACACAATGGGATGACTATGGACATCATGCATGCCAATTCTCATCGATTTCCGACACTCGATGCATTTACTAGGATTTTGCCGGTGAAAAAAACCCGAAACGCTGCCCGGACGTGACGCAACGTTCGTTCGGTGTCCGGAATGGCTCAGATGTTGGATGGGGGCCTACATTGGGCATCCTCACATGGTGCCAAACTTTGGTGTCATTTCATGGAGGCCACCACATAGCACATGTGCAATCACCATCATTCGGGTCTGCCGGAGGAGGAGCCCGAAGGACGTTGTTATTCTAGACTCAACCAAATGGCCCCAAATTTTTTTTCACACAATGGGATGACCATGGACATCATGCATGCCAATTCTCATCGATTTCCGACACTCGATGCATTTACTAGGATTTTGCCGGCGAAAAAAACCCGAAACGCTGCCCGGACGTGACGCAACGTTCGTTCGGTGTCCGAAATGGCTCAAATGTTGCATGGGGCCTACATTGGGCATCCTCACATGGTGCCAAACTTTGGTGTCATTTCATGCAGGCCACCACATAACACATGTGCAATCACCATCATTCGGGTCTGCCGGAGGGGGAACCCGAAGGACGTTGTTTTTGTACACTCAAGCAAATGGAATTTTGAAAGTAGAAGGAAAATTATATTTAAGAAGTGAAACAGAAGACAACAAAGGTTCATGGAATTTTGATTTTTATAACTATAATAAGAAATAAAAGACAAAACATATACTAGAATTTTAAAACTAAGAAGAAATAACAAAGAAAATATATATTTGATATACCTTTTTTGAAATAGAAAACAGAAAAGATATATTATAATAAAGATGAAACATATTATATTGCATTTTTTGAATTTTAAAAATGTGAGAATAACTGAAAGAGTAAAAAAATATTAGATTTTAAATTATTGTACATATAAAAAGAAAATAAATATTTGATTGAATAAGTGAAATATAACACATTAATTTTTCGTACGTTAGTGAATTTTCGTACACATTGAATAAGTGAAATATAACACATTGAAGCAGCTCGGTTTTAAATGTGGTAATAATCTGCGCGCGGGTGAGGCTGGCCTGGGACGGCCCACCTGAATTAGGCCCGAGCGAGCGTCGCGCCGGGCACATCCCAGCGGTGCTGGGAGTTTAGTCCCACCTCGCCAAGCGAGGGGAGCTCGCACCGGTTTATATACCGGGCTGAGCTTCCCCTCTCAAGTTCCTTTCTAAAGCGGGCAGCACATTGCCTAACCCTGTCTGTCCCTGCCCAGTGGGGCCTACTAGCTACCTATTATCACAATCTGGCGTGCCTGCATCCTGGCCCAATAAATGACTAGGTTGCTAGTCGTATGCTGGCCGTTGAATTGTAAACTATGCAGCTAGTAGGCCGGCTTTTTTGTCATATTTCATTTTTTGCATTTGTCACCATTATTTGTTGTTCTTCAAATCACCTCATAAAAGAATATAAGACAACAATTTTTCGCACATTCATGAATTTTATAACTGTCAGAACAAAAAATAGAGAAAAATATATATGTGATTTAAATTATTTCAAAGATAAAACTAAAAAGAAATATTTTAATTAACAAGTGAAATGAAAGAGAACGTATTATCTTGCAAATTTGAATTGGAAAACTGTCGGAATAAATGAAAGAGGAAAAATAGATTTGATTTTAAAATATTTGAAATATAAATAAGAAATGAAATACGTAAACATCATGGCAATGCACACATTTCCATTGCAACCAGTAATTTAGGCTAACTAGGATTGTTTCCAAACACAAATGTGAGATTATGATAACCTTGCAGGGTTAAGGTCTGTATTTGAATCTATAACCAAATTAACGCAACCTTAGAGTTGAAGAACTGGCTGATCCATATCTCAATAATAATGCTCTATTTTCACTTCAAGCCAGCATAAACCTATATCACCAAAAGCCAACATGGCCTGCAGTCTGCCTAACCCATCATGCTGGGCTTACAAAGTTCACGAGGACAACAAAATAACAGCAACAACTACTAAAGCATCGCAACAAAGTAAAGGCCACATCTTCAGCAGGAAGTAGAGTCTTCTTTTTTATCCTTCCAGTCTTGCCACGTTGATTCTCCACCCCTGTTTTGCTGTGTACACTTCACTTGCTACTTGCTCTAGCATTCTTGCTCCCACCTCCAGCACCTTTTTTGTGGCTCCTTTGTCTGCAAAATAGATCAATCAACAATCCAATGGCTCATTAGTTTGATTATAGAGAAAGTAGAAATGGGATTATTTTTGAAAATAAAAGGATAACATATGCATTACATTAACAACTGCAATACATAACTTAACAGTTTGAACACATCACATTTGCACTACATAAACTTCATCAGTACATAACTTAACAGTTTGAACACATCACATTTGCAGTTCTCTGGGTTTGATAGCATGGTACTATACGAACCAACATACTAAAAACTACAGTATTTTTGCCTATACATATGAGATAACATGGTTTGACTAAAACAGAGTATTTTGGAGTATTCACGATACATAGAACTGTTTGGTATGATGTAAATTGTGCTGCCTAGCCATTGCATTTAAGCACTCACAAACTCTGTTTTTTTTAAAAGAGGCTACATTTTTCATGCAGAGAAATAACTATAGTTTTCCCAATACTACAGTATTAAAATCACATTTGTTAGGGGCAACCAAATAGCTCACTGTAAATAAAACTAATGTAATCTCAAATACTGAAGTATTCTCAAAGAACTTAGAACATAGTATGCTATCAAACGGGGCCAAACTGACTCACACAGATAGACTAACTGAAGACACTGACATGCCATCACTCTGTTTTCTTGTCCTTCAACTTGTTGATGCGCTCTCAGTGACGAATGCCCATGCGGATGTAGGTCTCCGCTTCAATCGGCATGGTCCTGTCTCCGAGCTACGGGATCACTGGACCCACAATCTGCACATCCGCCGGCTGCTCCTGGACAACATCATCCTGCTCCTCCTCTCCAGCACTATCGTCCAGCAGCACAACAACCTCCTCTTCCCCACTCTCATCCTTGCTCTGCTCCACATCTTTGCTATCACTCTCATCCTCGCTCTGCTCCACATCTTCACTATCACTCTCATCCTTGCTCTGCTCCACATCACTGTCAGAGTGAACATTGGATTGATCAATCGGAGCAGGCACTACGAGCACCACTCCGACAAGAACTGGCACCGGAATAGGAGGGGCGCGGCGGCGGGAGCGGTACATGTACCACCTCGCACGCTGACGCGGATCCGGGGAGTTCTCCGCTTCGTTCATAGCCCAGAGGAAAACCTGGACTGGAACAACTCCTCGAGCAGGACCAAACAACGATTTCTTCTCATTGCCCATAAGAACTTTGATGAGACCCCTACCATGGTCGATGAACATCTGCAAGCTGGGAAACCAGCTGCAGATCTCCTCCACATTCGCCCTCTTCTCCACATCGCCCTGACAGAACTTCCCAACTCCTTCCTCCCACTTTTCTTGAGCGCGGCGGCAATCACTTGCCGACCGCGACCTCCTTCCCTTCTTGGCCCCCATCGCCGGCGACGCTAGATGTGAGATGTGAGCGCACGGAGTGAATGGGGAACAGAAGCAAAGACCTTGGGTTCGTATCTGCCAGATGAAATGGGGAATTTTTTCCCTCTCTAGCTGATAACCGCGTGTGAGGCCCTCCTGGTATGGCCCACCCAAATTAGGCCCAAATGAAAGCCGTACCGGGCACTGTCTCGGGGTGCTGGGAGTTTAGTCCCACCTCGCCAACGGAGAGGAGCTCACACCGGTTTATAAACCCGGCTGAGCTATCCATCTCAAGTTCCTATCTAAAGCAGGCAGCTCATTGCCTAACTAGTCTCTCTCTACCCCGTTGGGCCTACCAGCCACTTATACACATTCACCGCGGGCCTGCATCCTGGCCCAATGGGTTACTAGTCGTATGCAGGCCGTGGGGTTTCATATAAATGTTGTTGGTAGGCTGGCATTTTTTAATATTTATTTAATTTTTTTTTGCATATTTCACATGTCAAATTTTGCACACAAGTTTGAATCATTAAATTTTCAAATTTTAAATTAAATATTAATTTACAAAATTTGTAAAATGTTTGGACCAAACATTGCCACCATGTGAGGATACCCAAAGTCATTTTTTAAATTTGTATTCAATTTTTTGCATATGTCACATGTCTAATTTTGCACACAAGTTTGAAACTTTCAATATTTCTATTTTAAATTAAATAGAAATTTTACTAAATTTGAAAAATGTTTTGACCAACATTGCCACCATGTCAGGATGCCCAAAGTCATTTTTTAAATTTGTATTTATATTTTTGCATGTGTCACATGTCTATTTTTTTGCATATGTCACATGCCAAATTTTGCACAAAAGTTTGAATCATTAATTTTTCAAATTTTAAATTAAATATAAATTTTACAAAATTTGTAAAATGTTTGGACCAAACATTGCCACCATGTGAGGATACCCAAAGTCATTTTTTCAATTTGTATTCAATTTTTTGCATATGTCACATGTCTAATTTTGCACACAAGTTTGAAACTTTCAATATTTCTATTTTAAATTAAATAGAAATTTTACTAAATTTGAAAAATGTTTTGACCAACATTGGCACCATGTCAGGATGCCCAAAGTCATTTTTTAAATTTGTATTTATTTTTTTGCATATGTCACATGTCTAAATTTGCGCACATGTTTGAAGCATTGTATTTTTATATTATAGAAATTTGGAAAAATTTATAAAACTTTGGACCAACATTGCCACCATGTGAGGATGCCCAAATAATTTGTTGTCCAAAACCAAATAGTCCCTGCGGAATGCGGGCATTTCTTCGACCACCTCCAAATCACCTCAATTTTGGCACACATGATCTCTTACACAAACAAAACTAGGTCTATACCTCAAGGGGGCATTGTAAAATATTTTATTTCAAATTTTTCTTTAATAGCCATGTTTGGCACATGTCGGTCACCAAGTACAAGAAAATTTGGGTGATTTGGAGGTGGTGGAAAAAATCACCGATGTTCAAAAACTGGATTAAGTTAGACCAAAAATTTCTTCGACCACCTCCAAATCACCTCAATTTGTGCACACATGATCTCTTGCACAAACAAAGCTAGGTTTCCAAGGTTTTATATTTTTAAATTTTTTATTAATTTATAATGTGCTCATTGTAAAATATATTTTTTCCAATTTTATTTGAAATTTCTAATGCCCTCTTATATTTGTTTATAGTGCCCTCTTATATTTTCTCTGAAATTTATAATGCCCTCTTGTATTTTCTTTGTATTTTTTTCAATTGTTTTTAAATTTATAATGCCCTCTTATATTTGTTTATTTTTTAATGCCCTCTTATATTTGTTTATTTTTTTAATGCCCTTTTTTGAATTTTTTTTTAATTTATCAAGCTATGTTTCCAAGATGGCTAGGCTGGCCCATGCTTTTCCTTTTTCTTATTTTTTTCCTTTTCCTTTTGTTTACATCAAAATTACCAGACCACTCAAAAAATAACATAAAAATTACATGACCCCTCAAATAATAACATACAAAAAATAAAGTACATCTTATTTTAAATTCCTTTTTTTGCACACACTATTTTTAACTAGTATTACAGTAGTCTTCTAAATTTACATTTTAATTCCTTCACACTTTGATGATGGAATATTTGCTCTATTATTGCAACATATGTTCAAATGATGGAACATTTGATCTTTTTGCTTATTCAAATTATGCATTGATGGAATGTGTGAGGATGAACAATTATCAGTAATTTTACTAAACCCCATGTACTATAATTCATGACAGCTAATTTGGAACATTGCCAGATTCTAAAGTTGGTATGATTTGCACATGGGCACAACATGTTGCACTTGCCCACAGCATAGACAAGGTGTTGCAGCATGTCTGAAGCAACACTGAAGCGCCATTCGTGATCATTGCAGCATCGAAACAACTAAACATAACGGAAGCATTCACCACCATTAAAGTTAAGGCCACACATATATAGATAGCATTCTAGACTACCACCACAGGTACCAGCCAGTTCACAACAGATCCAGTTCACACACATAATACATTACATAATATTAGTAGTTCAGACCCAGATGCAGCTTTCCAAAAGTAAAACATCATCAAATCTACTAATGATGAGTAGGGCTTCCAGCTTCTGATGATCAGCATGATGTAGGACTAGATGTTAGGGTTTCTCAGGACCTTCAGGAGGGCAGAATGCTGAGCCCTGATCTTGTACTCATCACTGCTGATCGATGTAGCCCGACAATGTTCCATCAGATGCTCCAGCAACCCAGACCTGGGCTTGGGCCTGCTGTAGTAGGGGCAGCGGTACTTGTCCGTCCTCCAGTTGTAGTACATACCAGATCCTTGGGCCCTGATCTTCTCCACCACCTTCTCTTCAAAGGACTCGACGTTCCCCTCGACCACATCATCTCCAGATTGATACTGCACACATTAATGACTGACATTAATACATTATGAATTCAAATACTATAAACATCTAACACTAACTCAATGCACAAATAACATTTCAACTAGACTTACCTCGTACGGCTCATCTTCATCACTGTCATATGGGTAGTACCCAGATGAGTCCCACTTCCTCTTGTTGCCAACAAGATCCTCCTTCTGCTATATTGTCAACCAAGCATATCATTTACAAGGAATTGAATTGCAGTTCAAATAATGTCATTACAAACAAGTTGGTTTTGCATAATGATGGAAAGCTCCTAACTATATTGAAAAGGTGCACAGGTTACACATGGTATGTACATTTCAACAACTAATTCATAGACTATATATGAAGCTATATAGATACTAAACAATAGGGTTATGAACATACAAGTTCATTCCTATGGACATACAAATCCAAATTTTGCTTTTGAACATGCATATGAAGGTATAAATCAATATCATTCCTCTCTTATTAACCAATCAAATAGCAGTTTTTGACAGATAATGCAAATAGGACCTTTATATATAACTTCACAAACATATCAGGTTTTCATTTCATTTCTAAATATTAATAAATATTTAGTTCTGAGCAGTTCTGAATGAGCACTTATATGTCAGAATGAGTGAAATGGTGAAGCCTAACTCCTACATCTAATTAAAATACCCTAACTCCAGCATCTAATTAAAAAACACTAACTCCTAGATCCACTTGATCATTGAATCACAAAGTTTACTTACATATATCATTGGATATAAATGAATCCAGTACAAATAACACTAACTCATACATCTAATTAAAATATCATAACTCTTACTTCTACTGCATCATTCAGTCACACAATTTAATTACATTTATCTCTGGCTATAAATGAATCCAATACAAAAGAAACCTAACTAAACATCTAATTAAAAAATACTAACTAGTACATCTACTACATCATTCAATCACAGAATCTATATATAACTGGCTATAAATGAATCCAATACAAATAAACCTTAACGAATCAACTAATTAAAAAACCATTACTACTACATCTACTGGATGATGTTGGGGAACGTAGTAATTTAAAAAAAAATCCTACGCACACGCAAGATCATGGTGATGCATAGAAACAAGAGTGGAGAGTGTTGTCCACGTACCCTCGTAGACCGAAAGCGGAAGCGTTAGCACAACGCGGTTGATGTAGTCGTACGTCTTCACGATCCGACCGATCAAGTACCGAACGCACGGCACCTCCGAGTTCAGCACACGTTCAGCCCGATGACGTCCCTCGAACTCCGATCCAGCCGAGTGTTGAGGGAGAGTTTCATCAGCACGACGGCGTGGTGACGATGATGATGTTCTACCGATGCAGGGCTTCGCCTAAGCACCGCTACAGTATTATCGAGGTGGACTATGGTGGAGGGGAGCACCGCACACGGCTAAAAGATCAAACGATCAATTGTTGTGTCTCTAGGGTGCCCCCTGCCCCCGTATATAAAGGAGCAAGGGGGAGAGGTGCGGCCGGCCAGGAGGGGCGCGCCAGGAGGAGTCCTGCTCCCACCGGGAGTAGGACTCCCTCCCTTTTCCTTGTTGGACTAGGAGTGGAGGGGGAAAGAGGAGGGAGAGAGGAAGGAAAGGGGGGCCGCCGCCCCCTCTCCTTGTCCTATTCGGACTAGGGGGGAGGGGCGCGCGGCCCTGCCCTGGCCGCCTCTCCTCTCTTCCACTAAGGCCCACTATGGCCCATTAAGCCCCCGGGGGGTTTCGGTAACCTCCCGGTACTCCGGTAAAATTCCGATTTCACCCAGAACACTTCCGATATCCAAACATAGGCTTCCAATATATCAATCTTCATGTCTCGACCATTTCGAGACTCCTTGTCATGTCCGTGATCACATCCGGGACTCCGAACAACCTTCGGTACATCAAAACATATAAACTCATAATATAACTATCATCGAAACTTTAAGCGTGCGGACCCTACGGGTTCGAGAACTATGTAGACATGACCAAGACACGTCTCTGGTCAATAACCAATAGCGGAACCTGGATGCTCATATTGGCTCCCATATATTCTACGAAGATCTTTATCGGTTAGACCGCATAACAACATACGATGTTCCCTTTGTCATCGGTATGTTACTTGCCCGAGATTCGATCGTCGGTATCTCAATACCTAGTTCAATCTTGTTACCGGCAAGTCTCTTTACTCGTTTTGTAATACATCATCCCGCAACTAACTCATTAGTTGCAATGCTTGCAAGGCTTATAGTGATGTGCATTACCGAGTGGGTCCAGAGATACCTCTCCGATAATCGGAGTGACAAATCCTAATCTCGAAATACGCCAACCCAACAAGTACCTTCGGAGACACCTGTAGAGCACCTTTATAATCACCCAGTTACGTTGTGACGTTTGGTAGCACACAAAGTGTTCCTCCGATAAACGGGAGTTGCATAATCTCATAGTCATAGGAACATGTATAAGTAAGAAAGCAATAGCAGAATACTAAACGATCGTGTGCTAAGCTAACGGAATGGGTCAAGTCAATCACATCATTCTCCTAATGATATGATCCCGTTAATAAAATGACAACTCATGTCTATGGCTAGGAAACACAGCCATCTTTATCAACGAGCTAGTCAAGTAGAGGCATACTAGTGACACTCTGTTTGTCTATGTATTCACACATGTATTATGTTTCCGGTTAATACAATTATAGCATGAATAATAAATATTTATCATGAAATAAGGAAATAAATAATAACTTTATTATTGCCTCTAGGGCATATTTCCTTCAGTCTCCCACTTGCACTAGAGTCAATAATCTAGTTCACATCGCCATGTGATTTAACATCAATAGTTCACATCACCATGTGATTAACACCCATAGTTCACATTGTCATGTGACCAACACCCAAAGGGTTTACTACAGTCAATAATCTAGTTTACATCACTATGTGATTAACACCCAAAGAGTACTAAGGTGTGATCATCTTTTGCTTGTGAGATAATTTTAGTCAACGGGTCTGTCACATTCAGATCCGTAAGTATTTTGCAAATTTCCATGTCTACAACGCTCTGCACGGAGCTACTCTAGCTAATTGCTCCCACTTTCAATATGTATCTAGACCGAGACTTAGAGTCATCTAGATTAGTGCCAAAACTTGCATCGATGTAACCCTTTACGACGAACCTTTTGTCACTTCCATAATCGAGAAACATATCCTTATTCCACTAAGGATAATTTTGACCGCTGTCCAGTGATCTACTCCTAGATCACTATTGTACTCCCTTGCCAAAATCAGTGTAGGGTATACAATAGATCTGGTACACAGCATGGCATACTTTGTAGAACCTATGGCCAAGGCATAGGGAATGACTTTCATTCTCTTTCTATCTTCTGTCGTGGTCGGGCTTTGAGTCTTACTCAATTTCACACCTTGTAACACAGGCAAGAACTCTTTCTTTGACTGTTCCATTTTGAACTACTTCAAAATCTTGTCAAGGTATGTACTCATTGAAAAAACTTATCAAGCGTCTTGATCTATCTCTATAGATCTTGATGCTCAATATGTAAGCAGCTTCACCGAGGTCTTTCTTTGAAAAACTCCTTTCAAACACTCCTTTATGCTTTGCAGAATAATTCTACATTATTTTCGATCAACAATATGTCATTCACATATACTTATCAGAAATGCTGTAGTGCTCCCACTCACTTTCTTGTAAATACAGGCTTCACCGCAAGTCTGTATAAAACTATATGCTTTGATCAACTTATCAAAGCGTATACTCCAACTCCGAGATGCTTGCACCAGTCCATAGATGGATCGCTGGAGCTTGCATATTTTGTTAGCACCTTTAGGATTGACAAAACCTTTTGGTTGCATCATATACAACTCTTCTTTAAGAAATCCATTAAGGAATGTAGTTTCGACATCCATTTGCCAGATTTCATAAAATGTGGCAATTTGCTAACATGATTCGGACAGACTTAAGCATCGCTACGAGTGAGAAACTCTCATCGTAGTCAACACCTTGAACTTGTCGAAAACCTTTTTGCGACAATTCTAGCTTTGTAGATAGTAACACTACTATCAGCGTCCGTCTTCCTCTTGAAGATCCATTTATTTTCTATGGCTTGCCGATCACCGGGCAAGTCAACCAAAGTCCACACTTTGTTCTCATACATGGATCCCATCTCAGATTTCATGGCCTCAAGCCATTTCGCGGAATCTGGGCTCATCATCACTTCCTCATAGTTCGTAGGTTCGTCATGGTCAAGTAACATGACCTCCAGAACAGGATTACCGTACCACTCTGGTGTGGATCTCACTCTGGTTTACCTACGAGGTTCGGTAGTAACTTGATCTGAAGTTACATGATCATCATCATTAGCTTCCTCACTAATTGGTGTAGGAGTCACAGGAACAAATTTCTGTGATGAACTACTTTCCAATAAAGGAGCAGGTACAGTTACCTCATCAAGTTCTACTTTCCTCCCACTCACTTCTTTCGAGAGAAAATCCTTCTCTAGAAAGGATCCAAATTTAGCAATGAATATCTTGCCTTCGGATCTGTGGTAGAAGGTGTACCCAACTGTCTCCTTTGGGTATCCTATGAAGACACATTTCTCCGATTTGGGTTTGAGCTTATCAGGATGAAACTTTTTCTTATAAGCATTGCAACCTCAAACTTTAAGAAACGACAGGTTAGGTTTCTTGCCAAACCATAGTTCATACGGTGTCGTCTCAACGGATTTAGATGGTGCCCTATTTAACGTGAATGCAGCTGTCTCTAATGCATAACCCCAAAACGATAGTGGTAGATTGGTAAGAAACATCATAGATCGCACCATATCTAATAAAGTACGGTTATGACGTCCGGAGAGACCATTACGCTGTGGTGTTCCAGGTGGCGTGAGTTGCGAAACTATTCCGCATTGTTTCAAATGAAGACCAAACTCGTAACTCAAATATTCTCCTCCACGATCAGATCGTAGAAACTTTATTTTCTTGTTTACGATGATTTTCTACTTCACTCTGAAATTATATGAACTTTTCAAATGTTTCAGACTTTATGTTTCATCAAGTAGATATACCCATATCTGCTCAAATCATCTGTGAAGGTCTGAAAATAACGATACCTGCCGCGAGCCTCAATATTCATCGGACCATATACATCAGTATGTATGATTTTCAACAAATCTGTTGCTCGCTCCATTGTTCCGGAGAACGGCGTTTTAGTCATCTTGCCCAAGAAGCATGGTTCGCAAGCATCAAGTGATTCCAAAAAGCCCATCAGCATGGAGTTTCTTCATGCGCTTTACACCAATATGACCTAAACGGCAGTGCCACAAATAAGTTGCACTATCATTATTAACTTTGCATCTTTTGGCTTCAATATTATGAATATGTGTATCACTATGATCGAGATCCAACGAACCATTTTCATTGGGTGTGTAACCATATAAGGTTTTATTCATGTAAACAGAACAACAATTATTCTCTAACTTAAATGAATAACCGTATTGCAATAAACATGATCAAATCATATTCATGCTCAACGCAAACACCAAATAACACTTATTTAGGTTCAACACTAATCCCGAAAGTATAGGGAGTGTGCGATGATGATCATATCAATCTTGGAACTACTTCCAACACACATCGTCACTTCACCCTTAACTAGTTTCTGTTCATTCTGCAACTCCCGTTTCGAGTTACTACTCTTAGCAACTGAACCAGTATCAAATACCGAGGGGTTGCTACAAACACTAGTAAAATACACATCAATAATCTGTATATCAAATATACCTTTGTTCACGTTGCCATCCTTCTTATCCGCCAAATACTTGGGGTAGTTCCGCTTCCAGTGACCAGTTCCTTTGCAGCAGAAGCACTTAGTCTCAGGCTTAGGTCCAGACTTGGGCTTCTTCACTTGAGCAGCAACTTGCTTGCCGTTCTTCTTGAATTTCCCCTTCTTCCCTTTGCCCTTTTCTTGAAACTAGTGGTCTCGTCAACCATCAACACTTGATGTTTTTCTTGATTTCTACCTTCGTCGATTTCAGCATCACGAAGAGCTTGGGAATTGTTTCTGTTATCCCTTGCATATTATAGTTCATCACGAAGTTCTACAAACTTGGTGATGGTGACTAGAGAATTTTGTCAATCACTATCTTATCTGGAAGATTAACTCCCACTTGATTCAAGCAATTGTAGTATCCGGACAATCTGAGCACATGCTCACTGCTTGAGCTATTCTCCTCCATCTTTTAGCTATAGAACTTGTTGGAGATTTCATATCTCTCAACTCGGGCATTTGCTTGAAATATTAACTTCAACTCCTGGAACATCTCATATGGTCCATGACGTTCAAAACGTCTTTGAAGTCCGATTCTAAGCCGTTAAGCATGGTGCACTAAACTATCAAGTAGTCATCATATTGAGCTAGCCAAACGTTCATAACGTCTGCATCTGCTCCTGCAATAGGTCTGTCACCTAGCGGTGCATCAAGGACATAATTCTTCTGTGCAGCAATGAGGATAATCCTCAGATCACGGATCCAATCCGCATCTTTGCTACTAACATCTTTCAACATAATTTTTCTCTAGGAACATATCAAAAATAAACACAGGGAAGCAACAACGCGAGCTATTGATCTACAACATAATTTGCAAAATACTATCAGGACTAAGTTCATGATAAATTTAAGTTCAATTAATCATATTACTTAAGAACTCCCACTTAGATAGACATCCCTCTAATCCTCTAAGTGATCACGTGATCCATATCAACTAAACCATGTCCGATCATCACGTGAGATGGAGTAGTTTCAACGGTGAACATCACTATGTTCATCATATCTACTATATGATTCACGCTCGACCTTTCGGTCTCCGTGTTCCGAGGCCATATCTGTTATATGCTAGGCTCGTAAAGCTTAACCTGAGTATTCCACGTGTGCAACTGTTTTGCACCCGTTGTATTTGAACGTAGAGCCTATCACACTCGATCATCACGTGGTGTCTCAGCACGAAGAACTTTCGCAACGGTGCATACTCAGGGAGAACACTTATACTTTGATAATTTAGTGGGGGATCATCTTATAATGCTACCGTCAATCAAAGCAAGATAAGATGCATAAAAGATAAACATCACATGCAATCAATATAAGTGATATGATATGGCCATCATCATCTTGTGCTTGTGATCTCCATCTCCGAAGCACCGTCATGATCACCATCGTCACCGGCGCGACACCTTGATCTCCATCGTAGTATCGTTGTCGTCTCGCCAACTATTTCTTCTACGACTATCGCTACCGCTTAGTGATAAAGTAAAGCATTACAGGGCGATTGCATTGCATACAATAAAGCGACAACCATATGGCTCCTGCCAGTTGCCGATAACTCGGTTACAAAACATGATCATCTCATACAATAAAATTTAGCATCATGTCTTGACCATATCACATCACAACATGCCCTGCAAAAACAAGTTAGACGTCCTCTACTTTGTTGTTGCAAGTTTTACGTGGCTGCTACGGGCTTAGCAAGAACCGTTCTCACCTACGCATCAAAACCACAACGATAGTTTGTCAAGTTGGTGTTGTTTTAACCTTCGCAAGGACTGGGCGTAGCCACACTCGGTTCAACTAAAGTTGGAGAAACTGACACCCGCCAGCCACCTCTGTGCAAAGCACGTCGGAAGAACCAGTCTCGCGTAAGCGTACGCGTAATGTCGGTCCGGGCCGCTTCATCCAACAATACCGCCAAACCAAAGTATGACATGCTGGTAAGCAGTATGACTTATATCGCCCACAACTCACTTGTGTTCTACTCGTGCATATAACATCAACGCATAAAACCAGGCTCTGATACCACTGTTGGGGAACGTAGTAATTTAAAAAAAATTCCTACGCACACGCAAGATCATGGTGATGCATAGCAATGAGAGGGGAGAGTGTTGTCCACGTACCCTCGTAGACCGAAAGCGGAAGCGTTAGCACAACGCGGTTGATGTAGTCGTACGTCTTCACGATCCGACCGATCAAGTACCGAACGCACGGCACCTCTGAGTTCAGCACACGTTCAGCCCGATGACGTCCCTCGAACTCCGATCCAGCCGAGTGTTGAGGGAGAGTTTCGTCAGCACGACGGCGTGGTGACGATGATGATGTTCTACCGATGCAGGGCTTCGCCTAAGCACCGCTACAGTATTATCGAGGTGGACTATGTTGGAGGGGGGCACCGCACACGGCTAAAAGATCAAACGATCAATTGTTGTGTCTCTAGGGTGCCCCCTGCCCCCGTATATAAAGGAGCAAGGGGGAGAGGTGCGGCCGGCCAGGAGGGGCGCGCCAGGAGGAGTCCTACTCCCGGTGGGAGTAGGACTCCCTCCCTTTTCCTTGTTGGACTAGGAGTGGAGGGGGAAAGAGGAGGGAGAGAGGAAGGAAAGGGGGGCGCCGCCCCCCTCTCCTTGTCCTATTCGGACTAAGGGGGAGGGGGGCGCGGCCCTGCCCTGGCCGCCTCTCCTCTCTTCCACTAAGGCCCACTATGGCCCATTAAGCCCCCGGGGGGTTCCGGTAACCTCCCGGTACTCCGGTAAAATTCCGATTTCACCCGGAACACTTCCGATATCCAAACATAGGCTTCCAATATATCAATCTTCATGTCTCGACCATTTCGATACTCCCCGTCATGTCCGTGATCACATCCGGGACTCCGAACAACCTTCGGTACATCAAAACATATAAACTCATAATATAACTGTCATCGAAACTTTAAGCGTGCGGACCCTACGGGTTCGAGAACTATGTAGACATGACCGAGACACGTCTCCGGTCAATAACCAATAGCGGAACCTGGATGCTCATATTGGCTCCCACATATTCTACGAAGATCTTTATCGGTCAGACCGCATAACAACATACGTTGTTCCCTTTGTCATCGGTATGTTACTTGCCCGAGATTCGATCGTCGGTATCTCAATACCTAGTTCAATCTTGTTACCGGCAAGTCTCTTTACTCGTTCTGTAATACATCATCCCGCAACTAACTCATTAGTTGCAATGCTTGCAAGGCTTATAGTGATGTGCATTACCGACTGGGCCCAGAGATACCTCTCCGACAATCGGAGTGACAAATCCTAATCTCGAAATACGCCAACCCAACAAGTACCTTCGGAGACACCTGTAGAGCACCTTTATAATCACCCAGTTACGTTGTGACGTTTGGTAGCACAGAAAGTGTTCCTCCGGTAAACGGGAGTTGCATAATCTCATAGTCATAGGAACATGTATAAGTCATGAAGAAAGCAATAGCAGAATACTAAACGATCGTGTGCTAAGCTAACGGAATGGGTCAAGTCAATCACATCATTCTCCTAATGATATGATCCCGTTAATCAAATGACAACTCATGTCTATGGCTAGGAAACACAGCCATCTTTGATCAACGAGCTAGTCAAGTAGAGGCATACTAGTGACACTCTGTTTGTCTATGTATTCACACATGTATTATGTTTCCGGTTAATACAATTATAGCATGAATAATAAACATTTATCATGAAATAAGGAAATAAATAATAACTTTATTATTGCCTCTAGGGCATATTTCCTTCAGATGATTCAATCATAGATCCTACATATAACTGGCTATAAATGAATCCAATACAAGAAAACCCTAACTAAACATCTAATTAAAAAACCCTAACTACTACATCTACTGGATGTGATTCAATCACAGATTCTACATATCAGTGGCTCTAATTGAATCCAATACAAAAAATCCCCAACTAAACATCTAATTAAAAAGCCCTAACTACTACTTCTACTGGATGTGATTCAATCACAGATTCTACATATCAGTGGCTCTAATTGAATCCAATACAAAAAATCCCTAACTAAACATCTAATTAAAAAACCCTAACTACTACATCTACTGGATGTGATTCAATCATAGATTCTACATATCAGTGGCTCTAATTGAATCCAATACAAAAAATCCCCAACTAAACATCTAATTAAAAAGCCCTAACTACTACTTCTACCGGATGTGATTCAATCACAGATTCTACATATCAGTGGCTCTAATTGAATCCAATACAAAAAATCCCTAACTAAACATCTAATTAAAAAACCCTAACTATTACATCTACTGGATGTGATTCAATCACAGATTCTACATATCAGTGGCTCTAATTTAATCCAATACAAAAAATCCTCAACTAAACATCTCATTAAAAAACCCTAACTACTTGATCTACTGGATGATTCAATCACAGAATCCAAACTTAACCTTCACTACAAATCAATCAAACATCTAAAAACCCTAATTATCAGAAGGGGATGCAGCAACTAGCAACAACAATAAACCTAACACCTAAATCTACTGCTTAACGGGGGTAACTAGCAACGGAGGGGACTGCTGGCAAGGATTACCTGTAGGTCCACGTGCTCGCCGCCGGCCTCCGCAGGTCCATCAGACGGGCCGCTCGACGCCGTCACGCCAAGCTCCGGCACGGTGGAGTCCGCCACGGCTACCTTCTTCTCCTCCAGATCCGCCGCCGCAGCGACCGATCCAGCGCGTGGGGATGCAGCACCTCCTGCACCCGCACCGCCGACGAGGGTCTGCACGGCATCTGCCATGGTCTCCGCGCCCGTCTTCTCCAGATCTCCGTCCGTGACGGCGGCTTCGCCACGGCCTTGCTCCCTCCGAGCCAGAAGCAAGCAGGACAAGAGAGGGAGGCGGTGGTGGTGAGCGAGCAGGTGGGGTGGCCGGTGAGGGAGACGATGAGGTAGAGGAGAGAGGAGGGAGAGGGAGGCGATTTGGGGGAAATGGGGTGGGCGATGCGGCCGGTGCCCGTTCCCCTCCTCTTATACTAGGGGCCTTTTTTGGAAACTATCCACGTACACGTGCACGCGCAGACCGCGGGGAAACGCAACCGCCAGCGTATAATACACGTATATGCTTGGCGTACAATAGTACACGGGCCGGCGCGGGCTCATACAGGGCTCTACGACTGGTCTACGCGCGCTCTACGCCCACCTGAAATGACCATCGTGCCCCACGTTACGAACCGCCATCAAGGCATCTGGACCGTCCTTGTGTTTTTCCCACTCGCGTTCAAGCACCGGAGCAGAAACGCATGTACTCCTATATATATGCCCACAAGGGTGAAGAAATACAACGACAATTACACCAATCCCTATCTCCCTTCTAACACTCCATATGCTTGTAGACATCCATGTGGCCGGCCCAGAGATCTCGAGGTCGAGGTATGCTTGTCTTGGGGTCTAGGTCGTCGAGGACGTATGCGGATTCCGTGGTGACGACAAGCGGCACGGCGTTGCGGCACTGCTGCATCTCCGTCGTGCGCTGGTGGACGAGGTCGCGCCAGGAACAGCACACGAGCCGCACCCGCCGGCGCGAGGTCCATGGCAGCCGCAACAGGATCTCCACCACAAACTCCGTGGGGATGTCCTCCATTGCAACCGCGGCGGCTCCCAGGTCAGGTCTCCGATGTATTAGGCCCGTTTGTTGGGATCCGTTCCGTCTTCTCTGATTTTGAGACTATGCCGGAGGCGTTGGAAACGAAATCGGAACCGCGGAAATTACGAGACGTCGCGATCAGCCTGTCTGCAACGAGGGGATCGATCAGCGTTTACCAGCGAGCGAGCGAAGGTAGTTTGTTTCCGGGCGGCCGGGTGGCCTGGCCTCGCACGTCGTCGGGTCGCTCCTTTGTCCTTTTCTTCCTTCCTTTGCACGCCCGCACGGTTCCTCGTTTTCTCGATCTCGAGTTGTTGTTGGTTTTTTTTTTTGAGATACTCTAGTATACAGGATACTCAAGTGGTAGGAGTACATTCATCCTGCATCACTGTCATAAGCCTGTCCGGGACCCTGGCAATGAGCCGAAGACCACCATGCTGCCTTGCCTCTATAGCTAGCTAGCTCATGGGCCAGGGTGTTGCACCTTCTGCTCACATGACCGACACTGACAAAACATCTCGAGTTGTTGTTGATTTTTTCTTCTTCTCAACACCAACAAAGCACTGGAAAAAGAAAAATATACTGAATGAAAAAACACAAACAAAGCCGAGGGAAGCGTGGCCGGAGCCTCTATGGTGGCACCCTTTTTCCTACACCGAGTGTGTGGCAAGGAGAAGTGAGGCAATGGCAGGGCCCTCGGATTGGGCCCTGCAATGGCTGGTTCATCCGCGTCGTTCGGACCCTTGGTTCCGCCGGGGTTTGGTCCATTGCCGCGGGTCTCTCTAGCGACAATCGCTCCGGCGCAGGCGATAAGCAATTTGTTCCTCGTAGGCACGCACCGTTAGGTTATTTTTCATCCGATCCGATTGGATTCAGACCCATAATTAAAATCGAATCAATTTCATCCATTATACGTGTCTGCTCAGAGAGAGCTTACTAGGTTGTGCTTTCTATGATGACAATGCTAGATTGGTAGTTACATTATTGCATTGCTCAGACTGCTTGCTAGGTTGTTCTTCCTGCATTACGTTACTATTTTGGTAGTTATGGTCTTGCATTGCTCAGACTACTTGCTAGGTTGTTCTTGCTATGATCACAATGCTACTTAGGGTGTTGCTATAATCAGAATGGTTGCTAGGTTGTTTCTGTGATCAGTATAGTTGCTAGGTTATTGCTGTGAGCATAATCAATATATGCATGCTATAAATAGTAGGACAAATATGCATACATGATCACCCATGGACAAATGTGAAAATGTGCCCAATTGCAAGTGCCAAGTTGCACCGATCATTGCAGGTGTAGTTCGACATTTCTATGATCTGATCATATAGCAATACCCACCTGCAACTGCCATGATCAGTAGCTTGCATTTGGGCATTGCTATGATCTGATCGTAGTGATGCCCAATTGCAACTGCCGCTCATAAGTGCACCATTGAGAAAATGGCAACCAAAAAAATGAGCCATTCAAGAGAGAACTCAACCTTGATAGTTAGTGCTTCGAAATTAATTCAGTCTCAAACGAATAACAACACAACAGCTATAGAATCTATACAAATAAAGAACTAGTAGGCAGCGTTAACATATGTGCTATTCTTATTACTTGAAAATCCATTTATATATTTGGTCACCAAAGCCTATAAACACTCAACGCCTCCGTTGTCGTGATGTATGCGAATGTCCTACAAATATGGCCTCTTATCTTGGGAACTAACACCCTTTGAGAACAATAGTGGTCGTGGACTGCCTCGCCCTCTGACCTTGTCTTATAATTGTACGGCGTATGCAGGTACCACTGGAACAGTTTTTGGCCTTGTCCACTAACGGTTAGGACATACTCACCAAGAATGAAGTTTGGACGTGTCAGCTGGTGCTCCGCCCCAAGTGAAGCACTCAAACTATATTGATAGATCCAGGCCTGCTCATTTCCGGTGCTCTCAAGAATCCACACCTATAAGAAATCATAATTGAGTGAAGGCAACTCTTACGGATGAAATACATTATGTACATGCACATATACGTGTGGCCATAGCCTATATGAGACAGATATTTAAAAAGCACTTATAAACGGTTTTGGTAAGTTTACGTGACTCGATTTAGAAAACGGCAACGATACCTTGATCATGTATCCGCCGATAGCTATGGTGCTCAGCCTGCGCTGCACCTCCGTCAAGTGGCAGATGGGCATGGCCGGCATGGGCAATGGCTTTGTGGGTTTCACCCGCTCACTCTTGAGGTCAAAAGATATTATTTTCTCCTGCGATCCCTCGGTGACCCAGTACGAGACCCCGTTTACGCTGATGACACCGGCGTCTAGTTTGCATTTCGTGTTAGGTGCTGCAACCTCCCTCCACGACGCCTCCCCTACCGTGAACATTTGCACCGTGTCCTTGGTCTTGAAGAAGCACGGGACGTGCACCACCTTGTAGTGCCCCGTACCGTGGTGGTACCCGAAGCTGTAGGCCTGGTGCCAGCTCCTGTCGGTGCGCCGCGAGTTGTAGCGCCTGAACAGGCCGTGGCGCGGGATCGGCGGGAGCGCAAGGGTGTCGCCGGTCGCCGGGTTGACAAGAGTGATGGCGCCGCCGGGCTTGGCGTTGTCGCACAGGCAGAGCACGCCGTTGCAGACGCCCACCACCTCCATATGCTTGTACACATCCAAGTGGCCGGTCCAGAGCTCTCGAGGTCGAGGTATGGAGGTCTCGGGGTCGTGGCCGTCGACGTCGAGAACATATGCGGACTCCGTGGTGACGACAAGCGGCACGGCGTCGCGGCACTGCTGCATCTCCGTCGTGCGCTGGTGGACGAGGTCGCGCCAAGACCGGCAGACTAGGCGCAGCCGCCTGCGCGAGGTCCATGGGAGCCGCAACAGGATCTCCACCACAAGCTCCGTTGGGATGTCCTCCATCGCAACCGCGGTGGCTCTCAGCTCAGGTCTCCGATGTTATATTAGGCCTGTTTCCTCGGATCCGTTCCGGCCGTTTCTTGAGACTTTGTTGCCGGAGGCGTTGGCACTTAATTCCATGGTTGGAGCAGAATCTTAACCGGAAACGAAATCAGTCTCGTCTGGTGATTACCCATCACGACACGTCCAAGCCCATGTGTGAAGTCACGATCAGTACCGCGATCAACCCGCAAACACTATATCTCGCTTTTCGCTACGCGCCACTGTACTGGGCCGGTCATTTTCAGTGCATTTCGTTAGCTCGCACGCTGTCGCTTCTTGCATTCCCTTTGCTCGTTCGCTTCATTTTTTTTTCTTTTTCTTTCTAGTTTCTCTGTTTCTTCACCAGTTTCTTGGTTTTATTTTTTTTCATGTTTTTTCTTTGTGTTTCTTTGGATTTCTTTTTTCCTTTTCAGGTTTTCACCTTTTTTGTTTTTATTTCTTTTTTTATTAGTTTTCTTTATTTTTCATTTCGTTCTTTCTTCATTTTCTATCATGCTTGCTTTTCATCAGTTTTATTTATTTCTTCCTCGTTTTTTCTGTTTTCATTATGTTGCACTGTTTTCTTTGGTTTTTATTTTCTTTGTTTTTTCCGTTTTAATTATATTTTTTATGTCTACTTTTTTTTCATACACATTCACTACTAGATATGTGAGTTTTAGCCACCAAGGTGGTTGGTTGCTAAAAGTACAAAATTGGTCGCTACTGATCTACTGCTACAATACTACTTGGTCGCTTCGTGGCGGCTATAGTCTAGTCGCTATAGATATTGAGCGACCAACATTACGAATCCTGGTCACTAAATGTTGTATCAATAGGCACCAACTAAATATGACTAACAAAATTCAGACAAGGAACATGCCCGCCGCTGCCGCAAGGAAGAGGCCCCTCTCTTCTGCCGCGAGGAACACGCCAGCCGCCGCGAGGAGTGCGCCCTCCGCCTTCCGCCGCCCCCTCCGCCGGCAGGAACGAGTCAGCCTGCCGCCGCCACCAAGGAACGTGTCGGCCGCCGCCAGGGACGATCTGATTTGGGGGATTTGGGGGAGACGCTAGGAATGTGACTTGCCCTTTTGCATATTAGTCCTTGGTTGCTATTTCTCCACTGGATACAAAGTCGTGAGTGTACACCACATAGGCCTATGGTCACCAAAGAACTAATTAGCTGGTTGCAATTAGTACATCTTCAGCCACCAAACCGCTTGGTGACAAAATATCTGGTGGCAAATGATATATTTTCTTGTAGTGATTGTACATTTTTGGTATATGTCTATTACATTTTTCTAATGCATGGTCAATATTTTTTCTATATGAATTTAACATTTTTTAAATTCTTGATATGATTGGTGAAGAACATGCGCCACTTCACGTAATTGTTCTGGGCTGGATCAAGTTTGAACTTGATATGATTGGAGAAGTGGTCCTGATGAAAATTGAGGAGGAATTGGTTGAGAGGGAGGGAAGCAAGCGGCGTAACCATGGTGGAGAGGGCAGATGTGGTAGCAGGGATGGTGTTGGAGAGGGGATGAGAGGTCCCAGGAGGGGAGGACTGGGGAGTGGAGGCGGCGGCAGCCGAGGAAGGAAGCTCTCCGAAGATGTCCTCGAAGGCCATGCATGGAGTCAGATACCAAGATAGAGGAAGAATAGCTCGCAGCACACAATGTATTGATCGATAAACAGGAGTTACAATGTACATATGGCGGCATCCCAGTGTCTCTGTGAAGAGTGGCATGCAGGCCAAGTCATGGAGTGGGCAGGCTGATCCTAGAATGTAGGATACAGTTACAACAATACACGCCTCATACATGTACATGAAATAATAAGTTAATAATGGGGAGGGATAGAAGATTGATTATGTTATGAATGCGCCAAGGCAAGTAAATATTGAAGATTTATTCCGTTATGAATTTTGCAAGGAATGTGTAGGTCAGGGAGGGATCGGTTGATATATATGGGGTCTTCGGAAACAAAACAATGATTAGTGGGGAAGGAAAAACTGTATCGAAAAAACCAGATGGGTGGGGCCAGAAAAATCGGTGGGGGAGGTCCTTCTACCGATCGATGGGAGGGAGGACCGAAAGAACAAAATGACTTACGGACTCCCCTTTTAGGAGTAGACATGTTTAAGTTTTTCCACTATGCATTTAGTTGGGTCGTCCAAGCTAGTGTGTTAGTTTATTTGAAATAAGTCATGCAGATTAGAGAGTAGTGTGCATGGCAGGATTTGTCGTGCCAGGTTGCGAGTGTTGCATGACACCATGCATGTTTAGCAATGGCACTAGTGTCTGTGCCGTTGGGTTGATCTGATCTGCATGGATGTGGTAACGCCATGAACCAGTGCTGCGTGGAGTCCAAGCGGTCAAGTCAGAGATGATATTGATGTGGACATATAAGCAGGACTTGGAAGTGACTCAGGCCGTGCATGCTAGTGCGGGTAGTGGAGCAGTATTAGTGGATCAGGCTGTTAGGCTTGGCCGTGTATGTGTGCATGAGCCGTGTTATAAAGCTCTGTAATCATGTTGTTTATTTTGGTAAGCACAAGTGCGTGTGCATCAGACTCTGTATGTTTTTTCTTCCGAGTGTGTGCAGTGTGTGTGAGTCTTCTTTCTCCTTGGGCAAGGCCATCAGGAGCTTGGCAACGGATCTGAACTGCCGTCGCACCGGCCATCGGCAAGCAAGAGGGACTTGAAGGGGCTGTGCCTCCATTAGGTTTGGGGAATTTCAGGGCTGTGCTGACGCTTCGGAGAAGAAGAACGATATTGGCTAGAAAATACTAACTAGAAGTGAAGTTTTTTTTGTACAGAAGCGTGTAGTTATGCGGACAACTCCCTCCACAAAGATCTGTGCCATCCAAGTCCAATTTGATGGCTCACATCAATTTTTTCTGTTAGTTATGCGTACAACTCCCTCCACAAAGATATGTGCCATCCAAGTCCAATCTGATGGCTCACATCAATTTTTTCTGTTTTTCACCAGAGGCCGTTTTTTTATCCTACTCACTCCCAGATATCTGGCTGGTAGGGGGACTTTGTGACAATATCACATCCATTATTCGCCACTTCTGGTGGGGAAGCAGTAGGGGGAAACGCAAACCAGCTTGGGTAGCGTGGGATGTCATGACCAAACCGAAGCATATGGGAGGAATGGGGCTTAGGGACCTGGAGCTTTTCAATTTAGCTTTGCTCTCGAGACAGTCATGGAAATTATTGAATGAGACCGACTCACTGAGTGCAAGGCTACTGAAGGCCGTTTATTATCCAGATGTATCACTACTTCGAGCGAGTTGGGGTCGCACCCGTCTCTGATTTGGAGAGCGATCTTAGATGGAAGAGATGTGTTGGCTCAAGGTGTGATTAGAAGAATTGGTGATGGAGCCTCTACCAGGATCTGGGACCATAACTGGATCCCACTAGCAAGCTACAAGAGACCGATTGCATCACTGGTTGCAGCCCCGCCACATATGGTTTCTGATCTTATTGAGCCGACAACGGCTTCATGGAGAGAGGAGCTGATCCGAGCAGTGTTTACCGAGTTCGATGCGGAAGCAATATTGAAAATACCTCTATGCACACGACGAATTGGTGACTTCTGGTCCTGGGGTGAAGAACCTCGAGGAAACTTTTCAGTCGGGTCTGCATACCACATGCTAGTTCGAACTAAATATGATAGAGAGGGCTGGCTTGATGAACGAGAAACACCATCTTCCAATGAGGGGGAAAGCAAGGAATGGAGGGCCATTTGGAAGGTTGAGGTACCAAGCAAAATCAAGGTTTTTCTGTGGCGACTCGCTCGACACTCCATACCGTCGGGGGACGTCTTACACAGGAGGAACATGGCGACGACAAGGGCATGTGGATTGTGTGGGTCACCCGATTCTTGGAGACATGCGCTGCTGAACTGTCCGATGGCGCGCTGCACTTGGGCGCTTTCTTCGGAGGCCATTTTGGATCAACTGAGCTCTCAACAACAAGAGTGCCCCAAAGTGTGGTTATTTGCTATGATGAGAGCGCTAAAACCTGATGATTTTGTTAGGTTTTCAGTCTCAATTTGGGCCATGTGGGGAGCAAGGAGGAAAGCATTGTATGAAGGCTTGTTCAAGTCACCCCAGACGACACATGGGTTCATAAATTCTTATATAGCTGATTTTCAGATCATTGCCCCAAAGATAGAAGCATCAGGGGGTGGAACCATGCAACATCCGACCTGGATCGCTCCTCCTGAAGGCTACGCAAAGCTGGACGTGGATGCGGTTGTGGGCTGCAGAAGCCGATATGGAGCTGTGGCGGCGATATGCAGGGACCAAGAAGGCAGTTTTCTTGGGGCATCGGCTTTTATTTTCAAGCATATCAAAGATCCTGCTACACTAGAAGCTTTGGCGATAAGAGAGGGCCTTGATCTTGCAGTAGACTTACATACATCAAGAGTACATGCAACTACAGATTGCAAGGGTGTGGCAAATGAGATCGCAGGAGGAGCACTGCGGCTTACGGACCAGTGATTAGGGAGGTTGAGATATAAGCATCTTCATTTATTTCTTGTAACGTAGTTTATCAGTCCAGGAGCTCAAATTTTGATGCTCACAACTTAGTAAAGCATGCTTTAACTTTGAGTGTTGGCCACCATGTTTGGGTAGGCCAGCGCGAAGGCATTTCATTCGTCCATGTAAACATTGTGACGACGTAATAAAGCTTTGCGAGGTTGCCTCAAAAAAAAATTAGCGGAATGTACAATGTGTTTTCTAAATGTACCCGGGCCTCCTATTTCATGCTCTTTGCCTCGATAGGAGAGCTGATGAACAGGGCACCCATGACTGTGTTGGCGCATTAGCGCTCCGGGAGTAAGCAACGGTTCTCTTTTACGTCCATCCAGTTTGCTGGACGGCTTTCTCAGAAAACAAATGCTACAGCAGAACAAGTTCACGAAACTTTCGCAAAATGATAAAAACAAAAATCATTGACAAAAGTATACTTGAATTATCAAATTTGTTCAGTTTTCTAAAAACTTCTTTTTCAAGAAAATGTTTTGGGTTTTAAAAATATTCATGAATTTTAAAAATCATGCATCTTTTCCAACAAAAAAATCACAAAATAAAAATTTGTTCTCAAATTCAAGAAAATTCATGTATTTTTAAAACTACTCTCAAATTACAATTGAACATTTTTATCAAAAGTAACCACTTGTTTAAATTAATTGTGCAGATTTATTAATTCTAGAAAAACAAAATTGCCAAAATTTTAGAAGATATCCAAAAATTAAAATAAATCCGATTGAGAAAATGAAAAATAAAAACTTGACGAGACTATGCATGCTAGAAGCTTTTGAAACCTGGAAAACCTGCGCTAACTTCACACTATAGCATGCGGTTGGGAGAAGAAGGAGTCGAACCCTGGTCTCCGGCAGGATCGCGCGCTGACCTAGCCACCCCAATAATGTACATTTCGTGGAAAACACTAGGGGCGCGCCATACTTAAAACATACGAGTGGTTTTCTTCAGGATTTTTTCCTTTTTTTGTTTTATTTGGCTTCTTTTCTTCTGCGCTTTTTATTATCTTTCCCCGGGTTTTCATTTCCTTTTTCTTTTGGTTTATTATTTTTCTATTTAGGTTTTTCATTTTTCCTTTAATTCTTTTTTTTCATTCTACCTTCTTATATATGTTATCAACAGTTTTTCAAATACTTGTTCAACATTTTTTAAACACTTGTTCAACATTTTTTAAATATTTGTTCAATATTTTTATATACATGATCAACATTTATTTCGAATGCTTGTTCAACATTTTTCAAATACTTGTTCGACATTTCAAATACTTATTCAACATTTTCAAACACATGTTCATATTTTTCATATACTCGTTCAACATTGTTTATTAAGTATTCAACATTTTTCAAATAGTTGTTGAACATTTTCAATATTTACTCAACATTTCTTTCAAATAGTTGGTCAACATTTTGCAAGTTCTCGCTCAACACTTTTTAGTACTTATTCAACATTTTCCAAATACTTGTTCAACATTTTATTACTTTTTTTAACATTTCAAATACGTGTTCAATATTTTTTAATACGTTTCAACATTTTCAAACACTTGTTCAACATTTTTTAATACTTTTTCAACATTTTCAAATACTTGTTCAATATTCTTTAATACTTATTAAACATCGTTTTTCAAATGTTTTTTTGAAGAGGGTATTGTAATATATAGTGTATAAAAAAGTACAAAAAGTAAAGCAAAAAACCAAAACAGAAAACAATCTGCCGCGCACTAGGCCGGCCATCTCCTCGCGCAAGTAGTAGGCGCTTCAGCGGACTATGCGCCACTCGTTGCGGCGTTGTCGAGCGGACGCACAGGCGCGTCTGCAGCTGGGCCGCCCCATTAGCGCAACACAGTGAAAAAATCCCAAATAAAACTCCGCTCGAGGGAGGGATCGAAACAGGGACCACCATCTTTGTACGAACGAGCCTAACCAACGCAATAGACAAGCTGTCTTGGTTTGCCATGGCGCGCGAAGCCAAATGTAATGTAGATCCGAACATTTCTCAAATTCCTAACGCGAAAATTATTTTGAAAATGTGTTTTTCAAAAAGCGAACCCTTTCCAAATTTTAGAAGAAAATCTACAAAGTTTTGATAAAATGAACACTTTTTAAAATCCCAAACATTTTTTGAATTTAGAGAACAAAATTTTGTAATCGAGAACAAAATTCGAACATGAACATTTTTTTAATCTTGAGAACAAATTTTGAAATGGAGAACAAATTTGGAAGCGCGGAATTTTTTTTAAAGGCATGAACATTTTTTTAATCTTTAGAACACATTTTCAGACGTAAAACAAATTTGGAAGGGCGAACAATTTCTTAAAGCGCGAACTTTTTCGAATATTGAGAACAAATTTGAAAAATCCCGAACAATTTTTGAAAACGTGAGCCAAAAAATTGAAGTCTGGTACACTATATTAATTTCGAAAGTTTTGGACTTTTTTGTGTAACGACAACAATTTTTGAATTTTGAGAACATTTTATGGAAAGGCAAACAAAATTTGAATATTTTGAAAAAGGAAGAAAAGAAAAAGAAAATGAAAATGAAAAAAGAAGAAAGGAAAATAGAAACAGAAAGGTATTTGAAAATCTGAAGAACAAAAAGGAAATAGAAAGGGAAGAAAAAGGAATTGAAAAATGAAATAAAGAAACAGAAAAACAAAGAAAGAAGAAAAAAAGAGAAAGAAAAAAAAGAAACAGGAAAAAAATAGTGAAAAACCGGTTCAAGAACCTTCTGGAAGTTTCCCAAAACTGGTCAGGAACCTTCCAGAAAGTACCCAAAATCGGATACTGTAGCATGTGTACTATCTAGGTCGCTCGCCTCTGTGCGTTCGCTCGACACTGCGTCCGTTAGGATATTCCGCTTCAGCGAGCGACACCCTTCTCTCGCGTAATGCGGAATATAGAAGCGCCCCTTATAGCAGCGAATACTTAGTTAACAAGACATAGAGCCGGGTGCTGATATGTCTCGCTCCTAGCGAGACCTAAGGAGCAATTGCTTAAGCGGGAGAGCGAGATGGGCCGGCCCAGATGAGTGGGTTGCCAGAGCCTCGTTTTTTTTTCTGTTATGTGTTTTAATTTTGTGCTTTATTTTTGTACTTTTTGGGTCAAAGTTTGATGACATATTTGACTAGCGAAATATTAGTTCATGTCACTAAAAATTATATTATTGGATCACTATTTGACTGTAGATTTCAATGATATTATTTTTCTTACAAATAATATTTATTTTATTAGTTAAAATCATGGTCAAAATATGACCCAACATAAAAGGGGACAAGTAAACAGGGTGGAGGCAGTAAATATGACTGCGTGTGTTCACTATTATAAGATGTTCTAACTCTTATTCGAATCGGATGTATATACAAACATTTTAGTGTTTTTGTTTACTCATTTGAATCCGTATGTAGTTCATATTGAAGTATCGAAAACATCTTATAACTGTGAATGGAGGGAGTATATTATATCATACCTTAAGAAAGTACTAGTCAAGCTTGCAATATGGTCGACACTTTGTTGTTTAGTGAGGATGATTGTTGCGCATTATCGTTTCCAACATTTCGCCGCTGCAGATCGATCACGACTAGCCAGCCATCCGACAATATGCATCTATGGTTTTATGGTTTCAGGTGTCCGTAAAGAGAAGAAGAGGCATCAGTATAAAGTAATCTCTCTGCTCCGAATTAATTGGAGTTTGATGAGTTTTTTCAGGTTAAATGGTTTGACCAAATGGATACAAAATATATAAACTAGCTATTTTCTTTTGATATCAATTTAACATTTCTCATTATGATTGGGTATGAAGGCACAGTTTGAATATTTTTTGTTGTTTAGGTACATGTCACTGATTTTGTGGCGAATCGTTCAAGCCCGAGAGACCAAATCTAAACTTGGCTGTTACTTTTTTTTTAGAAATGGAGGTTGGGCCCCCGGCCTCTACATCAATCAATGCATGCAGCCATCTTTATTAATTATTCCACAAAAGTCTGACAATAAACATACATCAAATCGCTCGAAGCCATCACTCACACCTACAAATTCGATAATGAGGAGTGCTCTCACTCCCCATATCAACAACCAGTGTCGTCGCTGATCCATCCACATAACGTATCGGGACTAACAACCGGTGCAGCAGACCTAAAGCGCACACCACCTGCGCATGTTTTAGAAGCCGCCATCTTCATCGGACCACTGACCCATCTTCAGGAGATAAACCCGTATCCTCCTTGCCAGTCCGGACATCCATCGACGCCACCACGGCGCCACCGCCCTGCGCTCGTCCGTCCAGACGCGAAGACTCTGAAAGAGTTGTCGTGCGTAGCACCTGCCAACCAGGCATGACTCAGCGTAGCACCTGTCGGCCAGGCATGACTTGACAATTCCACCGAAGCTCCGTGCAAGACGGAGCCACTCCACCTCCTGCCTGTGTCTTCTAGCGCTGCTCCACAAACGATACTCTGAGAGAAACGGCACCGCAATACCTCCATCGTCCGATCTGAAGAACCCGATCCTAGGATTTCCCCCGAAGTAGTGCCAATCACCGCAACCGTCAAGGACCCACACAGTGCCCACCACCACTCAGCCCTCAAGGCGACGCCTTCAGGAAGGTCACGGCGTCAAGGACGCCGCCGCCACCCACCGGAGTTAGGGTTTTGACCCGAGAGGCGGAGAGGGGGGAAATGCAGGAGCAGACATAGACCGACGTCTCCAAGAAGAAAAGCGGCGCCCTTGAGCGCCGTCGTCGGCGCGGTCGACCGGGGCCGACCAAGGGGTTTCCCCCAATCTGGATCTCCTCCACCAACTTCACCCGCGGCCAGGGTCTCGGCAACCACGCCAGCACCGTCAGGAACCCGCAGGAGAGAAGCCCACTGATCAGGGCCGGATGACTGCGGCCAGATCTGGCGCTAGAACCCACCGCCCGCGCACACCGGCAGCCGAACAAGCCGACCCCGACAACGCCGACCACAGATCTGGCCACACCCAGATCCGACGCACTCGCCGCGCCGACGACCACCTCCACACGCCGGAGTGGAGAACCACCCCGGACGCGCAGCCAAGCGCCGGCGACACCACGGGCCGCCACTACAGCAGGACGAATCTGGGCAGGGGGCGCCCAGATCCGTCGCCACCGCGCGCCATGGCTGACCACCACGCTGCACCGGCAGCCATGGGCCAAGCTTGTTTTAATACATGATGCACCGGTTTTTCATGTGTTTATTCAGACGGGTGGCTTTTATTGACTTGATTCAAACACAATGAGCGCACACTACCTCTGCATAGTTAGGATGCGCACAAATAATATGAATGAACACATACAAAAAACACGCAGGTAAAAAATAAAGTCATACAAGACCAAAGTTATGCCTAAGTGAGAAAAAAAAAAGCAATCAAACAACGATCGACAAGTTACAACAAAGACTATATCCGCACCAAGGACCTCTTGACACCACAAGGTCAACAATGTTCTTCAATAACAACGCCTTCAGGAAGGGAGCGACGCTCAAGCACCATCGTCATGGGATCCAACCACTAGAGACCAAATTGTAGGTTTTCACCCTGAAGAATAAGTTTGAGTATATCCGAGAAATGCCTTTTAACATTGTATATCCGAGAAATACCCTGAAGAATAAGTTTTGCTATCTTACAACCTGGAGAACCCGCCAAACCGTCTGACACCTCGGCGTGCGCCTGCGTTATGCTGGCAAGAATGAACATGTGACCATGTAGGGCTTACATTTGGCATCGCACAACGTACCCGCCTGAAACTATATTTCTCTCTAACAATTTTGGCTTTTCATCTTAACCGTGTCGCACTGACGCACTATCATCAGGTGGCTCCTGAGTCTTTCTTAAAAACAGGTGCCTCCTGATGGATGTGAACAGCCATCAAGTAGTACAAATCAAAACAATAATCCAGTTTTGGAAGTAAACTACATATATCCATGGAGTTTGCGGAGGGAATAGCTGGCCAAGAAGCCAACAGGAATCTCGAACGTGGCATGCATGTGGCCCCGTACGGCCGTACACACAGGCATGCTAGGCTGGTGACCGGACTGATGAGCACGCAGCACGCAGAGATCGACGGTGGCCGACGCTCGACGGCGATGATGGCGACGGCTCTAGGTCCAGGCCCAGCCGGGAGATTGGCTTGACTGATAGTATTAGTGTAATGATATTGGCTTGACTGAATCTAGCATGAGCATGAGGTGGGTGGTTGGCCGAATGCAAAGTGCTTGCAAATTGTCAAGCGAGGGGACCATGCATGTACCTCAATTCCAACAACAAATTGACAACAACATCAACATCACTCGCTTATCCCCCACTTAAATTGTACTGTCCTTATCATCATCGCCAATAAATCGATCACCTTCGACGGCTGGACGGTTTATTGTTGATGATTGGCCAGCTAGCTCCGAAGAGAATACTTCTCGTTTTTGACAGATACAACACAACAATGCTAGGTGTGCTAGTTGCAGTTAACAAGGACCGGCAAGAAACATAAGAAAACGACCTCTTGCATGTCACTTTGCTCCAACACAAAACGAATCAAACCCTCGACGGACAACTGCACCCCCAGTTAGGTTGTCAATTTGTTACAACACAAAACGGATAATACCAGGCAGGCACCAGCTACGACACCACATCAATCACTCTTTTTCTTTTTGCCCCGCACTCACTCACTCGCTCTGCTAGACTGCTAATGCCATGGAAATGAAAAATCAAATGGTAATGTGATTTCCTTTTTCTCCACATGTACGTGCATTCCACTGCGAACAATAGTTAAGTTCTTTTTTTTGGAAGAGACTTGCCATTCGTGGAAGTCGTGGAAAAAACAAATTTGGTAGTCCAAAATGCTATTTTCGCAAGAATTTTGGGGCATCTGTTTTTTTTGGCACAACTTTCACGAATGTCATTTCGTAATGAAACTTTGCAAGAACTCAAAAATTACACCAATGTTTGCCACACAAAAAACATAATTTTTTGAATTTGTTTACAATTTGTTTCAAATCTACCACTAATAGAGAAATGACTAACCACAACTGTAGTTGGTGGCGCCCCATTTTCAACCAACGCCACCACTATATGTACAAATAGTATAGGCGTTGGAAAATTTGCTACGACATCACTAAGACCATAGTGGTGGCGTTGCAAAATTGTTGAACGCCACTTGTAGGTGGGACCCACAGTTGGTACAAGGTGTCATGTAGAGACGGCCTCACATAAGATTGAACGTCACCACTATTATGTTCACGTGTGGTGTGTCATGTGTTGCTACATCACCACTACATAATGTGGGGTCAATTTTTTGGAATTACTCTTAATTGTAATTATTTATTCTTCATTGATTAAAATGTGATTAAGTATTTCTTAAATATTTTAGCCAATAATCTAGGATTTTATTTGCTCAAAAAATCTAGATTTACAAATTCTTAACATAATAATATTATTTTTTGAAAAGGTGAAAAACTTATATTATATTTTGAGACTTTTATTTTTCTCCTTTTTATTTTTTTCTTAAATGGTGAAAAAAATTATATTCTATTTTGAGACATTTTTTAATTTTTTAAATTTTTGCAAATGGTGAATATTTTTATATTATATGAGTAAAATAATATTTTAGTTACTTTAATGAAATTAAAATATTTTAATTGGAAATGGTGAAATTTTTATAATCTATTTGGTACTTTTTATTGTCATACCTTTTTACTTTTTGTAAATGGTGGTAAACATTTTTATACTATTGTAGTCAAAACATATTGTACTTACATTTATGAAAGTAAGAATATTTGAATTAGAAATGCTGACATTTTGATAAAATATATTGAGTCTTTTAATAGTTTTTATTAAAGTATTTTTTAATTTTGTTAAAGTATGAATATTATTTTGAGTCTTTTAATAAATTTAAAAAATTGTAATTATTGGCCCGCTGGCCTAGTGGGCCTGGCCCAATAGTGCATCGAAAGCACTCGGTCAAAGCGGAGGGGCATTGAACCCCCTTGTACCAATTCGCTCTGGGCCTCTATCGATCCCCTTTCGCTGCTACTCGTCACCGACTGATTCCGGCCATTTCTGGCCGCCTCCGCTGCTGACGTGAACTTGTACAGCTCCCACTCTTGCTGCTCTATCTACTCGACCCATTTGATTGATTTTCTTGTGCTCACTGAGGTCATCCTAATTTGATTCCCACGGTAGGATTTCGGCGACAACGAGGGAGACGACGGTGACAAGCTCAGCCTTGGCTACAAACCCGACAAGGTGAGCTCATTTCATGGCTATTTTGTGGTTGTTTTAGGTTTAAAGCTTATGTCGTGGTGATTTTGTGTTTATTAGGGTTAAAGCCATGGTCGTGGAGATTTTGCGTTTAGGGTTAAGCCATGGTTGTGGCGATTTTGTGCTTGGTTAAAGATGCCCAGTTAAACTACATTTACTCAATTGACTAGTGTTTAGGGTTAGAGCCTATGAATTGTTACTATGCTATGGCTACTGTGAATTCAATTGCTCCTCTGAATCCAAAAGCTTTGACAATGCCAAAGGTTTACTTAATTTGACAGCTCCAAACTAGTGTTAGTTTTGTTGTTTGCCCAAGCATTAACAGTGCCTAAATAGTGCCAAAACTAGTGTCAAAACAGGGCCAAAGGTTTACTTAATTTGACAGCTCCAAACTAGTGTTAATTTTTTTTGCCAAAGCTTTGACGGTGCCAAAACTTGTGTCAAAACACTGCCAAAAGCTTTGACAGTGCCAAAGGTTTACTTAATTTGATAGCTCCAAACAAGTGTTATTATTATTTTTGTTTACCAAAGCTCTGACAGTGTGAAAACTAGTGTTAATTGTTTTTTTTTGCCAAAGCTTTACTCAATTTGACAGCTCCAAAATTCAAAAATTGTCTTCACAATGTACTAGGCAGTAGGACTTGATATATGGAGAAAATTGTTATTATACATTGCTAGTACATTGCCATGATCTGTTATATACTCCCTTCGTTAAGTTTATAAACAAGTATATTAAAATATACAATAACAAATCAATACCATTAGATTCATTATTGAATATACTTTCACATCATATAGATTTGTTATAGTAAATATTTATTATTATTTCTATAAACTTGGTAAAGCGTTACGAAGATTGACTTCAGTCAAAACCTAATATTCAGAGTAAATAAATACAAAGGGAGTACATTCATAGCAACTACAAATCTGACTTGCTATTATTTTGTAGTTTCGCGGCGTATGCCGACGAAACCGACGCGAGAAGCAAGCGAGTAAGAACTATTCTTCTTATTCAACAAACTCACTCATGATGATTGCAAACACATGCATAGTTGACGATTTCTAATATTGGACTTGGTAGGGATACATACCGAATCCGACCCAAGTTCAAGAACAGGTCTATGATGTGGACATGCTCAACCTTCAGCTTCTGGATACTCATGAAAGTACCATCAAGGACGAGGTGAATGTCACTATAAAGGAGGAGAGGGATCTCCTAATTGACGAGAAGGCTAATCTCTTCGATGAGAATCTTAGGTTGAAGGAGGAGAGGGCTCAGTGTTGGAAATATGCCCTAGAGGCAATAATAAAGTGGTTATTATTGTATTTCCTTGTTCATGATAATTGTCTATTGTTCATGCTATAATTGTATTAACTGGAAACCGTAATACATGTGTGAATACATAGACCACAACATGTCCCTAGTAAGCCTCTAGTTGACTAGCTCGTTGATCAATAGATGGTTATGGTTTCCTGACCATGGACATTGGATGTCATTGATAACGGGATCACATCATTAGGAGAATGATGTGATGGACAAGACCCAATCCTAAGCATAGCACAAGATCGTGTAGTTCGTTTGCTAGAGCTTTTCTAATGTCAAGTATCGTTTCCTTAGACCATGAGATTGTGCAACTCCCGGATACCGTAGGAATGCTTTGGGTGTACCAAACGTCACAACGTAACTGGGTGGCTATAAAGGTGCACTACAGGTATTTCCGAAAGTGTCTGTTGGGTTGGCACGAATCGAGACTGGGATTTGTCACTCCGTATGACGGAGAGGTATCTCTGGGCCCACTCGGTAATGCATCATCATAATGAGCTCAATGTGACTAAGGAGTTAGCCACGGGATCATGCGTTACGGAACGAGTAAAGAGGCTTGCCGGTAACGAGATTGAACGAGGTATTGGGATACCGACGATCGAATCTCGGGCAAGTAACATACCGATAGACAAAGGGAATTGTAGACGGGATTGATTGAATCCCCGACATCGTGGTTCATCCGATGAGATCATCGTGGAACATGTGGGAGCCAATATGGGTATCCAGATCCCGCTGTTGGTTATTGGCCGGAGAACGTCTCGGTCTGCATGGTTCCCGAACCCGTAGGGTCTACACACTTAAGGTTCGGTGACGCTAGAGTTGTTATGGGAAATAGTATGTGGTTACCGAAGGTTGTTCGGAGTCCCGGATGAGATCCCGGACATCACGAGGAGTTCCGGAATGGTCCGGCGGTGAAGATCGATATATTGGATGAAGGGTATTGGAGTCCGGAAGTGTTCCGGGGGTACCAGGCTATGGCCAGCATGACCGAAAGGTGTTTCGGGAGCCCCGGCAAGTGTTGGAGGGCCTCATGGGCCAAAGGGGAAGGGGCAAACCAGCCCACTAAGGGGTGGTGCGCCCCCCACACCCTTTCCCACATTACTTGGGGAGGTGGGGCGCCTCCACCTGGCTTGGGAGGCAAGCCTCCACCTGCTTGGCTTGGGGGGCAAGTCTCCCTAGGATTTTCCTAGGGAGATCCAATCTGCTTGGCCGCCGCCCCCTAGGGGAAACCCTAGGGCGCCTCCACCTGGCTTGGGAGGCAAGCCTCCACCTACTTGGCTTGGGGGGCAAGTCTCCCTAGGATTTTCCCTAGGGAGATCCAATCTGCTTGGCCGCCGCCCCCTAGGGGAAACCCTAGGACGCCTCCCCATCTTCCCTTGCCCCTATATATAGTGGAGGGGTGGGAGGGCAGCCGCACCTCTTCCCTGGCGCAGCCCTCCCTCCTCATACACCTCCTCCTCCTCCTCCGTAGTGCTTAGCGAAGCTCTGCCGGAGAACCACGAGCTCCATTGCCACCACGCCGTCGTGCTGCTGGAGTTCTCCCTCAACTTCTCCTCTCCCCTTGCTGGATCAAGAAGGAGGAGACGTCCCCGGGCTGTACGTGTGTTGAACGCGGAGGCGCCGTCCGTTCGGCGCTAGATCGGAACTTCCGCGATTTGAATCGCCACGAGTACGACTCCATTAACCGCGCTCTTGTAACGCTTCCGCTTAGCGATCTTCAAGGGTATGAAGATGCACTCCCTCTCTCTCGTTGCTAGCATCTCCTAGATTGATCTTGGTGACACGTAGGAAAATTTTGAATTATTGCTACGTTCCCCAACAGTGGCATCATGATCTAGGTTTATGCATAGATTCTATGCACGAGTAGAACACAAAGTAGTTGTGGGCGATGATTTATTCAATTTGCTTACCGTTACTAGTCTTATCTTGATTCGACGGCATTGTGGGATGAAGCGGCCCGGACCGACCTTACACGTACTCTTACGTGAGACAGGTTCCACCGACTGACATGCACTTGATGCATAAGGTGGCTAGCGGGTGTCTGTCTCTCCCACTTTAGTCGGATCGGATTCGATGAAGAGGGTCCTTATGAAGGGTAAATAGCAATTGGCATATCACTGTTGTGGCTTTTGCATAGGTAAGAAACGTTCTTGCTAGAAACCCATAGCAGCCACGTAAAACATGCAACAACAATTAGAGGACGTCTAACTTGTTTTTGCAGGGTATGCTATGTGATGTGATATGGCCAAAAGGATGTGACGAATTATATATATGTGATATATGAGATTGATCATGTTCTTGTAATAGGAATCACGACTTGCATGTCGATGAGTATGACAACCGGCAGGAGCCATAGGAGTTGTCTTAATTTATTGTATGACCTGCGTGTCAATGAAAAACGCCATGTAATTACTTTACTTTATTGCTAACTGTTAGCCATAGTAGTAGAAGTAATAGTTGGCGAGACAACTTCATGAAGACACGATGATGGAGATCATGGTGTCATGCCGGTGATGAAGGTGATCATGCAGCGCCTCGAAGATGGAGATCAAAAGGCGCAAGATGATATTGGCCATATCATGTCACTTTATGATTTGCAAGTGATGTTTGTCATGTTTACATCTTATTTGCTTAGAACGATGGTAGCATAAATAAGATGATCCCTCACTAAAATTTCAAGAGACGTGTTCCCCCTAACTGTCCACCGTTGCGAAGGTTCGTTGTTTCGAAGCACCACGTGATGATCGGGTGTGACAGATTCTAACGTTCGCATACAACGGCTGTAAGCCAGATTTACACATGCGAAACACTTAGGTTGACTTGACGAGCCTAGCATGTACAGACATGGCCTCGGAACACAAGAGACCGGAAGGTCGAACATGAGTCGTATAGTAGATATGATCAACATGGAGATGTTCACCGATGATGACTAGTCCGTCTCACGTGATGATCGGACACGGCCTAGTTGACTCGGATCATGTATCACTTAGATGACTAGAGGGATGTCTATCTGAGTGGGAGTTCATTAAATAATTAGATGAACTTAATTATCATGAACATAGTCAAAAGGTCTTTGCAAATTACGTCGTAGCTTACGCTTTAGTTCTACTGTTTAAGATATGTTCCTAGAGAAAATTTAGTTGAAAGTTGATAGTAGCAATTATGCGTACTGGGTCCGTAAACTGAGGATTGTCCTCATTGCTGCACAGAAGGCTTATGTCCTTAATGCACCGCTCGGTGTGCTGAACCTCGAGCGTCGTTTGTGGATGTTGCGAACATCTGACATACACGTTTTGATGACTACGTGATAGTTCAGTGCGTAATGTTGAACGGTTTAGAATTGAGGCACCGAAGACATTTTGAAACGTCGCGGAACATATGAGATGTTCCAAGAGCTGAAATTGGGATTTAGGCTCGTGCCCACGTCAAGAGGTATGAGACCTCTGACAAGTTTCTTAAGCCTGCAAACTAAGGGAGAAAAGCTCAACCGTTGAGCATGTGCTTAGATTGTCTAAGTACTACAATCGCTTGAATCGAGTGGGAGTTAATCTTCCAGATAAGATAGTGATGGTTCTCCATAGTCACCGCCACCAAGCTATTAGAGCTTCGTGATGAACTATAACATATCAGGGATAGACATGATGATCCTTGAGCAACTCGCGATGTTTGACACCGCGAAAGTAGAAATCAAGTAGGAGCATCGATTGTTGATGGTTAGTAAAACCACTAGTTTCAAGAAGGGCATGGGCAACAAGGGATACTTCATGAAACGGCAAATCAGTTGCAGCTCTAGTGAAGAAAGCCAAGGTTGAACCCAAACCCGAGACTAAGTGCTTCTGAGATGAGGGGAACGGTCACTGAAGCAGAACTACCCTAGATACTTCGTAGATGAGAAGGCTGGTAAGGTCGACAGAAGTATATTGGATATACATTATATTAATGTGTACTTTACTATTACTCCTAGTAGCACCAGGGTATTAGATACCGGTTCGGTTGCTAAGTGTTAGTAACTCGAAATAAAAGCTGCGGAATAAACGGAGACTAGCTAAAAGTGAGATGACGATATGTGTTGAAAGTGTTTCCAAGGTTGATGTGATCAAGCATCGCATGCTCCCTCTACCATCGAGATTGGTGTTAAACCTAAATAATTGTTATTTGGTGTTTACGTTGAGCATAGACATGATTGCATTATGATGTTCATTTAAGAAGAATAATGGTTACTCTTTTTATTTGAATAATACCTTCAATGGTCTTGCACCTAAAATAAATGGTTTATTGAATCTCGATCGTAGTGATACACATGTTCATGCCAAAAGATATAAGATAGTAATGATAGTACCACATACTTGTGGCACTGCTATTTGAGTCATATTGGGATAAAACGCATGAAGAAGCTCCATGTTGATGGATCTTTGGACTCACTCGTTTTTGAAAAGATTGAGACATGCGAACCATGTCTATTGGTATATATGCATGAAGAAACTCGATACAGATGGATCATTTGGACTCACTTGATTTTGAATCACTTGAGACATGCAAATCATACCACATGGGCAAGATGACTGAAAGGCCTCGTTTTCAGTGAGATGGAACAAGAGAGCAACTTGTTGGAAGTAATACATTTGATGTGTGCAGTCCAATGAGTGCTGAGGCACGCAGTGAATATCATTATGCTCTTACTTCACAGATGATTTGAGTAGATGCTAAGTATGTTTACTTGATGAAACACAAGTCTGAATTATTGAAAGGTTCAAGTAATTTCAGAGTGAAGTTGAAGATCGTCATGACAAGAGGATAAAATGTCTATGATATGATCATAGAGATGAATATCTGAGTTACGAGTTTGGCACACAATTAAGACATTGTGGAAATTGTTTCACAACTAATACCGCCTGGAACACCATAGTGTGATGGTGTGTCCGAACATCATAACTGCACCCTATTGGATATGGTGCATACCATGATGTCTCTTTTCGAATTACACTATCGTTTATGGGTTAGGCATTAGAGACAACCGCATTCACTTTAAATAGGGCACCACGCAATTCCGTTGAGACGACACCGTATGAACTACGGTTTAGAGAAACCTAAGCTGTCGTTTCTTAAAAGTTTGGGGCTGCGATGCTTATGTGAAAAGTTTCAGGCTGATAAGCTCGAACCCAAAGCGGATAAATGCATCTTCATAGAATACCCAAAACAGTTGGGTATACCTCCTATTTCAGATCTGGAAGCAAAAGTGATTGTTTCTAGAAACGAGTCCTTTCTCGAGGAAAAGTTTCTCTCGAAAGAATTGAGTGGGAGGATGGTGGAGATTTGATGAGGTTATTGAACCGTCACTTCAACTAGTGTGTAGCAGGGCACAAGAAGTTGTTCCTGTGGCGCCTACACCAATTGAAGTGGAAGCTTATGATAGTGATCATGAAACTTCTGATCAAGTCACTACCAAACCTCGTAGGATGACAAGGATGCGTACTACTTCAGAGTGGTACGTAATCCTGTCTTAGAAGTCATGTTGCTAGACAACAATGAACCTACGAGCTATGGAGAAGCGATGGTGGGCCCAGATTCCGACGAATGGCTCGAGGCCATAAAATCCGAGAGAGGATCCATGTATAAAAACAAAGTATAGACTTTGGAAGAACTACTTGGTGGTCGTAAGGCTATTGGGTGCAGATGGATTTTAAAAGGAAGACGGACAATGATGGTAAGTGTCACCATTAAGAAAGCTCGACTTGTCGTTAAGATGTTTTCCGACAAGTTCAAGGAGTTGACTACGATGAGATTTTCTCACTCGTAGCGATGCTAAGAGTCTGTTGGAATTATATTAGCAGTTGCTGCATTATTTATGAAATCTTGCAGATAGGATGTCAAAAAAAACATTGTTTCCTCGACGATTTTCTTGAGGAAAGGTTGTATGTGATACAACCAGAAGGTTTTGTCAATCCTGAAAGATGCTAACAAGTATGCAAAGCTCCAGCAATCCTTCTAAGGACTGGAGTAAGCATCTCGGATTTGGAATGTACGCTTTGATGAGATGATCAAATATTTTGGGTTTTTACAAAGTTTATGAGAAACTTGTATTTCCAAAGAAGTGAGTGGGAGCACTATAAATTTTTTGATGAGTATATGTTGTTAACATATTGTTGATCAGAAATGATGTAGAATTTCTGGAAAGCATACAGGGTTATTTGAAAAGTGTTTTTCAATGGAAAACCTGGATTAAGCTACTTGAACATTGAGCATCAAGATCTATAAGGATAGATCAAAAACGCTTAATAGTACTTTCAAATGAATACATACCGTGACAAGATTTTGAAGGAGTTCAAAATAGATCAGCAAAGAAGGAGTTCTTGGCTGTGTTACAAGGTGTGAGTATTGAGTAAGACTCAAGACCTGACCACGGCAGAAGAGAGAGAAAGGACGAAGGTCGTCCCCTATGCTTTGGACGTAGGCTCTACAGTATGCTATGCTGTGTACCGCACCTGAAGTGTGCCTTGCCATGAGTTAGTCAAGGGATACAATAGTGATCCGGGAATGGATCACATGACAGCGGTCGAACTTATCCTTAGTATCTAGTGGACTAAGGAATTTTCTCGATTATGGAGGTGGTGAAAGATTTCGTCGTAAAGGGTTGCGTCGATGCAAACTTTGACACTATCCGGATGACTCTGAGTAGTAAACCGGATTCGTATAGTAGAGCAGTTATTTGGAATAGCTCCAAGTGGCGTGTGGTAGCTGCATCTACAAGATGACATAGAGATTTGTAAAGCACACACGGATCTGAAAGGTTCAGACCCGTTGACTAGTAACCTCTCTCACAAGCGAGATATGAACAAACCCCATGGGTGTTGGATTCATTACAATCACATAGTGATGTGAACTAGATTATTGACTCTAGTGCAAGTGGGAGACTGTTGGAAATATGCCCTAGAGGCAATAATAAAATGGTTATTATTGTATTTCCTTGTTCATGATAATTGTCTATTGTTCATGCTATAATTGTATTAACTGGAAACCGTAATACATGTGTGAATACATAGACCACAACATGTCCCTAGTAAGCCTCTAGTTGACTAGCTCGTTGATCAATAGATGGTTATGGTTTCCTGACCATGGACATTGGATGTCATTGATAACGGGATCACATCATTAGGAGAATGATGTGATGGACAAGACCCAATACTAAGCATAGCACAAGATCGTATAGTTCGTTTGCTAGAGCTTTTCTAATGTCAAGTATCGTTTCCTTAGACCATGAGATTGTGCAACTCCCGGATACCGTAGGAATGCTTTGGGTGTACCAAACGTCACAACGTAACTGGGTGGCTATAAAGGTGCACTACAGGTATCTCCGAAAGTGTCTGTTGGGTTGGCACGAATCGAGACTGGGATTTGTCACTCCGTATGACGGAGAGGTATCTCTGGGCCCACTCGATAATGCATCATCATAATGAGCTCAATGTGACTAAGGAGTTAGCCACGGGATCATGCGTTACGGAACGAGTAAAGAGATTTGCCGGTAACGAGATTGAACGAGGTATTGGGATACCGACGATCGAATCTCGGGCAAGTAACATACCGATAGACAAAGGGAATTGTATACGGGATTGATTGAATCCCCGACATCGTGGTTCATCCGATGAGATCATCGTGGAACATGTGGGAGCCAATATGGGTATCCAGATCCCGCTGTTGGTTATTGGCCGGAGAACGTCTCGGTCTGCATGGTTCCCGAACCCGTAGGGTCTACACACTTAAGGTTCGGTGACGCTAGAGTTGTTATGGGAAATAGTATGTGGTTACCGAAGGTTGTTCGGAGTCCCGGATGAGATCCCGGACATCACGAGGAGTTCCGGAATGGTCCGGCGGTGAAGATCGATATATTGGATGAAGGGTATTGGAGTCCGGAAGTGTTCCGGGGGTACCAGGCTATGGCCAGCATGACCGAAAGGTGTTTCGGGAGCCCCGGCAAGTGTTGGAGGGCCTCATGGGCCAAAGGGGAAGGGGCAAACCAGCCCACTAAGGGGTGGTGCGCCCCCCACACCCTTTCCCACATTACTTGGGGAGGTGGGGCGCCTCCACCTGGCTTGGGAGGCAAGCCTCCACCTGCTTGGCTTGGGGGGCAAGTCTCCCTAGGATTTTCCTAGGGAGATCCAATCTGCTTGGCCGCCGCCCCCTAGGGGAAACCCTAGGGCGCCTCCCCCTCTCCCCTTGCCCCTATATATAGTGGAGGGGTGGGAGGGCAGCCGCACCTCTTCCCTGGCGCAGCCCTCCCTCCTCATACACCTCCTCCTCCTCCGTAGTGCTTAGCGAAGCTCTGCCGGAGAACCACGAGCTCCATTGCCACCACGCCGTCGTGCTGCTGGAGTACTCCCTCAACTTCTCCTCTCCCCTTGCTGGATCAAGAAGGAGGAGACGTCCCCGGGCTGTACGTGTGTTGAACGCGGAGGCGCCGTCCGTTCGGCGCTAGATCGGAACCTCCGCGATTTGAATCGCCGCAAGTACGACTCCATCAACCGCGTTCTTGTAACGCTTCCGCTTAGCGATCTTCAAGGGTATGAAGATGCACTCCCTCTCTCTCGTTGCTAGCATCTCCTAGATTGATCTTGGTGACACGTAGGAAAATTTTGAATTATTGCTACGTTCCCCAACACTCAGCTGGTTGAGGAGAGGGATCAACTAAAGAAGGAGAGAAAGCTCATCGGGGCTGAGAGAAATGAGCTCAAAATAGAGAAAGCTCTTTTTCTCAAAGAGGGACAACACAATAGGCATAAAATTCGACGTTCCAAGGCAATCATTGATCAAGTGTGATCGACCACCTAGGCTATCTAGTTTATAAGTTGATGATGTAGTATCACGTAGCTTGTTAAGTTGAACTATTTTGTTGAGATGAACTAGCTTAGCTCTTGAACTGCTAACTATTATGTAGTTTGTTAAGTTGATGATGAGGTGCCTATCTAATTTGTAAAGTTGAACTAGTTGATGCAGTAGTATCTTAAATTAGTTGATGGATTACCTAGCTGCATATATTTTTATAAGCGAAAAATCTAATTGGTGGCGTGGCGCCAACAAGGCATGTTAGTGCTAACATATACTTACTGCTAGTGTTGGCCACATGGTATGCTAATCACATATTGCTGACGTGTGCTCCGACGCCACCAGTAAATTTTATCATTGGTGCCATATTGGTGGATTGGCACCCAACGCCAGCAAGACCAATTTTGCCATGCCATAGCTAGGCTTTTCTGCACTAGTGTACTGTTCACAGCAGGTGCATATGAGCTCGAGCTAAGAAGGTGACTTTCCCAAATAGTGGGTCTTTTGTTCCACACTGATGGCTCCGTACTTGATCTATTCTATAGGGGTCAGATGACAAATACCTTTTTAAAGATGAGGTCTACTAGGCTAGAGCATACAGTCGAGGAAGGTTTCTTCCATCATGTTGCATTGGACGTGTTCGCTGCGTGCATCATGTTGTGCAGAGGCCGGGTATTCACTCATTGTGGCTATATTACCTCAATATATCCTTCTAGTGTAGTAGTGCACTCTTCTTTCTACATACCATTGTTGTTGTAGTCACCCCCCTTGTCCATCCCTTCAACTTACCCTTGAGTCATAACCCTCAAACCACCATCACACCCCTATTTTCGTAAAAGTCATGCTTGGCAAATTTTGACCAAGTTAATTGACAAACAATACATATTTGGTATGTCAAATACATACCATTTGAAATATATTTATGTTCTTTCAAAAAAAATATTATATGTTGCTGCAAAAAATAATGATAAATCTAATTTGGATCAGGGGAATACATTGATGTGGATAAAAGATCCAAGAAATTATAAAGCAACCCCTGTTATCCATAATAAGTGTTGCAGTTTTGAACTAAGGTTGAACTAATACGAGTTCAAAATTGCGGCATTTATTTTGGATCGGAGGGAGTACTTCTTACGACAAAGAATTACAGTGGTATCTTTTCCATGGTACAAATCTTTGCAAGGAAAAATACTTTCAAGACTTCACTAAAGAGTCTGCAATTAAACCGGAGCAGTGATACCGCTACTCGTTAACATGGATGCACTCGATTGTCTATAAAGGTTTTTGAAAGCCTCTTGAGTCACTTACCAAAAAGACGAAGTCGTAAGCGATGAATGATTCGGGCCAGGAATGATCCCTAGAACTAAATGTTGTTGAATCACAACTTGGTCACCGTTGTGTCAAGGAAACAGTCCAACTCCACAAAGAACCAAATCCTAAATAATAATATCTCACAATAGCATAAATTCATCAGATTCTAGTAATTGGATCTGCAAAGGACACAAATCTTTGTAGCTCCATGTCCCCAACAAAGGAGAAACTAGAGTAACTTTATTCAACAAATAACACGGCTACCATTAGACGCTGAGTAAGAACATAAAACTCATAACCGAGGAAACCGAAAGTATCTAGGACGACGATGGCTATTCTTCAAAACACACCCTTAAGCTCTAAGGACATGTTTGCTTAGTTGCATGGAGTTTTGGGCCCACTGTATTTGTGGTCCAGCTGAAATGTGGCTTGGGCTATGTTCTGCACTGTGTTTGGTAGCCGGTGAGGGAGGCTGCGCCCGAGTCGCCTTTTGTGGAGACGTTGTGATGGCTCTTTTCACTGCATTAAGTTCGGTTTGAATTATAATTGCTGAAATGTTAATTGAATTGGTTGTTAAAAGAAAATACTTGAAATATACAAGAGAATATAGACAGTCTGATGTGAATCTGGTTGTGTATCTGAATGGGTCTTTTTAGACCATTGTCTATATCAACAGGCTGGTGGAGATGCTTTGAGTATGGTATATGCATGTGCTGCGTATGGATACATCACCTGTACAGGTATACTACATATACCACACGGAGAGCAGGATGTGGTCTGAACATAGTAGACAGCTGCATCGGCGGTCGATGGATCCACTGTTGCGCAACAAACAACGGGCGATTCCATCTGCCTCCCTTTCGGCAGCCGCTGGTCCCCATGCACCCATGCACAGTGACTCCACTTGTCACTCTCTGTCCTTCTCTCTCTCTCTCTCTCTGAGTCGGCCCACTTGTCACCCACTCATTTTCATATCCTTACTTAATTGACCAGTCAGCTTTATTATACCTCTGCACAATTCTTCACCACACCTGGTAATTAGGTTCACGTACTTCATACACTTGAATGTTGACAGCTAGCCATAGATCGATCCATATGCTTGGGACCTGATCGACATGATCGACTTCTGAATTAATCAGCTTTATTTACATAGTGGGCGTACGCACATCACTATGTAAATCTAGCTATAGTTTGCAATTGCATGGCCTGTTCAGGCTGATGTACAGTTGGATCCACTCCAACGGGTATCTGATTTGGGCTCTAGCTATCTCTAATCATGATACCTTTTCTGTGCAGATGGGCACTGCAGATTATCATATCGTTCCCAATAGTTCAGCCATGGCGCGCAGATTCAGATTAACTGTGCAGATGGCCACCCCGCCAAAAAAAAATATGTGCAGATGGCCAGCCTAAAACCTGCATCGTTGCACGCGTACGGAGAAGGATGACATTATTAGTCACGCTTAAGAAACAAAAAACATTTCCCCTCCGTTTAAAAAAATGCCCTTTTTTTGTTTTATTTTTCAATTAAAAACCCGGCCTTCGTGTTCCACAATTGACTTTTAGTCATTATTTAACCAATAATATACGAGTTACAATGCCATATAATTATACCTTTTACAATACGAATATAATGATCTTTTTTGTGACACATAAACCACATTTTGTTGGTCAAACTAGTAGTCACATTGAAGTTCAAAGTACGTGAACGCCATGTAACTCGGAACGGGTGTAGTAGTGACGTTTCCATATAAAGTGATGAACTGGTCAATGCATGTTCCATTCATATTACCATCTAGTATATGCCTTGGCCCCCTAAAAAAAAAAGTATATGCCTTGGCCATGCACGGGCGCATACTACGTGTCCATTGGTGCCCCCAGAACTCAGAGAGATGGTTGCAGGTGCAACAGTGGTGGCGGTGAACGACCATTGGGATGTCACTATGGCGAGACATATCACACTTCTTGTTGAACAAAAGGTAAAAGATTTGTCATGTGCATTAATTAAGCATAATTTTAAAAAAAAAACGGAAGAAGAACTTGCTCAGGTGAACAAGCACAACCCTACAAGCGTGCGAACTTCTCCTGAACCACGGAGCCACATGAGCACATAGGTAGCCCAATGAACTCACTCAACCTCCTTCCGAGGTATCCAAAAAAGTGGCACGGTGAAGAAATATTGAATGAAAATAAAAGATAAATGTATCTCAATTCCCCAAAGATAGTAAGATCTTCGGCACCAGAAGAGAGTGTGATACATATCGTCTTTACTTAGTTATGCTTCTCTTCTTTCTCTTAAATATTGAGTTGAGCATGTTCATGATCACCTACCATTGCTGAATTGAGCATGGACAAGATCTTCTTCATGAAAACAAACTCAACTTGGAACAGGGAATTAGGTCGTATGCCCTGTTTGCTTAACTAGCAGAATCCCAAGTAGCCTTAGAGTGACCCGGATTATTTTGAGAACAAAAGATCCCAAAAATACCAAGGGAACCTTCTAGAAGGTTTCCAAAACCAATGCGAGACAAAAACCTATATGGGCCGATCCACACATAGTATTCGGTGCATAAGCACCAAACAAGATTCTCCGCCTCAAACATTGTAAAAAAGAAAACCGTTATTCCTATTTAAGGGGTACCCCTTGCAAAGGTCACTCTCACATCCTCTAATATTGACAAGTGACGCACTTACACTTGTCACAATCTGGGGGGTTTTGGTGGGATTTCTTCACACGCACGGAGGCACGGGTGAGTTTGATTCTGCCTTTTTTTCGTAGATTCTTTCTTTAAAATGTCTTATCTCTTGAGCCATGTGTCCAAATCAAGAACCATTTTCACCATTATGTATCTCGCGTCGGAGACTTCCATACTAGACCCCATGTTGAAAGGTTTCAATGCTGTTATTTTTGTCATATCTATACTTCCAGCTAGTGGAAATTCGTGCTTCCAAACTGTACGAAAATATGCATCCAAGTAAACTGACTTGTGCTTCCACAGGGACTGTGCTTCACGCAGAAGCACAGTTGTGCTTCACTTTTGAGGAAGCACAAAAGCACAACTACGCTTCAAGCGGAATAACATTTGTTCTTCACTTTTTGCTGGAAATGCGGAAGCACATCTGTGCTTCACTTTTTGGGAAGCACAGCAGCACAATGTACTTCACGCGAAACCATAACTATGCTTCATTTTTGAGGAAGCACAATTGATGCTTCATGTGAAGCACATCTATGCTTCACATTTATGAAAGCACACGCTTCTACCAGTTGTAAATAAATAAACAGTAAAACAAAAAAGGGAAACGTAAAAACAAAAAAGGCATGATACCGCTACAAATAACTGGAAAGACGGATAGGACAAAAAAGAGAAAATCCAGGAAAAACCAGACAAACAAAAACCCCCAAAAACTAAGCATTTTTTCACACAAAAAACACTAAGAAAAAAATCAACCAAATGTGAGAAGTGCACAGCGCGTGTCACATGGCGCCCGCTGGAGCTCTCAGCGCAAGGAAAGCGTCCGCTGCGGCCTGCGGGCCCGGTCGACAGAGTACCCTTGGAATAGTTCCTCCCAGCTAAAAGAAAAGGAAGAACAATCGGTTGGCTCCAGAGTCTTTCTAAAAAAACAGGTGCCTCCTGATGGATGGATGGTGCCATCAATTGGAGTACAAATCCAAAAATACATACATAGTTTTTGGAAGTAAACTATATATAAGTGCTGCAATTTTATTTATTTATGGGCCAACCCAATAACTATTTCAGAAATTCCTAAAATCCTAGAGGTCCACTTAGCCCATTTGTGCAAGGCAAGGGATACTACTAAAGTTTAGTCCCACACTGCTAGTTTAGTGGAAGTTGAACCTCCTTATAAGGGAGGTTCTTTCCCCACTTGTATGAACATGAGAATAAGAGGGACATCCACGCGCGCTCCTCCTCCGCCGCCCGCCTTGCCTCGTATAAGAGAGGTCGCTCCTCTCCAGAGAGACACACCAGAAGATCGAAGATCATCTTCCTCTCGCAACAAAGTTCCTGAGCACAGCGCTGCTGCTACGATCTTCCCCATCCCGAGTACTGTACGGGTGAAGGGTCATAAGGTTTTTGGGGAGCGCTCAGCGCGACTACTGACTTCTTCGTCATGGACGCCCCGGACTCCGACGACTACTTCCCCGACGTCGACAACCTCCTCGACGACATGGCTGGCGAGGACACCGACCTCAAGACCGGTGCATCTGCTCCCGTTTCGTACGTTCTCATACGCTTCATGTTAGAGATTCTGTCACAACTTCTTGCTCTAGTGTCTATTCTAAATGTGTTTGGTTCTAGTTCATATATGCAGATGTTATTTACCTTCTCTCTGTCAAATTACATGACTTGTTTTATCTCTGCTATATTAGTCATGCTTTATCTAATATTCTATTAATAAAATCATTCGGTAAATTTCTCATATTTCCAACAATCCAAAAACATTATTATAGGCAATTTACCCCGAGTGGTTTTGCTGCTTCCATGAAACCTCCTATGTTTGAGGGTATCCACTATAAGAGGTGGCGCGTGAGAGCAGTCTTATGGTTCCAAACCATGAGTTGCTATGACGCCACTCTTGGCAAACCTGAAGGAGAGCTTGATGCTCAACAGGCACAAGCTTTTCAGAAAATGGATACTCTGTTTAAGGCTGCTCTCTTGAGTGTTCTTGGTGAGAACATAGTTGATGCTTATGCGTCAATTGATAATGGAAAAGATATGTGGGATGCACTCGAGGCCAAGTTTGGGGTCTCGGATGCTGGCACTGAGCTGTACATCATGGAGCAATTCTATGATTACAGGATGACTGAAGAGCGCTGCGTGGTTGAGCAAGCTCCTGAGATACAGTCATTTGCTAGAGAACTTGAGCACTTCAGTTGTATGCTACCGGACAAGTTTGTTGCCGGAGGTATCATCACTAAGCTTCCTCCTTCGTGGAGGAACTTTGCTACCTTACTGAAGCATAAGAGACAGGAGTTTTCCGTCCGGGATCTCATTGGCACTCTTGATGTGGAAGAAAAGGCGAGAGCAAAGGCCACACGTGCTCGAGGTATTGAGGGAGGATCTAGTGCCAATCTGGTACAGAAGAAGAACTTCCAGCCCCACAAGTTCAAGAACAAGGGCAAGTTTGATGGTAAAGCAAAGTTTGATGGGAAGAACAAGGTTGTGCAACACACGAACTTCAAGAAGAAGAATGACAAGAAGAAAGGTGTTTGTCATGTGTGTGGGGATCCTGATCGTTGGGCTCCTAGTTGCCCTAATCGCTATGACAAGCGTCATCCTGGGAAAGGCGGCAAGACCGCTGATGTTGTCATTGGAGACACTGACATGAAGGATGCTGGGTATGGTATATTTCCCACTATTCTTTCAGTATGTCACTCTCCTGATTGGTTGATTGACACGGCTGCTAATGTGCATGTATGCGGTGATATTTCCATGTTTTCGTCTTATCAGACCGCAGGGACTTGAACTGTGCTGATGGGCAACGGTTCAAGTGCTTCTGTTCGTGGTGTTGGCACGGTCGATCTGAAGTTTACTTCGGGGAAGATCGTGCGGCTGAAGAACGTGCATTATGTCCCCTCCGTCAATAAAAATCTTGTTAGCGGATCTCTTCTGTGTAGAGATGGCTACAAGCTTGTCTTTGAGTCGAATAAATTTGTAATATCCAAGTAAGGAACCTTTGTTGGTAAAGGCTATGAGTCAGGAGGCCTATTTCGTTTATCCTTGTCAGACGTTTGCAATAAAGTTGTTAATCATATTTGCAACAATAGTGAATCAAATGTGTGGCATTCACGTCTTTGTCATGTTAACTTTGGTCGCATGTCGCGACTAGCGAAGTTGAACTTAATCCCTGGTTTCGCCACTGTGAAGGGATCCAAGTGTCAAGTGTGTGTGCAAGCTAAGCAACCTCGTAAGTCTCATGTGACTGCGGAAACGAGAAATCTTGCACCACTAGAACTCATACATTCAGATCTATGTGAAATGAATGGTGTTTTGACAAAAGGTGGAAAGAAATATTTCATGACGTTAATTGACGACTCCACTAGATACTGTTGTGTGTATCTTATGAAATCTAAGGATGAGGCTTTGAACTTTTTTAAGATCTATAAAGCTGAAGTGGAAAACCAACTTGATCGGAAAATCAAGAGGCTTAGGTCCGACCGTGGTGGAGAGTATTTTTCCAACGAATTTGATGCTTTTTGTGCGGAACATGGTATAATCCATGAGAGGACGCCTCCCTATTCACCTCAGTCAAATGGGGTGGCCGAAAGAAAGAATCGTACTCTAACAAATTTGGTTAACGCCATGTTAGACACATCGGGTCTCTCCAAGGCATGGTGGGGGGAGGCGATATTGACTGCATGTCATGTCCTAAACCGAGTTCCCACAAAGAATAAAGAGATAACTCCATTCGAGGAATGGGAGAAGAAAAGATTAAAACTCTCTTATCTACGAACCTGGGGTTGTTTGGCGAAAGTCAATGTGCCAATTCCAAAGAAACGCAAGCTTGGACCAAAGACCGTGGATTGTGTTTTCCTGGGATATGCTTTTCATAGCATTGGTTATAGATTCTTGGTTGTAAAATCTGAGGTACCTGACATGCATGTCGGTATGATCATGGAGTCGAATGATGCGACTTTCTTTGAAGATATCTTTCCAATGAAGGATATGGCTACCTCATCTAATCAGGAGATGCCTAGTTCATCGAATCAGGAACCAGTTACAATTACCGAACCTGCCATTTCGATGGAACACTTTGAAAATCCTGTGGAGGAGAACAATAAAGTTCCAACTAGGAGCAAGAGACAGAGGACTGCAAAGTCCTTCGGTGATGATTTTCTTGTGTATTTCATAGATGATACTCCCAGTTCTATTTCAGAGGCCTATGCATCTGAAGATGCTGACTACTGGAAGGAAGCGGTTCGTAGCGAGATGGATTCCATCTTGGCGAATGAAACTTGGAAGATAACTGATCTCCTTATGGGTGCAAACCTATAGGATGCAAATGGGTATTCAAGAAGAAGCTTAGGCCTGATGGTACTATTGAAAAGTACAAGGCTTGGCTCGTGGCTAAGGGTTATACCCAAAAGGAAGGTGAATACTTCTTTGCTACTTACTCACCTATGGCTCGACTGACCATTATTCGAGTTCTACTTTCACTAGCTGCCTCACATGGTCTTCTTGTTCATCAAATGGATGTTAAGACTGCTTTCCTAAATGGAGAGTTGGACGAGGAAATTTATATGGAACAACCAGATGGGTTTGTACTAGATGGTCAGGAAGGAAAAGTGTGCAAGTTGCTGAAGTCTTTGTATGGACTCAAGCAAGCACCCAAACAGTGGCATGAGAAGTTTGAAAGAAGTTTAACAGCTGCAGGTTTTGTTGTAAACAAAGCTGACAAATGTGTGTACTATCGCCATGGTGGGGGCGAGGGAGTTATCCTTTGCTTGTATGTTGATGACATACTGATTTTTGGAACAAATCTGAATGTTATTAAGGAGGTCAAGGATTTCCTATCTCGTTGTTTTGAGATGAAGGATTTAGGAGTGGCTGATGTCATTCTGAACATCAAGTTGTTGAGAGACGATGATGGTGGGATTACATTGCTTCAATCTCACTATGTGAAAAAGATCTTGAGTCGCTTTGGCTATAGGGACTGCAAGCCCTCTCCAACACCATATGATGCTAGTGTGCTGCTTCGAAAGAATCGAAGAATTGCTAGAGATCATTTGAAGTATTCTCAGGTTATTGGCTCGCTTATGTACTTAGCCAGTGCTACAAGACCTGACATCTCTTTTGCTGTTAGCAAACTGTGTCGGTTTTTCTCAAAACCAGGAGATGTGCATTGAAAAGCTCTAGAGAGAGTGTTGCGTTATTTGAAAGGCACTGCGAAATATGGAATTCACTACACTGGGCACCCAAAGGTGCTTGAAGGGTATAGTGACTCAAACTGGATCTCAGATGCTGATGAGATAAAGGCCATGAGCGGATATGTATTCACTCATGGAGGTGGCGCTGTTACTTGGAAGTCTTGCAAGCAGACCATCTTAACAAGGTCAACAATGGAAGCAGAACTCACAGCACTAGATACAACTACGGTCGAAGCAGATTGGCTTCGCCGGCTCTTAAATGACTTGTCGGTTGTTGAGAAACCTGTACTGGGTATCCTTATGAACTGTGACAATCAAACTGTGATCACGAAGGTGAGCAGCTCAAAGGATAACATGAAGTCATCAAGACACGTTCAGACAAGGTTAAAGTCTGTCAGGAAAATGAGAAACTCCGGAGTTATTGCATTGGATTATATCCAAACGCCTAAAAATCTGGCAGATCCTTTTACTAAGGGTCTATCACATAATGTGATAGATAATGCATCGAGGGAGATGGGTATGAGACCCACAATATGAGTTGTTCACAGTGGTAACCTATTCTTTGTGATCGGAGATCCCGTGAATTAGATTTGGAAGACAAGCTGTTGATCAACTGAGAGGAGAGTATCCTTACTATTAACAATACCACTCCATGAAGATGCAATACTCTCCTAAAACTGCATGGCAGGTTGATGTATATCTTAATGTGTTCTAAGTGGCTCATTTAAGCAGAGATGTTGTCCTGCAGAACATCTTTGAAGAACACACCTATATGAGTCTGATTGTCAAATGTCGCAATCTATGAGAGTAGGGTTCTCTCTAGTAAACTCATGAAAGGTCTCGGAGTATGACGCATAAGCTCCACCCGCGGGGAAGACCCATAGTAGCCACGTATCGGTCAAGATGCAGTTCAAGGTCTAGTCCACTGTTCAAGTTGTCTACTAGTGTAGCATAGAGTTCTAGGTGGAAGTTCAACTTAACAGTCTCCACTGCAGTACCGGTATATAAAACAGTGTTTTGGAATTAAAGGCAAATTCTATGTGCCTCTAGGATCTGGTGGGGGATTGCTGGAATTTTATCTATTTATGGGCCAACCCAATAACTATTTCAGAAATTCCTAAAATCCTAGAGGCCCACTTAGCCCATTTGTGCAAGGCAAGGGATACCACTAAAGTTTAGTCCCACACTGCTATAGTCGGAGTTAGACCTCCTTATAAGGGAGGTTCTTTCCCCACTTGTATGAGCATGAGAACAAGAGGGACATCCACGCGCGCTCCTCCTCCGCCGCCCGCCTCACCACACCACGCCTCGTCACGACGCGCCGCGTTTTGCGGGAATGAGCCGAGCCGATGTCTAAATTTTTGCCACGCACGACGGGTATACGAAAGGTCACGCGGGAGCTGAAACATTTTTCTATAGTGGACACTGAATCCGAACGGCTCGCCTCTTCGGCTGAAGTCTGTTCGCTTCGTCTCCCTCTGTTGCTTCACCTCCCGTCGCAGTTTGTTCGCCTCCTTCTCATGTGCCTATATAAGAGAAGTCGCTCCTCTCCAGAGAGACACACCAGAAGATCCTCTTTCTCTTGCCACAAAGTTCCTAAGCACTGCGTTGCTGCTACGATCTTCCCCATCCCGACTTGCGGCGTCACCGCAGGTCGGGACCGTAGGCCTCCGAAACCGCACCTTTTGAGTCCTGTACGGGAGAAGGGTGATAAAGTTTATGGGGAGCGCTCAGCGCGACTACTGACTTCTTCGTCACGGACGCCCCGGACTCCGGCGACTACTTCCCCGACGACGACTTCTTCCCCGACGTCGACAACTTCCTCGACGACATGGTTGGCGAGGACACCGACCCCAAGACCGGTGCATCTGCTCCCGTTCCGTACGTTCTCATACTCTTCCTGTTAGAGATTCTGTCACAACTTCTTGCTCTGGTGTCTGTTCTAGATGTGTTCGGTTCTAGTTCATATATGCAGATGCTATTTACCTTCTCTCTGTCAAATTACATGACTTGTTTTATCTCTGATATATTAGTCATGCTTTATCTAATATTTTTTTTAATAAAATCATTCGGTAAATTGCTCATATTTCCAACAATAAGCATGTAGTTTGTCGAGGAAACGGCGGGCAAAGTAGCCAACAGGAACCTCGCACGAGGAGGGCATGTGGCCCCGTACTGCCGTCACAGGCATGCTATGCCAGGCTGGTGGCCGAACTGCACACCGGTGCGCACGCAGCAGGCAGAACGGCGCTGGCCGACGCTCGACGTCGACGGCGATGATGGCGACGTACGGCTTGAGATTAAGCAAGCAAGCACACATACTGATGCTATTAGCTTGACTGAATCGAGCTAGTAGTAGGCATATCGTTGGCCAAATGCAAAGAGCTGTGCAGATTGCCCGCGCGAGGGGAGCATGCATGCCAGAATTCCAACAAGAAATTCACAACAACATCAACTTCACACGCATATCCCGAGATAATTGCACGTATCGTCCTCGAAGTCGGCGGCAAGGTCCAACATGGTCCTCGAGGTTGAGAAGTGCTTCAATACGGTCCTGGTACATGGAAATACGTGATCAATACGGTCCTGATGCATGGAACGACGGTCCTGGCTCTACACATCGCATACGTATTGCGTAACGCGCTGCTGGACAACAGGTCAACTCTCTCTCCACCTGTGTGGGACCTGCCTGTCAGTGAGCGTGAGGAGAAAATACAAGTTAAAATTGCTATCGCCTAGCGAGTCGAACACACGACCAGGCAGAATGCATGTTCGCTCGCTCGCTCGCACGTGCTAGCCAACTCAACCAGGGCTATCGATATTAATAAATACTCCCTCTGTTCCGAAATAGTTGCCGTTGGGGTTTTTTCAGACCAGGTGAAAACGAGCAAATGTACAAAAATACCCCTGATTTGAAAACGAGTCGTCGTCTTCCTCCGCCTCCACCAGGCTCCTCCTCGTAGCCTTCCTCCGCCAGGCCACCTGCGGCCTCCACCTCCTCCAGCTGCTAGTCCGGCCACCTCCTCCTCCGCCCTCCACCTCCTCCTCCTCCTCCGCCCTCCACCACCTCCTCCTCCTCCGCCCAGTCTGGTGGCCACCGCTCCCAATTTGATCACCGCAGCCCCAGCCTAGCCGCCAGGGCCGGTCCTGAGAATTCGGGGGCCCAGGGCGAAACTACAATTCGGGGCCCCTCGGGCCCTTAATATAAATGTCTAATTATTAATCATCATATGAAGATATAATTGTGTCAAAGAAAATAATTAAGTGCGTCCAAAATGATTGTACATATCACATAATGTATTACATATTACCTTCAAAAAAAATTCTCCTAACATTATGAGATGCAAAATCACTAATGATAGTATCAATATCAATTTCATCAAGCAATTTTTTCTCAATGCATAAAGTTGTCAAGCCATTTAACCTCTCTTGCGACGTTGTAGATCTTAGGTAGTTCTTCAACAATTTCAACTTTAAAAAACTTTCTTTCAGTAACATGCATAGTAAAGAAAATCCGATATGCAATAGAAATAAATATGGGCTCATGATCACTTGGACACTCACATTGCTATAATGCATGTTGACGTCAACATTGCCTTCTATTGGAGTATGACCATCATCTTCCTGATTGCGATTAGTTTTGGTCACCCGCAATAACTATTACCAACTCGTCGGGATTTCTTGGAGTGCTTGTATCGCTCTTACAATATATTTAGAAAGAGATCCTCTTAATTCTTCTATCTCCTCATCTGCCTCCTTCTTCCTTTTTCTTTTATCACTTCCGGATGCATAATTTCTACCCGAACTCGACATGACCCTGCTGAAATTTAAAAGGAACAAATTAGCTTATAAAATTAGCGCAAAGCTAATGATAATCTGCTAGGCATGGTATAGTACCTTCTCTCCGTAATCTAATGTGGCTACAAGCACGCAATGATTCGAGCGCCCTAACAACAATTCCCTGTTAACATGTTCAATCGATCGACAAGTTGGGAACCAGGACCGGAAATAAAAGAAAGGAAGAAGAACATGCGAAGGAAGAGGGCGCGACGAGACGTACCTGCTGCAGTCGTCGCGTCGTTCACGAGGAGGCAGAGTCAAAGAGGGTTAGACGAACAGGAATGGCGGAACAGCCAAAAGGGCAGGAACAACCGATCCGAAGTTACAAGAAATCGTGATTAGTGAATCGAACGACCCCTTTTCCTCTCCGGTCTCCACGTACGTGCAAACATGGGCCAGGCCCACCATATCTTTTTTAGTTTCTTAAGCTAGCACACCAGAGGCTGAGCGAGGCGTTCAGATTGGCTTCAATTTTTTTCAATCGAAGAACTGCATGCCTGTACGTACAAACGTATATGTACCTGGGAGGGCCCCCCTGACTTTTGGGGGCCCGGGGCGGCCGCCCCGTTCGCCCTGCCCCAGGACCGGCCCTGCTAGCCGCCGCCACCTCCTCCTCCTCCTCCTCCGCCCAGTCTGGTGGCCAGCGCTCACTGCACTGACCAGCCTGATCCTTGCTGCTCCCCCGCCCGGTCCTGGCTGCTCCCCCGCCTGGTCCTCGCCAGGTACTCCTCGTTGCTCCCAATTCATATCAGTTTTCGCCAGATGCAGAATTGGGAGAATTTGTCGATGCTTATAGGTACAATAGTCTGTAAAATTGATCAGGACACATTCAATCAGGAAGAATTTGTTAAGATCAATAACTATAGCAATCAGACAAGATCATCACCCTCACAATTGGCATCAGAAGAAATTACTGGAGTGTAATGATCAATTGGGAAACCTGTAATGCATGAGAAAATGATGTTGTTGCTGTCCTCCTGCTGATGTTGTCCAATTGTCAAATTTAGAGATTGATGTTGCACATGTAGCCTGGGCCATTGGTTGCACCCACACAATAGCTGCTTGAACTAACACATGCATAACCCATTGGCACCGTTGCTCCATCCTTTGGGCAGGAGCCATTTCTGATGGCCCAGTCAGAAATAACAGGGATACCTCTCTTGGCTCTCTTGTTGATGAACCCAAGACGCCCGACAAGGTCCTGTTGACTGAAGCTGTACCATCCAACCTCTGCAAGCATAGCGTAGAAGCATGGGTTGAATGTCCATACACTGCTCTGGGTGATGATCAAGAGCGCCGCAAAGTTGGTGAGGTTTGGGGTGATGGTGGTTTCGCAGCAGCCCTTCCTAGTGCACGGCGCACCGTTGGACGTGCTGTTGATGCCCTGGCAGTAGGAGTAGCAGCCGGCCACGTACAGGTCTGGGTTGCTGTGCAGGTAGCCACCAATGATACCCATGGTGTTGCAACCGATGACCATGAAGCGGTTGCGCGTGGTCGATGGAAACAAATTCAATAGACCATTTGAGATCAATACTTGGATATTTAAAGAACTTTCTATAAAACGGTGTATCCTGATGAATGATGCCAACATTAAGAAAAGCCAACAGTCCTAACAGTAAATAAGAATGAAAATTGTGAAAAGTGTGAATGACAGATGTGGAAAACTAAAGTGTCAACAATGTCCACATGCTTCTAATAATGAGGAAAAAAAGAGGTATCTCAATCCAATGGGAATATGGGATCACTTACTCAGTTGACATAGTGTGTGATCCTTGTAAAACATGGTGTGTGTGTGTTGATGGTCTCACTCACAGGATGGATTATTGCTTCTTTTCCCTGACACGCACACCATCCTGTGAGTGAGACCATCAACACACACCATGTTTTACAAGGATCACACACTATGTCAACAGAGTAAATGATCCCATATTCCCATTGGATTGAGATACCTCTTTTTTTCCTCATTATTAGAAGCATGTGGACATTGTTGACACTTTAGTTTTCCACATCTGTCATTCACACTTTTCACAATTTTCATTCTTATTTACTGTCAGGACTGTTGGCTTTTCTTAATGTTGGCATCATTCATCAGGATACACCGTTTTATAGAAAGTTCTTTAAATATCCAAGTATTGATCTCAAATGGTCTATTGAATTTGTTTCCATCGACCACGCGCAACCGCTTCATGGTCATCGGTTGCAACACCATGGGTATCATTGGTGGCTACCTGCACAGCAACCCAGACCTGTACGTGGTCGGCTGCTACTCCTACTGCCAGGGCATCAACAGCACGTCCAACGGTGCGCCGTGCACTAGGAAGGGCTGCTGCAAAACCACCATCACCCCAAACCTCACCAACTTTGCGGCGCTCTTGATCATCAACCAGAGCAGTGTATGGACATTCAACCCATGCTTCTACGCTATGCTTGCAGAGGTTGGATGGTACAGCTTCAGTCAACAGGACCTTGTCGGGCGTCTTGGGTTCATCAACAAGAGAGCCAAGAGAGGTGTCCCTGTTATTTCTGACTGGGCCATCAGAAATGGCTCCTACCCAAAGGATGGAGCAACGGTGCCAATGGGTTATGCATGTGTCAGTTCAAACAGCTATTGTGTGGGTGCAACCAATGGCCCAGGCTACATGTGCAACATCAATCTCTAAATTTGACAATTGGACAACATCAGCAGGAGGACAGCAACAACATCATTTTCTCATGCATTACAGGTTTCCCAATTGATCATTACACTCCAGTAATTTCTTTTGATGCCAATTATGAGGGTGATGATCTTGTCTGATTGCTATAGTTATTGATCTTAACAAATTCTTCCTGATTGAATGTCTCCTGATCAATTTTACAGACTATTGTACCTATAAGCATCGACAAATTCTCCCAATTCTGCATCTGGCAAAAACTGATATGAATTGGGAGCAACGAGGAGTACCTGGCGAGGACCAGGTGGGGGAGCAGCCAGGACCGGGCAGGGGAGTGGCAAGGATCAGGCTGGTCAGTGCAGTGAGCGGTGGCCACCAGACTGGGCGGAGGAGGAGGAGGAGGTGGCGGCGGCTAGGCTGGGGCGGCGGCGATCAAATTGGGAGCGGTGGCCACCAGACTGGGCGGAGGAGGAGGAGGTGGTGGAGGGCGGAGGAGGAGGAGGAGGTGGAGGGCGGAGGAGGAGGTGGCCGGACTAGCAGCT